>NC_053494.1:125018855-125725203 GCF_905171775.1 Rana temporaria | reverse complement strand
TATCAGCAATATTTTTTGATTGTATTTCTAAATGTAGCATATCATTGTGCTAAAAAACTGTGTGTACAGTATATATATATTTTTTTCCTTAACTTACCGTAGCTTCCTATACTAAAACGATGTATTTAAAAGGCTTAACAGAGCTATGTTCAGATACAGTTGTTGCATTTTTGCGTGCTGTATTGATTAGAATTTAACACCCATAATTCACTCGACACTGAAACAATGTTGTCTTTATGATATGACTGCATGTGCTCTTAATGAAATAAGGTGAGTTACTATCATTTATATGAAGCATCTGTGCACATGCACCATAAAATACACAGGCCAAAGGTCACCTGCAGTCTCCAGAGTGCAGCCCCCGCAGGGAGCAGTCTAATTGGCTTGTATTGATCTACAAATTGAGGCCTTGTTTGATTAATGTTAGCTTGTAAGCTCAGCTAAGACCTCTATGCTGGGTCAAGGCTAGTTTAGGACTAGTGTTAGGTCTTTTTAAGGCAGCTCGTGATTGTGGACAGCTTGTTAATGTCCTCCCAGGACATTGAGCTGAACTTACGCAGCTGTATGCATAGCGTTACTTCTAATGGTAACTTGATGGCCTGCTAATGCACAGAGAACAGACGTTATCGGGCTGACATGGGGAAGATTTATGTGAGATTTATTACTCCTGCAGCTAATTCTGCATGACCATGTGCATTAACCTTCCAACATTTACTCCGCATTTGATTCCTGATGTATTTTTGCTTGGCGTGGCTGATACACAAGATTTACAAAAGTTTATAAAAGCTTGCATGTCATTTAAATTGTAACTCCTACAGATTAACCATTGCATTTATCTATAATTGACATTAAACACAGCTTGTGCTATAATAAACACAGGGAACACTGTAATAAAGCAATATGCTTGTTAGAGTCACTTCAAAGGATTTGCTTATGTATTAACAAGGAGTCAAAATGATGTAGCATAATATATGCAAATAAAGCTCTTGTTTATTTTCATGATATCATGCTTGCTCATGCATCTACATGTTTATTTATATACTTAGCTTGGGATTTTGATGTGGCATTCACTGAAAGGATAGGAAGTTCCTTTTAGAGTAATTGTTGGTTAGACATGGGCCAGTATAATGTACCAGCTTCAGCACAGCAATGCAATTACATGGCATCTTTGGTATCTATCTATAGGCTTCATGCCCATGGACGTTTTTAACTTCAATACTTTTTTTTTATTGTTTCCATACAAATACAAAGAATAATTTACAAAATCCCGTTTTTCTTTTTTCCATACTTAGTGCATTTTATGTGCATACAGGAGATTAATTAACAATCATTAAAAGTGTCCATTCATCCCATTCCCCCGTCCCCTCCCTCCCTCCTCCTATCTTACTTTAAAGTGCATACACGTTTTTAATTCTATTCTTTTCCTTAGATTATTACCCATCTTTCCTTAATTTTAAAGTGAGCGACCTATTTTACATAACCACTGTTCCCATATTGCTTTAAATTTTTTGAGGTTACCCCTTATAATCCTTGTTCCCCTTTCCTTCCCAATTGTGCTATTTATACATTAAACCATTCCTCTACTGTGGGTGGATTTTGTGCTTGCCATTTTAGTGCTATTAGTTTCCTCGCCTCAAACAGGCATCTTTAACTGCTTCTAATGTATCCCCTCTGCCCCATTCTCTCCTCATACATCCTAATAGGCAGACCCTAGCTTCAAGTTCCAAAGTAATACCGAAAGTAGCATTTTAGTGTCCAGAATTCCAACCCAATATCTATGCAACTTTGGGCATTTCCACAATCATGTGGATGAGGTCCCCTGTATCTTGGCATCTGGGGACATTTTGTCATCCATCTTCCATCCAAATCCATATAATTTCTTTGGGGTATAATAGACCCGGTGTAGGAGAAATAAATGGGAGACCCGTTGTGACGGGGCTAATGAGACCCTTATCCCTAGTTCCAGTATCCTATCCCATTGGTCATTCGTTAAAGGTCCAATATCCTCCTCCCATCTCTGTTTGTTCCTGCTCAACTTCTCTTTTCCTATTAGCTGATCACTGATCTGTCCATATAATTCTGAGATTAAGACCTTTCAGAACCCCCGTCTTGATTAGTCTTGGAGATGCGTGAGCTTTGGCCAGCTTACCGGCTGTAATTTAATTGGGCTTGTAGTGCATGTCTAACCTGTAAATAAGTAAAAAACATGGAGTTTTGATGCTAAATCACTGCTTTGCTCTGAAAAGAGTTTTAATGAGCAACCTGTATACAATTGTGCCACTCTGGTTATCCCCCGTTTCTCCCATTCTTTTAGTTTCCCATAGCCAAAATTTCTTTAAATTATTGTTATCCCATAATGGGGAATATTCTGTTAATCCTTTATAGCCCAAAGCTAATTTTACTGCTTGCCATATTCTCACCACCATCTTTACTGTTGGATTTTCACCGAGAAGGAGTTGGCCTCTAAGGTCTCTATTACAGATCTATGGGGAGATTTTAAAAACAAGCTGTAAAGCTAGGTCGGACGCCTGGAAAAAAGCGGCATTAAAACACAATTTTTACCACGTTTTGTATTAGCGCTTTTGCATGTATTTTCACGTTAGTGTTAAGTAGCGGTTTTTAAAGAAAATCGCATCTCTCGGCTATAAACACCCAAAATTCCCACAATGCCACAGAAACCAAATAAAATATGTTACAGAGCATGTGTTTGTGGCATTTTTGTAGGAGATCGAGAGAGAATTTCAGAGTCTGTTGGAGTCTTTTTGCATTTTGTGGATTTTTCTGAGTAATATGGATCCCGTCATCCAGAAAATAGACGAGGCAATCCTTCTGATTGTCTTGCGGAGGCTGTGGAGAAGAAGACGGGAGGAGGAGAGAAGCAGCAGATGTCGTCATTATTTGGTGCATCCAATGGTATCCCATCGGGTGTCTACGGGGTAGAGATGGCCTGGCGGTTCGCCCGGTGGTCGTTTCGCAGCAAACTTTGCTCGTTCGCGGTTCGCCGAACAGGCGGACATCTGGCGATATTCGCGGTGGTACGCCATTTTATATTGAGAAGAACTTTGACCCATGATACATCCATCAGGTGGTACAGGACAGCCAATTGAGACATTTCAGCACATGGACATACCCCCTACCTTATAAATAGACCTGATCTGGTGGCCATTTTACAATCTGCTTTTTGTCAGTGTAGGGAGAGGTTGCTGTGTGTGGAGCAGGGACAGGCTGTATTGAATCAAAAAGTTATCTAAAAGGTCCACAAAAGTCCTTTTAAGGAATAGTATAGGTCGGGGATATGCAATTAGCGGACCTCCAGCTGTTGCAGATCTACGATTCCCATGAGGCATAGCAAGACTGACAGCCACAAGCATGACACCCATGATGGGACTTGTAGTTTTGCAACAGCTGGAGGTCCGCCAATTGCATATCCCTGGTAAAGGGGTACTATTTGGTGTGCAGTATATAGGGGTGTAATACACTTATATACTTTTTGTCAGTGTAGGGACAGGTTGCTGTGTGCGGAGCAGGGACAGACGGTAGTGACACAAATCATTACCTGACAGGTCCACAAAAGTACTTTTAAGGACTGGTATAGGTGTACTATTGTTTGGTGTGCAGTATATAGGGGTGTACTACACTTATAATATACTTTCTAATATAGAAAGCATATTATAGTGGATTTGTATTGTGCAGCATTGTGACTGGTGGTGTATTTGTGTACTGTAGAATTTGTGCCACTTTCGCTGCATTACCTCTGCTACACACATTGACAACATTTCCTGAAAAAAAAAAGTCGTATAACTGGTGCGGTAAACCAGTGGTCCCCCAAAACGACAGATAGAAGTGGGGTGTTATATACCTTCTTCCACATATACTGCGCTTCTCTAGAGACTTTTGTCACAGGGTCATTTAAAAAATGACAGGCAGAGGAAGAGGCAGGCCTAAGGGTAGGGCAGGAGCACCAGGCCAGAGCCAAAGTGGGAAGTGGCACAAGGTGCGTTCGATTACGTCAAATGATGCACCAGACTTGGTTGAGTGGCTCACCACCAACACCACCACCACCACCACCATATACCCTCCGCTTGAGTCACAGGAATTATTTTCCGATCCATCAGAAGACATTTCCGATGCGCAGGCATTCTTGGCATTGGATCAGGAAGAGGAGGTAGCAACAGGCGCCACTCAGCAGTCTGACGACAGTACCCAGAGGTTGGTCCCCGCTATTGCTGCCTACTCTGAGATCTCTACTGTTAGTGGTGGGGAATATGACGTTGATGATGACGTGTCTACAGACGTCACGTGGGTGCCCACAATAGAGGAACAAGAGGGGAGTTCAGAGGGAGAGATGGACCAGCAAATAGGGAGGAGAAGCAGGCCGAACTTACATTGCACAGGAGGGACAAACCTGACTGCTAATGTATCAGGAGTAGGGTTGAGCGAACCCGAACTGTAAAGTTCGGGTTCGGTACGGACTTTTGTTTTTTTTGTACCCGAACCCGAACAATTTGCTGTAAGTTCGGATTCTGGTCCGGTTTTTGGCAATGTAATGGCGGGCTGCAGGGCAGCCAATCACCATTTGTTTTACTCCTGTGACTAAGAAGCCATCACAGCCATGCCTACTAATGGCATGGCTGTGATTGGCCAGTGCAGAATGTGACCCAGCATGTGACCCAGACTCTATATAAGCTAGAGGGACATACAGTAGGTGAACCCGATTTTGTGTCAATCTCGCTCTCTTTCTCGGCGAGATTGAGCACCTACGAGCCCCATCGCTGGAGCCAGCGCCGAGCTGGCTTGCCGCGATGGAGACAGAGCCGTCATAGAAGCGACGGGAGATCCGACTTGGATTCCCGCCAATTCTACACGTGTGCGGCGTTTGTTATGAATCCTGAGGGGGAAGTCCCCGCCGGATTTTAAATAAAAATCCGGCATGGGTCCCCCTCAGGAGCATACCGGGCCCTTAGGTCTGTTATGGGTTGTAAGGAGAGCCCCCCTACGCCGAAAAAAACGGCGTAGGGGGTCCCCCTACAATCCATACCAGACCCGTATCCAAAGCACGCTACCCGGCCAGCCAGGAAGGGAGTGGGGACGAGCGAGCGCCCCCCCCCCCTCCTGAGCCGTACCAGGCTGCATGCCCTCAACATGGGGGGGTTGGGTGCTCTGGGGCAGGGGGGCGCACTGCGGCCCCCCCACCTCAGAGCACCCTGTCCCATGTTGATGAGGACAGGGCCCCTTCCCGACAACCCTGGCCGTTGGTTGTCGGGGTATGCGGGCGGGAGGCTTATCGGAATCTGGGAGCCCCCTTTAATAAGGGGGCCCCCAGATACCGCCCCCCACCCTAAGTGAATGAGTATGGGGTACATCGTACCCCTACCCATTCACCTGCAAGAAAGGTGGTAAAAACACAAATAAACCACACAGTGTATTAAAATATTTTATTTTTCTTCTTCCGGAGGCCGCCCCCTGTCTTCTTTATTAGCTCTTTTACCAGGGGAGCTTCTTCTTTGACGTCTTCGGGTGGGTGGGGGCCGCCGTCTGGTTCTCTTCCACCGCCGGGGGGGGTGGCTTTTAAAAAAGCCCCCACCCCCCCGGCGGGTTTCCTCCGGCGTCTTCGGCGGGGCTCTTCTTCTTCCGCTATCCCGACGGGTCTTCTCCGCTATCCGGGGGGTCTCGCCGCTCTCCGCTGTTGACTCGTCGCACCCCGGTTCTTCGTCTCGCAGTCCGGTCCCTTCTTCCGTGCTGTACGTCTTCTTCCGTGCTGTGAGTTCTTCTTCCGCGCTGTGACGTCATGTTCTTCACTTCTCTTCTTCTCCCGATGTTGACTCGCCGGTCCTCCTCGCTGAAATGACGGATGCGCGCCTTGCATCGGACCTATATAGGCCTCACAGTCCCATCATGCTCTGTACCTACCCATGTGATACCTACCCACGTGGGTAGGTATCACATGGGTAGGTACAGAGCATGATGGGACTGTGAGGCCTATATAGGTCCGATGCAAGGCGCGCATCCGTCATTTCAGCGAGGAGGACCGGCGAGTCAACATCGGGAGAAGAAGAGAAGTGAAGAACATGACGTCACAGCGCGGAAGAAGAACTCACAGCACGGAAGAAGACGTACAGCACGGAAGAAGGGACCGGACTGCGAGACGAAGAACCGGGGTGCGACGAGTCAACAGCGGAGAGCGGCGAGACCCCCCGGATAGCGGAGAAGACCCGTCGGGATAGCGGAAGAAGAAGAGCCCCGCCGAAGATGCCGGAGGAAACCCGCCGGGGGGGTGGGGGCTTTTTTAAAAGCCACCCCCCCGGCGGTGGAAGAGACCAGACGGCGGCCCCCACCCACCCGAAGACGTCAAAGAAGAAGCTCCCCCTGGTAAAAGAGCTAATAAAGAAGACAGGGGGCGGCCTCCGGAGCAGAAAAATAAAATATTTTAATACACTGTGTGGTTTATTTGTGTTTTTACCACTTTTCTTGCAGGTGAATGGGTAGGGGTACGATGTACCCCATACTCATTCACTTAGGGTGGGGGGCCGGTATCTGGGGGCCCCCTTATTAAAGGGGGCTCCCAGATTCCGATAAGCCTCCCGCCAGCATACCCCGACAACCAAGGGCCAGGGTTGTCGGGAAGGGGCCCTGTCCTCATCAACATGGGGACAGGGTGCTGTGAGGTGGGGGGGCCGCAGTGCGCCCCCCTGCCCCAGAGCACCCAGCCCCCCCATGTTGAGGGCATGCAGCCTGGTACGGCTCAGGAGGGGGGGGGGCGCTCGCTCGTCCCCACTCCCTTCCTGGCTGGGCCGGGTAGCGTGCTTTGGATACGGGTCTGGTATGGATTGTAGGGGGACCCCCTACGCCGTTTTTTCGGCGTAGGGGGCTCTCCTTACAACCCATAACAGACCTAAGGGCCCGGTATGCTCCTGAGGGGGACCCCTGCCGGATTTTTATTTAAAATCCGGCGGGGACTTCCCCCTCAGGATTCATAACAAACGCCGCACACGTGTAGAATTGGCGGGAATCCAAGTCGGATCTCCCGTCGCTTCTATGACGCGCTTGCTGGGATGTGCTGTCACTATTCCAGTGAGTGCGAGATCTCGGCACCATGTCGCCGAGTATCAGCGCGACGCTGTCGTGCTAAAAGCACAATATCACAAACACCTACTGTAGCACAGCTCATCAATCTGCTTTAGATAGGTAGGGAAAGGCTGCTGCTGATCTGATCTGAGGGAGAGAATTAGATAGGAGTCAGACTGTCCTGCTACAGAAATCATATTACACCAGTGCTGCATATGTTCCTGTGAGATACTCTGCATTAGATACTTTAGGGAAAGGTTCCTGATTGTTCTTATAGGGAGAGAAATATATAGGAGTCAGTCCTGCTTCACAAATCAAATTGCAGCAGCACTGCATATGTTCCTGTGAGATACTTTGCATATTGCAACAGCACTGCATATGTTCCTGTGAGATACTCTGCATTAGATACTTTAGGGAAAGGTTCCCGATTGTTCTTATAGGGAGAGAAATATATAGGAGTCAGTCCTGCTTCACAAATCAAATTGCAGCAGCACTGCATATGTTCCTGTGAGATACACCCTTTATATACTTTTCTTCTATTGTGCTATTCAAAAAACATCCATTTAGGGAAAAGATATAAGTTATTTTAAGTTATTTCCCGATCCACATTTAATTGCAGAGTACTTGCCATGCTCTTACCGCCAACTACTGCCATATAAACTGGTGGAGTCAGAGGCCTTTTGAAATTTGTGGCCATTGGAACACCACAATGGAAGGTCCCAGGAAGGAAATATTTCTCACAGAAGGGCATCCCAGAGCTATATGGCCATGTTCAGCGATAAGTGAATGTATCTCTGGCACACAGTGTCGGTGCCAAGATACATCTGACCACAGACACGTGGTCTAGCAAACACAGGCTGGGAAGGTATATAACTTTCACTGCCCACTGGGTGAACCTTCTGACAGCCGTCAAGCATTTAACCCGTGGCACCCATGTAGATTTGGTTTTACCGCCACGGATTGCATGCAGGCCTGCCTCTTCTTCTCCTACTCCATCCTTCCTCTCCTCCTTGGCTGACTCCTCCTTTTCTGATGCTACCGTCTCTTCCGCTGCAACCGCCCAAGATCCCCAGAACCTATTCGGCATCCCAGGTGAACATTGCCATGCTGTGCTGCGTCTGTTGTGCCTGGAAGACAAGAGCCACACTGGTCCTGCACTTCTTTCAGCTTTGCGTTCACAGGCAGATCAGTGGCTAACACCACTCAATTTGACAGTTGGTAAAGTGGTGTGCGACAATGGTGCCAATCTGCTGAGCGCGCTGAAACAGGGCAAAAATTACACACGTGGCATGCATGGCACACATCTTGAACTTGGTCATGCAGCGATTCGTTGCCAAATACCCTGGGGTCCAGGACGTCTTGCGGCAGGCCAGGAAAATCTTTGCCCATTTCAGAAGATCTTACACAGCCATGGCTCGCCTTGCTGACATTCAGCGGCGACACAACCTGCCCGTCAGATGTCTTATTTGTGAGTGCCTGACGCGATGGAACTCAACCTTATATATGCTTGATAGGCTGCTCCAGCAGAAACTTGCAGTTAACAACTACCTGTACGAACTCTGCGGCAGGACAGGTTCTGGGAGCTTGTTTATTTTTCACAGCGCCAGTGGCTGCTCATGCGCGACTCATGCAGACTTCTGCAGCCATTTGATGAGATAACCAAACTGGTCAGTCGCAGCAAGAGTGCCATCAGTGACATCGTACCTTACGCCTTCTTTCTGGAGCGTGCATTGCGTTGTGTCATTGATCAAGCCATCGAGGAGCAGGAGCAGGAAGATGAGAAAGTCGCAATGCTGGATGAATTCCCAGGGGGGGCTACTCCACCTGAGACAAGTAAACAACGGAGTCTAAAGAGGAGTCAGAGGAGGAGCAAGAAGAGCATGCTTTAAACCTTTCTGGGATCCCTGGTGTTGTCCGTGGATGGGGGAGGAGAACGAGGACGACATTATCCTGGATGATGAGCAGGAGCCAGGTCACTACACCGCTTCCAGTTTAGTGCAAATGGAGCCCTTCATGCTCCAGTGTTTTAAGAGGGACCCTCGTATAAAAAGAATAAAGGGCAAGAACCAGTACTGGGTGGCAATGTACTTAGACCCCCGGTACAAAAAAAACATGGCGGAAATGTTACCACCATCACAGAGGGCTATCAGAATGCATCACTTCCAGGCCTTGCTTCGAGAAATGCTGCATTCTGCTTTTGCGTGCACTGGTAGAGAAATTTCCACTCACAGAGAAACAGTTGCGGGTACCAATCCAACAGAGCCTGCAAGAAGAGGGTGGTTTGAAAATGTGTTGGTCACTAATGATATGAGATCATTCTTTCAGCCGACCCATCGACAGCTGTCCTCCGGATTTAGCATCAGGGAACGCCTAGACCGACAGGTGTCCGACTACATTGGGTTAACGGCCGATGTGGACGCACTGAGAAGTGATGAACCCCTGAACTACTGGGTGGGCAGGCTTGACCTCTGGCCAGAGCTTGCACAATTGCAATGGAACTGTTAGCTTGCCCCTCGTCCAGTGTCCTGTCCGAAAGGACGTTCAGCGCAGAAGGGGGGTTCGTGACCGATAAGTGCACTCGCCTAGCTCACAAGAGTGTTGACTACCTCACATTTCTAAAAATGAATGAGGCATGGATCTCGGAGGAATTCAACACATGTGACCAGTAGACCATGTTTCATTCCAATTACTCATGACAGGCCACAAATATCCGCCACCACCCATAACAATTCATGGTCCCTGTCTTAGGTAAATACAGCGGCATAAAAGGCCTTTTATGTCCGTTGAATGACACATTTTTGGGGCCTGCACTTATTTATCCTGTAAATGCCTAATGTTCCCAGGATTACAGGAGCACGCACCTCTAGCCAGGAGGGCCACAAGGTGGTGGGACGACAGACCAAGGATCGATGACCCTGGTCCAATGGCTAATTTTTGGGGCCTGTAATGGGCGGCACTTACTTCTGTATCCAGTGAATGCCTAATGTACCACCAGACACAGGATACAAAGTTTGTTGCTGTCAGGTGAACTCCTGTGGCCGTGGGCTAATTTTTGGGGCCTGTAAAAGCCGACACTTACTTCTGTATCCGGTAAATGCCTAATGTACCACCAGCCACAGAATACAAAGTTGTTTTCTGTCAGGTGAATGTCTGTGGCCGTGGGCTAACTTGTGGGGCCTGTAATGGCAGACACTTACTTCTGTATCCGGTGAATGCCTAATGTACCACCAGCCACAGAATACAAAGATGTTTGCTGTCAGGTGAATGCCTGTGGGCTAATTTTTGGGGCCTGTCCTGGCCGGCACTTACTTCTGTATCCGGTGAATAGCTTAATGTACCTCCAGCCACAGAATACAAAGTTGTTGCCGGGTTCCCCTTAAAATCCATACCAGACCTGAAGGGTCAGAGGGTCCAATTTATAGACTTGCGGTCAACGGCACATGTCATGAGCATACAAAACCAATTTGCTAAATTTTTGGAATCCCCTGATGGAGAGGTGTCATGGCAGAATGATTATGTGTGAAAAAAAAATGGAATACATCTAGCTCTGCTTTCTTGTGTTTTTTTTTTTTAAATAAAGCATTCCGAAATAAGTTTGTTCTTTTTATGTCAATTTTTCAATGATTGTTCAACAAGTCCATTTGACTCTGCCTTTGGACAAGCATATGCTAGCTCTTTTTGAGTCCTTTGCACTCTGCCTTCGGGCAAGCGTATGCTAGCCCTTTTTGAGTCCTTTGCACTCTGCCTTTGGGCAAGCGTATACTAAGTTGAATTTCTATGGAACGAAACTGTAACGGTCACCACCGTTTACGATATTCCCATTCCATCAACCACGACAGCTTATCTGACACTCCAACCATCCAACAGACACGATCCATATGGATTTCCCCAGAATAAACGAGACAAGCTCCGTTCTCTGAGTCAAAATGTATGAACGCTTTTAATGGTATCTTAGCTTCCTTATATACAGTTTTAGAACCCAAGTGAACAATGAATCAACTCCACCCCCACGGCACTTCAATACACACTCTCTTAGACAATGACATTCAGTTGAGTTGATTAATTAGTTATCCCCCAGACGTCCCATCTCCGCATTTAGAGGGGTTAATTACTACAGCTTGACACGTTCCCCTCACCTGTTATTCCTATCACATAGTATCATCAATAGACTTTTCACACAAACACATTCCTTTACTAAACATAATTGACATGCTAATTCCCTACCCCTGAAAGGAGACATCTGACCTTTAGACTGCTAACTCACAACACATATCTATCATCAATAGCATCTTCACACAATGAAAGGTCTTAGGAGCAGACGTACTTAGTTAGCATCTCAACAGCCTAGGTTAAGCATTGAAGTAGACACTCTTATTGACCGGTTGGGGGTCAGCATGAAATCAAACTGTAATATTCCAAGATCCTGCAAAACATGAATTATCAGTAATGTCCCATCTCATGTAATTTATAATTAATATTTCTAGTCTCCCTATGCCCAAAAGGGGCACAGGATGACCCTGGACCCAAGAGTCATTAGTGACGCTGGCACAGGAGTACCCCACATCCTTCAAAAGTCTCTGGGTGTCATGGGTCATTCTGTTACAGAAACATGTTGGGTTTCCTTGCCTACGATTGCGCTTAAACCCCTTTTTTTATCTTGTGATCACTTTTTATTCATGTACACACCGAAGGGTGTATTGTGTACAAATAGTTTTTATTTATATTAAATCCCTTTTTGATCTACGCCATGTGGAGCCAGGTTCTGAGGACTCTAGTCGTAGTCCTGCTGTGTTTTCATTTGCAAATAAACCAGAGGTGACAGGTGCATCTGAGCCACTGCTTCTGTCTAGTATGGTGACTACTGCAGGGGCATTAACCTGGGCTTATGTCACTAAGGATGACTTGGCTGCAGCTTTGGCTGGCCTGGAAGGTAAAATTGAAATAGGTGCATCCAAGCTACTACCTCCTGTGCAATACCTCTTGAGCCTCAAGATCAGAGCACTTGAAGTCTGTGAAGTCTGTGAAGTCTCTGTAAACCTCCATTTAGTCCATGCTAAAAAAGGAGAAATGCTGGTGCCATGGAAGTTGCCTAAAACATAATTTTATTATTGCATGTGAACAACAGTCAAAAAGGATCCAACGCGTTTCGGCTGTCAGGCCTTAATCATCGCTGATTAAGGCCTGACAGCTGAAACGTGTTGGAATTCTTTTTGTATGGAAGGTAAAATTGGTGGTATGAATACTTCCATGGGTGGTAAAAAGCAGTAAAGGTCCCCAAATCCCCTTCTGGTGGTAGAGCAGGAGTGGGTGGATATTAATGAGGAAGTATAGGGTATAGTGGCACTGTCATCTGGTATATATGATAACAAGTCCATCAATTCAGTCCTTATTATGAGATTTTACGTATAAGGGGAAAGATAGCCAAGACTAGAGGTAGGGGGAGAATGGAGAATGGGAGAAATACCTGTATATTATTGCAAAAGTCCATAAGCCAGGGCAAGACTTGGGAAGGGAAGTTGAGAGCAGACTCCAGGGTATGTGAAAAAATCCAGCACATGTCCTTTTCCACACTAATGTGGCTGTCCGTCCGTCCGACGTTTGCTGCGGCTTTTTTACAGCTTTCCGTTTCCAGGGAAGGTTATCCAGCAGGATTTCCAGGAGGCGTACTGTGACCGAGGCTTGGTAGAAGCTGCAGGCCGTTGGAGCGCAGCGTCAGGCGTGGTGACGTCACAGGTGGTCGCGACGATGTTTCAGAGCATGCGGGCTGACTTGCAAGACAGGCGCGCTCCTTTCTCAAGCATCTTCAGGCTTGAGAAAGGAGTGCTTGTCTTGTTGTAAATTGTAAAGTTTTAAATAGAAGCTTTCGATTTCTTTAGCAATGTCCTCATTTTTGACCAGAAGAGTTCCCCGGGGGTTACGAATATGGTGTATTGTGGAAGATATTTTAGTGTTTTGGACCATGCATGCTAAAAGGCATCCGCACTTGTTGCCATGTTCATAGAAGATCCTCTGGCCAAGAATGTACCGTCTTTTAGTGTGTTTGCCCAGCTCCTCTAAAAGGAGAGACTGGGTGTGTACTAAGTACATGTGTGTTTTTCATTCACTTTTGTGAGTGTACTTTTAATTATTTTTTATTAAAATCTGTTGAACTTACTGTACTACACTTGAGTGATTGTGCTGTCTCCCCTCTCCCCCCCCCTTCTTTGTTTTCACAGATGAAGGCCCTCCTCTATGTTAACAGCAGCACCGGTGTGTTAGTTTCCCCTGTCTAGATGGGCCGAATAACCCCCTGTTTGTTTCGTGCCCGAACTCTTGACCACCGAGAGAGTTCGGAGCTGAATAATGAACCCCATTGAAGTCTATGGGACTCAAACTGGAAATATCAAAAGTGCCCATTTTAAGGGCTTAGATGCAAATTATTGGGCATACAAAGGGTATGGGGGTATGGGTACTGCCCTGGGGGACATGTATCAATGAAAAATAAGTTTGTAAAAAACATAATTTTTAAATGAGCAGTGATTTACCGATGCTTAAAGTGAAAAAATAAAAATGAAAAATTCCTTTAAATATAGGGCCAAATTCTCAAAAGAGATACGCAGACTTAACTGCTGTTCAGCCTGCGTATCTCTGTGCCTAACTTTGGAAACGATTCTCAAAAGGCTTTTTCCAAAGTTAGGCAGAAAATCCGGCATGTGTAAGACACTTACACGGTCAGATTTTAGGATGCAGTACCGCATCCGCCACTGGGGGCATTTCTCATTGAAATCCAGCTTTGCGTATGCAAATGAGGACTTAAGTAGATTTTCAAAGCATTTCAGCACTTTGATTTCTGCCTAAGTTCCGAATTTGCCGGCGCAAAATTAGGGCTGGGTTTACAATGTGGAAAGTTAGCCAAACCTTGTAAAGGCCCATTTCAGCGACGGCATTTGGTATGCATTCCTGAGGGAGAACTCCACGGCAATTTTTAAATTCAAAACCGGCATGGGTTCCCCCCCAGGAGCATACCAGGCCCTTAGGTCTGGTATGGGTTGTAAGGAGACCCCCCCACGCCGAAAAATTGACGTAGGGGGTCCCCCTACAATCCATACCAGACCCGTATCCAAAGCACGCTACCCGGCCGGCCAGGAATGGGAGTGGGGACGAGCGAGCGTCCCCCCCCCTCCTGAGCCGTGCCAGGCCGCATGCCCTCAACATGGGGGGGTTGGGTGCTCTGGGGCAGGGGGGCGCACTGCGGGCCCCCCCACCCCAGAGCACCCTGTCCCCATGTTGATGAGGACAGGACCTCTTCCCGACAACCCTTGCCATTGGTTGTCGGGGTCTGCGGGCGGAGGCTTATCGGAATCTGGGAGTCCCCTCAAATAAGGGGGCCCCCAGATACCGGCCCCCCACCCTAAGTGAATGGATATGGGGTACATCGTACCCCTATCCATTCACCTGGAGGCAAAAAGTAAAATGTAGTAAACACACAACACAAGGCTTTTTAAAATATTTTATTATTCTGCTCCGGATGCCCCCCCTGTCTTCGTTATTAGCTCTATTTCCAGGGGGGGCTTCTTCTTCCACCCTCCGGGGGTCTTCTTCCACTCTCCGGGGGTCTTCCGCTCTCCGGGGGGGCTTCTCCGCTCTCCGGGGGGGCTTCTCCGGACTCCGGGGGGCTTCTTCCATCTTCTCCCCTCTTCCGCTCTTGACTCGGCGAACCCCGGTTCTTCTGCAGCTCTCCGGTGCCTTCTTCTTCAGCGCTGGCTGCCTGCTATGTTTGTGTGTTAGCTCGATTTCAAACAGGAAGCCAGCGCGGTCTTCTGTGGCGTCAGGGTCTTCTGGTCTTCTGTTCTTCCGATGTTGCCTCGTCGCCTGTTGTCGCTGTAATGATGGAAGCGCGCCTTGCATCCCATTTATATAGGCATCGCCGTCCCATCATGCTCCGGTAGGTACCCACGTGGTGGGTGCCTACCCACGTGCACCCACCACGTGGGTACCTACCGGAGCATGATGGGACGGTGATGCCTATATAAATGGGATGCAAGGCGCGCTTCCATCATTACAGCGACAACAGGCGACGAGGCAACATCGGAAGAACAGAAGACCCTGACGCCACAGAAGACCGCGCCGGCTGCCTGTTTGAAATCGAGCTAACACACAAACATAGCAGGCAGCCAGCGCTGAAGAAGAAGGCACCGGAGAGCTGCAGAAGAACCGGGGTTCGCCGAGTCAAGAGCGGAAGAGGGGAGAAGATGGAAGAAGCCCCCCGGAGTCCGGAGAAGCCCCCCCGGAGAGCGGAGAAGCCCCCCCGGAGAGCGGAAGACCCCCGGAGAGGGGAAGAAGACCCCCGGAGAGCGGAAGAAGAAGCCCCCCCTGGAAATAGAGCTAATAACGAAGACAGGGGGGGCGTCCGGAGCAGAATAATAAAATATTTTAAAAAGCCTTGTGTTGTGTGTTTACTACATTTTACTTTTTGCCTCCAGGTGAATGGATAGGGGTACGATGTACCCCATATCCATTCACTTAGGGTGGGGGGCCGGTATCTGGGGGCCCCCTTATTTGAGGGGACTCCCAGATTCCGATAAGCCTCCGCCCGCAGACCCCGACAACCAATGGCAAGGGTTGTCGGGAAGAGGTCCTGTCCTCATCAACATGGGGACAGGGTGCTCTGGGGTGGGGGGGCCCGCAGTGCGCCCCCCTGCCCCAGAGCACCCAACCCCCCCATGTTGAGGGCATGCGGCCTGGCACGGCTCAGGAGGGGGGGGGACGCTCGCTCGTCCCCACTCCCATTCCTGGCCGGCCGGGTAGCGTGCTTTGGATACGGGTCTGGTATGGATTGTAGGGGGACCCCCTACGTCAATTTTTCGGCGTGGGGGGGTCTCCTTACAACCCATACCAGACCTAAGGGCCTGGTATGCTCCTGGGGGGGGAACCCATGCCGGTTTTTTCTTTGAAAATTGGCATGGAGTTCACCCTCAGGAATGCATGCTGAGCGACGCTGTCATTTTTTTTTATAATTATTTGTTTTCCCGGCGCGTCTTTTTTTTTCACCCGTCGCAACTTTAGTGTCCCGTCGAAATTCTCAAAGCCGACCGGCGTTAATTACGTTTGCGCGCTGCACGTCGGGAAAATGACGTCACACGCATGCGCAGTACGGCCGGCGCGGGAGCGCGCCTCATTTAAATTTTAAACGCCCCCAGGAGAGGAGGACCGCCTTACGACGGCGGCACTTAAGTTACACTGCGTGTAATTTCTACCTAAGTGCTTTGACGATCAGGTACTTAGGTAGAAATTTTAAGTCAGTGTAACTTAACTGCTGAAATTTAAGTTACGCACAGTTTTTGAGAATTTGGCCCATAGTGCCTGGGTGGTCCCTTTAGTCTGCCTGTTAAGTGGTGAAGTTGTACCATGTATGGAACTGGCTGCAGCAAAAATTGTATTTATAAAAGCAAAAAAAAATTAATTTGCAAGCTTTCTTAATGTAAAAAAAACAATGGCTTGGGGAGCAAGTCTGTATGATGAGTCAACAATTTATTGCACCCATAACAAGATTAGAGATTGTTTGGTTAAATTCTGGTGTCTGTTTTGCAGACTTTGGATAGAAGTAACAGATGTGGAAAGATTGGGCTTTGGGTGTTGGTGATGCCTTCATAACCCTAGAGGTACTGTTGATCAATCAAGTAATGCCTGTACATCGTTAGGGGTAAATTGCTGATGTTGTGTTAAAATTCTTCAGCTGACTCCTCCATGCATGATGCTGGGGCTATGGCAGGAGTAGCTGTGAACAAGGTGGCAGAATAAGCCACTCTGGCAGCTGCAGTGGACTGCGCACTAGTCTCTGCTTGGGTGATAGAGGATGAGGAGGATGAGGATGGTTTAGTAAGCCAGGCCACCACCTCCTCTGCATGCTGTGGCTGGATAGCACGGGCAACATCACTAAATAGAGGAAATTATGCCTTGCCTGAAGACTGACCACTTCCACCTTTGCCTGTGGACACAGACGCTGGCCCCCTCACAGTGCCGTGGGAATGCCTGCCTCTAATTGTTGGCCTCCTAGACATGATGTGTCAGTTTCAGTATCAATATCCAGTATCAGCTCCCTGTGTCAATAACCAACTAGTTAGATAGTTATGCTCTCTTTGCCAGTCTACAGGTACACTTGATTTCATAAACTATGGAGAGAAAAAAAAAACTCCAACTTGTACCAGTTAAGAACCCAATTGTCTGAAGTCAGATTCTGCCAAAGCCTCTAAAAAAGCCATCAGCCTACCCCCACCCTTACAAGTGGGGGTGCCCCTTCATGGTGAATAGGACTTGGAATCTGGTCTAGCTGACTTGGATGGCCAGGTCTTGACTTGGCACCTTCCCTCTGGACCCAGTCACCTGCGAGCTCCACATGGACTGCTTAGAAGAAGAGGAACCAGGAACTGGAGTGGCAGTCACTTGCCATTTTTCCTAAGCAGCAAGAGGGAACACTTTCAGATATATTTATCTAGGACCTCACTAAACAAGCATTTCCCATGAAAAAAACCCTTGCTAACAATTTTTTACAGGGCAGTTCAGCAGACCAGTTTTTCAACCACAGATCCTATGCATGTGAACATGCACCAGAGCAAAATTTGAAATTTGCTGCATAGTGTCTTTCAAAGCATCTGAAGTAAAATACAAGTTCCAGGTCTACTCTGTTAACCTCTTACTAGCGTTTTCTTCCCCATGCAACAGTTTTTTTTTTACCAACCTATTAATACCTCCTCTAACAGGCAGGGGAAATGGTTGTGAACTCTGAGGCGGGTGTACCCTGACCACCTCCTTATTAATGTGAAAAAGAAATGAACAAGCGCCTTTAGGTTAGAACTAATGACATTTAATAGGTAACAGGTGCATTTATCCACTTACATCTAAGTTATGGTAATCCAGCACGTGCCCTTTTCCACACTAATGTGGCATCCGTCTGTCCTACGTTTGCTGCGGCTTTCCTAAAGCTTTCCGTGTCTGGGGAAGGGTAATCCCATCCAGCAGGATTTTTGGCAGGCTGGGGTACTATGACCAAGGCTTGGTAGAAGCTGCAGGCCAGTGACATCACAGGTGGTTGCAAAGACGTTTCGGAGCATGCGTAAGTCAACAAGACAGGTGCGCTCCTTTCTCAAGGATAAAGGTACTTGAGAAAGGAGCACGCCTGTCTTGTAAGTCAGCCCGCATGCTCCGCCCGACACTGCGCTCCAACACCGGCCTGGAGCTTCTACCAAGCCTCGGTCACAGAACCCCGGCCTCCCGAGAAACTCTGCTGGATGGGATCACCCTCCCCCGAACACGGAAAGCTGTAGAAAATCAGACCAGATAAAATGCTAGTAGCACACATTGCCGTAATACCTAAGGAAGGCAAAGACCCCTCATTAGTCTTAAACTATAGACCGATTGCCCTCTTAAACGTGGATAATAAAATATATGCAAAGATTTTAGCCAATAGATTACTCCCCCTGGTGCCTGGCCTCGTTTTCTTGGATCAAGTGGGTTTTGTCCCTGGCAGGGAGGCCATGGACAACATCATCCGCACACTAAACCTACACCACTGGCTCACGACTTCCAAATCACAAGGATTTTTCCTTTCACTCGATGCTGAGAAGGCGTTCGACAGGGTGGCTTGGGACTACATGTGTGAGGTGCACCTGGCTATAGGCCTTGGGTCCCAAATGCTGTCTCACATAATGGCCTTGTACTCCGGTCCCTCCGCAGCAGTGAAAGTCAATGGCCACCTGTCGGACGCCTTCCCTATCAGCAACGGTACGTGTCAGGGGTGCCCACTCTCGCCCATGATACACATCCTAACCCTGGACCCTTTCTTAAAAGGCTGAGAAGCAACCCAGACATCCAGGGGGTAACCGTGAAGGAGAGAGAGTTCAAGGTCGCAGCCTTTGCTGATGACATTTTACTCTCTTTAAAAACGTCCCGAATCTGCCTAGCCAGTCCTCTCAAAGACATAGAACTCTTTGGTAAATTATCAACTCTCAAAATTCCCATGATGTAGCTCACTGCCAAGAGTCCTTCCTATTCCAATCACAATCACTTACCTTGGCATTCAAATAACCTGCCTGTCTGTCAGACCTTTACATGAAAAATTACCATACTGCCCTACTTAAGGTCCAAAAGCACCTTAAATATTGGATGGGCCTGCATGTTTCATGGTTTCATGGGATCATCTTACCACGTCTACTTCTAATACAATCGGTCCCGATTTCCTTACCAACAGGCTTCTTTACAACCTACCAGAGGGCCTGCTCTGCCTTCCTGTGGAGGGATTCTCCTCCTTGCATTAAGTATTCCCACCTCACACTACCCAAATCTAGAGGGAGTATTGGGTTACCGGATCTACATAAATACTACATTGCTTGCCATCTCATATGGATCGCAGACTGGAAGATGCATGCCTTCAAAAAATCATGGGTTTTCATTGAAAAAGCCTTTTCATCTTGACCCTTACACCTTCTCCCGTGGTTACCACCAAAAAACTGTCTCGATACACCCGTGTATTAATCCCTCACTTCTGACATTCAGAAAGGCAAAACTTTGCGGGACTTTAGCCCCTCTCCCGGGTCCCATAACCACATTAAGAGGGAGACCTGACTTTCCCCAGGCGAATCCAACACCTTTTTACAACATGAATGGCCATTTGAGGATGTACTAGCCCTCCAGTTCTATTCTAATGAAACACCCATAACCTTTGAGAAGCTAAAATCAATCATTAAGACGTCCTCGGTCTCCTTTTGGACTTATAGGCAAGTCCGACACTTCCTTACGACCCATGCCCATCAGTCACACTGGACAAGGCATCTTACAACCTTTGAATCCCTATGTCACGGCAAAGAACCTCAAAGACATTCAATCTATCTCCTGTACACCCTCCTCTCTGAGGCACCAACTGAGATTCCAGCTCCCTTACAAGCTTCCGGGAATAGAGACCTACAAACTCCCCTATCAACAGAGGAATGGAATACTATCCATGACTATGAACATAAAGGCTCGCTAAATGTTGCCATTTAAGAAAATGGCTACAAAGTGTTTACCAGGTGGTACAGGACCCCTTCACGTCTTCATAAATTCTCCCCTAGTGTTCCTAATACAGGCTTGAGATGTGGGTTGGGGGTAGGCACTATGCTTTATGTGTGGTGGGATTGAGAAAATCTTCAGCCCTTTTGGAGGGAGGTCCACAATCTCATTACACATATCAGCACATTTACCCTAGACTTTACCCCGGCCCAATTCCTCTTCCACCATACATCCCTACCCAAAAAGGACTACTACAAGTCCTTGGCCATGCATATGGTAAATGCTGCCAGACTTTGTATCCCCAAACATTGGCGCTCCACCTCCACTCCAACAATCAGAGAATAGTTTGCGAGGATCTCCAAAATAAAAGACATGGAGGAATTGATCCATATTTCGCAAGATAGAATACGAAAAACACACATGTAAAAATCAGGGGGAGGATGAACCTGTAGTGATGGCACTGTCCCATGTACATGCAGCTGGATGGATGGGCTGCTGGAGACACAGAGTCCAGATTACTGTGCCGCTGGCTGCTAGATGGAAAGCTGCTCTGACTGCCCAGCTTGCACAATGTGACTCCGTTTCTTCACTCCTAGAATCAGTGGCCAATGGATAGTGTAGTTCACTAGGTGTCCAGGGTCACAGTATGCGTTTTGAGGAACCTTCTTCGTCAGCTGACCCCTTTGGGCTACCTGCTCTGTTTAAATAGCCTCCAAAACCAGGGAGACCCAAGGCTTCGAAAGAGCTGTGCAGGCTGCTGGAGCGCTGAGCTGGCTCCAAGATGTGGACAGAGAAAATCCACCTCTAGCAGGAGAACACATAACCTCCCTGCACGCCAACCGCCTGAAGCAAAAATAACAAAACAATGTTACAAATGTAAATTTAAATTATGTGTTGAGATGGGTATAGGTTATATTGCACAGAACATCAATCATACGGCTAAAAGGGGACGAAAAATGAAAGGGCTGACAAGTTGTATAGAAGCCATAGAAAAAGCAGAAAAAGCTGTCCCGGCCAAAACAAATAAAAAATTGAATAGAAGAACTAAGTCAAATATGCACACATGAAAATGTAAATGAAAGAAAGGGATATTAAACAATTCCTCTAAAAAAGTTTGGATGAATACATTAAAAAAAAAAAGAAACAAGAAAACCTGAGTCACATTAGTCTGAATGAACCCCCCTAGATCATAACAAAAATGTGACCTGAACCTTATGGAAAGAGCATTGAACAGAATCATGATGTCACAACATGGTGGAAACATCCAGTTCTTCTTTAAAACTTCTTGGGGTAAGGGAATTCAACTTAAAGATCCAGAATGTTTCTCTGGAGCAGTTTCTTGTAGGGCATGAGTGGAGGCATACCAGAAGTGAACCGATTGTGGAACGAGCTCGGAGCTCATGAATATATGCCGTTACTCAGCTTTTTAATGTGAGTGCACTGTATGATGTTATGATTTTAATAAATTCATTCTAAATTACTACACTATGAGAGCACTCTTCTTCCTTTATATATACCTCTTTGAGAGGACATTAGAGGGAACCTCCTGGGAGAAAACAGATTCACAACATATGTGATAGCAGATCCTCAGACATAACTATAGAGGACCCCAAGAGGTGACTACTCGGCAGTACACCATCCAAGGAACCATAGGCTTAGCTGATTTAATACTTACCTGAGGTGAGAGGCTATAGAGCATGGAGGTGATGTGGTAGAAAGATTGTCATCTATATTATGAATAATCACCACTAAGGGTGTAAGGATATTGTGCACTACCTCACAAAAAGGACATTTTATATAAGGACTTGTATAAATGGACATGCACCATTACCTTGCTGTTTAGATTTGTGTGTTAGGTGTCCAACCTTGAGACACAAGTTGTTATTTATGCACCAGGATCACTTTTATTACATGTTTTGGATCATTATTTATACACTTTCGGTCCCAAAAATGTGTCAAAAGTGTCCGATGCGTCCGCCGCAATATCGCAGTCCTAACAAAAATCGCAGATAACCGCCATTACTAGTAAAACAAATAATACTTTTTTTTTCAGAATTCTATCCCCTATTTTGTAGATGCTATAACTTTTGCGCTAACCAATTAATATCTGCTTATTGCGTTTTTTTTTTTTACCAAAAATATGTCGAAGAATACATATCGGCCTAAACTGAGGAAAAACATTTGTTTTTGTTTTAAATTGGGATATTTATTATAGCAAAAAGTAAAAAATATTGTTTTTTTTTCAAAACTCTCAGTCTTTTTTTGTTTATAGCGCAAAAAATAAAAACCGCAGAGATTATCAAATGCCACCAAAAGAAAGCTCTATTTGTGGGGAAAAAAAGGACGTCAATTTTTTTTTTTTTTTTTTAAAACAATTTTATTAGGTTTTCAGCAAACAGACATCAACAGGGTATGACAGAACTGGATGCAACCAGTAGCATATGTGGGAGGGGTCAGAGCCGTTACATTTAAACTTACACCATTGCAAACGGGAAGCAACACAATAAAATACGAAACTTATCCAAAAAGAATGTCTCTAAGTATAATTTCCATGAAAGAGAAATGGCGGTATCACGACACTATCAGGGGGCAACGAGTTGCTTTTAACATCGCCAAGGGGGCAGAAAAACGGCCAAACGGACCGTGAACCAAGAACGGGTCTTTCCTTATTCCGCCCATCCCCTTTGGGAACCGATTGTGGGCGGACGTCAATTTTGTTTGGGAGCCACAATGCACAACCGCGCAATTGTCATTCAAAGAGTGACAATGCTGAAATTTTGCCTGGGCAGGAAGGGGGTATATGTGCCCAGTAAGCAAGTGGTTAAGTTGAAACTGAAGGTACCAAATACTACCACCTATGGTATGGAAAAGATCCACCTAACACTTCAAAAATAGTCAACATTTATTACCGTATATACTCGAGTATAAGCCAAGTTTTTCAGCACATTTTTTGGTGCTGAAAATGCCCTCCTCGGCTTATACTCAAGTCACCTTTTTGCGCCTGATCTCCCAGACTTTGGGGACCCGGTACTGTCCGTGTCCATAGACTTCCACGTTAAACAGTAATTTCTCCGGAAATTTTGAAGACCCTGTACCAGGTGTAGGTTCCCTAAACCCAAAACTTTGCACACATGTAGCCCCAGTTCTCATCTATAAGTGTGCAAAGTTTGCTGTCTGGGTGACCTACAGTCGTGGAGCACCGATTTTTCAAATCCGGGCACCCCTTCTATATACTCTAATGTTAAATGCAAGTCTAGTCGTGGACACGGTGAGGCATGGGCACATTGAGGCATGGGCAAAGTGAGGCATGGGAACAGTGAGACATGGGCACAGTGAGGCATGCACATGGTAGACATGTGCACAGAAAAAAAATTCGTTTTTTTTTGTTCCGTTTCGTATCGTTCCGTAGGTTCGTTCCCGTTCGTTTTTCGTAAGTCGCCCGTTTTCCTGTTCGTTCCCGTTCGTTTTTCGTACGACGCAATTTTTTCGTATTCCGATCGTTTCGTATTTTGGTTACCGTTTTATTTTCGTACATGCGGGATGGTTCGTTATTCTGTTTAATTTATGTTCGTTACTTGTTAGACAATAATTTTCGTGAATTTTCGTCATTTTGTACTTTCGTAAATATATCGCGGGATTCGCGGCACTTTCAACACGCGGCTCATCCATATTAACTATTGTTAAGCCCCATACACTTGGTCAGACTTTTTTAACAACAAACATAAAAACGATCGTTTTACCGAACGTTCGTTCGTTTTTAAACTCCATCAGAAAAACATTTTTGGGTTCCAGGTTCAAAAGTCTGGCCAACTGATCTCTCCCTTCAGACGAAAATACACAGAAAAGTACTGTACTCAGCACAAAGGAGAAGCTGCTTCACCAACTAACTACACTCACTGCCCATTCAAAAAAACGAAAATTACATCTTATAACAAAAGATTTGCATCCTGTATTTTGAAACCAAATTACGAACAGAAAAAAGGAATTCAGAATACAGAATGCAAATCTTTTGTTATAAGATGTCATATGAACATACAAACAGAAAAAGGATTCAAACAAAATACAGAACGAAAATCTTTTGTTAGATGTCATATGAACATACGACTGAAAATCAAAATACGAACAGAACAAGGATTTAAACAAAATACAGAATGCAAGTCTTTTTGTCATTTTCGTTCTTTTGCCGTTTTCGTTTTGTCGTATTTTCGTCGGTTCGTTCGTTCGTATTTGCGGTTGTTCGTTATGCGGCTAATTCGTAATCCCGTCTTTTTCGTATTTTGGTGCTTTAATTTCTTCGTATGTACACATTATTCTGCAGGTACGAAAATGAAAATTTTCGTACGAAAATAACATTCGTACGAACGGGAATGCACATATCTAGCACATGGACACAGTGAGGCAACGTGAGGCAACGTGAGGCACAGTGAGGCATGCAGAAGGACACCCTAGGCATATACAATTTTTTCCCATTTTTTTGTGGTAAAATTAGGTGCCTCGGCTTATATTCGGGTCGACTTATACTCGAGTATATACGGTACTTTAAATTCATTTTGCTTCAGTTAATTCATCTTAGTTCTGTAAATACAACAACAAGCCAATAGATTTACTGACCTAAAAAATAACACATGCAAATAGAAGAAATCAGTTTTTAATTAGCAACTTTGTTTTCCTCGGGGAAAGACAAAATGATTATTCATCAGTATTTAGAGAAGAGCTTGCTTTATCTCCATGTAACTATTTCTTAATCCTCCTAATAGAATTGCATTAATGTGCAATGTTCTTTGTGTAGCTTCATAATGAATGGGACCCCTGTATGCTTCCCGTGTCTTGTTTTTACACTGGCATGTTTTGCATGAACATGTTTTTTACAGTTATTTCAAGAATATAGTTTTTTATAAAGAGGTTTTCTCATTTGCACTTTCCTCCGGGACCCTGACGGACTCCCAGCTCATGATTGCATCATATTTTTTTGGCAGTTTGGGGATTCACTCCTTGTCTGGCATTTTTGCTGCTCAAACAACCTGTATTTCTATGCTCTGTTCAAAGGCAACACAAAGCACAACAATGAGTAAATGGCAGTTTTTGCAAAAAGCCTTCATGATGCTTGTGTAACCACAGGGAAAATATACAAATCAGCACTCAAATATAATTATATGCATGAGATACCATTGGAAGAGTAGCTTGTCTACACATTTTATTCACATTTTTTTCCATTTATATTTAATTATTATGATTCTGTACACATGTCTCAATCTTATTGAACCAGGGCCAGATTCTCGTAGTTCTGCGTATCTTTGCGCGGGCGTAACATATCCGATTTACGTTACGCCTCTGCAACTTAGACGGGCAAGTGCTGTATTCTCAAAGCACTTGCTCCGTAAGTTGTGGCGGCGTAGCGTACAAAGGCCGGCGTACGCCCGCCTAATTTAAATTTGGAACAGGGGGGCGTGTTTTATGTTAATAACTTGTGACCCGACGTGATTGACGTTGTTCACGAAAGGCGCATGCCCTGTCCGTGGAATATCCCAGCATTGCTCCAAAGTACGCCGCAAGGACGTATTGGTTTCGACGTGAACGTAAATGATGTCCAGCCCCATTCACGGACGACTTACGCAAACAAAGTAAAATATTCAAAATTTGACGTGGGAACGATGTCCATACTTAACATTGGTATGCCGCATGTACGCCACCATATAGCAGGGGTAACTTTACGCCGGGAAAAGCCTAACATAAACGGCGTAACTGTACTGCGTCGGCCCGGCGTACATTCGTGAATTCGCATATCTAGCAGATTTACATATTTCTAGGTGTAAATCAGCATACACGCCCCTAGCGGCCAGCGTAAATATGCAGTTACGATCCGACGGCGTAAGAGACTTACGCCTGTCGGATATAATAGAAATCTATGCGTAACTAATTCTAAGAATCAGTCGCATAGATACGCCGGCACAACTCAGAGATACAACGGCGTATTTGGAGATACGCCGTCGTATCTCCTTTGTGAATCTGGGCCTATATATCTAGCACTGTCATGTTACACATGCATTGTTGTTTGTTTGCCTTTAAATAAATGTGTCCCTTCCTCATTCTGTAGCTAGGAAATGCTCTGTATAGCTAGTCTCATTCTCTTTTTAATATGTATTTAGTTTCTGTTTAGCAGTGTTAATTTCATTGGCAAAAATATTTTCGTCATAGATTTCATCATGTGATGAAAACTAAACGAAAACGACTTCTTAAATTTATGAAAACTATGATGAATAGTCATGTTCAGTTAGTTTCGTTCCGACTTAAAATTAAAAAAAAAATTGTTTTTCGGAAATTCGGATGTATTCCAATTTCCGAATTACAATAGTACCAAATTTCAACGAATCCGAAATAATGAAAAAATTTGGATGGAATTCGAATAGTTTTCAAATTCAAATAGTTTGAATTCAAATAGTTTTCAAAATCGAATCTCTTTCCAATTTTTAAAGAGAATGAAATAGAATAGAAAATAAAGGACTAGAATAGAAATAATATATAATAGAATAGAAAAGAATATAACAGAAACAAAAACAATAGAATAGAGTAAAACAGAACAAAACAGATTAGTTAATAAAAGAACAGAATAGAATGGAATGAAAGGCAGGAGAAGGTCAATTGCTAACCCCTGCCTATGGGAACAGGGACTGAAACAATAAGACAAGCAGTTAATGTAAATTAATAATTATTTACCTACCGTTATTAATAAAACTTTATTAAAAAAGTCTGGAAGTCTCAAAAAAGGTCAGGTGACCAGAAGAACCTATAGGAAAACAGAAGAATTTCAACAGTCGTCAGATCAACGGCAGCATTTCAAGAAGAAACATCCCCTCCCTCCCCCCTTTGTCGAGGTCCTTGTTATGTGGCTGGTCCCTTCTGCTGTAAGGGGATTGCTGTTATATTAATTTTATATATAGTTCAAGCTTTAATGGCTGAACTATTGTTTTTTTAATAGTTAAATATAATTTGAGCTTTGATGGCTAAACTATTTTATGTTGGTATTGGTTATATAAAATATTTCTTGATAAATTGGTTTATTATTATGCCAATAATAAAGAACCACGGACATTTTTATCCATCACCGCCGTTTGTGTGTATTTTTTTATTATTAAAGTTTAATATATGTTTTCAGCCTCTAGTACCATACAATAGAATATAAACAAATATAATAGAATAGAATAGAATAAAATAGAAAGAATATAACCATCTTCTGAAATTCAATTAGAAAAGAATAGAATAGAAAATAATATAATTAAAAAAACAATAGAATAGAATAGAAATTTGAATGAAAATAGAATAGAAAAGCATACACTAGAATAGAAAATAACAGAATAGTATAGAATAAAATATAGAAAAAAAATGATTTGGATTAAAAAACTTTTCGAATTCAAAAATTATTCAAAATTCAAAAACCCTTTAAATCGATTTGAATTAAAAAATTTAGAACCGATTCATATAAATCAAACAAATTCAGAAAATGAATTTTACGGGTTAAACAAATTTAACTAAACAAATTTATGTAAATAACAAATCGAAACTAAACTAAACAAACTTTTTCTTTCTGCACACGTCTAATGACAAAAATCACCAAAGAATGAAAACAGAATGAAAATGTGAGGGAGGGACATTTACTCACGGGAACTTCCGCTTTCCTCTGAGCTTCGCCTGTAAAGCCTGTGAGTGTTTTTTCTCCCAGAAAGCAAGGTAGAGATTGTAGCGTACTTAGTGGTGTGGTGTGCTTAGCACTGTGCAGCATTACAGGCCTCCCCAGACGATTGTCCAGACCACTGTGCAGCATTTACAGGCCTCCTGACCATCCAGAGCACTGTGTGCAGCATTTTTTCATGCCTCATTAGACAGCTGACTGTCCAGAGCACTGTGTGCACCATTACAGGCCTTCTCAAACCACCATCCAGAGCACTGTGTGTGCCATAACAAGCCGTCTTAGATGACCATCCGGAGCACTGTGCATTACAGGCCTCCTCAGACTTTCTAGAGCTCTGTGTGCATTACAGGTGTTTGCAAGAGATCATGCTGAGCCTGCACCACCTCCTAAGGAATGCTCATGTTTTGGCATGTACCATCATCGCAATCCAGATGAGATTTTCGAGTCAAGTGCTCGATATGAAGGTGTTTCCCTCAACAATGTCCTTCTCACTGGGCCTAATCTGAACAAGCTTTAATGAGTTTTGCTCCACTCCAGACAAGTACCAGTGCTGTGTTGTCCAAAATTCATTCATCCGAGAAGATGACAGAAACTTCCTTAGGTTCAGATGGTATCACAACAACGATGTGCTCCATAAATCCAAGCTGATCCCAAAACCAGCACATACCATTCCACGGCTTGAACTGGGCAGCCATGTTAGCTGTTGAATTGCTGAACTTATAACACATGAAATAGACTCTTTTCACTTTTACACAGACAGCAAATAGAGTTGAGTTTTCTTTTTTCTCAATCGGGTGTTCCTGGAATAGAGTCTTCACCTAATGTTTGGACTTGATTCTCAATTGTTTAATATGAAGGGACAACATTTAGAATCTCGCATGGTTGATGATTAAAAGAGGCACCTCTAAGTATGCAGGCATCCAGGGTAAAGCTGTCCACATAGACCATTCTCCTCACCGCCATTGATGTTGTCCCTTCAACGCTGCGCTCCATGAGTGGTTCAAGCCTCACTTTCAGATCGCTCTACTGCAGGGTAGTCTTCCCGGTCACGATTGGAGACTGACAGCGGTGAGAGCCGACGGTGCAGGGGATGGTCTATGTGGACAGCTTTACCCCGGATGCCTACATACTGCCTACGTGCCTCTTTTATTCATCAACCATGTGAGTTGCTAAATGTTGTACCTTCATTAACCACTTAAGCCCCGGACCATATTGCTGGTCAAAGACCAGGCCACTTTTTGCGATTCGGCACTGCGTCGCTTTAACTGACAATTGCGCGGTCATGCGACGTGGCTCCCAAACAAAATTGGCGTCATTTTTTCCCCACAAATAGAGCTTTCTTTTGGTGGTATTTGATCACGTCTGCGGTTTTTAGTTTTTGCGCTATAAACAAAAATATAGCGACAATTTTGAAAAAAATGAATATTTTTTACTTTTTGCTATAATAAATATCCCCCAAAAATATATAAAAAAAAATTTTTTTTCCTCAGTTTAGGCCGGTATTCATCTACATATTTTTTGTCAAAAAAATCGCAATAAGCGTTTATTGATTGGTTTGCGCAAAAGTTATAGCGTTTACTAGTAATTGCGGCGATCAGCGTTTTTTATCGGTACTGCGACATTATGGCGAACACTTCGGATACTTTTGACACATATTTGGGACCATTGGCATTTTTATAGCGATCAGTACTATAAAAATGCATTGATTACTAAAAAAATGCCACTGGCAGGGAAGGGGTTAACACTAGGGAGGAAGGGGTAAGTATGTTCCCTGGGTGTGTTCTAACTGAAGGGGGGGGTGGACTGACTAGGGGAAATGACTGATCGCTGTTCATACATTGTATGAACAGACAATCAGGCATTTCTCCACCTGACAGGACCGGGAGCTGTGTGTTTACACACACAGCTCCTGGTTCTCGCTCTGTAACGAGCGATCGCGGGTGCCCGGCTGCGACCGCCGGGCACGCGCGTCGGCGTCAGGGGCTGCTCGGCGAGATGACGTATAGCTACGTGATCTCGCCCAGCAGAGCCGACCTGCCGCCGTATAACTGTGGCAGCTGGTCGGCAAGCAGTTAAATGTAACCATATTGCTACACTTAGAAGTGCCTCTCTTCTCTCTTATGCTCTGTAGCTCCTGATGGATTTTGCTTATAATCCCCTTGGGGAGGCTTCAATTTGTGGATGGACATTTTATGGTTACGCAACCTATCACATTGCTATAATCTTTAAATATGGACTATAAACTGAAGGACTTATGAATAAATGGTTGTGTCATTTGAGTTTCCATTATTTCTTATAGGGAAATTTGTTTTGATATACAAGTGCTTTGGATTACAAGCATGCTTCCAGAATGAATTATGCTTGCAATCCAAAGTTTACTGTATGTGCTAGCAATGCAGGGAATACTGTGCATACTAGCAAATTTAGGCATTAACCTGTAGGAAGTCAAGTTTACTACTGCTTTAATGAATGATCTAGAATAAATCATGGCCTAGTTGTATTTTTTTTTAGAAAATCATTGTTTTTGGGGATACCCTGGTCTTCACCTTACTTTTTTCACATATTGCCTTGTGCAATAAACTTATGTTTTATTTATTTTTTAACATTCTTTATTTAAATGAGAGTTTCACCACATCCAATAAGAGAACAGATTTCAAACACAAATATATATTATGTACTAGCTCAGGATATCCAACCAGTATAAGGAGACGATAGACCAGGAATCAAAAACAAACAATGGGCCAGATCCTCAAAAGGGATACGCCAGCGTATCTACTGATACACCGTCGTATCCCTGTTTCTATCTTTGGAACTGATCCACAGAATCAGTTTCCAATAGATAGGCAGAAGATCCGACATGTGTAAGGGACTTACACTGTCGGATCTTAGGATGCAGTACCCCGGCCGCCGCTGGGGGCATTTCTCGTCGAAATGCCGCTTCGGGTATGCAAATTAGCACTTACGGAGATCCACGAAGCTTTTACGCTTCGTTTTTTCTCCGTAAGTATTAGTTTGCAAACGCAAAATTAGGGCTGCTTTTACAAAGTGTAAACTGTTTACACCTTGTAAAAGTAGACCCTTCTTTCCCGCGACGCTGTTATTTTTTTATTTTTTTTTTCCGTCGTATCTTTTTTTTTCCCCGACGCAACTTTTTTTACCCGGCGCGATTCGCAAAACTCAGCGTAACGTAATTTTGCGCAATGCACGTCGGGAGCATGCACAGTACGTCCTAATTTAAATGGGACTCGCCCCATTAAATTAGGAATGCCTTGCGCCGGACGGATTTAAGTTACACCGCTGCAAATTTCCAGGTAAGTGCTTTGTGGATCGGGCACTAACTTAGGAAATTTGCGGCGGTGTAACTTAAATGGGAAAAGTTAAGTTACGCCGCCTGGCTGTGGATCTGGCCCATTTCTATTTATTCACAAAGTTCAGTAAACTATATATTGTATATAAAATATCATACACATCCATTTGTGTGTGATAAGGCTTACATATGGTGGAGCTGGCTGAGAACCACTGTAGTCAGATGATGGGGGACTCACAGACCCGGTTCCAAAGGGTGATGCAGCTGCCGGAAGGCGATAGATGAAGCTGCTCGAAACCCAGGGAAGCTCAGCCATCAGGCCAGAAGTGATATTATCAACCTAGCAAGAAGCTGTAGGTGTCTCCAATCTCTGAGGGTGAAGGAAGCCACATATGTAGCCCACACAAGGAACCTATAGCAAGCCAGAAGTTCTGACAACATTTTTGGGGCTGTGCCCCTTCCTCAGTTCATATGGGCACATATGGGTACAACCAGCATTAAAGAATTATATACAGGGAGCCTGGGGAAGTGAGTCATCCAGGACCCTATTAAAACGAACTCCATAGTTACTTAACTATAATATAAAAAAAGCAATACTAAAATCAATAGTAATAATAAAATTAAGAGCAATATTACCTGGTTCTATATCATATTTCCCCTGGTCATATATTACAATTCTATAAAAATGGACCATCTATGATAATAAATAAAATAAAGATTACAATAAAAATTCATTACTACCTTTCTGCTTGTGGAAAGAACAAAATGAAAACCAAAAAAACAAAACACGATAGAAAAAAAGAATATTATAAAGGAATAAAACATTTGAGACTTTTATTGCAGCTAGATTTATTGCAGCTAAATAATGGTATGTATTTCCATTTCTTCATTTAGGCCACATGGGGCCAGTTTATATATCCAGAAGGTTTTCCATTCTACAAAGCAGCGCAAACTGCTCATTCGTCGTAAGTGAACTCTCTGGTATAAATTTGCTGGCCAATACAGCAAAAGCTTTCAGATCTTTTTATGGTGAGAGGCAAATTGGCATGGGATACTATGTTTAACAATGACAATATTTCATATAAAACAATAGGAATTACAAGGCTAGTGATCAGAAACATCACAGGATCACAAGTGGCCAACTAGTCATTAGCGTGTCATTGGTGGAAGAGCAACAGCATATAATGTTAAGTTTTTAATAAACTGCCAATACTGTATTATACCTATCTATACAGCAGGTGGCGCTGTAGTATTATAGTGTATAGTTCCTATATTCTACGATAAAACAGCATGTATTGTCTATCTATGCTCAATGCACTCGTTTGTGTTCTCTTCCTGTTCTATGATAAAAGGCATGTAATATATTTCTCCATAAAGGTAAAGCCGTTTGCTGTATCCAAGAAGCTTCCAAAGCATGATTTTAATACTCAGCTAATAGTCATAAACATAAGTCGATGTTTAAAACTTCCACATTAAGCGATGATATCCCAGTTTTTACAAAATTAGTGTTAAAAAAATTGTTAATGAATGTCCTGGAGGGATAACCCAGAGAATAAATCAGATAGAGAAAGGCAGAGAACAGGGATAAGTTTAAGAAAAATGTGGCTTCCAACCAGAGGCGGTTTAAGATATATGGGACAAACCAAAAAATAAAGGGGGAGGGGAAGAAAGGGGGTGGGGGAAAACAGCCTATCACTTAATCATCATTGCCAAAAATCAAGGTAGAATCACTACCACAGGTAACACCTGTAGCAACCGATCTATAATAGATCAAAGGGAATGCCTTTACTTGTGTGCAGAGGACCTGGATAGCCTAAAGCATTTTTCAGTACCTGGGAGCATTTCAATTCTTCCCAGTAATAATTTTTTTTATTGTGACCCAAGATCTATTCTTTGAGGGCCGTGGTGTGGTCTATTATCTTTTGTATATCATTCACTCAGGCAAACCATTGTCTAAGTGTTGGTGGGTTCAAACTTTTCCAGGAGCTGGTGATACAAAACATATTTTTTACTTAAAATGTATTAAAGTGACTAGCTCCCATTATTTCTGAAGATCCAGAGAAAAGAATATAGAAAACTGTGTATGGTACAATCCCATGCTACCTATCTTATTACACTGTGTTCCGCACTGTGAATAAAAATAAAAAAATAAAATTGTAGGTGGCTGCCAGCAAACAATTGTGTTCCCACAACCCAACAAAGTAAACAGTACATGACTTATGTGCACCTATCCCAGTAATGGTTTCTACCATAAATACCCATAAAAATATACATAAACATAAATATATAAAATACACATAAAAAAATAAAAATAAATAATGCACAATTTGTCAAGACATAACTGCGTAATATAGATACTCCTGAAGAAATTATCATGACAACACACGTTGGGCAGAGCCAGGCGAAAAAAAAAACAGAAGCTGTTTGTAATGCATTGTATATTGTACATATGTACAGTAAGTGCAATTTTTAGATAAATAAAGCAGACTTTTATTGTACTACACTATGAAAGGCCCCTGTGTTGTATGAGTTTGATTGCAGGGAGGACCCCAATCGTTTTAAGGGCCATACACCTGGAACTTGTGGATGCTCTAAACATTATAATAGTTGACAAAACAAGGGTGAAGATTAGGAGGGGCTGCATTAGTGATATTTGAGGGTGCTCCTAAAAGGGGGAGGCATTTTTTACCTGAATTCTGGAGGTCCACAGATAGAGTTAAGTGAATAGGTGGTGGGAACCACTGAACTTTTTTGTCTTCAATGGAGTATCAAGACACAAGGGGTGGACTTTTTTGAGGAAACAAGGGAGAGTGTTATAGAAAAAAATATATATTATAGAGACTTGATTTATTCATGTAGATATGACCTAATGAATTGTGCATAATTTATTTTTAGATTTATTTATGTCTATTTTACATTTTTATGTTTATGAGTTATGTACATATTGGCATTATGGCAGGGACGTGCAGTCAGAAGAAGGCAGCTAAGGTAGAACCTCACCTGAACATTAAAAAGAGATACAGGGTTCCTTGTGCAGCCTGTCAGAATAAAATATATATGTTATAACATAATAATTTATTATTTATCTATTTACTGTGAAATTACTGGTTTGAAGTTATAACTTCAAACTTCAGTAATTTGTCCGTTAAGCCACCTGCATAAGTACAGTTTTTGAAAATATAGTAAATGACCTTAAAAACAATATAGCTGTAGCGATGTGGACTACAGTTATAATATTGTGCAATTCCCCATTATTCTTCACCTATAGTTATATCTCTCTAGTGCTGGGTGAAAGTTACTGTCATCATATCTATGAGCCCAACCAAAAGGATTGTGGAACTAGTAGTCTTGCAGACTAGCGACTCCGCGACTCATTACACCTGCACTACACATCCCAGGGATCCTTGTTACAACCCGAGGGGACTTCTGGGAAGGTGTCAGGACCTGGGCTTGAGCCTGGAACCTCTTCTGTGTCTGGCATTAACTCTTCCCATTGAGCTATCTGGGATGCTGAACAGCTCCCTGTCTGATCTGCTGGATAAACCTAATCTAATCCATTAGACTACTCTCATTGGTGTCTTGATTGCCTTGAACATTGAACCCATTGCTCCTCCCATGAACTTCCTATATAAGCCTTGTCTCAGCACTTCCTCTTTGCCAGGTTATTGTGCCTTCCCAGCCAGTGCCTTGCTATTTGTCTGACCAGCTGCCATCTGTATTTGCTACCACTTGTGATTGACCCTTGGCTTGTTCCTTGACTACTCTATTGCCTGATCCCAACCTGCAACCACTTGTGATTGACCTCTTGGCTTGTTTATTGACCACGCTGCTGTTTAACCCTTATCTGCTTATCCGCTACTGGACCCCGGCTTGCTCACCTCCTGGTGGGGCGATCCTGAGCACTGCGATCTGGTGCTAACATGCAGCAAAATTCATCTCGACCATCAGGAGCTCTGGTGAACACCGGTTAGTGCTTAGACTCTGCACCTCAGGTGAGCCCGTGTCATCTACCAGAAGTGACTGTCTGTATACCTGTCTTCAACTGCTATAGCTTCTGGCCTCTGAGCCTGACGCTTGATCGGGGCAGAAGGACTATAAAGGAGTCAGGAGATCTGCGATGTGCTCTCTTCTTCCTGGGCCTTGCCAAGGGCACAACTCTCCGTGCCTACCACGCAGTGATCGAGTAATTCCAACCCGGCCCCAGAGTGTCTAACTCTGCTCGCTGTTCGTCAGACATCTACACGGACCCAACCCAGCAGATCGACACTACGGTCGTCCGCATTCAGCAGCTGTGGGTCATCGCTGGTCGCTTTACTGAAGGGCGTCTCTTCCCGAGTCGCTGTCCAGTCATTGGTGAGAGGGCAATTGCCCATCTTTAGCAATCCTTCCCTGTTACTTTATTTGAACACTGTGTACAGACACCTTTACCTTGGGAACACTTTACTGCGCTTCTGTTTGAACACTGTATATCAGGGGTCTCAAACTCAAATTACCTGAGGGCCACAAGACAAGTTTTCATATCCCATGGGGGGCCGCATACAAACTTTCAAACTTCAAAAACAACAGTACTGGTGTCAGCGAACGCATTATTAACCCCCAGCACTCAGTCTCACGCTGCGGCTGCTCCTCGCGCCCCCCCTCTCTTCTCGTCCATCCCAGGTGATATCACAAGCAAATGTGATTGGACGAGAAGAGAGGGGGGGTGCCGGGGGGGCGGGGAGCAGCCGCAGCGTGAGACTGAGAAGTGAACTTATGACAGAGACGCTTCCTGCGCTACTCTGCATGAAGGAAATCTACTCCCCCACTTCTGCGGCACCCCCCGCCCTGCCTGCAGGCCATTTTCAACCAGTCCGCGGGCCGCAAATGGCCCGCGGGCTGGTACTTTGAGACCACTGCTGTATATAGACACCTTTGCCTAAAACCACCTCAAGGAGTACCACTAGCCTGTTTAAGCCTTACAGGTCATGCTCCAGGTGATATTTCATTGTACATATATGTATATTATTCTCTTGTGCTGTTGAACTGTTACTAAGCTGTCTTGTTAGGAAATTGTTCTCCTGAGTCTGGGCTGTTATCCAAAACTTGGTTGACCAATTACCCTCCTTTGTATATAATACCACATACCACAAAAGCTGAGAAAATATAAACATATTTGAGTTGTGTGACATGTCATTTAAAGGTGCTGTAAAGGATGTCTGAACCCAGAGTGTCAGGTGGGTTGCAATGTTCACAGGGTCATGGCGATGAAGATGAACAGATAGATACAAGCAGTCCTCAAGGGGGCCGAGTTATATATAATAATTATTTGTATTTTACTTACTTATGGTAATTAACCCCTTGCCCCCCAGGCCAATTCTGACACTTCTCTCCTACATGTAATAATCATCATTTGTTTGCTAGAAATTATGCAGAACCCCCCAAACATTATATATATTGTTTTAGCAGACATCCTAGGGAATAAAATGGTGGTCGTTGCAACTTTTTATGTTACACAGTATTTGAATATAAAAAAAAACACTAAAGATAACTCGTTTTTTTTTTTTGTGTGTGTAATGTGAAAGATGATGTTACGCCAAGTAAATAAATACCCAATATGTCACGTTTTAAAATTGGTCACACTCGTGGAATGGTACCAACTTCAGTACTTTAAAATCTCCATAGGCGACACTTAATTTTTTTTTACAGATTACATGTTTAGAGTTAAAGAGGAAGTCTAGTGCTCATTGCTCTTGCTCAAAAGATTGTGGCATATGTAACCTGTATGTATCTGGCTATGACACTAGCCAGTGCTTCACCAGCCAGTGACCTCACCACATGACTCTGGCTACTGGGGTAGGCACAGAATAAGTCACATAGGCCCAGATTCAGAAAGGACGTACGACGGCGCAGCGCCATGTACGCCGTCGTAAGCGGATACGTTACGCCCGCACAAAATTACGCCGCTGACTGTGAATCTGGCCTATACTGTTTATCTAGAGAAAAGACCATGAGATGAATATTTCTATGACTTTACTGCAAGGAAATTGACTTAGAGCATTCCTACAGTAGATGCTGGTAAGTAGAGATGGCCTGCCGGTTCGCCAGGCGGTCGTTTCGACGTGAACTTTTGTCGTTCGCGGTCCGCCAAACCATCGGACATCTGGCGATGTTTGCGGCGGTCCGCAATGTTACATGGGTAAGAACTTTGACCTATGACACATCCATCGGGTGGTGCAGGACAGCCAATTGAGACATTTCAGCACATGGACCTTATAAATAGACCTGATCTGGCGGCCATCTTACATTCTGCTGTTTTTCAGTATAGGGAAAGGGTGCTGTGTTTGGAGCAGGGACAGGCTGTATTATTTCAAATAGCTATCTAAAGGTCCACAAATAGGTATAGGTGTGCTACTTGCTCGAATATATAGGTGTCTAATACATTCATATACTTTTTTGTCAGTGTAGGGCGTTACCAGCAGGGACAGCGTTTAGCGACACAAATTTCTACCTAACAGGTCCACAAAAGTCCTTTCAAGCACTGGTATAGGTGTGCTACTTGGTTTGCACTGCAGTACATGATAGTGTGTAATACATTCATATACTTTTTGTCAGTGTAGGGCGAGGTTGGCGTTTCCAGCAGGGACAGCGTTTAGCGACACAAATCGCTACCTAACAGGTCCACAAAAGTCCTTTCAAGCACTGGTATAGGTGTGCTACTTGGTCTGCACTGCAGTACATGATAGTGTGTAATACATTCATATACTTTTTGTCAGTGTAGGGCGAGGTTGGCATTTCCAGCAGGGACAGCGTTTAGTGACACAAATCGCTACCTAACAGGTCCACAAATGTCCTTTCAAGCACTGGTATAGGTGTGCTACTTTCTGTGCACTGCAGCATATAAGTGTAATATACACTTATAATATACTTTCGAATATAGAAAGCATATTATAGTGGATTTGTATTGTGCAGCATTGTGACTGGCGGTGTATTTGGTTACTGCTGGATTTTTGCCTCTTTTGCTACGTTTCCTCTGCTTCACACATTAAAAAAAAATCCGGGAAAAAAAGTTTCATAACTGGTGAAATAAACCAGTGGCCCCCCAAAACGACAGATTTTGTTATATACCTTCTTCCACATATACTGCGCTTCTCTAGAGACTTTTGTCACAGGGTCATTTAAAAAATGACAGGCAGAGGAAGAGGCAGGCCCTCCCACAGGGGTGGTAGGGGTAGGGCAGGAGCACCAGGCCGGAGCCAAAGTGGAAAGTGGCACAATGTTCGTTCGATTACGTCAAAGGACGCACCAGATTTGGTTGAGTGGCTCGCCACCAACACCACCACCATATACCCTCCGCTTGAGTCACAGGAATTATTTTCCGATCCATCAGAAGACATTTCGGATGCGCAGCCATTCTTGGCATTGGATCAGGAAGAGGAGGTAACAACACCTGGCACTCAGCAGTCTGACGACAGTACTCAGATCAGCCCAAAGAGGTTGGTGCCCGCTGTTGCTGCCTACTCAGAGATCTCTACTGTTAGTGATGGGGAAGGTGACATCAATGATGACGTGTCTACAGACGTCACGTGGGTGCCCACAAGAGAGGAAGAGGAGGGGAGTTTAGAGGGAGAGATGGACCATCATATAGGGAGGAGAAGCAGGCTGAACTTACATTGCACAGGAGGGACAAAGCAGACTCCTAATGTATCAGGAGCGAGCCATCAACCATGTACGGTCACATCTGGCGCTCCCAGGACGCTGGCCCATGGCTCCGCAGTGTGGGCTTTTTTTAACGTGTCCGCTGCAGACAATAGTGTTGCCATCTGCAGCCTTTGGAGTCAACGCATAAGTTGCGGTAAGCTCAACACTCACCTAGGGACAACCGCCTTAAGAAGGCACCTGGCCTCCCATCACCGAGCCCAGTGGGAGCAACACCATCAGAACCCACAAAGCCACACTCCAGGCTCTCACCATCCAGCCTCTTCTCCTTTCCCTTCTCCTTCTCCTTCCCCTCTATGCTCACAATTGTCCTCCACTCCACCTTCCATCATGCCTTCCTCATGTTTTTCTGCAAAAAGGCAGGCTTCCGTGGCCCAAATGTTCGATCGTAAAAAAAAAGATAACGCCGGATAGCCCTCTTGCCCAACGGTTGACCGCTGGCTTGTCGGAACTGATAGCCTGCCAACTACTGCCATATAAACTGGTGGAGTCGGAGGCCTTTCGAAAAATTTGTGGCCATTGGAACACCACAATGGAAGGTCCCAGGAAGGAAATTTATTTCACAGAAGGGCATCCCAGAGCTATATGGCCAAGTGAATGTATCTCTGGCACACAGTGTCGGTTCCAAGATACATCTGACCACAGACACGTGGTCTAGCAAACACGTGCAGGGAAGGTATATAACTTTTACTGCCCACTGGGTGAACCTTCTGTTGGCCGTCAAGCATGTAGCCCGTGGCACCCATGTAGATTTTGTTTTACCACCACGGATTACATGCAGGCCTGCCTCTTCTTCTCCTCCTCCTCCCACTCCATCCTCCCTCTCCTCCTCAGCTGACTCCTCATTTTCCAATGCTACCGTCTCTTCCGCTGCGCTGCCCAAGATCCCTAGAACCTATTCGACATGCCAGGTGAGACGTTGCCATGCTGTGCTGCGTCTGTTGTGCCTGGAAGACAAGAGCCACAATGGTCCTGCACTCCTTTCAGCTTTGCGTTCACAGGCAGATCAGTGGCTAACACCACTCAATTTGACAGTTGGTAAAGTGGTGTGCGACAACGGTGCGAATCTGCTGAGTGCGCTGAAACAGGGCTAAATTACACACGTGCCATGCATGGCACACATCCTGAACTTGGTCGTGCAGCAATTCATTGCCAAATACTCTGGGCTCCAGGATGTCTTGCGGCAGGCCAAGAAAATCTCGACCCATTACAGAAGATCTTACACGGCCATGGCTCGCCTTGCTGACATTCAGCGGTGACACAACCTGCCCGTCAGACGTCTTATTTGTGACTGCCCGACAGCGATGGAACTCAACATTGTATATGCTTGATAGGCTGCTCCAGCAGAAGCGTGCAGTTAACGACTACCTGTACGAACTCTGCGGCAGGACAGGTTCTGGGGAGCTTGGTTTTTTCGCGCCAGTGGCTGCTCATGCGCGACTCATGCAGACTTCTGCAGCCGTTTGATGAGATCACCAAACTGGTCAGTCGCAGCCAGGGCGCCATCAGTGACATTGTACCTTATGCCTTCTTTCTGGAGCGTGCATTGCGTTGTGTCATTGATCAAGCCATCGAGGAGCAGAAGCAGGAAGATAAGGAAGTCGCAATGCAGGATGAATTCCCAGGGGGGGCTACCCCCCCTGAAACAAGTCAACCACGGCAGTCTGAAGAGGAGTCAGAGGAGGATGGTGCCGGGGCGGAGGAGGAGGAGCAAGAAGAGCATGCTTTAAACCTTTATGGGATCCCTGGTGTTGTCCGTGGATGGGGGGAGGAGAACGAGGATGACATTATCCTGGATGATGAGCAGGAGCCAGGCCAGTACAGCGCTTCCAGTTTAGTGCAAATGGGGGCCTTCATGCTCCAGTGTTTTAAGAGGGACCCCCGTATAAAAAGCATAAAGGGCAAGAACCAGTACTGGGTGGCAATGTACTTAGACCCCCGGTACAAACAAAACATGGCGGAAATGTTACCACCATCACAGAGGACTATCAGAATGCAGCACTTCCAGGCCTTGCTTCGAGAAATGCTGCATTCTGCTTTTGTGTCCACTGGCAGAGGAATCCCCACTCACAGAGAAACAGTTGCGGGTACCAATCCAACAGCGCCTGCAAGAAGAGGGCGGTTTGAAGATGTGTTGGTCACTAATGATATGAGATCATTCTTTCAGCTGACCCATCGACGGCTGTCCTCTGGATCCAGCATCAGGGAACACCTAGACTGACAGGTGTCCACCCTACATCAGGTTAACGGCCGAAGTGGACGCACTGAGAAGTGATGAACCCCTGGACTACTGGGTGGGCAGGCTTGACCTCAGGCCAGAGCTTGCACAATTTGCAATGGAACTGTTGGCTTGCCCCTCATCCAGTGTCCTGTCCGAAAGGACGTTCAGCGCAGCAGGGGGGGGGGGGGGGGGGTCGTGACCGATAAGCGCACTCGCCTAGCTCACAACAGTGTTGACTAACTTACATTTATAAAAATGAATGAAGCATGGATCTCGGAGGAATTCAACACATATGATCAGTAGACCATGTTTCATTCAAATTCTGGTTAACACCTGTGGGCTAATTTTTGGGGCCTGTACTGGCCGACACTTTATTCTGTATCCGGTGAATGCCTAATGTACCACCAGCCACAGAATACAAAGTTGTTTGCTGTCCTGTGAACGCCTGTGGCCGTGGGCTAATTTTTGGGGCCTGTAATGGCCGACACTTACTTCTATATCCGTTGAATGCCTAATGTACCACCAGCCACAGAATACAAAGTTGTTTGCTGTCCGGTGAATGCCTGTGGCCGTGCGCTAATTTTTTGGGCCTGTAATGGCCGACACTTACTTCTGTATCCGGTGAATGCCTAATGTACCACCAGCCACAGAATACAAGATTGTTTGTTGTCAGGTGAACGCCTGTGGGCTAATTTTTAGGGCCTGTAATGGCCGACACTTACTTCTGTATCCTGTGAATGGCTTAATGTACTACCAGCCACAGAATACAAAGTTGTTTGCTGTCCGGTGAACGCCTGTGGCTGTGGGCTAATTTTTAGGGCCTGTAATGGCCGACACTTACTTCTGTATCCATTGAATGCATAATGTACCACCAGCCACAGAACACAAAGGCCCGGATTCACATACATCGGCGCATATTTATGCCGGCGTAGCGCATTTAATATACGTTACGCCGACGCAGCGCACAGAGGCAAGCACAGTATTCAGGAAGCCAGTGCTCCCACTCGCTCTCAAATCTACGCTGGGTTTCCTCCGCGTAAGCCAGCGTAGGTGGAAGTGGGCGTGAGCCATGCTAGTGAGGCGTGATCCCATGCAAATACTTAAAATGTACTTAAAATGAAGTACTTAAAATGAACGGCGCATGCGCCGTCCCGTGGTCGCATCCCAGTGCGCATGCTCAGAATCACGTCAAAACAACTGCCTTATATACGTTGAATCACTGCCTACGACGTGAACGTAACCTACGCCTAGTCATATTCACGTACAACGTAAATGACAAAAGATACGACGGCTTGTGTTCCCTGGTCCATACCTTTGCATGAGTTGCGCCTCCTATATGGGGAATAACTTTACTTTACGCCGAGCAACTACGTTTGTGAATCGGCGTATCTCCCTCATTTGCATATGTGCATAGAAAATCAATGGGAGCGGCAAATGCACCCAGCGTAAATATGCGCCCACGATACCGACGGCGTAGGCAAGTTACGTCGGTCGTAGGAAGCCTATTTTTAGGCGTATCTCAAATTGTGGGCACGGCGCACAGATACGACGGCGCATAGTTACACTTACGTGGCATTTCTCGAGATACGTCGGCGTAAGTGCTTTGTGAATCGGGGCCAAAGTTGTTTGCTGTCCGGTAAATGCCTGTGGCCGTGCGCTAATTTTTGGGGCCTGTAATGGCAGACACTTACTTTTGTATCCGGTGAATGCCTAATGTACCACCAGCCACAGAATACAAGGTTGTTTGCTGTCAGGTGAACGCCTGTCGGCTAAATTTTTTGGGGCTTGTAATAGCCGGCACTTACTTATGAATAAGGTTTTTCACTTAATACTTCTGGTAGGTCAGTGTCCATGTTGTGAGACTATTTGTGCACAGCTAGTAAGTATTTTGTGGCTGCAAATTAGATCTGAAGGTTTTTAATATTCGCCTGCCATTAAAGTCAATAGGGCCCGCCGCGGACATTTGCGATCGTTCTCGGTTAGCATTCGCGAATCGTCCCGTCGGATGTTCGTCCATCACTACTGGTAAGTTCAAGATCAACAAAGCTTCAAAATATGTCTTTAGATAATATATAGTATAAATCTAGTTACTGGTAGTGCTACAGAGGTGTCGAGATTGATCTTGCTTGTGCTGTCTCCAACGGACTGGAATTTACAGTATATACCGAATTTATTGGCGTATAACACACACAGGCGTATAACATGCACCCTAACTTTAAACCTTGGTTTGAGAGTAACTTGGTTTGAGAGCGTTTTGCCAGACAAGCTACATTTTTAAATACATTTTGACTTGATATACAAGCGATGTCTTGATCTAAGAGTAGCGTCATATCACAACTGGATAAAAAATAGAAGAGAGGTGGCTGTAAGTGTAGCAATATGGTTAAATTTAATGAAGGTACAACATTTAGAAACTCACAAGGATGATGATTAAAACAGGCACATCTAAGTATACAGGCATCTGGGGTAAAGCTGTCCACATTCTCCTCACTGCCATTGATGTCATCCCTTCCATGATTGCAGACTGATAGCGGTGAGAGCCGGCGGTGAGTAGTGTTGCTCACGAATATTCGCATTGCGAATATTCGACTCGAATATAGCATATTCGAGAAATCGCGCTATATTTCGAAATTCGCGGTGAATATTCGCAATTCCGAATATTCGATTTTTTACAATTTTTTTTTTTAATCAGATCACATCCTAGATATCTCCATCGACGTCTAAAAGCATTGCTGGTATCATTAGAGACCCTGGGCCGAGTAGCTGAAGCGTTCATTGAATTTTCCAGAAAGATCGCAATGCGATTATTCGGCAAACGCAATATCGCGCGATTATTTTCCTCGCCCCGATCTTCCGCATCAGAGCGATTTTTACAGTTTCATTTTTAAAACAGATCACATCCTAGTGATCTCCATAGACGTCTGAAAGCATTGCTGGTATGATTAGAGCCATTGGGCCGAGTAGCTGAAGCGATCATTTTATATTGCCGAATATTCGCAATGCGAATATTCGGCAATAGGAATATTGCGCGATTATTTGCTCCGCCCTTTTGCATCAGAGCCAATCAGAGTTCTCCTTCCACACTCGTCACAGGTTAGCAACCAATAGGAACCTGCCTGCATGGACATTATATAAGCTCACTCCCAGCACCATTTCATTGCAGATTCAGAAGCTGGCTATAGAGTGTGGAGGCTGTTTCTGTGTTCCTGGTTTCCTGTGTCTTTGTTCTTGATTGATTTAGATCATCACCAGCATTGCTATTTAGTGATTCCAGTGGATCTTTTCCAGTATATCAACTGCTTTTTTCAAAGCAATAGACCCAAGAGCTTTTTTCAAAGCTACGTTTTGTGCTGTTTTGTGCTGTTTTTTTCATTTGTGTTACTGTTTGATCCTGCAATCCTCCCTGTTCAGTTATATTTGCAAGAGATTTCAGAACACATTTTGCTGAGCTTTATAAAAGAGCTTTTCTAAAAGCTAAGTTTTGTTCATCTTGTGTTACTGTTAGCTTTTGCAGGTTCGCTGTTCAGTGATATTTGATAGGCATCTCAGTTCAAATTTTGTTTAGTTTTCCCTAAAGAGCTTTTATAAAAGCTAAGTTTTGTGTTCAGTTTAGTTAAATTTTGTGTAGTAAGTGTACACACCGTTAGTGTACATTTATTTCATCTAGCTTAGCTTAGTGTGTGTTTAGTGTCTGTGTTTTGTGTTTAAAAAAAAAAAAAAAAAAAAAAGTTAGTGTTTGTTTAGTGCTTTTTTTTTTTTCTTTAATTTTGTAGTCCTTGTCTGGTGTACTACTTTTCTTATAGTTTAGTAGCTGTCTGTGTACGTCTTTGTCTGCGTGCCTGTCTTGTAAAAAAAACACAAAAACACATTTTGTTCACATTTTCCCCCCCCAATAAAGTTTACCCCCCCCACACACATATCAGCAATAATGAGCGGCATCCGTGGCCGTGGCAGCAGGGGTAGGGGAGTTACTCCCAGTGCTGGATCGCTGCCAGCACGGGGTACCTCTCGTGCCCCTACTAGTGGTAGAGGATCGGGTGCAAGGGGAGTACGCCTGATCCGGGAGTTCTTCCCATCGGGCAGCCGCCCGATATTGCCATCTCAGGCTCAAGTAGTGGTGGACTACATGGGGCACAGCAGTGCCACTGAGTCGTCGGTCCCGACTCACAGTAGTACCACCATTACACCGTTGCCTGTACTACCCCCCCCCAGCCCCCAAGAGTCCAGCATCTTACTGTTCGACAGCGACAGTGATAGGGATCTCTTGGGGGAGGCCATGCATCAGGCAGACCTCCAGCTCTGTCCTGATGGTCAGGACCTTTTTGAAGGGATGGATGAGGAGGATGGGATACCTGCTGGCAGTATCCCAGAGACATCCCTTCAAACTGGTGCTGCTGTTTTGGTGCAGGAAACAGCAGCACCTAGTCAGACCCAGGCGTGGGTAAGGGGACAGCGGAGCCAGGCTAGAGGCTCCATGTCACGTGGTTCCCTCAGACCAACACATCTCAGCCCTTGGTCTGACATCTCTGGGGGCGAAGAGGGTGACCCATCATGGTTGCCATCTGACGCGTCGGCTCACTACGTCAGTGACGACGGGGAAGGTAGGCACCCTGGTGAAACGGTGCGCCAGGTCACCACCAGGGAGACCATCGTCAGGGTCTCCACTGGTGATGGCAGCAGGAGGTGTCAGGAGGAGGAGCAGCAGCAGCAGCAGCAGCAGCAGGCAGCTCCACCTGTGCGCACCGAATCCCAGCAGGTGCAAGTAAGCGTCACCCCATCTGACAGGAGGGCGGTGCTGAAGTCACCTGTCTGGAATTTCTTTACCCTGGTGGCAGACAACCCTACCGTGGCCATCTGCCGGATTTGTAAAGTGAGGGTGAAGAGAGGGAAGTGTTTGGCTCGGGTGGGTACCACAGCCCTGAACCAGCACCTGAGGATAAACCACTGGGCGTTGTATGACGAGATGAAGCGTGGTGGTGGTAGCAGCGCCACCACCACAAGTGAGCAGGGTACAGCAGCCCCTGCCACATCTTCATCTGTTTCCAGCAGGTCATGCCCCCCCGCTCCCTCTAGTAGAGGTACTGGTACCGGCAGCCAGACCTCTACTTCCACAGCACCCTCCACGTCTGTGTCCCGCACTGCCGTCCGGCGCCAGGCGTCGATTTCAGACGCCTTTGACCGCACCACTCCCTTCCCCCCTGGAGACCGACGTGTGCGTTCCCTCAATGGGCTCCTGGCAAGGGTTATTGCCCAACATCTGCTGCCCTTCAACATAGTTGACAGCAACCCCTTCAGGCAGATGTTGGAGCAGGCCCAACCCCAATGGCGTGTCCCCAGCCGCCATTTCTTTGCCAGGACTGGTGTCCCTGCCCTACACCAGCACATTGTGCAGAATGTAACCCTGTCGCTGGATCACGCTGTCAGCGACAGGGTTCATCTGACAATGGATGGCTGGACCAGCAGGCATGGGCAGGGACGCTACATCAGCTTCACGGCCCATTGGGTTTCCCTCCGAGGCGTCGGTGAGGGATCGTCGGCAACCGATCTTGTGGTGCCGCCCCGGGGTGTCCAGGGGAGAACTGCTGGTCTCCCTCAAGCCACTGTCTCCGCAGCTGCTGAGCCTCCCAGCAAGCGCCCCCGTAGCTACTCAAGTGTGGGGCACGTGCGCTGTCAGGCCGTGCTCCAGCTTGTTAGTTTAGGGGACCGGAGACACACTGGAGAAGAAGTGCTGAAAGCACTTCAAGCTCAGGTCCAGAAGTGGCTGACACCCCGAAGGCTCCAGCCAGGTATGGTTGTCTGCGATAACGGCAGCAACCTACTCGCCGCCCTCCATGCTGGCAGTCTGACGCACGTGCCCTGTCTGGCACATGTCCTCAACCTGGTGGTGCAGAAGTTCCTGCGCACTTATCCAGGGTTGAGTGACATTGTGGCAAAGGCGCGTAGGATTGCCAGCCACTTCAGGCGCTCCCCAACCGCTACCGCGTCCCTGTCCAAATTGCAGCGGAAGTACAATCTGCCCCTTCACAGGCTGATTGTGGACAGTGTGACGCGGTGGAACTCCACCCTCCACATGCTGAAGAGGTTGTGGGAGCAGCAAAGGGCGGTGAGGGAGTACCTGATGGAACTAGGCACTGAGAGGGCTTCACCACAACTCCCTTTCATCGCCTGTGCGCAGTGGGGGCAGATAAACCAGGTCTGCCAAGTGTTGTCCTCCTTCGAGCAGGCGACCAAGATGGTCAGCAGTGAGCAAATTGGCCTCAATAGCGTGCTGCCAATACTGTTCATGCTGGAGAGGACACTAGATCGCCTGCTCGAGGCTGGGGAGAGTGCCTTGGTGGAGCAGGAGGAGTCAGCAATGCTCCACCGAGACCAGGGCCAGGACGAGGAGGAGGAGGAGGAGGAGGATGATGATGAAGAGGAGGAGGAGGTGGTTGCTGGTGTCGTCCCGGAGTCAGGGCCTGGTCAGGAGGGAGAGCCGGTGTTGGGGGCACCGATAGTCCGGGGGTTGGGCATGTCTGAGTTTGACCAGCAGCGCCTCAGGGATGAAGAGTCGCACCTCATTCACCTGGCCAGCATTGAGGAGTCACAGCGGGCTGTGCTCTTCCCCATGGCTGCCCACATGCTGAGATGCCTCAGGAGGGACCCCCGGGTTAAGACCATCAAGACGAGGGATGATTTCTGGATGGCCACCCTTTTGGATCCCAGGTGCAAGGGGAAACTGGAGCAGTTCATCCCAGCCAGCCGGAGGCAGCACCGGATGGAGGAACTGCAGGCAGCCATTGTCAGACGGTTGGAGCAGGCAACTCCCCGGCCTCCAGTTGTCCCCCCTCATCTCACCCAGCAGGTGGCTGCACCCAGCTGCAGCCGAGCAGGGGACCTAATGGAAGAGATGAGGATGTTCTTCCAAACCGAGCGACCCAGTACCACCACCAGCAGCAGCAGCAGCAGTCACCACCAGCGGCTGGCCCACATGGTGGCAGACTACATGGCGTCCGTCGGTGCTTCTGACAGTATGAGCACCGACGACCCCATGGAGTACTGGGTTGCCAGATTGGACACCTGCCGCGAGCTCGCTCAGTATGCGCTGGAGTTATTGTCTTGCCCCCCCTCCAGCGTACTATCTGAGCGGACATTCAGCGCGGCAGGTGGGGTGGTCACGGACAAGAGGACCCGTCTGTCCACAGACTCCGTGGACAGACTCACATTCATAAAGATGAATGAGTCCTGGATCGGCGGTGACTTTCTGGCACCCGTCGTCGGTTCAGGGCGCTGAAGGGTCCCTTGCCATGCATTCCCTGATGAAGCCCCGGACCTGATGTATTTACAGTGCTGAATATAACTATTTCAACATCAGAGAAAATCAATGTTAATATTTGGTACAGTAGGCTTTCTTTGCAATTACAGCGGTCAAACATTTCTTGTAGTTTTACACCAGCTTTGCACACACTGGAGGAGGGATTTTGGCCCACTCCTCCACACAGATCTTCTCTACATCAGTCATGTTTCTGGGCTATCGCTGAGAAACACGGAGTTTGAGCTCCCTCCAAAGATTCTCTATTGGGTTTAGGTCTGGAGACTGGCTAGGCCACGCCAGAACCTTGATATGCTCCTTACAGAGCCAATCCTTGGTTATCCTGGCTGTGTGCTTTGGGTCATTCTCATGTTGGAAGACCCAGCCTCGACCCATCTTCAAAGCTCTAACTCAGGGAAGGAGGTTGTTGCCCAAAATCTTGCAATACATGGCCCCGGTCATCCTCTCCTTAATACAGTGCAGTCACCCTGTCCCATGTGCAGAAAAACACCACCAAAGCATGATGCTACCACCCCCATGCTTCACATTAGGGATGGCGTTCTTGGCATGGTACTCATCATTATTCTTCCTCCGAACACGGTTAGTGAAATTATGATCAAAAAATTATATTATAGTCTCATCTGACCACATGATTTTCTCCCATGACTCCTTTGGATCAGTCAAGACAATTATGTCAGCAGTTATTTCACACCCTATATACTCTTATTAAGACTGCTGTACATCATGGCAACTCCTGCCCATGTGATATGACTCTGTATCAACTACTACTGTTAATACTACTACTGCTTCTTCTGCTGCTGCTGCCGCCCAGTCAATACACCTATGTCAGCAGTTGTTTAACACTCTATATACTCTTAAGACTGCTGTACATCATGGCACCTCCTGCCCATGTGATATGACTCTGTATCAACTACTACTGTTAATACTACTACTGCTTCTTCTGCTGCTGCTGCCGCCCAGTCAATACACCTATGTCAGCAGTTGTTTAACACTCTATATACTCTTATTCCTACTGCTGTTCATCATGGCACCTCCTGCCCATGTGATATGACTCTGTATCAACTACTACTGTTAATACTACTACTGCTGCTTTTGCTGCTTCTGCCGCCCAGTCAATACACCTATGTCAGCAGTTATTTCACACTCTATATACTCCTATTCCTACTGCTGTTCATCATGGCACCTCCTGCCCATGTGATATGACTCTGTATCAACTACTACTGTTAATACTACTACTGCTGCTTCTGCTGCTGCTGCCGCCCAGTCAATACACCTATGTCAGCAGTTGTTTAACACTCTATATACTCTTATTAAGACTGCTGTACATCATGGCACCTCCTGCCCATGTGATATGACTCTGTATCAACTACTACTGTTAATACTACTACTGCTGCTTCTGCTGCTGCTGCCGCCCAGTCAATACACCTATGTCAGCAGTTGTTTAACACTCTATATACTCTTATTCCTACTGCTGTTCATCATGGCACCTCCTGCCCATGTGATATGACTCTGTATCAACTACTACTGTTAATACTACTACTGCTGCTTCTGCTGCTGCTGCCGCCCAGTCAATACACCTATGTCAGCAGTTATTTCACACTCTATATACTCTTATTAAGACTGCTGTACATCATGGCACCTCCTGCCCATGTGATATGACTCTGTATCAACTACTACTGTTAATACTACTACTGCTGCTTCTGCCGCCCAGTCAATACACCTATGTCAGCAGTTATTTCACACTCTATATACTCCTATTCCTACTGCTGTTCATCATGGCACCTCCTGCCCATGTGATATGACTCTGTATCAACTACTACTGTTAATACTACTACTGCTGCTTCTGCTGCTGCTGCCGCCCAGTCAATACACCTATGTCAGCAGTTGTTTAACACTCTATATACTCTTATTAAGACTGCTGTACATCATGGCACCTCCTGCCCATGTGATATGACTCTGTATCAACTACTACTGTTAATACTACTACTGCTGCTTCTGCTGCTGCTGCCGCCCAGTCAATACACCTATGTCAGCAGTTGTTTAACACTCTATATACTCTTATTCCTACTGCTGTTCATCATGGCACCTCCTGCCCATGTGATATGACTCTGTATCAACTACTACTGTTAATACTACTACTGCTGCTTTTGCTGCTTCTGCCGCCCAGTCAATACACCTATGTCAGCAGTTATTTCACACTCTATATACTCCTATTCCTACTGCTGTTCATCATGGCACCTCCTGCCCATGTGATATGACTCTGTATCAACTACTACTGTTAATACTACTACTGCTGCTTCTGCTGCTGCTGCCGCCCAGTCAATACACCTATGTCAGCAGTTGTTTAACACTCTATATACTCTTATTAAGACTGCTGTACATCATGGCACCTCCTGCCCATGTGATATGACTCTGTATCAACTACTACTGTTAATACTACTACTGCTGCTTCTGCTGCTGCTGCCGCCCAGTCAATACACCTATGTCAGCAGTTGTTTAACACTCTATATACTCTTATTCCTACTGCTGTTCATCATGGCACCTCCTGCCCATGTGATATGACTCTGTATCAACTACTACTGTTAATACTACTACTGCTGCTTCTGCTGCTGCTGCCGCCCAGTCAATACACCTATGTCAGCAGTTATTTCACACTCTATATACTCTTATTAAGACTGCTGTACATCATGGCACCTCCTGCCCATGTGATATGACTCTGTATCAACTACTACTGTTAATACTACTACTGCTGCTTCTGCCGCCCAGTCAATACACCTATGTCAGCAGTTATTTCACACTCTATATACTCCTATTCCTACTGCTGTTCATCATGGCACCTCCTGCCCATGTGATATGACTCTGTATCAACTACTACTGTTAATACTACTACTGCTGCTTCTGCTGCTGCTGCCGCCCAGTCAATACACCTATGTCAGCAGTTGTTTAACACTCTATATACTCTTATTAAGACTGCTGTACATCATGGCACCTCCTGCCCATGTGATATGACTCTGTATCAACTACTACTGTTAATACTACTACTGCTGCTTCTGCTGCTGCTGCCGCCCAGTCAATACACCTATGTCAGCAGTTGTTTAACACTCTATATACTCTTATTCCTACTGCTGTTCATCATGGCACCTCCTGCCCATGTGATATGACTCTGTATCAACTACTACTGTTAATACTACTACTGCTGCTTTTGCTGCTTCTGCCGCCCAGTCAATACACCTATGTCAGCAGTTATTTCACACTCTATATACTCCTATTCCTACTGCTGTTCATCATGGCACCTCCTGCCCAAGTGATATGACTCTGTATCTACTACTACTACTACTACTGCTGCTGCTCAGTCAAGACACCTATGTCACAAGTTATTTGCCACTCTATACTACTATTACCACTGCTGCTGCTGCTGTTCATGGCACCTCTTTCCCAAGTGATTTGACAATATATTGTCTACTGTTACTACTACTGCTGCTGCTCACGACACCTATGTCACAAGTTATTTGACACTATAGACTACTATGGCCACTACTGATGCTGTAAAGTCTTGCCCAAGTGTTTAGATGCTATCTAGTACTATTACCACTACTGCTTGTAAATGCTGCCTGTGTGATAATTACATTATATTTTAATACTACTGCTGCAGCCTCCATGATGAGTAATGCCTCATGACCTCTCTGGCACAGCGGATCCACCAACAGCCTCCGCTACAAGCTACCAGACCGGATCGTAACAGCAAGTGTAACTAAAACAATGAACTTTATGTTAAACCCTGGTTTGCGGCCTTTATACTGCAACCATTAGCCTGTCTGCAAGAGCAAATCTGCACTCTCTCTCTTTCTTGCTCTCTCTCTCTCTCTATATATATATATATATTGTTGCTTTTGTTATGTTCATTTTTCAACAGTTTAGTTTGTGTTCGTCGTGTCTGTGTCCGCGAACTTTAGTTTGTCCTAGGTTTGTGTTACATAAAATAATAGTATACAATTTTTTTTGCTTATTATGAAGTTAGATGTGTTGATGTTGATGTTGATGTGGTAGATGTTAAGTTAGATGTGTTGAAAAACCTAAAAATCTATCTCAAAAAGAAAGGAAACATTTCAAAAAAATAACATTTTTTATTTAAAAAAAAAAAAATTAAACGTAATTAAGCATGCGCTGCTGAAGCTCTGCTATCTCTGCATAATTTTTTAATTGCTGCTGCTCCAGCTGCTGGTTCTGCTGGTCCAGATAACGAATTTTCTTCTGGTTGGAGAGGATCTTGGCATTCGTTCTCTGGATCAAAGCCTGCTTCAGCAGCATATCTTTTGCAACTGTTAGGATATAAGAAAAAAACATTTGGATTTCAAAGACCGTTACCAAATAAATAAAATATTTCTGTTGCTTATTAAACAATCATTATCATGTCTATACACTTGTTATGTGTCTAGCACATTCAGGGAGTGCAGAATTATTAGGCAAATGAGTATTTTGACCACATCATCCTCTTTATGCATGTTGTCTCACAAGCTGTATAGGCTCGAAAGCCTACTACCAATTAGGCATATTAGGTAATGTACATCTCTGTAATGAGAAGGTGTGTGGTCTAATGACATCAACACTCTATATCAGGTGTGCATAATTATTAGTCAACTTCCTTTCCTTTTGCAAAATGTGTCAAGAGAAGGACTTGACAGGCTCTGAAAAGTCAAAAATAGTGAGATATCTTGCAGAGGGATGCAGCACTCTTAAAATTGCAAAGCTTCTGAAGCATGATCATCGAACAATCAAGCGTTTCATTCAAAATAGTCAACAGGGTCGCAAGAAGCGTGTGGAAAAACCAAGGCGCAAAATAACTGCCCATGAACTGAGAAAAGTCAAGCGTGCAGCTGCCAAGATGCCACTTGCCACCAGTTTGGCTATATTTCAGAGCTGCAACATCACTGGAGTGCCCAAAAGCACAAGGTGTGCAATACTCAGAGACATGGCCAAGGTAAGAAAGGCTGAAAAACGACGACCACTGAAAAAAGACACGCAAGCTGAAACGTCAAGACTGGGCCTAGAAATATCTCAAGATTGATTTTTCTAAGGTTTTATGGACTGCTGAAATGAGAGTGAGTCTTGATCGACCAGATGGATGGGCCCGTGGCTGGATTGGTAAAGGGCAGAGAGCTCCAGTCCGACTCAGACGCCAGCAAGGTGGAGGTGGAGTACTGGTTTGGGCTGGTATCATCAAAGATGAGCTTGTGGGGCCTTTTCGGGTTGAGGATGGAGTCAAGCTCAACTCCCAGTCCTACTGCCAGTTTCTGGAAGACCCCTTCTTCAAGCAGTGGTACAGGAAGAAGTCTGCATCCTTCAAAAAAAACATGATTTTCATGCAGGACAATGCTCCATCACACGCGTCCAAGTACTCCACAGCGTGGCTGGCAAGAAAGGGTATAAAAGAAGAAAAACTAATGACATGGCCTCCTTGTTCACCTGATCTGAAACCCATTGAGAACCTGTGGTCCATCATCAAATGTGAGATTTACAAGGAGGGAAAACAGTACACCTCTCTGAACAGTGTCTGGGAGGCTGCGGTTGCTGCTGCACGCAATGTTGATGGTGAACAGATCAAAACACTGACAGAATCCATGGATGTCAGGCTTTTGAGTGTCCTTGCAAAGAAAGGTGGCTATATTGGTCACTGATTTGTTTTTGTTTTGTTTTTGAATGTCAGAAATGTATATTTGTGAATGTTGAGATGTTATATTGGTTTCACTGTTAAAAATAAATAATTGAAATGGGTATATATTTTTTTTTTGGTTAAGTTGCCTAATAATTCTGCACAGTAATAGTAGTCACCTGCACACACAGATATCCCCCTAAAATAGCTAACACTAAAAACAAACTAAAAACTACTTCCAAAAATATTCAGCTTTGATATTAATGAGTTTTTGGGGTTCATTGAGAACATGGTTGTTGTTCAATAATAAAATGAATCCTCAAAAATACAACTTGCCTAATAATTATGCACTACCTGTATACTTCTAGCATCAATACCATATTATGGTTCTACAATCTGACAGGTGCGCTTTATATGTTGTCCATTTTTATATCTACATTTTATTGTTGAAATGTTATTAATCTTTGTGCACATATTTACCTTCGTGACCGAGGCTCATGACAACGGGGTCATCCTGCACCTCGACCTCTCCAGCAGCCGTGATGTCGTCATCACCAGTAGTTTGTTGGGGGGAGGGAAGCTCCTCAACAGGAGCTGTGGGTGGCGAGTCGGATGGTCCTGGCTGCTCATCCTCCTCTGCCGCATCCTCCTCTTCATCCTCCTCCTCAGCGGCCTGTCGACTTTTGCGCTTGGGGCGCACAGTTGGTAGAGGAGCTCCTATAATAACACAATGTTCATATATTATAAAAATGTTTTCTAATGACGTATGCAAATTCTGTGTACTCTGCTGTATTGTATATGAATACAAATTAATTTATATAGACAGTTAACCAATGGGACAATGTTATATTAAAGGGTCTTGTGGGCACTACAGGGGACTGAGCGTGAGCTGGGCTGCCACCATGGTAAAATGAGCTGTTTTTGTCTCCTTTGTTTTGTTCAGACGATCTCATGTTAAAAAAAGGGCCTGATGGAGCACACGGGATTAGTATGAAAACCCCACGCCTAACACAGGAATTGAGTGTGAATCTATAGATATAAAACTCAACGTGTCTGTGTATGTATGTATGTATGTATGTATGTCTGTACCAGCATCACGTCCAAACGGCTAAAGATATTTACATGAAACTTGGCACACAGGTTACTTATATGTCAGCCACAAACATAGGATAGGTGATTTAAGCCTTACCCACCCCCATTTGCCATGGATGGGGTTTTTCTTTAAAGTCCCATTCAACTCTATGGGAAATACATGTTACTTCATAACAGCTGTAGATATTTCGATAACACTTGGTCACATGTTACTTATACGTCCACTTAAAGTATAGGATCGTTAATTTATCCCTTAACTACCCCCTTTTGTGATGGTCGTGGTTTTTGTTTAAAGTCCCATGCAAAGCAATGGGAAATGTATGTTCCCACATAACTTCTGTGTTCCTGTCTGCTGTCCCATGTCTTTTTTCAACAGTACTATGAATACCTTGGCTGGTGGTGAATGGTGATATATGTTACCACAACATGGCGTCTGGGTTAACAACATCTGCCTTAACATTAATTACATATGACCTTACATAACTGTCACCAAAGGAGCTGCGGTGGCTCAACGCGATTGCCACTGCGCTGACAAGCCATTCACCTCTGCAGCTAGGGGTTGGGATCCCGCTCTCGGCTACATGTGAATTGAGTTTGGTGGTCTCAGCCCGGCCCCCGGTGGGTGTGCTATGCGAGGTAAGCCTGCGCTTAGTACGCCCACCCCCCTCCTACAAAAACCACCACACCTACACACGCACTCGAAATTGGGTTAACATGCACGCACTCTGACCACGCGGTCTCTAAAAAGAGAGGCGAAGGACTAACGGGGCTGGTTGAGCGGGCAAATCCTCTCACTCCCTTATAGGGAGTCCCTCTGCCCCGTTGGGCTTCAAAGCGGAGCAGGTAGGACGGGCTGTGTTAGGAGGACCCCCTCACACCTGCCATTGCCACCCGGGGCATGGAGAAAATTGGCAGATTGCCTCTGGGGGAGGCCTGCCTACTCCCAACTCCTGCAGTTCGGCTCCTCTCTCGAGTACACGCACAAAATACACTTTAGAAAAAAAAACATAACTGTGACCAATAACTTACCTGGATGATATTTCTCACGGATACGCATGACCCGGTCCATATGGCGCCTCTTCAGGTCTGACCATTTTTTGACGATCGTCATGCGATCAGGTGGGCCGCCGTGTTGGTCGCGTAATTCCGCAATTATGGAGCAGACCACGGCCTTTTTTTCGGCTTGTCTCCGCAGATTATCATAACCTGTTTCCAGAAACTTCTGCAAGATGAAGAACAAAGTATATTATAATACTTTTGTTTAAAGCCTTATGGATATAGGACGAAATCTATGGTATTCAACAATTGGGAGCATTCTCGCATTATTAAGCGTGACATGTTGGCTATCATTTTACTCGGCGTAACATTATCTTTCACAATATATAAAAAAATTGGGCAAAATATATTGTTGTTATATTTTCTAATTCAAAAAAGTGATTTTTTTCCAAAAAAAGTGCGCTTGTAAGACCGCTGCGCAAATACGGTGTGACAAAAAGTATTGCAATGACTACCATTTTATTCTCTAGGGTGTTAGAAAAAAATATATATAATGTTTGGGGGTTTTAAGTAATTTTCTAGCAAAAAAAACTGTTTTAGTCTTGTAAACACCGAATCTGAAAAATTAGCCCGGTGGTAAAGGTTAAGGACCCTGAAGTCAGGACGTTCACATACGTCCTATGTCCACAACATGTTAAATTCATTATGCTAAATAGCAAGAAAAGTGCCTAAATACACATTTACCAACCAGGGTGTCTGCAGCTGTCCAGGCATGCTGGGAGTTGTAGTTGTGTAACAGCAGGAGACAAATTGTTTGGGAAATCCTACAATCTGATCTTATATACTAACTTTTAAACTAGTTAAAATGCAGTTAAAGATAATGAAATAACAGTGGTGAAAATACTTACACTAATCAGCATCTTTTCCTCACTGAGTGTAAAATTGCTCCCGACCATTTTCACTTCCAAGCTGGGCAGCACAAAATTGCTATGCGAAAGTAAACTGGCAAGGATCTCCAGGAAGTGATCGCGTGTTGGTCGCGTGTTGTTCGCGCGAATGCGCATGCGCGATCGAGAATTTCGCAATCGCAATATTGTTTTTTCGCTAAAATAACACAAATATTCGATTTCAGAGTGCTCCTACAGCAGTTCTTGAAATTCTGCAATCAATTTCTCATTCGCAATTTGTGAAATTTCGATAAAATATCTCGAATATTCGATTTCAGAATGAGCCAATCAGAGCGCTCCTAAAACAGTTGGCGAAATTCCGCAATCAATTTCGCAATCGCAATATTGCGAAATTTCGATAAAATATCACTAATATTCTGAGCCAATCAGAGTGCTCCTACAGCATTTGCCGAATATTCGCAATTATTTTGTATTGTAAAATATCACGAATATTCTGAGCCAATCAGAGTGCTCCTACAGCATTTGTCGAAATTGCGCAGTAAATATCGCATTCGCATGTTGCGATATTTCGATAAAATATCACGAATATTCTGAGCCAATCAGAGCGCTCCTCCAGCATTTCTCGAAATTGCGCAATAAATATCGCATTCGCATGTTGCGATATTTCGATAAAATATCACGAATATTCTGAGCCAATCAGAGCGCTCCTCCAGCATTTCTCGAAATTGCGCAATAAATATCGCATTCGCATGTTGCGATATTTCGATAAAATATCACGAATATTCTGAGCCAATCAGAGCGCTCCTACCGCAGTTATAAAAAAATCGCAATTATTTTCGCATTCGCAATAGCGAAAAATCGCAATCATTTAATTTCGATAAAATATCACGAATATTCGAATTTAGCGAATATATCTCGAATATTCGAATATATATTCGAGATATATCGCGAAATCGAATATGGCATATTCTGCTCAACACTAGCGGTGAGGAGGATGGTCTATGTGGATCGCTTTACCCCAGATGCCTGCATACTTAGATGTGCCTCTTTTAATCATCAACCATGTGAGTTGCTAAATGCTGTACCATCTTCAAATGTAACCATATAGCTACACTTAGATGCACCTCTCTTCTCTTTTATACTCTGTAGCTCCTGCTGGATTTTGCTTCTAATCCCCTTGTGGAGGCTTCCATTTGTGGATGGACATTTTATGGTTAAACATCACATTGCTATAATCTCTTTATATGGACTATAAACTGAAGGGCTTATGAATAAATGGTTGTGGAATGAATCATTTAAGTTTCCATTATTTCTTATGGGAAAATTTGCATTGATAAGTGCTTTGGAATCCAAGGCTTTACTGTACTGTACAGTATATAGTAAAATATTCTTGCAAATAGGATGAGGCACACAATGTAAATAGGTGCAAGGGACTGGCAGGCTTTAATCTCTCTCACATTCTCTTATTCAATAGAGTTAGTGCACTTTTTTATTTTTATTTGCTTTTAAATACACTATATTACCAAAAGTATCGGGACACCTGCCTTTATACACACATGAACTTTAATGGCATCCCTGTCTTAGTCCGTAGGGTTCAATATTGAGTTGGCCCACCCTTTCAAGCTACAACAGCTTCAACTGTTCCGGAAAGGCTTTCCACAAGGTTTATGAGTGTGTCTATGGGAATGTTTGACCATTCTTTCAGAAGCACATTTGTGAGGTCAGGCACTGATGTGGACGAGAAGGCCTGGCTCGCAGTCTCTGCTTTAATTCATCCCAATGATGTTCTGTCGGGTTGAGGTCAGGACTCTGTGCTGGACAGTCAAGTTCTTCCACCCCAAACTCGCTCATCCATGTCTTTATGAACCTTGCTTTGTGCACTGGCCCAAATCATTTGGTGAAGGGGGGATTATAGTGTGTTTTATTTTAGGCGTTAGTGAACTTTTAAGGCGTCAGCATACCAAGACATTTTCATGCTTCCAACTTTGGGGGAACAATTTGGGGATGGCCCCTTACTGTTCCAACATGACTGCACACCAGTGCACAAACAAGGTCCATAAAGACACGAATGAGTGCGTTTGAGGTGGAGGAACTTGGCTGGCCTGACCTCAACCCGATAGAACTCCTTGAATTTGCACCTGACCTCACAATTGCACTTCTGGAAGAATGGTCAGACATTCCCATAGACACACTCCTAAATCTCGTGGACAGCCTTCCCAGAAGAGTTGTATCTGTTATAGCTGCAAAAGGTGGACTGACTCAATATTGAACCCTACGGACTGGGATGCCATTAAAGTTCATGTGCGTGTAAAGGCAGACGTCCCAACATTTTTGGTAACATAGGGAGAGATCCACATAGAAATAGATCGGCGCAGCGTAGATACGCTACGCCGCCGTACCTTACCTGGCGTAATTTTGAATCCTTAAAGATTTTGCGCCGTAAGTTACAGCGGCGTAGTGTATCTCTGGCGGCGGAATTCAAATCGGCGATTAGGGGGCGTGTTTCATTTAAATGAAGCGCGTCCCCGCGCCGAATGAACTGTGCATGCTCCGTTTCTAAATTTCCCGCCGTGCATTGCGCTAAATGACGTCGCAACAACGTCATTTTTTTTACTTAGACGTGAATTACGTCCATCCCAATTCACGGACGACTTACGCAAAAAAAAATCTAATTTCGACGCGGGATCAACGGCCATACTTAACATGGCAAGTCTAACTATACGCCGCAAAATACCAGCTTTAACTACAGTAGGTGTTTGTGATATTGTGTTTTTAGCATGACAGCATCGCGCTGATTCTCGGCGACATGGTGCCGAGATCTCGCCGACATCTCGCACTCACTGGAATAGTGACAGCACATTCCAACGTGCGCGTCATAGAAGCGATGGGAGATCCGACTTGGATTCCCGCCAATTCTACACGTGTGCGGCGTTTGTTATGAATCCTGAGGGGGAAGTCCCCTGCCGGATTTTAAATAAAAATTCGGCATGGGTTCCCCCCTCAGGAGCATACCGGGCCCTTAGGTCTGTTATGGGTTGTAAGGAGAGCCCCCCTACGCCGAAAAAACGGCGTAGGGGGTCCCCCTACAATCCATACCAGACCCGTATCCAAAGCACGCTACCCGGCCGGTCAGGAAAGGAGTGGGGACGAGCGAGCGCCCCTCCTGAGCCGTACCAGGCTGCATGCCCTCAACATGGGGGGGTTGGGTGCTCTGGGGCAGGGGGGCGCACTGTGGCCCCCCCACCTCAGAGCACCCTGTCCCCATGTTGATGAGGACAGGGCCCCTTCCCGACAACCCTGGCCGTTGGTTGTCGGGGTATGCGGGCGGGAGGCTTATCGGAATCTGGGAGCCCCCTTTAATAAGGGGGCCCCAGATACCGGCCCCCCACCCTAAGTGAATGGATATGGGGTACATCGTACCCCTACCCATTCACCTGGAGGAAAAGTGGTAAAAACACAAATAAAAAACACAGGGTATTAAAATATTTTATTAGTCTGCTCCGGAGGCTCCCCCTGTCTTCTTTAGCTCTTTTACCAGGGGGAGCTTCTTCTTCCGATTTCCGGGGGTCTTCTCCTGCTCTCCGGGGTCTTCACCGCTCTTCTGTGACGTCTTCTCCGCTCCGGGGGGTCTTCTTCTATGTTCGCCGCTCTCCGCTCTTGACTCGGCGCACCCCGGTTCTTCCTCTCGCTGTCCGGTGCCTTCTCCTTCTTCCGCTGTTCTGTGACGTCTTCTCCTCTTCTTCCGCTGTTCTGTGACGACTTCTACTTCTCCCTTCAGGCCGCTGTGCTGTGACGTCTTCTCTTCTTCTCTTCTCCCGATGTTGACACGCCGGCTCTTCTCGCTGAAATGGGCAGCGCACCTGCCATTTCAGCGAGAAGAGCCGGCGTGTCAACATCTGTAGAAGTGAAGAAGATGACGTCACAGCCCGGAAGAAGAAGAATACGTCACAGCACGGAAGAAGAAGATAGACGTTCAGCGCTGAAGGAGAAGGCACCGGACAGCTGGAGGAAGAACCGGGGTGCGCCGAGTCAACAGCGGAGAGCGGAGAACATAGAAGGAGACCCCCGGAGAGTTGAGAAGACCCCCCGGATAGCGGAGAAGACCCGTCAGGATAGCGGAAGAAGCCCCCCCGCTGAAGACGCCGGAGGAAACCCGCCGGGGGTGGGGGCTTTTTTAAAAGCGACCCCCCCCCCGGCGGTGGAAGAGAACCAGACGGCGGCCCCCACCCACCCGAAGACATCAAAGAAGAAGCTCCCCCTGGTAGAAGAGCTAATAAAGAAGACAGGGGGAGCCTCCGGAGCAGAAAAATTAATTATTTTAAAAACCCTTGTGTGGTGTGTTTATTAACTTTGACATTTTTCCTACAGGTGAATGGTTAGGGGTACGATGTACCCCATTTACATTCACTTAGGGTGGGGGGCCGGTATCTGGGGGCCCCCTTATTAAGCCTCCCGCCCGCATACCCCGACAACCAACGGCCAGGCTTGTCGGGAAGGGGCCCTGTCCTCATCAACATGGGGACAGGGTGCTCTGAGGTGGGGGGCCCCCCCCCTGCCCCAGAGCACCCAACCCCCCCATGTTGAGGGCATGCAGCCTGGTACGGCTCAGGAGGGGGGGGGGGGGCGCTCGCTCGTCCCCACTCCTTTCCTGGCCGGCCGGGTAGCGTGCTTTGGATACGGGTCTGGTATGGATTGTAGGGGGACCCCCGTTTTTTCGGCGTAGGGGGGGCTCTCCTTACAACCCATAACAGACCTAAGGGCCCGGTATGCTCCTGAGGGGGGAACCCATGCCGAATTTTTATTTAAAATCCGGCGGGGTCTTCCCCCTCAGGATTCATAACAAACGCCGCACACGTGTAGAATTGGCGGGAATCCAAGTCGGATCTCCCGTCGCTTCTATGACGGCTTTGTCTCTATCGCGGCAAGCCAGCTCGGCGCTGGCTCCCGCAATGGGGCTCGTAGGTGCTCAATCTCGCCGAGAAAGGGAGCGAGATTGACACAATATCGCGTGCACCTACTGTATACGCCGGAAAAAGCAGACTACAGACGTGGTAAAAAAAATGCGCCGGCCGCTCGTACGTTCGTGGATCGACGGAAATAGCAAATTTGCATACCCGACGCGGAAAACGACGTGAACGCCACCCAGCGGACGCCGAAGTATTGCATCTTAGATCCGAAAGGCGTACAAGGACGTATACCTGTCGGATCTAACCCAGATGCCGTCGTATCTTGGTTTGAGGATTCAAACCAAAGATAAGACGCGGGTAATTTGAAAGTACGCCAGCGTATCAGTAGATACGCCGGCGTACTGTGTCTGTGGATCTGCATAGTGTGTATGTATATATATATACACATATACATATATATATATACACACACACACAGAATATTTCACAATACTCCTTCCACACCAATACATCAGGTGAGTTTCAAAACACCACAAAATCATAGGGATGCTGCATGGTTATTCCATTTAATCAATAAAGATTCCATACACAGGAACATGAAAATGAGATACAGTTTCAGGCATCCCTGCCCTTTCTCAAGTCCATAGGCCAACAGTTGTTCATTCTGATGTTCTTGTCCGGCATGCCTATTTTTTGTTTACTAAATTATGTTAAAGATTATTTGCTTGACTAATGGAGTTTTGTGTGTAATAGAACTCATTGTACTTCATTTAGGAAATGCATTTCTAAAACATATTAAGGCAAAACAAATAGTAATTGAAGCTTTTAATCTTTTTTGGTGTTGGTCTTGGTGAAAACATTTTTAATTCACTGTTAATGGCACTGCAAGAATAAGCATTTCATTACTGTGACTTAATACTTGTGGAAATTAACACTTTTAATGGTGTGGGAAAAACTTTAAGAAAAATTTTAAGCAGAATTTGTTGTCTAACAGCAGTAAAGCAAATATGTGTGTTTTTTAATTAACAAGCATTGGAGATTTCCTAATTAAGCATCTTCACACTGATCTGCACCCCTAAATATTTCTAGCAAACTTTTGCATAAACAGTGATTCTTCATTTGCATATATTATACTTCATGTTCAAGTTGACCAACTGTGCCAACTAGCCAGCCCTTACGCTACTATGCAAAAGGTCAAATACAAAATTAAACATAGCATACTATAAATGGACATACAAGCACATTGGCTACTGCTCTTCAATAAGTATTCACTTCCACTACACTGTGCATGGCCTAAGCACTCATACATGGTAACAAGATCCCAGATTCATCCTCACGCCTCGTACACACAATTAGTTTTCCCGACGGGAAAACTGTGAAGAGAGTTTTTGGCTGGTAATTCCAGGCCATGTGTATGCTCCTCGCAGTTTTTCCGACGGGAAAACTGCTCAAAAAACGCTGGACAAAAAAAGAGAACCGGTTCTCTTTTTTCCCGCCAGGAAATCCGGTGGACTTTTATCTGGCGGTTTTGGGCAGTTTTCCTATGGGAAAAACTGCGAAGCAGCATACACACGGCCAAAATTCCCGGCCAAAGCTCCATCACAGTTTTCCTGTCGGGAAAACCGGTCGTGTGTAGGGGAAAGACTGAACCGACCAGGTTCTCGGCTTTCCCCTCCGGATTTCCGATGGGAACTTTTCCCCGTCGGAAATCCTGTACGTGTGTACGAGGCATCAGCTGTAGTTCTTTCCTCAGGGGATGAAAAGGAAGGGAGACAGTCATTTTAGTGAGATCAAAATAGGACCAGCTCATTGCACATGGCAATATGGAAAGGAGAGTGGGATGCAGATCAGGACATTCCCAAAACATGGATGGTCCCAAACACTGGGACACTGGTCCCCTTCCTAAACTCTTATTTCTGTCATTGTTTTCTTGTACCTTCTGACTGTGTTAGCTGGATATTCATAGAACTTTGACTCTTGACAATTGAGGTTCAAGAGGTATTTCTATATTTATTTTCCAAGGCAGGATAACGTGGAAAGATTCCTGTGTATAACTACCTACCACTCGAGTAGTTATTCACCACATATAGAGGATAGGTACTCCATTGACTTCAGCACCCAGCGTCTTAAGGAATACTCCCAAGGTGAGCCCTGTTTCTTTCCAATCCATAGATTCAAAGACCTGAGGAGAGAGTTAGGTCTTTCCTTTCCCAGAAGCTCATAAGGCAGGCAGGAAGTACCTCAAATATTTAACAGTTCTCCCAGCATGCATTGCCACCACCCCCTCCCATCCAAGCCTGGTGACTGGATAGGTCATTAAACACTCATAAAACAGAGTGCCACCACTTTAGCACACCTTTTGGAATAAGCTCAAACAGCAAGTGTCAGTCTGGCAGAGAAAATATACTCTGCGCTAAGAGATCATTTCTGCTGAGGAACAGGTAGGCTGACTACAGTTTACTACTTCCTACACATTCACAAAAATATAGAAAATCATTTAGAAATAATACTACATTAATGATGCCAATACGGGGCAAGCAGACACAGTTTTTTATTGACATGCAGGATCAGATTTATATGTCGTGGTGAACCACAATTTAAACCAACATTTTTTTTCCATTTCTGCCTTGAGTGAATTTGCCTGATTTAAGCAGAATTTAAAACTTGGCAAATCGATTTGCTCACCTCTACTCAATAATTTACCTATTTCAATGAAGTGTACATTGCCAAGCATGCAATCTAATAATTAGTGGAAATGAATTTGCCTTTTTCTCAAGGTCTTATGCTATTTTTTTTTTTTTACATAAAAGGTTTTCACAAAAGCAATTCATTTGCTCGTCTGGATTTTCTTAGGATATGTGGACTTTATGTAAAAAAAGGGAAAAGAAAGTTGGATATATTTTTCTGCAGCTGGGTAATATAATCCCTAAATGTATGGAATAAAAATAATTGTGGTCAAAGACAAGCATCCCACACCACACACATGTCAAAATGATGCTATCAGTCTGCTGATGGTGGTGAAATAGACCAATAATTTAAATGCTAAAATTCCATGCTTTGGGTGCTGACTACAGCTTTCTTATACAGGTGTAATTTATCAATCCATGGATGCAACATCTAGCATAAAATTACCTCAAAATCAGTGGCTTTTAGTTATGTTTTATAAGTATGGAAGGGCTCTAAAAATCAAGTATTTTTCATCCTATAAATCCACAGATTTGTATTTAGATGTGTTTCGCTTTAAACAGACATACAAGATGCTGTGCAGGCTTTAACCCTTGGTTATCCTTGATAAAGAATTAATGAATACCAAAACTATTCTTTTGGAGAAAGCATGTACGGTAATTATATGTTTAACTTCTGTTCAACGATACACACATTGAAATAAGCATAAGCGAGGATTGCCTTAATACAGCTTAGACCTGGTTAAAATTATTTAAAAAAACAGCTCTTGTTGCAAAACCTGTTTTACCTCTTGTGCTGTCTCCCACAGCACAGTTTTTTGCTTGGCTGAATGACGTTTAGTGTCATTCAACCCCTTTTCTGTTATTTCCAGGGCATCAAGGACCCACCTCAGAGATCTGTCATTAAGCCACTCTGGTCTCATAGTGAATGCTGCCGGGTCATATTGCGAGTTTCTGTTCTCTGCAGTTTTTAGCTCCCTCTGAGGATGGAGGAAGAGGCAGAGGAATCCAATCTGACTAAAAACACCTAAAATAAAGGTATTGTATGTATGCAGATATTTTTCTTTCAATATTGAGGAAAGATCCAAGTGGAGAGGAAAGCTGGAGGGCAAACGGTGATATGAAAGTGGGATTGGGCATCAACGCGTTTGTTACCCTACATTCTTATCTTATTTTTTAAATGGACCCTGTCTCTTTAAAGCATGCTATACAGCACAGTGCTTGTGCCGTGTAATTTGACCCCTTGTTTAATCTAAAAAACCTGGCTGATCCTACCAGTTTCTACACTCCCCTCTGTGAACTGACCACGGTTTATCATGGCTGCTGAGCCCTGACACTGTGGTCACTTTACGTGCCTCCGTCATCCGCTGTCTCTCTTGTCTCCTCTTCTCTGTCCTCCTCTGTACTCTCCCCCCTCCTCTCCTTACTTGTCAGCTAGTTACGGTGCCTGCCCCTTCTGCTGCTGAAATAACATCTAACATATACTATCACAGCATTAGGAGACATAGCGGATAGTATGAAAAGGTCAACATGGCTTAATAACCACGTTAAGTGTGAACAGAGAACATTGTGACTTGATAACAAAAGACCACAAAGGTCCAGACATGGCAAGAGATGGGAAAAATGGGACATAGTAAGCACAATATGTAAATGCTGTGATAAACAGAAAAAAAGATGGGTAAAAATTTAAAATGCACGGTTAAAGACACAATTGGAAAGTATAATATGGAATCCCCCCCAGTCTAGAGCACTAGATGATAACACTCACGTTTTGACACGGAATGCACTTAAAATATGGGATAGGTTGCATAAACAAATAGATAGGGATTATAACTCACCCACTAGATTTAAAAGAAAATTAATACTTTGCACTGGAAAAAAAACAGTGGGAGGAAATTGAATAAAAAAAGATAAAGCACAATTAAGAGACATAATAAAAAGAGGGAAAATTACACCATTTCAGTAGTTAAAACACAACAAGGAATTCATGGTAATAGATGAGTGGCGGTATCGCCAGTTGTGCCACTTTGTCCAAAATTTACCCCAGCCAATAAGGTCCAGCTTACGCCGCTGGGACGGTGAAGTACAGTAGATAACCCAAAAGGTATTATTTCAAAGCTTTATAGACTACTGCTGACAGTGGAGGAGCTGGAGATGCCCCCATTAATAAAAAATGGGAAAGGGAATTGGGACCACAAAGGGATAAAATCACTACAGGAAAAATTATAAAATTTACCCACTTAATTATAAGTGCATAACAGGTTGATATGCAACACCAGATAAGATTAGTAAATTCCAAGTGGGACAGACGGCGGAATGTTGCCAAGGTTGTAGAAAAATGGGAGTAATGGCCCACTTGTGGTGGGACTGTACCAAAATCAAAAAATACTGGGAGATAATCCTGGGTCTGATAAAAGAAATTACCAAGAAGAAGATAAAAAAAGATCCATGGATAGTTCTATTCCATGGAGAAGAGGGAGGGATGAAATATTACAAGAATCACTGATCCCACATCTGTTAAATGTAGCCAAAAGGCTGATCCCAAAAAAATGGCAAGAGGTGGAAAGCCCATCATTATGGGAGTGGATTGACTCAGTGGAAGAGACGCACAGGGCCAGATTAAGCACATCATGGGCCTGGTGCTGAGGATTTTGGTGGGGCCTTTTAGGCTGCATTCACACCTCCGCGACAAGTAACGCCGCGTACGCGGCGTATTTTGCCGCGAATAGTGTAATTTTTTTTTACAAATCCTTCCTATTGCTTTGTATGGCCGAACGCCAATGCCGCCTGAAAAAAAGGGTCCGGGACTTTTTTTCATGCCGCAGGTGTACGGCGTCTATGAGATGTGAACCATCTCATAGACAGCAATGGGAATTCTCCCCTCCAGCGGCACGAGCGGCCGGCGTCGGGTGTTTTGTCGCGGAGGTGTGAATGAGGTGTAATAAATAATAAATAAATGTGTGGGAATGACATGAACGCAGCCCAGCCAAGGCAAGTGACCAAAGGCACAGAACCCAGAAGGAAGACCGGGTGAAGATGGAAGTGTCCAGGCCCCGCCGTATTCATCACAGCGCAGCACTGGAGGGCTCAGTCTGAAAATTGAAGTGTACACTAATGTGCTAATATGCTGTGCATACTTGTACGTTGTGGCATAACCTACCCCAGGGCCTCTAAAAAGTAGTAATGTCAGGAAAGTTTACTACCGCTTTATTATCACAGGATCCCAGGAGCCTCTCATGGGGCCCCCTACTGCCCCGGTGGACGGTGGCCCTTGGGCAGTGCCTAAGTGCACAGTTGCCAACATTTAAAAAATATTTTCAGGGCCACCTTTTTATATAAGTGCTATATTTAGAGTAGCTGAGATCCCCGATGTTCCTCTATACATCATAGTAGTAATCACAAAATTAAATGAGTACTAATAATGGGGCAGAACAAATATGAGAACTGATATTTCCTTTAGTTGAACTAACAAACGTGTGTCCATTCTAGAGCTGGTAACATTGAGGATATTCAGTATAATTTTAAAGAACTGTTTTTGTGGGTAAGCGACATAGGGGAGGAGTATGGACGGTATATAAGTGGGAAGTATGTGCAGGTGAGGGAGAGGAATGTGGAGGGTCTAACAGTGGGCACTATGTACAGGAGAGGAGTACAAAGGGTACGGAAAAAAGCACTATGTACAGGAGAGGAGTGTGAAGGGTATGACAATGGGCAGTATGTACAGGAAGAGTGAGGGGGTATGACAGAGGGTAGTACGTACCAGAGAGAAGTGTGGAGGGTATGATGGGGTAGTATGTACAGGAGAGGAGTGTGGAGGGTATGACAGTGGGCAGTATGTACAGGAGAGGAATGTAGACGGTATGATAGTGGGCTCTATGTAGAGGAGAGGAGTGTGGAGGGTATGACAGTGAACACTATGTATAGGAGAAGAGTGTGGAGGGTATGACAGTGGGCACTATGTATAGGAGAGGAGTGTGGAGGGTATGACAGTGAGCAGTATGTACAGGAGAGGAGTGTGGAGGGTGCGACAGTGGGCACTAAGTACAGGAGAGAAGTGTATGACAGCAGGCACTATGTACAGGAGAGGAGTGTGAAGGGTATGACAGTGGGCGCTATGTATAGGAGAGGAGTGTGGAGGGTATGACAGTGGGCACTATGTACAGGAGAGGAGTGTGTAGGGTATGACAGTGGGTACTATGTATAGGAGAGAAGTGTGGAGAGTATGACAGTGGGCACTATGTACAGGAGAGGAGTGTGGAGAGTATGACAGTGAGCACTATGTACAGGAGTGGAAGGATATTTAGGGACTGAGTAGTGGTTAAGCGGGTCATACATGGATTGAAATTACGCCAATTATGCAGAGACCAGCCATAGTCAATCTATGTATGGGCTAGCTGGTTTTACACAAGTCAATCTATTAATCAACTTGAGTACAACCAGCCTGTTTTTTTTTCTTATAACAATCAGTGCTGCCAGCTAAAGTTAGCAACACTGATCATTGTACGCACTGGCAGAACACAATAACACTGACGGAGTGATTCCCCCATCCACAGGTCAGCAGGTGAGAGGGTGTGTGGGGACAGGCTGGGGAAAGATACTAGTCAGTGGCTGGGTAGGCACTGGTAGTATCAGAGCCAGATACACACAGGTTACATACGCCACGATCGTTAGAGCGAGAACAATAATTCTAGTACTAGACCTCCTCTGTAACTCTAAACATGTAACCTAAAAAAATGTAAAGCATCGCTTAGGATACCAAAAAAAAATTGTGCTAACTTAACTAACTAACTGTTTTTTTAATGAATGAAACATTTTTTTCCAAAAAAACATGTTTGAAAAATTGCTGCGCAAATACCGTGCTAGAGCTGCACAATTAATCGTTAAAAAAATCGTGATCACGATTCAACCCCCTGACGATCTTCAATGCAGAGTTTGCTGATTCTTTCATATTACAAGTGGAGAGACGTTCAGCTATCAAAAGAAAATATCTGGGCAGTCTGCCAAGTTTTTAACAGGAAACATTGTAACTGACACTTCCTTCTTAGATCAAAGGGATACACTTCTGTGTGTAAAGAACAAATCTGGGCAGTCTGCGAAGTTTGTAAACAAAATGAAACATTGTAACTAACTAACATTGTAACTAAATGTAACCACTTAAAGTCCAACACTTGTTTCTTAAGTTAGAAAGCAATATTATTTGCTAGAAAATTACTTGGAACTGCCAAACATTATATATATTTTAGCAGAGACTCTAGGGAATACAATGGCTATTGCTGCAATATGTTATGTCACACTGCATTTTCCCACTTCAATGAATAATAAAAACCATAAAAACAAAACAGTGAAGTTAGCCCATTTTTTTTTTTTTTTTTATGTGAAAGATGATGTTACGCCGCAACAATCGTGAGAGAATCGTGATCTATCTTCTAAGCAAAAAAATTGCAATTCTCATTTTAGTCAGAATCGTGCAGCTCTGTACCCTGCAACATAAAAAGTGCAAAGACCACCATAGAGTAATTTTCTAGCAAAAAACAAATGATGATTTTTACATGTAGTAGAGAAGTGTCAGAATTGGCCTGGATGGCAAGGGGTTAATTACCATGAGTAATATACAAATAATTATTATAAGCACTGTGATCCTATCAGTCTGCTGTAGTGTGTCAGCTTGTATTTATATTGGCCGCTCTGAATGTAGCTTCTGACAGGCTGTGCAAGCAGGCCCGTATCTCCGGAACCATAAATGATAGCCGTCCCATATTTTAACCAGTTGTGGGGTAGCTCTTACCATGCCTACCCCCAAATGTAGGGTTTCTGTGACCTCTGGTCATCGAGCTACAACCCCCCAAATTCGATCTTAGAAAAAAAAATTCTTAAAAAAAAAAAAAAAAATTTTTTTTTTTTTTTTTTTTTTTGGGCAAATGGGCCTATCTTGAGAAAGGGGCCTGGAGCTGCAGCTCCATCAGCCCCATTGTTAATCCGGCCCTGGAGACGCATAGCATGGAAGCGTTGAAGTATAGTATAGAGGAGGAAAAACAGGATCTAAAGATAAATGGGAATGTTGGAAAGAATACAAGAAAACATGGAGTTATGCAGAAAACCTAAGAGTCTAGAGATACAATGGGGACAGAATAGGAGGGGAAAAAAACTGCTAACCGAAAGAATAGAAATCAAGAGGTAGAGAGGGGGGAGTAAAAGTGGGGGGGGGGTGGGGAGGGACACGAGGGTCAAATTGGAATTTCTTAAACGTATGTATATGGATACAGTATATATTTGGTCCTTTTATTTTTTTGAAATATAACAATATGATTGGAATTTTGATAAAGTAAAATAAAGAATAAAAAAAAAAATGTAAATGCTGTGATTTGATGCTCCCACAATTCAGACCCATGAATACTATATGGTTAAATATGGTCTTGCATGAACAGATAATGGCCACCATTTAAAGCCAAATTAGTCAGAGGACTAATAAATAGCTAGCCTAAGGCCCCGTACACACGACCAAACATGTATGCTGAAACTGGTCCGCGGGCCACTTTCAGCATACATGTTCGGTCGTGTGTAGGCGCGAGCGGGCCGAATTCCAGCAAACATTTGCCCGCCGGGCCTTTTCCCAGCAAACAAATATTCCTGGACGTGTTTTAAAACCGTCCGCTGGAATCCTGCCCGCTCGGACATGTACGGTCGTCAGTACAGACCTACCGTACATGTCCGAGCGCCCGCCGTCCCTCGCATGCGTCGAATGACTTTGACGCATGCGTGGAAGCCTTTAAATGGCAGGCCCGCCCACGTCGCCGCGTCATCGTCGCGGTGACGACGCGGACACGCCCCGCGTATTGTTTATGCGCGGACTTCTGTACGATGGTTAGTACAACCATCGTACAGAAGCCCTCTGGCAGGCATGTACGGTGAAAACGGTCCGACGGACCGGTTTCATCGTACATGTTTGCTCGTGTGTACCGGGCCTAAGACATGTGCAAAAAAGAGTAAGCCCTCCTGTAAATCTCTAATGCCACGTTCACACATGGACCGTTTTCATCAGATGAACCGATCGTGTGTGGGCTTTATCGTTTTTTTTTCAATGGTGAAAAAACGTAGAACTTGTTTTAAAATTCTGATGGTTAAAAACCGATAGAAAAAAACGATCGTCTGTGGGCACGTACATCGGTTAAAAATCCACTCATGCTCAGGTTAATTAGGAAACGGGAGCGCTCGTTCTGGTAAAACTAGCGTTCGTTATGGAGATGGCACATTCTAAATTTTTAAAATGATTGCATCGTTTAATGCAGCGCATTGTTTTCTTCGTTCTAAGGCTAGAATAAAGAAGTTGTCTTGCTGATGGTATTTAGACAGAGTTCTCACAGTCTTCTTTTAATTTTTGCTTGTGATCTCATGAATAATTTTTTTTTTTAAAGCCAGATCTCCATAATATTTTTCTTTACTCCACATCTCCTTTGTTTTGGTTTTGCCTTTTTTTCATATTTTCATTTTTTCATATTTTCAGGTGATATTAATTTTTTAAAATCAAGTTATCACAACAACATTCTCTTCCCCCCCACCCCCTCAAGGAGGTTGTTGTCCTTTGTTAATTACACATTGTATTTCTGAAATGTTTTATGGCTATTCACCAGAAAAACACATAGGGGCAGATCCACAGAGCAAGTACGCCGGCGTATCTACTGATACGCCGGCGTACATTCAAATTTGGTAAATATAAGGATAGGGGTATTGGCGCTGCCTGGGTAGACACCTGTCCACTAAGCACCCTGTGGGTGGTCTGCCTAATATGGGCAGTGAGTGCAGGGTGTCAAATACCCTAATATGAGTGGTGCAATCCCTTGTCAGCTGGGTAAGACCGTATATAGGTGTGAACCCCAGTACTCTATTGGGATTGCTAAAGACAAACACTGTATTCTGGTAGCTGGGCTGCGGCTCTCTGTTACTATATAAAATATGTAGCCGTATGCGCAGGTTTATGCACTCTATAAAGCGATATAGTACCAGTCAGTGTGAAATATGATGTATCCCTAGGTAACAGGGTATAATGCTAGATGGTGTATAGAGGGTTATGTCTCCATGCAACAGCCCTATCAATCACAGATGCAAAGAAAAATGAATGATAAAAATAAATAAATAAATAAATGCAGCAGGTGCCTGGGCGACTGCCCTCTAGGGAAAATACCCTTATACACAGACCATGTGATTCAATCCAGCACCTATAAACAAGTAGTGTTAAATTGTAAATATCTATAATATAAAATGCAACATAAGTCCATGCAATGTTAAATAGGTTCCAGCTGTAATGTCAGTGTATGGGCTACTGCCCCCTAGAGGAAAAAGCACAGCACTAATAATGCAATACCAAAGTATAAAATACGATATATGGATGAACAATGTCTGTGATTCTTAATTTGAGAAAAAAAAAAAAAGGATGAAGTTTTGGATATATAGTTCATTTGTAGCCACTAGATCATATTTCATGCGAGCACCATGAACATGTAGTCGTTGGTGAAGCAGTAGGGGTCCAGTAGGTAGGTTGGATGTGGAAAGGGTGCTCCTAATACACAATGCGGTGTGGTCCCGGTGCTCCCCTAGGGTTCCCCACTCACCAGATAGAAGCCCCCGCTTGGGGTAACATGCATATATCAGATATTCCTGTGGTTACTGCTCCACTCTGTTGCTCACTCCTTCCTCCGAATGGGCTTGCTCGCTGTGAAGTGGTCCGGATAATCCGACTTCCTTATTCCCTCAATAAAGAAAAAACGGGGGGCTCCGATAGTGTGATAAAGTATGACACCGTTGTGACATAAAAAAGTTGGTTTTTATTCAAAGCTTCATATTTGTCATAACCTGCTGTGGGGTAAACCACTAGATGCAGGAATGCTGGTATGGGTCACACTAATCTCCGTGGGGAGTATACAGGCAAAAAGTACTATTCACATAAAAAGGTGACAGGGACGTCTAAAATATACAGGAAATAATAAAATAAAAAGTAAAAATATAATGGCACTAATAGCCACTGGTAGCCGGCGTGTATCAACACTGCCTGGCTCAGCTAAGTGGCGAGCGTGTGTATCCTCGGTGGTGGCGTGCGCTCCAGCCAAAACCACCTGACGCTCACCCGGAAATGACGTCACACGTACGGGCCTGACGTACGTTTCGAAATAATTTTCGTCTTCTGAGGCTTGTCAGTGTAACGTCTATTGCTGCTATTTATGGGAGTCGCCGAGCCTGAACGGTCCACCCACCCCCTGGGGGGCATCCAATGGTAACACCCTGCATGCGAGCACTGGCCAATTAGAAAATTGAGTGGGGGGAGCCGAAAAACCTTGGGATATGTTAGACCACGGCTCGGCGTATCATCCATAATAGTCCATGCAGTGACATAAAACAAATGGGAACATTATAAAGTAATGCATATCCTTGTATATATATATATCTATGCGGGGCAACTAGACACAACATAGGGACTATATGTTAATGCATAAGGAAACCATGGAGATCACCAAATTGGTCATGTGAGATCTATAGACAGACCTCAAACTGACCATTTAGTCCATATTTGCGCTACATGCATAGAGAAAGAAGGAACGGAAAAAAGAAGGTAGTGTATAAAAATCAATATTTTTATAGGTGTACGAACGGAATGTACCTTGTATCCATTACATAACCAAAACTTATGAATAGTGGTGATGGTGGTGCTAGTCAGTTCCACCAATAGGTAATCTGTAAATACAGACAGTGTACTAAGGTGCTGTACACTAAAAAGGTGTGTTTATAAAGTGATAATATTTCCCAGCTAATACTCTGGGAAAGTTATATCTATGTGTACTAAAGGGTGAAAAATAATATATAATAAATGTTGAAAGGGTGTACTGAAGGGCAAATGCATTCCGTGATTGGCAGATAGAGAATGGGGAACTCTCGCTAGACATGCCCTCTAGTGTTAACAGTATAGGAAATACACATGTAACTGACAGCGGTGTAGATCACATGTGATATAGGGCCCAAATCTGAACCTCTAATATATAGTGAAAAACATGCAGTGGTGCATAATTAAACAGTAATATATATGAGTAAAGCAAACAGCTTTAAGTAAAGTGATGTCCTATGTACCTATAGGATCAGTGGTGAAACGCAAATGTGTACTAAATGTGAGGCCACATATGGCTAAAACCTTCGACTTATATGTCATAGTCAATAGTACAATTATAATGGTTATCCAGGGTAAAAAGGGATAAAGGAAAGTTGGGAAGTACTGGTAGTGGATGGTGTATGTCACTGGTCTTCCTGACTTGAGATGTATCACTAGGTTAAGGGTTAGCTAGGAAGCAGTTGAGATCTATATCAACGTTAAGGCCGTGTGGCACAAGTGTCCCCAAGCGGTAGATCCAGCTTGTTTCGTTTTCGCAAAACGAAACAAGCTGGATCTACCGCTTGGGGACACTTGTGCCACACGGCCTTAACGTTGATATAGATCTCAACTGCTTCCTAGCTAACCCTTAACCTAGTGATACATCTCAAGTCAGGAAGACCAGTGACATACACCATCCACTACCAGTACTTCCCAACTTTCCTTTATCCCTTTTTACCCTGGATAACCATTATAATTGTACTATTGACTATGACATATAAGTCGAAGGTTTTAGCCATATGTGGCCTCACATTTAGTACACATTTGCGTTTCACCACTGATCCTATAGGTACATAGGACATCACTTTACTTAAAGCTGTTTGCTTTACTCATATATATTACTGTTTAATTATGCACCACTGCATGTTTTTCACTATATATTAGAGGTTCAGATTTGGGCCCTATATCACATGTGATCTACACCGCTGTCAGTTACATGTGTATTTCCTATACTGTTAACACTAGAGGGCATGTCTAGCGAGAGTTCCCCATTCTCTATCTGCCAATCACGGAATGCATTTGCCCTTCAGTACACCCTTTCAACATTTATTATATATTATTTTTCACCCTTTAGTACACATAGATATAACTTTCCCAGAGTATTAGCTGGGAAATATTATCACTTTATAAACACACCTTTTTAGTGTACAGCACCTTAGTACACTGTCTGTATTTACAGATTACCTATTGGTGGAACTGACTAGCACCACCATCACCACTATTCATAAGTTTTGGTTATGTAATGGATACAAGGTACATTCCGTTCGTACACCTATAAAAATATTGATTTTTATACACTACCTTCTTTTTTCCGTTCCTTCTTTCTCTATGCATGTAGCGCAAATATGGACTAAATGGTCAGTTTGAGGTCTGTCTATAGATCTCACATGACCAATTTGGTGATCTCCATGGTTGCCTTATGCATTAACATATAGTCCCTATGTTGTGTCTAGTTGCCCCGCATAGATATATATATATACAAGGATATGCATTACTTTATAATGTTCCCATTTGTTTTATGTCACTGCATGGACTATTATGGATGATACGCCGAGCCGTGGTCTAACATATCCCAAGGTTTTTCGGCTCCCCCCACTCAATTTTCTAATTGGCCAGTGCTCGCATGCAGGGTGTTACCATTGGATGCCCCCCAGGGGGTGGGTGGACCGTTCAGGCTCGGCGACTCCCATAAATAGCAGCAATAGACGTTACACTGACAAGCCTCAGAAGACGAAAATTATTTCGAAACGTACGTCAGGCCCGTACGTGTGACGTCATTTCCGGGTGAGCGTCAGGTGGTTTTGGCTGGAGCGCACGCCACCACCGAGGATACACACGCTCGCCACTTAGCTGAGCCAGGCAGTGTTGATACACGCCGGCTACCAGTGGCTATTAGTGCCATTATATTTTTACTTTTTATTTTATTATTTCCTGTATATTTTAGACGTCCCTGTCACCTTTTTATGTGAATAGTACTTTTTGCCTGTATACTCCCCACGGAGATTAGTGTGACCCATACCAGCATTCCTGCATCTAGTGGTTTACCCCACAGCAGGTTATGACAAATATGAAGCTTTGAATAAAAACCAACTTTTTTATGTCACAACGGTGTCATACTTTATCACACTATCGGAGCCCCCCGTTTTTTCTTTATTGAGGGAATAAGGAAGTCGGATTATCCGGACCACTTCACAGCGAGCAAGCCCATTCGGAGGAAGGAGTGAGCAACAGAGTGGAGCAGTAACCACAGGAATATCTGATATATGCATGTTACCCCAAGCGGGGGCTTCTATCTGGTGAGTGGGGAACCCTAGGGGAGCACCGGGACCACACCGCATTGTGTATTAGGAGCACCCTTTCCACATCCAACCTACCTACTGGACCCCTACTGCTTCACCAACGACTACATGTTCATGGTGCTCGCATGAAATATGATCTAGTGGCTACAAATGAACTATATATCCAAAACTTCATCCTTTTTTTTTTTTTTTCTCAAATTAAGAATCACAGACATTGTTCATCCATATATCGTATTTTATACTTTGGTATTGCATTATTAGTGCTGTGCTTTTTCCTCTAGGGGGCAGTAGCCCATACACTGACATTACAGCTGGAACCTATTTAACATTGCATGGACTTATGTTGCATTTTATATTATAGATATTTACAATTTAACACTACTTGTTTATAGGTGCTGGATTGAATCACATGGTCTGTGTATAAGGGTATTTTCCCTAGAGGGCAGTCGCCCAGGCACCTGCTGCATTTATTTATTTATTTTTATCATTCATTTTTCTTTGCATCTGTGATTGATAGGGCTGTTGCATGGAGACATAACCCTCTATACACCATCTAGCATTATACCCTGTTACCTAGGGATACATCATATTTCACACTGACTGGTACTATATCGCTTTATAGAGTGCATAAACCTGCGCATACGGCTACATATTTTATATAGTAACAGAGAGCCGCAGCCCAGCTACCAGAATACAGTGTTTGTCTTTAGCAATCCCAATAGAGTACTGGGGTTCACACCTATATACGGTCTTACCCAGCTGACAAGGGATTGCACCACTCATATTAGGGTATTTGACACCCTGCACTCACTGCCCATATTAGGCAGACCACCCACAGGGTGCTTAGTGGACAGGTGTCTACCCAGGCAGCGCCAATACCCCTATCCTTATATTTACCATTCATCCCTGTCCTCTAGGGGACAGTTTTCTAGGGAGGCAGCAGCCTATAACCTCAGGTATCCTAGCGCAGGTTTCTTTACATTTGTACATTCAAATTTCCCACGTCCGTATCTTCGGATCGCAGATGCAATACTTCGGCGCCCGCTGGGTGGAGTTTGCATCGTTTTCCGCGTCGGGTATGCAAATGAGCTTTTTCCGACGATCCACGAACGTACGCGCGGCCGTCGCATTCTCTTACGTTGTCTCTAGTAGGCTTTTTCCAGCGTATAGTTAAAGCTGCTATTTTGCAGTGTATAGATAGACTTGCCATGTTAAAGTATGGCCGTCATTCCCGCGTCGAAATTTAATTTTTTTTTTGCGTAAGTCGTCCGTGAATAGGAATGGACGTAAGTCACGTCTAAGTTAAAAAAATGACATTGTTGCGACGTCATTTAGCGCAATGCATGGTGGGAAATTTAGGAATGACGCATGTGCATTTCATTCGGCGCGGGGACGCGCTTCATTTAAATGAAACCCGCCCCCAACCCGCCCAATTTGAAATACGCCGCCAGAAATACACTATGCCGCCGTAACTTACGGCGCAAACTCGCTGAGGATTTGAAAATGCGCCAGGTAAGGTATGGCGGCGTAGTGTATCTCTGATACGCTGCGCCAATGTATTTCTTTCTGGATCTTCCCCCTAGACAAGTATTTAACTTAAATTAAATCTCCATTTATTCTGGTCAAAATAATTAAAGATGAAGGGCAACAAATAAACAATCAGCCAAATATATGCAGACTTTGGACCCCAAAGGCAGACAACATGGATAAACAGCAAAATAAATAACCTGAGGAGTCCCTCTAATTGGGATCACAATCTGGTCCCCAAATCACTGGAATCAGGAGCAGCAGCAGATGTCATACATGTCCCCAAGCTGTGGTACTCCAACAACAACCTCCGTTTTCTGGCAGATCAGCTTGACGCCAGGGAATCACTTTCTGGTCTTCCTTCCATGGCTCCCTGCAGTGTTCTTTCCACTGCCCCTTGCAGGCCGTGGCGCTGGTGGTGAGAATGTGGCAGCAGGAAGAGGAGGAGGAGAAGGATGGGACAGGTCACTGAGGTGTGTGACCTCAGTCAGCTGGCCCCTTCTTCCCCTGTGAATCGCAGAGGCGAATAGTTCTTCAGCCAGGGCCCGTTGCCCCTCCTCCATTCTCTGCAGTTGGTCTGCCAGGTAGCAGCTGTAGCCCTCTACAGGGTTGAGGGGGGCCCTCATGATGGCAGCTGTGTCCCTGATAACCTGCAGAGACTCCTCCTCCAACTTGGACATGCGCTTTGGTCTCTTCACTCTCATCTGGAGGGGAGGCACCTGTGATTCTGTGCTCCCACTGGGCCTGGGTACCTGCTGACTGCCACTTGGCCCAGCCTCCTCCTGTCTGCCACTCACCCCTTCCTCCTCCTGGCTGCCACAATCTGGAGCCTCCTCCTCTTGGCTGAGCTCTTTCTGTGTATAAAAAAAGGGACATGGTTTTATTTTTTGCTTCATCAATCACCCACATTTTAAAGCTCATGACTGTTGCAATTAGAATGTTATTATCGAAATTGAACAGACTCTCAATCTGACCCCTGCAGTTGGCATCCCTGTCACACTAATTTCTGGCCACAGCTTTTTTTTTGTTGTTTAAATCTTTAATTTTGGTTAAAAAAACATCTCGTTAAACCAACAATAATTTGAGGCCAAGAAATATGTTGTAAACTACTATACATGACTGAAGATGTTCAGATCTGGCTCTTCGATCTCAGCCTGCTCCTCAGCACCCTCTGCAAGGGTGGGTGGAACAGTGGAAGGAACGCTGGAGGTAACGGTGGAATGGAAGGGTAGAGGGAAGACTGGAAAGTGATTCTCTGGCTTCTATCTGATCCTCCAGAAAACTGAGGTGTTTTAAGTACCACAGCTTGGATACATGAACTTTGTCTGCTGCTGCTCCTGATCTCAGCCAAGGGCGGACCTCTTTATACTGCTTCTTATAAGCATTCCTCAGGTTATTTTGTTGTTTATCATGGTGTAATCTGCCTCTGGGATCCATGTCTGCATATAAATGGCTAATTGTTCAATTGTTGCCCTTCTTACAACGCTGTTGTGATACTGGTTGTTCTTTATCTGCCAGAGGTTGCGCAGTTCCCTATATTTGTCGATGAACCTCATCAGGCTCTCTGGCTCTCTCAATTTATCCATAATTGCTAGAAGATCAAATAAAAGACATATAAACACTAGGTCAGTTTAAATTGTCCTAATCTTATCACAATCTAGACCTTTAAATGCAGTGTGTACTGCTGCCACTAATGCCCAGCTCTGCACCATTGTTGTGTAATGATGATTTACCTGCAGACCCTGTGTTTACATCTAATAAATAAGCGGCATTCATATGCAAAAGTCATGACAGCATTCATGAAGGCACCATTCATGTGTATATCATCCCCTTCTGCATTGATGAGATGATACACTGTTTAATCACCTCTGTCCAACAATCACAATCATTCTGATACACAGTAAAATAATCTGTTTTTGAGTCTCGCAGATATATATTGTATATGTCCAGAGCAGATGGAGAGCAAAATTGCATTGGGGCCCCAAGATTAATTTGGCCAAGGGTCCAATCAACATAAACCCGACATCCCTGTCTTGATATCATGACTCAAGTATATATAGGCCACTGCTGGCCCCAGTTTTATTTTTACCTTCGCTTCAGTCGTTCGGCACTTTCGCTCGTCCTTACTCCGCGTACCTAACGTAGTCACATCGTTTTCATTATATATCCAGCGCATGCGTGAAACGCCGCCCTCTTCGCCCGTCCATGGCGGACTTTTTCCTCTATTCCACGCCCCTTCTCAGTGTGAAATGACAATATGGCGGTGTCACATGTGCGTGGTATACCACTTACCGACGAGGAAAGCCCGGAGGCGGGAACGTCCCGATCCAGGCCCAGACAATACAAGGCCACAAATATGTCACTTGAAGAGATGGTGGAGATAGTGGACATACTGCGGAGGAAAGATTACGATGGCGATCATGGGCTATACCACACCCCTAATTTGAGGAAGGCCCAAATAATGGATAAAGTGGCGAGGAGTCTTTACCATAAATTTGGGGTCAGGAGATCCAAGGAGCAGCTCCGTAAAAGGTGGTCTGACCTGAAATTGCGGGAGCCTGAGCAGTATAGGAAGATCAAGAAAATTATTGACAAAAGTACATATTTTTCATGTGTTTATTGCAAATGTCTTTTTTATATTTTTGCATGTTTTTCTCCATGTGCTTGGTTGGCCTGGTTGTACTTTTGAACATGGCAACATTCAGGTTAGTGGCCAAAGTGTAGTATTTTTACATACGTAGTAAACATCGTTTCTCAAAAATCCAATGTTTTCCGCAGATCCAGGAAAACCACACGTGGTCATGCCTATTTGGCGTAAAACAACGTTCATAAACATTGTTGTCAAGATGATGTGTTTGTTCGAACTTACTAGAATGTGAAATGCAAACCTGATTCATTCAGTGTAAAGGAGAGGATACTAAGCAGCTGGTTACACATCTGTACTCAGGAGTACCTGTGTGGCCCAACAAAACAACCTTTTTATTTTACATTTTTTAATTTTTACACTTTTTTTTAGATTTCTTTTTTGATCACTTTTATTCCTATTACAAGGAATGTAAACGTCCCTTGTAATAGGAATCACTGTGACAGGTCCTCCTTATGGAGAGATGTTGGGTCAATAAGACCCCACATCTCTCCTCCAGGCTTACAAGCATGAAAGCATGCTTGTAAGCTGCAGGCATCATTCAGATATCACTGCACAAAGCCGCACAAAGCTGAGGCCATTAAAAGATGGCTTCCAGTTGTAAAGTGGTTAATATACAGTTGCTTAAATATGATATGACATAACAAAATTGCAACAGTTCTTTTTTATTCTACAGGCCCTCTGCATTCAGAAAGTATTTAATGTTCTGGTGGTTTTAAGTAATTTTGTAGCCAAAAATTCAGATTTTTACATGTGTGCAAAAAATGAAAACATTGCTATAGTGCAAAAGTTGTTAAGGTTTCTCTGCTCAAGAACTACAGCCACCTGAAGAATCTTAAAATTGATACACTTCTGGAAGCATCAGATGCCTGTGTCCCTTGCCATGCAGTGTGATTTATTCCACTGACACTTGGTCACTACTGTGTACTATTATGATGTAGGGGCTGTTCAAAGTAACCACAGAGCACAGGGAAGGACCAGGCATCCAAAAAACAAAGAACAAACAAAAACATTTTCCAGCACACTTACCAGCTGAATGAATTGGGTGCAGGGACGCACTGGATGTCTTTACTGCCACTGTGCTCTTGCTGGGCATCATGTGCATCCCTGTGCCTTTAAAGTGGGGGTCCACCCTAATTTTTTTTTAGCTAAATAGGCAAAAAAAATAAATACATTTTTATACTTACCAGAAATTGCTGTTAATAGGCAGATCATCCTAATATGCCTCTTCCGCTGCAAGGTTCTGTGCTCTCCTCGCTGTTGCATCCTGGAAATGGAGGCGCACTGCCTTCTGGGACACACAGGACGGTGTACCCATTCACAAACAGCCGCGCGTCTCGCCGTAAGGCTTCACTGCCTGTTTTTCTAAGTGAGGATGGCGGCACCGGGACCCGGTCCGAGGGACAGATCTGCCTCGGGTGGCCAACATCGCAGGCAACCTGGACAGGTAAGAGTACTTATTAAAAGTCTGCAGCTACAGTGTTTGTACCGCCGAACCTCCGCTTTAAGGAGGGGTGGGCTCCCTGCAGGTATGCCTGCCCTTAATCTATCCATTCTTATATGTGCTCCTATTATGGAGGCTCTGGAAATTTAGAGTTAGAACTACAGTATATACAGAGGTCCCTTGGTGTGGGCACTGCCGCTTATGCATATATTTGCAAATGTATGCAAAACACTCTGTTTTTAACATGATTTGTTAGACAGGGCCAATTTGATTGTTTTTCAGGCTGACTTATAAGTGTGCTAGGAAATCTTTTTTTTTTTTTTTGTTTCTGATGTGCATTGCCCTTCCATGTGCACTTTGCTGTAAGGGCCAGTTATAGGTTGGGATGGTTGCCACTTTTTTTATCCAACATGCAAAGAAGTTTGTTTGATGTGAACAGGCCATTGCACTGTAAAAGGAAGATAATTGAAGGATTATTTAGCAGGATAGGTGAGTTTTAAGCCTCATTCATTGTAGGTCCTACTTTGTGACATCTTTCTAATCAAGTGACAGATTTGTTTAACATATACATCAGATGCTAGGTATATTTTAAGAGGTCTGTCAATATATGCAGCCTTAGTCATTACTGAAACTATTGTATTTAATGTCGGTGATCCAGTCAGTATATAGCCACCTGAGGAAATGTTCAACAAAATCCATGTGGATGTTTTAAAACTGCATATGGACAATGTTACATGCTGAAGACATTACTAATTTATGAAGTTTGAATGTGTGATTAACTTGATATAAAGATCAATTGTACCTCCTCATGCTCAAATAAACCTGAGCTTTGCCAATGCACGCGTATTTCCCATTGAACACAGTTTTTGATGTGTATTGGATTTAGGAATAGTAGAGCCTAACAAGTGCACTGCATATAAAAAAGGAAATTTTGCTTCACAAAACAGATTTGTTTAATTCAAGCAGTTGATAAGCCACATTTAAGAAGGACTGTTCTGTTTTAGTGGAGGGTAAATTTAACCTTTTAAGGTGTAGGAATGGTCAAAGGTTTTACAATAATGAACATCTAGTTTTTACTCTCACTTCAACAATAAGAATATATACATAAAATACATGAAGTGATGAACATATAGGCCCGGATTCACAAAGCACTTACACCGACGTATCTCGAGATACGCCGCGTAAGTGTAAGTATGCGCCGTCATATCTATGCGCCATGGCCATAAACTGAGATACGCCTGAAAATAGGCTTCATCGAACCGACGTAACTTTCCTACGCCGGCATATCGTGGGCGCATATTTACGCTGGGCGCATTTGCCGCTCCCATATGCAAATGAGGGAGATACGCCGATTCACGAAACGTACTTGCGCCCGGCGCATAATATACGTGGTTTGCGTAATTCGTACGTCCGGCGTAAAGTTATTCCCCATATAGGAGGCGCAACCCATGCAAAGGTATGGACCAGGAAACACAAGCCGTCGTATCTTTTGTCGTTTACGTTGTACGTGAATATGACTAGGTGTAGGTTACGTTCACATCGTAGGCAGTGTTCCGGCGTATCTTAGGGAGTAGTTCCGACGTAATTCTGCGCATGCGCACTGGGATGCAAACACGGGACGGCGCATGCGCCGTTCATTTTAAGTACTTCTATGGCGCTTGCCCCATCGTTTGCATGGGGTCACGCCTGATTAGCATGGCTAACGCCCACTTCCACCTATGCTGGATTACCCAGAGGAAACCCAGCGTAGATTTGAGAGCGAGTGGGAGCACTGGCCTCCTGAATACTGTGCTTGCCTCTGTGTGCTGCGTCGGCGTAGTGTATATTAGATACGATACGCCCGCATAAATATGCGCCGATGTATGTGAATCCGGGCCATAGTTTATTTCCCACTACAACAATAGGAATATTCAAATGCTAAGAGAAAAAAAAAATCATAAAGCATATGTCAGTCATAATGCAAAGTGATGAAAGGTTTTGAATCATGGTAGGCATTGCAGGTAGAGACTGACTCTTCAAATATATATATTTTGTAAGGATAGACATGTCAGTGACTAACAGAAAGTTTTCTACATTAACAAATTGAGTTGTAGGGGATAAAAATAAAATTGACTGTATGTAGGCCCCTTCAGGCGTGTTTGCTACCTCTAGCTAGGGGAGTAAGTTCAGAAAAAGACATTGGGCCGGATTCACATACATCGGCGCATATTTCTGCCAGCGTAGCGCATCTCATATGCGCTACGCCGACGTAACACAGAGAGGCAAGCACAGTATTCACAAAGCACTTGCTCCCAACGTTAAAATCCTAGGCATAAGCTGGCCTAATTCAAAGTGGGTGGAAGTGGGCGTGATCCATTTAAATGAAGCGTGACCCCATGCAAATGATGGGCCGAACGAATGGCGCATGCGCCGTCCCGTGGACGTATCCCAGTGCACATGCTCAGAATCACGTCGAATATACTCCCTAAGATACGACGGCTCAATGCCTACGACGTGAACGTAACCTACGCCCAGCCCTATTCACGTACAACTACATAAACAACGTAAAATATGACAGCTGTTCCCTGGTCCATACCTTTGCATGAGTTGCGCCTCAATGATGGGGAATAACTATACGCCGGACGTAAGCCTTACCCAAACTGCGTATATTATGCGCGGGGTGCAACTACGTTCGTGAATCGCCGTATCTCCCTCATTTGCATATTTGCAATGAGGCGGCCAGCATAAGTATGCGCCCAAGATACGCCGGTGTAGGAAAGTTACGTTGGTCGGAGGAAGCCTATTTTCAGGCGTATCTAGTTCTATGGGCACGGCGCATAGATACGACGGCGCACATTTACACTTACGCAGCGTATCTGTAGATACGTCGGCGTAAGTGCTACGTGAATCTGGGCCATTGTTTTTTGACTCTGCCTAATCAACCAAATTTTGTCTGTGCCTGAACACAGTTCCGTGTTAGGAGTTGGGACCTGGGAGGTTTTGGAACAAAGACATAAACGGGATTCATTTTAGGGGCATACTGACCTGTGTTTTTTGTGTTTGCATTCAAGTCCTTGTGGAGGATCAGTCTGGACTTCCAAGGCTGTAGTCATGTTCATTACTCAAATTATTCATCTGTAGTTCCATACTCTCTATGTTGCTTTTTTCATTCTTAAAGTGGTTGTAAACCCACTTTTTTTACTTTTACCTACAGGTAAGCCTATAATAAGGCTTACCTGTAGGTATAAAGAATATCTCCTAAACCTGCACGGTTTAGGAGATATTCCCCTCGCAATGCGCCGCTGATTGCAGTGGCGCATGCGCAGGGGGGATCCTCGGCTAAAGGACCGGCAGCCGCCGGACCTTGCCGAATTTAAATCTCCCGTGCGCACGCGCAGGAGTGACGTCATCGCCGCTCCAGCCAATCACAGCGCTGGAGCGGCGATACCCCGAAGACACGCCGAGTCAAGATGATTTCTCATTTGGCATGAACCAGGTAAGTTCTACACACCTCGTACCAAGGTAAGTATTTCATAATGAGCTAATATGCGGTGCATATTAGCTCATTATGACTTTTGCCTTGCAGGAGAAAAAAAAAATGTTGATGCGGGTTTACAACCGCTTTAACATTTTTATTACATGCATTGTAAAATGAGAAATAGGATTGCTGACATCAGAGATAGAATATAATAGAAAAAAGAGAAGCTGTGCTACAAAGTCCCAATCAATTCAAAGAATGCTATATTTATAGTCCATATTGGGGAAATGAATCCTCTTCTTAATGGCACCACAGTGACTTCAAACAAAAGAGTGGCCAACCACCGTAAAAAGAACTAGTTACCAGATGGCAAACATAAAGGACATGTGGCTATAACCCAGCCAAGGCATTTAGCTTGCAAATGATGACCAGATACAAAACCCCAGAAATACAGACTGGATGGCTGCAGATCTCCACCTGTCACCATCTATAGAGTCCGTAGTCGCGAGCACAGAAAATTACCCAGAAAGAAAAGACTGACCATAGCGTAATACAGTCTTATAAGTTTAATAAAAAAGAAGTAAGGCTGGGTTCACACTACGGTTTTCCCGTCCGTCAGCCGCATACGATTTATATGAAAAACCGTATGCGGCTGAAACGGACGGGAACGTATGGAACCGTACATATGTGCGTTTTCCATTGACATTAATGTTAAAGGAAAACGTATGCATTTGCCATACTGTTTTAAAAACGACCGCAAAACCGTGGTTGAACACGGTTTTGCGTACGTTTAAAAAACGTTTTGCCAGCAAATCGTACGCACCCGGATGCATCTGAGTGCATACGATTTGCAATGCATTGTCTATCTATACGTTTTCCCGTCCGGGCCCGTACGTTTTCAATACTGAAATCGTATGCGGCTGACGGACGGGAAAACCGTAGTGTGAACCCAGCCTTATGCACTTACATCAGTAAATTGAAAGTTCAGCCTATTGAAATCAAACCTGGCCGGCAGAAAACAATCGGAAGCCCGTCCTCCTAGTAAACAATGTGGTAATGTCATAACGTACCCTCCTCCAGACACGTTTCGTCATATGTGATGTTGTCAATGGGGAATGGATAGATAGAATATATAAGCAATAAAGGCTCAAAGGTCAAAAACTGTTTTGAAACGTTAACTGATAATAGCAATATCCCTTATCATGGCAGTTGTTAATGATATAAACTGTCCTATTTATTTTTTAATACTATGTTTTTATTGGTTCATTCAGAAATAGGGTCAGCAACAATGTAAAAGATAGCTGCAATTGACAGTTGGACCAATCCTGTTGGGAGTGATAGTGTGACATATTGTAAGGTACCTGGGATAGGTAGTGTCCGAAGTGGAGCTTGTGTGCTGAGTATTCAGGCGAAAACGTAGTCAGGCAGATCAGGTCGGCAATAAATCAGGCAAAGCATTACACGATCGAAATCCAGAGAGTGGTCAGGCAGGCAAAGGTTATACACAAGCTGGTGGTGAAGTACAAAATCAGCAGGCTAGAGAGTAGTCAGGAATTCAGGCAAAAGTTCATATACGGTATTCAGAGTCACAACACCCAGGGAGCTAGTCCACACAAACGGGCACTGCGAGACAGGAAGTGCTGCTATTTATGGGCTGCTTTGATTGTAGATTGTCCACAGCTGGCAGCAGGTAGGGCTAGTGAGTCTAAGGTAATGCATCAAACTGAGAGAACATAGCCATAACTTCAGAGCTCCTCTGTGACACAACAAGTAAGACTGCAGTTGTGGGACCAGGAACATTCCGGTTCGAATACTACCAAGGTACATGACACATATTGACTGCCAGCCTGTTACCATCAGAAACAGTGAGGAGACAAGAGAGTCGAAGGAAGGAGGTAAGTTATGAATTGGGAAGGAATATGCATGGTGTGGTAAACCAGACCCTAATACCCCATACACGCTATTAGATTTTCTGCAGATTTTTGTCTTCAGATTTACCAAAACCATATAATATGAGGTCAAGCCTTAAGAGTTTCAATTTGTATGCAATCAGGCAGACCCTGGCACTACATGGCTTTGGTAAATCTGAAGACAAAAATCTGCAGAAAATCTAATAGTGTGTATGGGGCCTTAAGGTTTGACCTCATATTATATGGTTTTGGGAAATCTGAAAACAAAAATTTGGGGTGGGCGGGGACCAGTTATCTGACACACCAAGAAGTGTTGAATACCAGCAATGACATGTTATGGAAAGTTATGTACTAAGCATACTATTTAAAGGAAGCAATTGCTTGAAATATGTGTTTACTAGAAATACAGTACGCTCTGGTTTTCTTTGTGGCAATAGTGTATTGCACATATGTTATAAACAATATATAATTTCATTAAATTCAATGCAATAAATACAAGCAAACACATTTCAGCAAGATATACTGTAGAGTTTTCTACACAGGTAAAAATGAATAAGGCTGGAAATTAATAGTGAGTGTTTTTGTTTTTAATTCCAACCACATTACAGCTCAAGTGAACCATCCTCTCCAAAATCAGGCCATGAAAACTGACATTTCCATCCAAGCCCTTAAAATCATAATCATTAATAAATCAACAGTCTAAGAGCTCAGCCACGGGAGGGGGATTTGGTTTTAGACTTCATGGCGGCTGCTCAAATTTAAATATTTTGGATCTAGAATATCTCCTTAACCCATTAACCGTTTGCTAAATATTTTATTGAAATATAACAGGTACTGTTCACGTGAATGTAAGATTTTGTAATGTGGATGCTACCTGTTAATACTGAACATGTCTGAGTATGTTAATTAATATATTTGTATGTGTGCATACAAATAAATATTTACCGTATGCACATAAAGACATAAATTGTACAATAATTATCAAAAGAGTGTCTTATCAAGAGAGAGTCTACTAGACAGACAGCTGTAAGCAAAGCTCCTTATACCTTCCTCTTAATTTTGTCCCATTCTGCCCTTTTGTTAGACCAGAGAAAGTAAAAGTGAGCTCAGAATTAGTGGGTAAATAAATCTATAAGAAAATGGGGGGTGATTAAACAGATAATAATATGGACATGGATAACTAACATAACTAACGTAACTAACATGGACAACCGATGGTTGTCCCTATGTACAAGGGACACACCATTGGTCTCCTCTCTCTGACAGGACGTGGATCTCTGTGTTTACACACAGAGATCCATGTCCCTGTCTCTGTTACTGCCGATCGCGGGTACCTGGTGGACATCACGGCCGCCAGGCACGCGCATCGGCACCTGAGTGACGCGGCCGAGGCCGTCAATAGACGTCCTCCCGGCCCTGTAGAGACACCTTGTGGCCGTCATTTGTCAATGGCCCAGCTCTCTAGTGGTTAATATACAATCTTGTTTTACAAATAAACATTTAATACATAACAATGGATTCCCAGAGTGCTAAAAATGTTGAGAGAGCATGGCACTAGTTGCACCCTTCTAGGCATGAGGTGTTTTATTGAAACCTCTGGCAGAGACTGTGCGCTCCATTAACAATAGCCTTTTTTTTTTACAACCATTGCATTTAGTCACTACAGTTTATATATATATATATATATATATATATATTTTTTTTTAAGTCACTATACACTAAAACCTTGGATTGCAAGCATATTTTGTTACGGAAATAAGAAATAATGGAAACTCAGATGATTTGTTCCACAAACATTGTGAGTCCTTCAGTTTATAGTCAATTGAAAAAGATTATAGCAATGTGAAAGATTGTGTAACCATAAAATGTCCATCCACAAATGGAAGCCTACACAAGGGGATTAGAATGAAAAAAGAGAAGCGAGGCGCCTCTAAGTGTAGCAATATGGTTACATTTAATAAAGGTACAACATTTAGCAACTCACATGGTTGATGATTAAAACAGGCACATCTAATGCCGCGTACACACGATCGGAATATCCGATGAAAAAATTATTTTTTCATCGGAAATTCCGATCGTGTGTGGGCCCCATCGGACTTTTTTTCCATCAGTGTTTAGAAATAGAACATGTTTTATTTTTTTCCAATGGAAAATTCCTATTGTCTGTGTGCAACTCCGACCGAGAAAAAACACATGCATGCTCAGAATCAAGTTGACGCATGCTCGGAAGCATTGAAATACATTTTTCTCGGCTCGTCATAGTGTTTTACATCACCGAGTTTTGGACGGTTGGAATTTGGTCTGACAGTGTGTATGCAAGACAGCTTAAATGGAATTCCGACGAAAAATTCCATCAGATTTTAGGCCATCGGAAAATCTGATCGTGTGTACGGGGCATTAGTATGCAGGTAAAGCTGTCCATATATATCATCCTCCTCACCTCTGGCTTTTGCCATTGTCATTCTGCAATCATGACCGGGAAGACTTCCCTGCAGTAGAGTGATCTGAAAGTGAGGCTTGAAGCGCTCTTGGAGTGTAGTGTGGAAGGGATGATGTTGATGGTGGTGCGGAGGATGGTCTATGTGGACAGCTTTATCCCAGATGCCTGCGTACTTAGATGTGCCTGTTTCAACCAGGTGAGTTGCTAAATGTTGTACCTTCATTAAATGTAACCATATTGCTACACTCAGGCCCCGTACACACGGTCGGACAAAACCGATTAGAATTGACCGAGGTTCAGTTTCATCGGTCCAAATTGACCGTGTGTATAGCCCATCGGTCTGTTTTCCTTCGGTCCAAAATTTTTAAACATGCTTCAAAACCGAACCGATGGACCGCTGCCCGATCGGTCCAAACAGATGGTTTGTACAGAAAAGCATTGGTTTAAAACCCGCGCATGCTCAGAATTAAGTCGACACATGCTTGGAAGCATTGAACTTCGTTTTATTCAGCACGTCGTGTGTTTGACGTCACCGCGTTCTGACCCGATCGGTTTTTGGAACGATGGTGTACGCACATCAGACCATCAGGCCACTTCAGCAGTGAACCGATGAAAACGGTCCGTCGGACCATTCTCATCGGTTTGGAACGACCGTGTGTACGGAGCCTTAGAGGCGCCTCTCTTCTATTTTATACTCAGTTGTGATATGACGCTATTTGTATACCAAGACATCAATTGTTTATCAAGTCAAAATTTATTAAAAAAAATTAGCTTGTCTTGCAAAACCCCCTTCAGACCAAGTTACTCTCAATCCAAGGTTTTACTGTATATTCCCTTTTAATACTCAAGTGTTACACTAATCAATATACTACCTGTTTTGATTTTTGCAGCTTCCTTTTACAACTCTTGCAAATACTATTGATCAGAAAGTACCAACTTTGATATAATGTTCAGAGAGAACCTCTTGCCACTATATAAAGTTCTCAAAATCTCATCCAGTAGGTAATTCCCTGAGATCTGTACATAAAGGTTAAACATTGTATTATTGTTTGAAACAAGCCCTATGCCTGGAGGGTTATGTCACACGAGGATGTCACTTTGCTTTTTTAGAGATGGTGTGTTGATACGATTATTAGCAAATGTGTATGGTGTTTGAAAAGAAAGGTTACCTACTGTACATTTAACTTTCACTTTAATCCCTAACTGACTGCTCTATCTTGGTATGACACCGCTTTGCGAACTCCTCTGGAAGAGTGTCAGTTTTTTCTTTCTATCCTAGGGGCCTGATGTGTTACTGTGTCGTGGCATGACCCAGTTCGTGAACACCTCTGCAAAAGGTATCAGTTTTTTATCCGAGCTTAGCTCAGTCATCATGGTTTATATCAACTGCTTCATAGTTGTGAGAAGAATAACTGAATACCCTATGAACCTACAGATTGTATCAGTGGGAAAAATTGTTCCGTTTTCAATACAGCTGCTCTCCCACCTCCACTCCAGATAATATTTAGCGATTCAGTTTGGTGGATAGCATCACGCATAAGTGCACACACACTTTAGGCATTACCCAAATTTAACTCTTTAAATAAATAATGGGCCAGATTCACATATAAATACGTTATGCTGCGGCGGCGTAACGTATCCCATTTACGTTACTTCGCCGCAAGTTTACAGCGCAAGTGCTTGATTCACAAAGCACTTACCTGTAAACTTGCGGCGGCGTAGCGTAAATCCGCCCGGCGCAAGCCCGCCTAATTCAAATGGGGCGGGGACCATTTAAATTAGGCGCGTTTCCGCGCCGAACGTACTGCGCATGCTCCGTCCCTAAAATTTCCCGACGTGCATTACGCCAAATGACGTCGCAAGGACGTCATTGGTTTCGACGTTAACGTAAATGGCGTCCAGCGCCATTCACGGACGACTTACGCAAACAACGTGAAATTTAAAAATTTGACGTGGGAACGATGGCCATACTTAACATTGGTTAGGCCACCTAGAAGGCATGCTTAGTTTTACGTGATGTATCTCTACGGAAACTACGTAAATTTAGAGCGACGGGCAAAGTGGACGTTCGTGAATCGGCGTAACTAGTAATTTGCATATTCTACGCTGACCGCAATGGAATCGCCACCTAGCGGCCGGCCTAGAATTGCAGCCTAAGATCCGACGGTGTAAGTCACTTACACCTGTCGGATCTTAGGGCTATCTATGCATAACTGATTCTATGAATCAGCCGCATAGATACGACAATCGTATCTCAGAGATACGACGGCGTATCAGGAGATACGCCGTCGTATCTCTTTTGTGAATCTGGCCCAATGTTTTTACAATGCTTCTGTAGCAAGAAAATATCTTTATTGCTTTTTGTTACATGACCACCATGCTTGTAAAATTCTAGCTGGAGCAGCTGCTGGATGCTCAGTTCCTACTTTCAGGAACTACATCTCCAAGGATTTATTTCCTCACACGGTGGGTGGACAGGCTCGTATGAGTACAGGCATCAGCTTTAATTTGCTGGGGAAAAAAAGAAATCAATGTACACATTTAGAGTGGGTGAGGAATATGCAATTTATAGTCCAGCTGGCAGAGCTGACAACGCTGCTTAGGAATTCAGATCAGAAAAAGTACTGTGTTGTCAATTCAAACAGGCAGATCAATAGGTCTTTTTTTGTACTTGCCGAAATAAATAAATAAAATATGGACAAATATTCTTATATTTCATGTACGGAATTTGTTTTTTTTATGTATTAAAAAAAGTGCTTGTCTTGTAAAACTCTCTCAAACCAAGGTTTTACTGTAATAGGATTTTTGTACTCACTGTAAAATCCTTTCCTTATGCAGCGTACACATGGTCAGAATTTCTAACAACAAATCAATGTGAGTTTGTTGTCGGAAAATCCGACTGATGTATGCTCCATCAAAAATTTGAGAGCTGGTTCTCAAATTTTCCAACAACAAAAGTTGTTGTTGGAAATTCCGACCATGTGTACAATTCAATGCACACAATTCAATGCACACAAATTCTAAGCATGCCCGGAATCAATTTGACGCATGCTCGGAATCATTGAACTTTGTTTTTCTCGGCTCGTCGTAGCGATGTACGTCACCGTGTTCTTGACATTCACAATTTCCGACAACATTTGTGTGACCATGTGTATGCAAAACAAGTTTGAGCAAACATCTGTTGGAAAAAAATCCACGGTTTGTATGTCGGAATGTCCGATCGTGTGTACGCGCCAATAAAGTCCATCAAGGAGCACAGGAACTTTTAGGTGAAAGACATATTATATTGCCCTCTACAGGAAAAATGGACCCTGCAAACAAAGAAAGCCCAGGATAACCCCTCCCACTGCCAGCATGTTTCATTTTTGTAGTAAAGAAAAGCATAATCAGAAGCCCAAAAGTGGTGTGATCTGTGTACAAATTTACTATTTCCTTTTGGTCCATTGAGGGACACATAAAGTGTGGTGGTGGAAAAAGAAATACACATAATTTGAACTGTTCACTACAGATTGATGTATTTGCGCGGTTAAAACTTGAATATGCATACAGTTATGCAGTGAGGCTTATGGCACATATGGACTTATTGTTTAGAGTTATTGATGTATCTGTGATTTATTTGAATGATTAAGCTTTATTATGGGCACACAGTGCTTCTTTTTATGGTCTTATTATTCAGAGAAATAGTTCCACTTAATTTTTAGTGTTTAGTGTTTTTTAATGCACTTTAAAGGTGCAGCTACACTATGTAGTATTGGATATTTGTCAAGGTAAGGTTTATTGCTTCTTTTGTTAGCAAAACTTTAAGAACGTGAACAGACAAACAGCTGACAGCCTTGCAATTTGGGAAAAACTGCTTGATGTTGAATATCCAAGAAGCACCCACATATTTGGTAAAGTGCATCTTGATGGTGCAAGGGTGTAACCTGATCAGCTTTTATGCTGGTCTATCTGATCCAACTAGAGATGGTGAAACAAAAAGCTGGAGAAAGGCCAAGAAGTTCCTCAAAGATATTAAAGGGGGGCATTCCTAAAAGCTGTGGTTAAGAGATACTCTCAGGCCTCATACACACAACCGTTTTCCTCGACAAAATCCATCAAGAAACTTGGTGGCAGAGCTTTTTTGCCGAGGAAAACGGTCGTGTGTATGTTTTTTGTCGAGAAAACTGTTGTGGTTCTCGACGAGAAAAAAAGAGAACAAGTTCTCTTTTTTCTCGCCGGGAGTCTCAATTTCCTCGTCGTGTTTCTCTTCAGGCTGGTTTACAACGAGAAACACGTTTGTGTGTATGCTTAGAAACCCGCGCATGCTCAGAATAAAGTATGAGACGGGAGCGCACCTTCGGTAAATGTAGGGTTTGTAATGGAGATAGCACATTCGTCACGCTGTAACAGACTGAAAAGCAAGAATCGTCTCTTACCAAACTTTTAATTAACACGCAGTAACATGAGATTAGCAAAAGCAGCCCCAAGGGTGGCGCCAGTGGAATCAAACTTCCCCTTTATAGTGCCGTCGTATGTGTTGTACGCCACCGCGTTTGAGAACTACAAGATTTTGTCTTGACAGTGTGTATGCAAGGAAAGCTTGACAAGATTCTCGACAAGCCTGACAAGGAACTCGTTGAGGAAAAACAATGTTTCTTTACCGAGTTTCTCGGTCGTGTGTACGAGGCCTCACAGTCTGAAAAACTTCCAGACAATGGAGGGATATCCTTTTGGTGAACTTGAAATGGAAGCACAATGTTTTGGTTGAGGTTAAAGGTAGAAAGGCAAAAAGGAAGCACTGGCCACAACACCACTTTGTCCAATAAATTGTGTTTTCTTCTTGAAGTAAAGTGCAATATGAGCTATGAAACACATTTACCAAATTGTGTCTTGTGCAGTAAACTATATAATAAAGTAAATAAAATCCGGAATTAATACAATAATTGTCCATGTCGTTCATAAAGAAACCATTTACATAAGTCCATGTGATGCTCCACCACCGATGTTGAATGGATTAACACCACTCAGAAGTGTAAGATTACCACCATAGAAGGGGGGGGGGTCTTTACCAGAAAGCCATCCTCCACATTATAGGAGGCTAGGCAAACCATGTCAATCAGGGTAACTACTTTGTGACATCACCACGCACACCACGATTAGTGAGTGTAATTTATTTTGCATTTTTAATAATCAATGCTTGTGAGTATTACTGGCAAGCCTCTTGAAGCTGCAGCTAAGGAAAGCAGCGTCTGTGGCACGGTTCGTTGGTGTACCTCTCGATGTCGAGGTTGAGCCTGGGAGAGTTTGCTTGTCTAGCTTTCAAATGTGGAGGTTGACTTTCTGGTAAGCAGTCCCCCTCACCATTTCATGGTGGCGGTCTTACACTCCTGAGTGGTGTTAACCCATTCAACATTAGCGGTGGAGCATCAGATGAACTTATATACTGTATATGGATTCTTTATGAACTGCATGGACAATTATTGTATTCATTTTGTGGACTTTATTATATAGTTTACTGCACAAAACACTTTGGTGAATTTGTTTCATAGCAGATATTGCACTTTACTTCAAGAAGAAAACACAATAATTTATTTATTGATATGTATTGTTTTTTGATATTGACACTGTGGTTATTGAAAAGCACTATGTTTTAGAGCACAAAGCATTTTCTATTAGAAAAATCAAATATTTTGATATAATGTTTATTTTGTTTTTGTGATTGGACAGCGCACCATTTTCTATATCATTGTCTTAGATATCTTGTATTCAGATATAGTGATTGCAGCAGTCTGGTTTTGTGATACTCATCAAGTGCGGTTAGATTATTATTTTTTTAATGTGCAAAAGGTGATGGCTACAAGGAACACTACCTTGTGGGTGAGTAGAGAGAGGAATGTTTCTAATGTTTTTCAAACAGTGATTTTTGAAGTGCAGAGGGAACCAGCTTTAGATGCCTCAAAGTCACAGGGGAACAGACAAGGAGAGCTACATTGATGACTGCCAGTTCAAACGTCTTAAAAAGGGATGGGAAGCCATTTTTCTCTCAAAAAAGATAGCAAGAGGAGAAACCTTGCCCTTGATATTGCTGAGAGCCAAACACTGATCCAGAGCCAGCTGCAGGAAGGAGAGGTTTTCTGCTATGAAGAATTTCTATGGTGAAAGATCTGAGGCTCAAATCTCTAAAGTATGCCTTACGAGTCCAATCATTCTTGTGGGAAATACCCTTCTTAGGTTTATCGTCATAGGAATCACAGATTCAAAGATGCCCCGGTCTCCCAAAACCTGTGTTTCAACAACAACACTCTTAAAGCGAGTGACTGAGAAATATGACGGTAGATCACACAAAGCCCCTTCCTGACTACCTCCAAGAATATGGAGAGAAGAGGTTAATATAACTGTCCCTGTGCAGAAAGCTGTCACATTCAATGCTTAGTGGGGTGATCCGGACAATCCTACGCACTTTGGTCTCTGGATTCCATTATATTTACAACATGAAATCTTTGAGCTCCAAAAGAAAGGAAATTGGTCTCGGCAGAGGCACCCGAATGTAAAAGAGAAGCTGAGAAATGGACTCTACATAAATTCAATATTTATTGCCCACGGAATATGATAAAAACACTGTCAACGCATTTCATGGCACTATACAGGCAACTTCCTTTGGATGGTGCAATAAACACTTTAAACAGCTATAGTCTGTCCCTCCTGGCCACTTTCCTGAACCCAAGCATCAAAGATGTAACTGTGTAAGCATCCACAAAACGGTAAAGAAATATCCCCCCCATCTTGGAAAGTTAGGGCAGACCTTCATGCAAAACATTTCAGACTGATTGGCAGACCTTTGAGGTGGCCCAAGAAGAAACGATATGAACACTTCTTTGCAGTCTGAGAATGGGAAGACTTTGCAGTTTGCAACTTACGTTTCCTTTGAAGAAAAAAGTGATTTTATCTCCTAGTAGCAACCCGGAAAAACAGTAACTAGAATGAGTCTGAAGGGGCATTGTCCCTTAAAAAATATGCAATACAAATGTTTCCTATACAAAAGTTCTGCATTCCAGCACATAACCAATGTGTCTGCACATGTGTACTGACATGGATTCCTTGTTAAAGAAAAACATGGAAACTTTTAGCAGACAATAACTACTGAAATTTACCACTTGGAGCCCAGGCCATTGTAAAATTACGGCCACAAGGTGGCTCTACAATGCCGAGTGGACGTCTATTGACGTCATCGGCTCCTCCGGCCACTGGGGGGCGCGCTAGTGCCACCAGCGGCATGCCCGCTGCGTCTCTGAGGTGCCGATGTGCGTGCCTGGCGGCCGCGATGTCCGCCAGGTACCCGAAATCGGCCGTTACACAGAAAAGGACGTGGATCTTGTGTTTTCTTTGAAATTGACGCTCTTTTTTTGTTTATAGCGCAAAAAATAAAAACTGCAGAGATGCTTAAATACCACCAAAAGGAAGCTCTATTTGTGGGAAAAAAAGGACATCAATTTTGTTTGGGAGTCACGTCGCACGACCACGCAATTGTCAGTTAAAGCGACGCAGTGCCGAAAGCTGAAATTTCGCCTGGGTATATGTGCCCAGTAAGCAAGTGGTTAAAAGCTAGAGCCATTTGCCTCATTTTTTTTTTAATCAAGGGATCAATTGGAGATTTTTTTAAATTACATCTGACCAGCTAGTCACAGTTTGACAAGGTACAGTTACAGCCAGGATGGGTGTTTTCATTTTTTTTTTCAAGTAATGTTCAGTTTTAATGAACTGAGAAAACACACGCTCGTTGACTTACTGGTGAGACTTCCAGCATGTCACATGCCTGAGGAACGGTCCCAAAATGTTTTTTTTTTTTTACCTGATCATACAGGAATAGAGCTTTGTACTTTAAGGCCCTGTACACACGGTCGGTCCAAACCGATGAAAACGGCCTGAAGTCCAGTTTCATCGGTCCAAACCGACCGTGTGTACGGCCAATCGGTCCGTTGTCCTTCAGGCCAAAATTTTAGAACTTGCTTTAAAATCGAACCGATGGACCGCTGCCCGATAGGTTCAAACCGATGGTTAGTACACAAAAGCATCGGTTCAAAACCCGTGCATGCTCAAAATCAAGTCGACGCATGCTTGGAAGCATTGAACTTCGTTTTTTTCAGCACGTCGTGTGTTTTACGTCACCGCGTTCTGACCCGATCGGTTTTTGAACTGATGGTGTGTACGCACATCAGACCATCAGGCCACTTCAGCGGTGAACCGATGAAAACAGTCCGTCGGACCATTCTCATCGGTTTGGATCGACCGTGTGTACGCGGCCTAAGGCCTCATGCACACTGGACGTTTTTTTGGCATTTTTACAGCAGCTGTTTTTGGCAGTAGATGTTTTTTTCTACAGTCATTAAACTCTCCATCGTGTTATCCTATGTGTCCATGCACACATAGGCTGTTATCAGCAGTTTTGAACAATGTCATTTTTGAGTAGTAAAAAAAAAAAAATAGTGTGTTCTAAGAGACGTTTTTCAGCTGTTAAAAAACGCTCTAACGCTGATAAGGCTGATTAACGTCTATAAACGCTCAAAAACGTCACTCACCAGTGTACATTTTTGATCCATTGAAAAAGAAAAAAAAAAATTTCTTCAAAAATAAAAACACTCAAAAACGCTAATAAATGCTAAAAAACGTTATTGCAAAAATGTTGAAAAAAAGTTGAAAAACTCACTGCAAAGCTACTGCTGTTTTTATAATGTTATTTTAACATTATTTAACTTACTTGATGTGATGGCAACATTTTTTTTCTAACTTTAATTATGGAGAAGTAGCCTAGTCCAGCCACAATTTGGGGATCATTTATGTAAACTATCATTAGTTCCACATACAAGTCAAAGGGGGTAATCCACAAAGAAGCGGCGCAACGTAATTTTTCCTATTTAAGTTACACCGCCGCAAAATTTCTACCTAAGTGCCCGATCCACAAAGCACTTACCTAGAAATTTTGAGCGGTGTAACTTAAATCCGGCCGGCGCAAGGCGTTCCTCTTCTCCAGGGGGCGAATCCCATTTAAATGAGGCGCGCTCCCGCGCCGGCCGTACTGCGCATGCTTGTGACGTCATTTTCCCGACGTGCATAGCGCAAAATTACGTTACGTCGGGCTTTGTGGATCGCGACGGGACAATAAAGTTGTGTCGGGTAAAAAAAAAGATACGGCGCAAACATTTTTTTTTTAAATTAAAAAAAAATCGCGTCGCTAGCAATAAAGGTCTGTTTTTACAAGGTGTAAACAGTTTACACCTTGTAAAAGCAGCCCTAATTTTACGTTTGCAAAATAAAACTTACGGAGAAAAAACGAAGCTGAAAAGCTTCGTGGATCTCCGTAAGTCCTAATTTGCATACCCGAGGCGGCATTTCGACGCGAAATGCCCCCAGCGGCGGATGCGGTACTGCATCCTAAGATCCGGCAGTGTAATTCAATTACACATGTCGGATCTTTCGTCCTAACTATGGAAAACTGATTCTGTGGATCAGTTCCATAGTTAGGACCAGGGATACGACGGAGTAACAGCAGTTACTCCGTCATATCTCTTTTGAGGATTTGGCCCAAAGAGTAGAAGATGTTACACCACTTAATATTTATTACAGAAAGAGTTATTTGCTAATCATTTTCTGTGTCCCTTAATAGATGGGTAAGAAAAATCATTTTGATGATTAACCACCCAGGATTGGATTTTCCCAGCAAATTTGGGGCTCGTGAATCACAACTGGAATACATTTTGAAAGTCTAGCTCAGCATAACAGGAGCAGTGGATTATGTAAATATATCCACTAGCTGACGGCTGTACGACTTTGTACGGCCGCAGCGCGGCTCCCAATCTCTAACAGGCCGTCTTTTTACGGTCGCCCCTTTGCTCGTTCCCCGCGCGCGCTCCCAAACGCGCAGCGGGGAACTGCTGTGCTGGCCGTGTCCCTTGGACACAGCCAATCACAGATCGCCGTGAACGGCCAATCGGAGTGGCCGTTTCCTAGGAGATCTCTGCGGCCAATGAGAGATGATCTCATATGTTTACATATGAGATCATTTCTCATTCCCGGCTCTCGCAGACAGCGGTACTGTCAGGGGAGAGAGGAGACGGATCTGTGTCTCTTGTACATAGAGACACAGATCGGTCACCTCCCCCAGTCACCCCCCTTCCCCCACAGTTAGAACACTAATATTAGGGTACACATTTAACCCCTTCCTCACCCCCTAGTGTTAACCCCTTCCCTGCCAGTCACATTTATACAGTAATTAGTGCATATTTATAGCACTGATTGCAGTATAAATGTGAATGGCGCCAAAAATGTGTCAAAAGTGTCCGATGTGTCCGCCATAATGTCGCAGTCGCAATAAAAATCGCAGATCGCCGCCATTACTAGTAAAAAAAATATATAATTCTGTCCCTTATTTTGTAGGCGCTATAACTTTTGCGCAAACCAGTCGCTTATTGCGATTTTTTTTCTTTACTAAAAATATGTAGAATACGTATCGGCCTAGACTGAGGATAAAAAAAAAACGTAAAAAAAAATTGAGCTATTTATAATAGCAACAAGTAAAATTTTTTTTTTTTTTTCAAAATTGTCGCTCTATTTTTGTTTATAGCGCAAAAAATAAAAACCGCAGAGGTGATCAAATACCACCAAAAGAAAGCTCTATTTGTGGGGGAAAAAAGGACGTTAATTTTGTTTGGGAGCCACGTCGCACGACCGCGCAATTGTCAGTTAAAGCGACGCAGTGCCGAATCGCAAAAAGTCCTCTGGTCAGGAAGGGGGTTTAAGTGGCCAGTAAGGAAGTGGATATATACTGAACATAATTTGCATTTATTCCTTTTTATGTTTTGCATACGGTATGTACTGTACAATGTACATATCTATGTGCTGCATATATCTTGAAGATCGGTGGTAAAGCATGAGGTGACATCATAGGTGTGTGCAGCCTATTGCATTAGGGTGTACACCCCGAAGCTCAAACACACATCCCTTGCTTTGCAGCCCCAGTTGTACGAGGCAGTGAATGAATGGGAAGTACTCTGTGCTGAGCAGCTTCCTGTTTATTCACAAACTAAAGCATAGTAAACACCAGTGTTGCTCATCTTGCTTTAAAAAAGTAATTAGTTACAGTTACAAATTGAATTCTCCGAAAAAGTCATTGCGTTAGTGACTCAGGGCCAGATTCTCAAACGAGATACGCCGGAGTATCTACTGATACTCCGGTGTATTTTCGAATTTGCCGCGTTGTATCGTTATTTGTGATTCACAAACAAGATACGACGGCTTTTGGCTAAGATCCGACAGGCTTACGGCTTCGTACACCTTCGGATCTTAGGCTGCAATACTTCGGCCGCCGCTGAGTTTGCGCCGTTTTCCTGAGTCGGGTATGCTAATGAGCATTTACGGCGATCCACGGCGGTTTTCGCGTTCGTTACGTCGTCGCTAGTAATTTTTTCCCGTCGCAAAGTTAAGCCTCGTTTTACATGCCTTAACTTTACACGAGCCATGTTAAAGTGTGGTCGTCGTTCCCGCTTCGAATTTCAAAAAAATGTTTTTTTGCGTAAGACGTCCGGGAATACGAAAGTACGTTACGCACGTCGCCGTTCAAAAAAATTACGTCACTTCGCACAAAGCACGGCGGGAATTTCCTAACGGAGCATGCGCAGTACGTCTGGAGTGGGAGCGCGCCTAATTTAAATGGTACACGCCCCATTTGAATTGGGCGGGCTTGTGCCGGACGTGTTTACGATACACCGCCGCAAGTTTACAGGTAAGTGCTTTGTGAATCAGGCACTTGCGCTGACAACTTGCGGCGGTGTAACGTAAACGGGATGCGTTACGCCGCCGCTAGTGTACGTGAATCTGACCCTCAGTTACTACATTGAAAAAATAATTAGTTACTCAGCAAAGTAACTGTGACTTTTTTTTTTTAATATTCCACAATGCAATTACGTTCTATCAGACCCCCAGACTGAGAGTTTTGGCTAAATAAGTCTACCGTAATGTGCTAGTACCTGGTGCATACTAGAACATTATGGCGTTGGCTTGCAGTGGGGGCCTTTTTAATGCCATTAATACCACTTTAGGAGACCATTCACAGCAGCAGGTGTGCATTCTACAATGTTGTGTGTGGTGTAGGAGGGCGGTGTGATGCTTGGCTACTTTTAAAACTGAAGGTCCCAACTCCTTATTGTTACTTGCATTTGATATGTTACATTATATTTAACCACTTGAATACCGGCCGCATGTAAAATGACGGCTTCACAGTGGCTCTGGAAACTCAACAGGACGTCAATTGACGTCCTGGATTCCTCCGGCCACTGGGGGGCGCGCGCGCGCCCAGCGCGTCCCCGAGATGCCGATGCGCGTGCCTGGAGGTCGCGATGTCCGCCAGGCACCCACGATCAGCAGTGACAGAGCAGGGACGTGGAGCTCTGTGTGTAAACACAGAGCTCCACGTCCTGTCAGGGGACAGAGGAGACCGATCTGTGTCTCTTGTACATAGGGACACAGATCGGTTACCTCCCCCAGTCACCCCCCTCCCCCCACAGTTAGAACACACCCAGGCTACACATTTAACCCCTTCCTCACCCCCCCTAGTGTTAACCCCTTCAATGCCAGTCACATTTATACAGTAATTAGTGCATCTTTATAGCACTGACTGCGATCAGTGCTATAAAGATGCACTAATTACTGTATAAATGTGAATGGCGCCAAAAATGTGTCAAAAGGTTCCTTTGTGTCCGCCATAATGTCGCAGTCCCAATAAAAAAATCGCAGATCGCCGCCATTACTAGTAAAAAAAATAAAAATAAAAAAAATAATAATAATAATAATTCTGTCCCATATTTTGTAAGCGCTTATTGCGATTTTTAATTTTTTTTTTTTTTTTTTTTTACCAAAAATATGTAGAAGATTACGTATCAACCTAAACTGAGAAAAAAATTTTGGGAAAAAAAAATTTGGCTATTTATTATAGCAACAAGTAAAAAATATTGAATTTTTTTTCAAAATTGTTGCTTTTTTTGTTTTATAGCGCAAAAAATAAAAACCGCAGAGGTGATCAAATACCACCAAAAGAAAGCTCTATTTGTGGGGAAAAAAAGACGCCAATTTTGTTTGGGAGCCACGTCGCTCGACCGCGCAATTGTCAGTTAAAGCGACGCAGTGCCGGAAGCTGAAATTTCACCTGGTCAGGAGGGGGTATATGTGCCCGGTATGGAAGTGGTTAAGAATCCGGTACCTATTTTTTTTATGTACATACATGTCAGTTGTTATATTTCAATAAAATATAAAAAATAAAAAAAAACACTGAAGGTCCTATTTTCTGACAAGAGTGGTGCTTTAACCCTTTACTGTGGTGTGTGGGAGAAGCTGAGGCTGTCCTGTGGTGTGAAGTCAGAGCCCTGCCCTCCTCTCCTCACACTAGTGGTGTGTATGAACACACAGCATGGAGCTCTTCCCTCAGAGCACACATCTCTCAGTAAGGCGCTCTCTCCTTCACACTGCGGGGCCCAGGGAAGTGGGGATAGTTCAGGTGATGATACTTGTGGCAGGCAGGCAGGGGGGTGTATATGAAATCAGACACCCTCCATGCTCTGGAGGGAAGAGGTGAGGGCTGCAGGCAGAGTGAGTGGCTGGGGCTGCTGTGACACCAATTAGGTATTTCCTCCATACAGGAGAAGGGGTTTCCTGGGAAGAAATCTGCAGCCTCACTGTATGTCCCATCTGCTGTCAGCGTGTTTGGAGCTGGAGGGCAGACAATGAGGAGCAGTGGGGCGTCCCCTCCCGAGTCCCACTCCCACACAGGTGCCCTGTCCCCCGGCAGTCCTTAGCCCCCAGTCCCCGCACACATCACCTGTAAATCCCTGGAAGAGCCCAGCACCATCCACAGCAACAGGTGGAGAACCAGAAGAAGCTCGGCGCCGCAGAAAACACTTTCAGCCAATCAGAGCCAGAGGCGGCTGCTGGCCAGGGAAGAGAAGAGGAGAGGAAGCGCTCCGCCAATCAGGAGAGGAGAGGGCGTGTCCCGGCAGTCACTTGTCTAGTAATGTGCCATCTAGATGCTGCCATCTAGTGGCGGTAGATGTAATTGCGGTAACGCCGCCCAAGTAATGGGAACGGCGTTGCCGAGAGGGGAAGAGTAATCAGGTAGATTACTCGTTACCCTCAAAAGGGGCTGCGTTAGGTAACGGCGTTTATTTAAACGCCGTTACTTACAACACTGGTAAACACAATTATTTACTTACCCATTCCCCATCTCTGCATCCTGAAACATTCCCTGCAGCACCTGAGGGGAGAGAAGAGAAACCAGCAGCACTGTGGGGTGGGGTTGGGGGCAACACAGGGAAAGCCCAGGCAGTAGGGGGAATCACTGCAGTGATTAGGGTGTGCCAATGGACACCTGGCACACCCCCTGCTCATGCCTATGGGTGATCTATTCATCAATATCTTGGAAAAGTGGATGAAACTTTTAGCTTGTCCAGATCCGATTCAATTTCATAAACATTGTTTTTTTCATAATGCAGCGGATAATCTTCTAAACCTGTCTATTAAAATGTCATATTCCATGTTGAAAATTCTCTCAGAGATGATGCTGGAGGGTAGGCTTGAGACCATCTGGATTAATAAACAAAATCCATCTCTTTATTTGATATCTCAATTATTTCCTATGTTAAGATTGCCCTCTCCTGTTTGATATATAATTATGTTTCCTGTAGTCTGCTGTCCTTTTGTAAGATGTGAGTTATTGGTAGGATAGATTCTGAATCAGCAAACTCTGCTTCTAAATATAAGCATAATTTCATTAAATTTCCTCTGCATTGTAAATAAGCGTACCAGGCCATGATATAAAAGCTCTTAAAGGCCACTGCCCTGCATTTATTTTATGACTAGCTCCCTGGTCCTGATTTTCAAAGGCAAACAAATCAGATTGCAATAATAAATTGTGGAAAAACAGAGATAATGTCTCTAGTAATATTTTTAGTCTGGCAGTATGAAGAGTTGTGATAATATGTAGAACATGGGTCTACTGCTAGTAGGGATGAGCCGAACACCCCCCGTTCGGTTCGCACCAGAACCTTCGAACGCACCGACCGTTCACGCGAACATTTAGAACCCCATTGACGTCTATGGGACTCGAACATTCATATTTTTAAAAGTGCTCATTTTAAAGCCTAATATGCAATTTATTGTCGTAAAACATCTTTGAGAACCTGGGTCTTGCCCCAGGAAACATGTATCAATGGAAAAAAAGTTTTAAAAACGGATGTTTTTCCTGGAGCAGTGATTTTAATGATGCTTAAAGTGAAAAGAAAAAATGAAAAATTCCTTTAAATATCGTACCTGCTGGGTGTCTATAGTATGCCTGTGAAGTGGCACGTGTTTAGAACTGTCCCTGCACAAAATGAGATTACTTTAAGAAAAAAGTAATTAAAAACTGCTTGCGGCTTTAATGTAATGTCTGGTCCCTGCAATATGGATAAAAATCATTGAGAAAAATAGCACAGACACAGACAGTACACACCACATAGCTTTAGGTGCACACTGCAGGGGACACGGGTAGTACACACACACCACATAGCTTTAGGTGCACACTGCAGAGGACACAGGCAGTACACACCACGTAGCTTTAGGTGCACACTGCAGAGGACACAGGCAGTACACACCACATAGGTTTAGGTGCACCCTGCAGAGGACACGGGCAGTACACACACCACGTAGCTTTAGGTGCACACTTCAGAGGACACAGGCAGTACACACCACACAGCTTTAGGTGCACACTGCAGAGGACACGGGCAGTACACACCACGTAGCTTTAGGTGCAACCTGCAGAGGACACAGGCAGTACACACTACGTAGCTTTAGGTGCACACTGCAGAGGACACAGACAGTACAACACGTGAGAATACTGCAGCTAGCACAATCACCTGCCAAGCACCTGTAAAGCGCCTCTCCTATCACTCCAGTGTGAAATCCCACACTGGAGTGGTGCGCTTGCCAGATGTTAAAAAAAGTCCTGCAAGCAGCATCTTTGAGGCACCTAGCACTTAAAGTCAATAGGCAGCACCATTAACCCTTTATTCGGCAGCTAGCAAGGTTAAAAGCACCGCCAAAACAATGGTAAAGCTCTGCTAAAACTACGGTAAAGCGCGTTAAAACTATATAAAGCTTTATTGCCGACGCCCCCACGCCTCAGTGTGAAAGTGCCCTTAGGGCCTAATAAATGCTTTTAAAATGGGCTTGGTAGATATGTGGTTGTTTGTACTTGAAGTCTTTCTTCTAAGATTGCCCTGCATTTGGCTCCATCTTCCCATCAACCAACTTTCCTGTCCCTGCTGAAGAAAATCATCCCCACAACATGATGCTGCCACCACCATGTTTCACCATGTGATGATGGTGTGTTCAGAGTGATGTGCAGTGTTAGTTTTCCACCACACATAGCGTTTTGCTTTTAGGCCAAAAAGTTCAATTTTGGTCTCATCTGACCAGAGCACCTTCTTCCACATTTGCTGTGTCCCCCACATGGCTTCTCACAAACTGCAAACAGGACTTCTTATGACTTTCTTTCAACAATGGCTTTCTTCTTGCTACTCTTCCATAAAGGCCAGATTTGTGGAGTTCATGACTAATAGTTGTCCTATGGACAGATTCTCCCACCTGAGCTGTGGATCTCTGCAGCTCCTCCAGAGTTACCGCTTGGCTGCTTCTCTGATTAATGCTCTCCTTGCCCGGCTTGTCAGTTTAGGTGGACGGCCACGTCTTGTTAGGTTTGCAGTTGTGCCATACTCTTTCCATTTTCGGATGATGGATTGAACAGTGCACAATCAGATGTTCAAAGGTAGGGATATTTTTATTATAACCTAACCCTGCTTTAAAATTCTCCACAACTTTATCTCTGACCTGTCTGGTGTCTTCCTTGGCCTTCGTGATGCTGTTTATTCACTATGGCTCTCTAACAAAGCTCAGAACAGCTTTATTTGAGATTAAATTACACACAGGTGGACTCTGTTTACTAATTAGGTGACTTCTGAAGGCAATTGCTTCCACTAGATTTTAGTTAGAGGTATCAGAGTAAAAGGGACTGAATACAAATGCACACCACAACTTTCAGATATTTTTTGGTAAAAAAAATTGAAAACCATTTATCATTTTCTCTCCACTTCACATTTATGTGCCACTTTGTGTTGATCTATCACATAAAATCCCAATAAAATACATCTATGTTTTTGGTTGTAACATGACAAAATGTGTAAAATTTCAAGGGGTATGAATACCTTTTCAAGTCATTTTAAATACAAAAGCAAAAAATACACCCAGGGATATCTCTGGGGAGGGGAAGGGAAGGGAATGGGGAGAATGTGAGGCAATGAGGAGAAGTAAGCTTAACCACTTCTACACAGAGGACATCATATGACGTCCTTGACTTTGTGAGGTGATATGTGAATGATGCCTGCAGCTACAGGCATCATTCCGATATCTCTGTTTTCTGTCGGCGATTATGTGCACCATAAGAATGATCATAGTGGCAGTTCGCCGCTTGATCGTTCTTATAGGTGGCGGGAGGGGACATCCCCCCTCCCGCCACCATCCGGTGCTTCTCTGGGCTCTCCTGTGCCATCGGGGGCCCGGAGAACGAATTGGCCGGCGTGAGCTCTAGACGATAGAGATTTCCGGTGATCAGATAGTCATCAGTCATCTCTATGACCGTTGGAGGCCTGGGCGCGACATTGTGACGGCACGCCCGGGTACCTGGAAGTAAACAAACCCCCATACAAGGCTATCAGCATGAGATCGGTGAATTTTTTCCCGATCTCATGCTTTCCAGCCTGGAGGAGACATGTGGGGTCTTATTGAGCCCGTATCTCTCCATAAAGAGGACCTGTCACAATATATTCCTATTACAAGGGATGTTTACATTCCTTGTATTAGAAATAAAAGTGATAAAAAAATGTAAAACAAAAGTATAAAAATAAAAAAAAGAAGTTAAATAAAAAATAAAAAAATAATACAAAAAAATTAAAACGCCCCTGTCCCGGTAGCTCGCGCTCAGAAGCCCACATATGTAAACGCTGTTCAAACCCCACATGTGAGGTATCGCTGCTTGCGTTAGAGCGTGTGCAACAATTCTAGCACTAGAGCTCTTCTAACTGGAAAATAGTAACATGTAAAAAAAAAATTAAAGCATGGCCTATGGAGATTTTTACGTACCGAAGTTTGGCGCCATTCCATGCGTGTGCACAATTTTTAAACGTGACATGTTAGGTATCTACTTACTTGGCGTAACATCATATTTCACATTATACAAAATAATTGGGCTAACTTTACTGTTTTGTTATTTTTTTAATAACATTTTTTCCCAAAAAGGGCGTTTGAAAAATTACTGTGCAAATACCGTGTGAGATAAAAAGTTGCAATGACTGCTATTTTATTCCCTAGGGTGTCTGCTAAAATATATATATATATATATATATATATATATATATATATATAAGGTTTGGGGGTTCTGACTAATTTTCTAGCAAAAAAATTATGATTTTTATGATTTTTACATGAAGGAGAAAAGTGCCTGAATAGGCCTGGTGTTGAAGTGGTTAAAGTTGAGCTTTACTAACATCTACGGTTTCTAACACAGTCACTTATACAAAAGTGCTTGTATGGCTCCCCTCTCATTATGCCACCATGTATTGGTATACACATACTGTATTTGTTACAGAAGCTTTGTTAGACCATGTGAAGCTTTTAAGGGTTTAGTTGGAGTTATTAGTGAAGAAATGATGTTGGGCCTCAGTACACATTTTCTTCCAGTCCTATTAGAAATCAGCTGCACCCACGGAGGTCTTCTTTAATTATATTAGTATATACTCTATGCTTTTACAAACATGCGTTAGATAAATGGTTAATAATGCGGTTCATTCTTCTACTGTACATCTAATAAACCCATGTTGTAAAATAATGTTTTTAATTTATCTTTTAACATAGGCAGCTGGAAATGTGGAACACAGTTTACTACTGCAATTCCTTCCTCTTGAGCATATTATGGCATCTTAACATAGTTTATGCTGTTAATTAAAAGCTGTGTTGCTATGCATTGAGAAAATGTTATATCTCTGCCTTTCTGTAGATGTTTTCTTCTCTTCACTGTCTCTCTAGGGAGTATAAAATGACCATCTTTCTAATTTTTATTACATTTTCGTAAACTAGCATAAAGAATGCAAATTCTTATATTTACAGTTGGTTGTGCTAGAATTATAATGAATCAGCTCTGTATATTTATTGTTGCAGAAAGGTATCTCAGAAGAACTTACAGTAAAGAGGCTTTATTAGGATTATCCCTGCAGCTTCACCAGTGTGAGCAGCTGATCAATACTGAAATGATTACAGGATGCAGCGTAATGCAATGGAGACCTCAACTGGATAATGTATTCATGCAGATCAGCTCATAACCCAAGCCTTTTAGCTCTGGAAGCAAACTGCTGAGAGATGGTCAGTCTCAAAGCACCAATGAGAACAGGCACTGATGTGACATGATCCATACGCCATCGTAATAAATAGCACAGCATTGGTTCGTGCCATTAAAGCAAATTAGACGGCCAATGCTACCTTTCCATTAAACATTATATAAAATCAAGGAACAGTGGTGACTCCATTCCATTTCTTTATTGATATTAAAGAAAATACGAGCTACGATCTGACAGTATTTATGTTGTCATTCCTAATGTAATATTTTATCAAACAGATATACAGATAAATGCACATTATCTGCAAATAATAATTCCTGAACATTTAGCGTGCATTTGCATAAGTTAAAGAAGTGTAGCAAAGTCCCGGGTCCCCTGAGGTCTAATGGTGACTTCCAGAGCTAGGGACAGCTGACATCCTTCTGTGTAGAGTAGGTTACAAGGCATGGTGGGTGTGATGCAGGATGGAATGGTGAGTGCCAGACAACTTTTAAATGCAAAAATATTTATTGTCTCTCGAAAAGAACTGTGGGAGAGAGGGATAGGGCCAGGACACCCTTATGTAGATGCAACGATATTTGGCAGACTCCGAGACTTCTATAGGCAGACAGCTATACAGGTGAAGGCCTCCAGTCGGACACCGTTTCTGTAAAGATAGGACCTCTGCCTCCTATGGCAACAATCTTATAGCAGTAACCAGGCCCAGACTGGGACAAAAAATAGGCCCGGGCATTTTGGATTGAGCAGCCCATGACATGCTAACCGGCACCTCGGGCAGAGAACATGGGGGAAGGTGGAGAGCATGCAGGGAGGTGGAGAGCACAGGGAGGGCGGTGGAGAGCATGCGGGGAGGTGGAGAGCACAGGGAGGGCGGTGGAGAGCATGGGGGGAGTTGGAGAGCACTGGGGGGTGGCAGAGAGCATTGGGGGAAAGGGAGAGCACTGGGGGGTGGCAGAGAGCACTGGGGGGTGACAGAAAGCATGGGGGAGGTGGAGATCACGGGGGGCGGCAGAGAGCATGGGGGGTGGCAGAGAGCACTGGGGGTGACAGAGAGCATTGGGGTGGTTGAGAACATTGGAGGGGGGTGGCAAAGAGCACTAGGGGGTGGCAGAGAGCATGGGGGTGGCGGAGAGCACTAGGGGGTGGCAGAGAGTCCTGGGGGGGCAGAGAGCCCTGGGTGGAGGTTGAGAGCACTGGGGGGTGGCAGAGAGCATTTAGGGAGTTGGAGAACACTGGGGGGGTGCGGAACACTGGAGGGGGGTGGCAAAGAGCACTAGGGGGGTGCCAAGAGCATGGGGGAGGTGGAGAGCACTAGGGGGTGGCAGAGAGCCCTGGGGGGTGGCAGAGAGCCCTGGGGGAAGGTTGAGAGCACTGGGGGTGGCAGAGAGCACTGGTGGGGAGGTTGAAAGCACTGGGGGTGTGGCGGAGAGCACTTGGGGTATGGCGGAGAGCACTGGGGGGTGGCGCAGAGCCCTGGGGTGTGGCGGAGAGCCCTGGGGGTGGCAGAGAGCACTGGGGGGGTGGCATGGTAGAGAGCACTGGGGGAGGCGGAGAGCACTGGGGGAAAGGTTGAGAGCACTGGGGGTTGGCAGAGAGCACTGGGGGGGGGTGCAGAGAGCACTGGGGGAGTTGGAGAGCACTGGGGGGAGGTTGAGAGCACTGGAGGGTGGCAAAGAGCACTGGGGGGGTGGCAGAGTGCACTGCGGGGGTGGCAGAGAGCACTGGGGGAGGCGGAGAGCACTGGGGGGTGGCGGAGAGCCCTGGGGGGGGGGGGGTTGGAAAGCACTGGGGGAGGCAAAGAGCACTGGGGCTGGCAAAGAGCACTGGGGGTTGGCAGAGAGGAAGGAGGGAGGTGAAGAGCACTGGAGGAGGGGTGGCAGAGAGCACTGGGGTTGGCAGAGAGCACTGGGGGGGGTGGTAGAGAACTCTGGGGGAAGTTTGAGAGCACAGGGCAGGGGGGTGGTGGAGAGCACTGGGGGTGGCAGAGAGCCGGGGGGGGTGGCAGAGAGCACTGGGGGGAGGTGAAGATCACGAGTAGGCAAAGAGTATGAGCGGTGGAGGAGGAGCAGTGGGGGCGGCAGGCATTCCAATATTGCAGAAGGGAGATGGAGAAAATTATTTTTTATATGCACGTTTTCTGCTATCCGGGCCGATATTGTAGCAGCAGGTGTCTGCTCTGGCTCCTCCCCCTCGCAGTCACGCCCCCTGGCCGTGGAGAGGCCAAAGGATTCTCATCTAGCTCCTCCCCCCTCTGTGTTTACATCCACCCAGGCGGCCGCGGAGAGGCTAGATGAGCGGCGCAGGCTCAAAGAGACTTGTGCCCCTCGACTTGCAGCCTGGCGGTCTCTCGGTGGCCGCGGCCTAACGGGCGATTTCCCGGTTTGCCCGATGGCCAGTCCGGGCCTGGCACTAACGATAGTTGTATACAACTATTGGCAACATAAACAGTTCTCCTTACTCCACTCACTATGGATCTTTACCAAAAAAACTCCCAGACTTTCACTAGACTTCGGATCCAATAGCCACTGAATACCTTGCGGTCTTCCACTTTAAGTACTCAGTATCTTCCTCAAGCGTTATCCCCGCTTCTCTGCTGGGTCCCTGGCTTGGCACTCACAGATACTCTTCAAGTGTAACCCCTGCTGATACGCTAGATCCCTGGCTTTGCACTCACTGATGCTCCTCAAGCGTCACCTCTGCTGTCCCGCTGGGTCCCTGACTTGCTGAAGTTTTCCTACTTTTTCAGCGTCTTTGGCTGGTGGGAAGTCTGCTTTGGTACTGTCCTCAGCTTACTCACAGTGGTCTCGGGTAACAAGGTGGATGGTCCCTTAGTGTCGACAGCTTCCCCTCTACCTCTGACCACCGCTGGTTCCGCGGTCGGCAGAACCGCTACTTCTGGTTGGACTACAAGCCCGCAGTCCCAACCCTGTACTGCTTCTCCTGCTTCTGGATAGGCCCTCAGATAGCCTAGATGCCAGATGTCCCAGGATAGGCCTCAGGCTTACAGCCTAGCAGCCCAGGGTGACATAACACGCATCCACCCAGACAGCCATCCAGGTGTCACAGAACCCCCGATCACCTAACTCCACCCAAATAAATAGGCTATTTGAGCAGGCCAAGGGACCAAAGAAAATCCATGCCCATTGGCTGTACTTGCTATGTACTTCTCTTATGCAATGTCACCAGCTATAATGCCACCTAGTTACACAAGAGATAAGTGCAGCAATTACAGAATTAGAGGGAAGTCAATTGATCTCATAACAATTGGCCAAGGCAACTATCACCTGGCAACTAAATTTGATAGCAGCCTTGCCTAAACATTTTTGTTTGAGGAGTTCTGTGCTGAGGAGTTAATCAGGCAACCCATTCCTGTTACCTGGATGCCTAACGTACCAAACAAGATTCATGTAACATGTTTGAATCATTGCATAGCACTGAGGAGGTATGCTGGGGTGCAATCCATAATAAATGGCACTGCATCACACCAACATATGTAAAGTGTGTGGTGTCAGTGTTGTCTTGGGGGGCCCATATTATTCCAGAAAACACATCAGAAAGTAAACACATTAAGATGTATATTAACCGCTTAAGGACCGCCGCACGCCTATTTAGGTAGACAGAATGGCACAGACAGGCATATGGGCGTACAGGTACATCCCCTTTAGGATGTCGTTGTGTGTTTGCGCGCGCGCCACGCTCACTACCCTGCCGCGAGCTCCGCGAGCCCGACCAAGGGTCCCGCGGACTTGATCGCCGTGGGGGTACCCGCGATCGTCTCACGGAGAGATAGAGCGGGGGGAGATGCTAATGTAAACAAGCATCCCCCCGCTCTGCCTAGTGACAATGACACTAATCTCTGCTCCGTGTAATCGGAGCGGAGATCAGCGTCATGTCACACACAGTCCATCCCCCCTACAGTAAGAATCACTCACCAGGTCACACTTAACCCCTACAGCGCCATCTACTGGTTAACCCCTTCACTGCCAGTGTAATTTTTACAGTAATCATTGCATTTTTATGGCACTGTTCGCTGTGAAAATGACAATGGTTCCAAAATGGTGTCAAAAGTGTCCTATGTGTCCGCCATAATGTCGCAGTCACGATAAAAATCGATGATCGCCACCATTACTAGCAAAAATAAAATATTAATAAAAATTCCATAAAATGATCCTCTATTTTGTAGACATTATAACTTTTGCGCAAACCAATCAATAAACGCTTATTGCAATTTTTTTTTACCAAAAATATGTAGAAGAATACGTATCGGCCTAAACTAAGGACAAAAAAAATGTATTTTTTTATATATTTTGGGGATATTTATTATAGCAAAATGTAAAAAATATTGATTTTTTTTCAAAATTGTCGCTCTATTTTTGTTTATAGCGCAAAAAATAAAAACCGCAGAGGTGATCAAAAGAATGCTCCATTTGTGAGGTAAAAAGCATGTCAATTTTGTTTGGGAGCCATGTCGCACGACCGCGCAATTGTCAGTTAAAATGACGCAGTGCCGAATCGCAAAAAGTGGCCTGGTCTTTGACCAGCGAAATGGTCTGGTTATAAAATATGTATTATATATATACTTTGGGCCCAATTTGGACATTTTGACTTAGATGTGTAGTCACTTTTGTTGCCAGAAGTTTAGACATTAATGGCCTGACACCCCCCCAATGTGTGACACCCAGGGTGGACTGCCTGTTCCCCTCCCCCTGTTGCTGAAAAAAATTATTGGCGTATAACACGCACGCACTGTTTGCCCTCTATTTTCAGGGGGAAAAAAGTGTGTGTTAATATATGGTATGTATGTGTGTGTGCGTGTCTGTATATACAGTATTCCACAAAAGTGAGTACACCCCTCTCATTTTTGCAAATATATTATTTTATCTTTTCATGTGACAACACTGAACTTTGCCAATGGCAACCTGTGAAGCTCTGGTGAACTCCATGCCCAAGAGGGTTAAGGCAGTGCTGGAAAATAATGGTGGCCACACAAAATATTGACACTTTGGGCCCAATTTGGACATTTTCACTTAGGGATGTACTCACTTTTGTTGCCAGCGGTATAGACTTTAACCAGTTCCCGACCACCGCATGTACATATACGTCCACAATATGGCACGTACAGGCACATGGGCGTATAGGTACGTCCCCGCCTTACCTCGGTTCGGGGGTCCGATCGGGACCCCCTCCGGTACATGCGGCGGCCGGGAACGGTGTACGGGAGGTCCGGGAGGAGGGGGCGGCTATTGGTTTCCAGCCGTCCCCTCTCGATCTCCCTCGGCGAATGAGATTGCAGCAGAGCCCTCCCTGCCTGTGTAACTGTAAACACAGGCAGGGAGGAAGTGACGTTTTCTCCCCTCTGGCGGTCTTTTCGTTTGATTCCAGAGGAGAGAAGACGTCAGTACTGTGAGTTGCACCAACAGCACACTGACACAGCACACATAGGCACATAACCCCCCCCGATCACCCCCCCAGCACCCCCAGATCACCCCCTGTCACAGTGTCACTGATTGCAGTGATCATTTATTTTCTGATCACTGCTTTTAGTGTCAGTGTGACAGAAAAAAGTGTCAGGGCAGTTAGGTTTAGGCCCCTTTAGGTCCAGGGTAGCCCCCTACCCCCCCCCAATAAAGGTTTAACCCCTGATTGCCCCTAAAGTTAACCCTTTCACCCCTATTGCCAGTGTCACTAAGCGATCGGTTTCTGATCGCTGTATTAGTGTCACTGTTGCCGCTAGGCAGTTAGTTTTTTTTGAGGTTCGCCGCCAGGTTTATATAGCGTTAGGTACCCCCATAAATAAAGGTTTTAACCCCTGATTGCCCCTAGAGTTAACCCTTTCACCCCTATTGCCAGTGTCACTAAGCGATCGGTTTCTGATCGCTGTATTAGTGTCACTGTTGCCGCTAGGCAGTTAGTTTTTTTTGAGGTTCGCCGCCAGGTTTATATAGCGTTAGGTACCCCCATAAATAAAGGTTTTAACCCCTGATTGCCCCTAGAGTTAACCCTTTCACCCCTATTGCCAGTGTCACTAAGCGATCGGTTTCTGATCGCTGTATTAGTGTCACTGTTGCCGCTAGGCAGTTAGTTTTTTTTGAGGTTCGCCGCCAGGTTTATATAGCGTTAGGTACCCCCATAAATAAAGGTTTTAACCCCTGATTGCCCCTAGAGTTAACCCTTTCACCACTGATCACTGTATAAGTGTCACTGGTGACGTGGTTAGCCAGTTAGTTATTTAGTTATTTTAGGTTCGCCACCAGGTTTTTAGAAAGCGTTAGGTACCCCCATATATTACCGAATAAAGGTTTTAACCCCCTGATTGCCCCCTAGTTAACCCTTTCACCAGTGATCACCGTATAAGTGTTACGGTTGACGCTGGTTGGTTAGTTTGCTGTTTATAGCATCAGAGCACCCGCCGTATATAACCCAATAGGTTTAACCCCCTGATCACCCGGCGGGTGATATAAATTTAATTTTAGCGCCAGTCAGGGTCTGCGTCACCCCAGGCAGCGTTAGGTTAGAGCCAGTACCGCTTACACCCACTCGCTAAGCATACACCCCCCTTAGTGGTATAGGATCTGAACGGATCGATACCTGATCTGATCAGATCTATACTAGCGTACCCAGCAGTTTAGGGTACCCAAAAACGCATTGTTAGCGGAATCAGCCCAGATACCCGCTAGCACCTGCGTTTTCCCCCTCTGCCCAGCCCAACCCACCCAAGTGCAGTATCGATCGATCACTGTCACTTACAAAACACAAGACACATAACTGCAGCGTTCGCAGAGACAGGCCTGATCCCTGCGATCGCTTACAGTTTTTTTTGAAGCGTTTTCTACATTTGCTTTTCTATAGTCAGGTGCTTTTTTTACCTGTGAATCCTTACCATTGTACCACTAAATTTAGAGTCCAAAATGGCAAACCGAAGGTACAATGATAAGCAGGCCTTGGAGTTCATGTGCATGTCAGATAGTGAAGAGGAGGAGGTCACGCATCTGACAGATTCTGGCTCAGAATATGAACCCATTTACGACAGCGGCTCCATGTCAGATAGCTCGCACGACGAAGTTGAGGTCCCTGCTAAGGCCAGGCGTACCCGACCCCATTCTGATGTTGTTGAGCAGCAAGAACCGCAGGACCCTCGTATGGAGCAGAGATCCAGTACTAGCGCCGCTATTCCTTCTGGTGAATTGGCAAGCACCAGCGGCCTAGTACACCCTGGTCGTTTATCCAGCACTGCAGTAACACTTGGTGACGTGGCGAGTCCCATAAGTGCAGTTGAAGCTGGCGATGTGGCAAGCACAAGTAGTGTCCCGCTGCCACCAAGAAAAAGACAGAGACAGGCCCGTCGTGCCCATAGTGCCCTTCCTGTAGAATTTGCCTATCCTGATTGGGTCCCCACCACTTCTACAGCACCTGTACTTCCCCCATTCACTGGCCAACCCGGTATTCAGGTGGATACAGCGAACTTTATGTCACTTGATTTTTATTCGCTGTATTTCACGGAAGATCTCTATAGATCTATTGTGGACCAGACAAATTTATATGCTGGTACTTACATCGCCGCTAACCCCCAGTCTCGCCTTGCCAAAGAATGGAAACCTCTCGAGGTTTCCGAATTTAAGACCTTTCTGGGCCTTACCCTCAACATGGGCATACACAAATTTCCGTCATTGCGGATGTATTGGTCCACACATCCCATTGACCATATGTACATTTTCTCTGCTCACATGGCCAGGAGACGATACGAGGCGATCCTGCGGTTCCTGCATTTCAGTGACAATGCACTTTGTCGTCCACGTGGAGACCCTGAATTTGACCGGCTCTACAAAATTCGGCCCCTCGTAAACCATTTCAACGAACGTTTTGCAGCCTTGTTTAATCCCCAGCAGGTTGTATGCGTTGATGAGTCCCTGATTAAATTTGCTGGCCGCTTGTCTTTCAAACAGTTCCTTCCCAGCAAGCGTGCCAGATACGGGGTCAAGCTCTATAAGCTCTGTGACAGGGCCACAGGCTACACATGGAGCTTTAGGGTTTACGAGGGAAAAGATAGTCAGGTAGAGCCGGAAGGATGCCCAGATTACATGGGGAGCGCTGGCAAGATTGTTTGGGACTTGGTGTCACCCTTATTCGGAAAGGGGTACCATTTGTATGTGGACAATTTTTACAGCAGCGTGCCACTTTTTAGCCACTTATTTGATCAACAGATTGGAGCATGTGGCACCGTGCGACCTAATCGCCGGGGCTTCCCCCAGCGGCTTGTAGATGCCCGTGTTAGGCCGGGGGCGAGAGCCTGCTGCAGATGTAAAAATTTGCTCGCTGTGAAGTGGCGGGACAATAGGAATGTTTTCGTTCTTACCACCCTTCACGCAGACACGACAGTCCAAATTCGTACGGCGACTGGTGTTGTGGAGAAACCCCTCTGTGTCCACGAATATAACCTTAATATGGGAGGGGTGGACCTCAACGACCAGTTGATGGCGCCGTATCATATTGCCCGTAAGACGAGACGCTGGTACAAAAAAGTGTCTCTACATTTATTTCAATTGGCTCTACTGAATGCTCATGTCGTATACAGAGCTTCAGGACGGAATGAATCCTTCCTTCAATTCCAGAGGGATATCATCACAGAACTCCTGTATCCAGGCGGTATTGTACCTCACCATCTCCTACCAAATGCAGTAAGCCGACTGCATGAGAGGCATTTTTCTTATGTCCTCCCGAGTACCCCTACCCAACGAGCCCCCCAAAGAAAATGTCGTGTCTGTACCAAGCGCGGATTTAGGCGTGACACCCGTTATTTTTGTCCCAAATGTCCTGGCAATCCTGGTCTTTGTATTGGTGAATGTTTTGAACGCTTCCACACACACGTTAATTATTAGTGTAGGGTGAAACATTTCACAGGCTAGGCACACTCACACAGGGTCTCCCAAGATGCCATCGCATTTTGAGAGACCCAAACCTGGAACCGAAAAGTTGAAGTTACAGTTCACAGTTACAAAAAAAAGTGTTAAAAAAAAAAAAAAAAAAAGTAAAAAATAAAAACACACAAAAAAATATAAAATAAAAAAACCAAAAATAGTTGTCGTTTTATTGTTCTCTCCCTCTCTATTCTCTCTCTATTGTTCTGCTCTTTTTTACTGTATTCTATTCTGCAAAGTTTTATTGTTGTTATGTTTTTTCATGCTTGCTTTTCAGGTATGTAATTTATTTTACTGTTTTCAGGTACGCCATTCAGCTGTTGCGCGGACTTATTTATCTTGACAGCAACAGCGTTTGCTCCCACGATATATAAAGCCGCGACTCCAGTGCTGTAGGAGGTGATTTCACCACCACAGTTAAAAAAAAGAGCATATATGCCGAAGCATGCGGGCAGCAGGGGCGGAGGAGCGATTTTGCTCCTAATGCCGCGTACATACGGTTGACATTCCTACGGAGGCTTTCCCGTGGAAAAGTCTGACCATGTGTACACGGCATAGAAAAGTCCGACCGTGTGTACGCGGCATAGAAAAGTCCGACCGTACGCGGCATAACTTTTTTGCGGGAGGATGCCCCCATGCTTTGGCATATATATATATTTTAGGCACAGGTTGCGTTAAAAAATGTTTTATTTTTTACTATGTTTTTTTATAGGTATTTGCTTTGCAGGTATGGTATGATCTTACTGTTATACTGGAATGTTACTTTGTTTTAATGTTAACCATCATTTGCTTAGCAGGTACGCCATTCAGTTGCAGTGCGGATTTATTTAGCGTGACAGCAACAGCGTTTGCTCCCACGATATATAAAGCCGCGACTCCAATGCTGTAGGAGGTGATTTCACCACTACAGTTCAAAAAAGAGCATATATGCCGGAGCATGGGGGCATTAGGGGCGGAGGAGCGATTTTGCTCCTAATGCCGCGTACATACGGTTGACATTCCTACGGAGGCTTTCCTGTGGAAAAGTCTGACCATGTGTACACGGCATAGAAAAGTCCGACCGTGTGTACGCGGCATAGAAAAGTCCGACCGTACGCGGCATAACTTTTTTGCGGGAGGATGCCCCCATGCTTCGGCATATATAAATGGTGCATGTATGCCCATCATTAGAAGTGGGTGGATGAAGGGAGGTATTCTAATGGTGGGCATACCCACCGATCAATCTTTTTTTTGTTCAGCCAACAGACTGCATGAAAAAAAAAAAGATTACAATACATGTCCAACAAGAACCATCAACGTACTGGTATGTTGCAGGACTTTGAATGGTTATACCAGAATGATGCCTGCGGGTTTAGGCATCATCTTGGTATCATTCTTTTCAGCCAGTGGTCGGCTTTCATGTAAAAGCAGTCCTAGCGGCTAATTAGCCTCTAGACTGCTTTTACATTCAGTGGGAGGGAATGTCCCCCCCCCCCAGATATAAACGGCGCCATTGAGAATATGGGAAAGCATTTTATCACACCGATCTTGGTGTGGTCAGATGCTTTGAGGGCAGAGGAAAGATCTAGGGTCTAATAGACCCCATTTAAAAAAAAAAAGAGTACCTGTCACTAACTATTGCTATCATAAGGGATATTTACATTCCCTGAGATAACAATAAAAATGGTAAAAAAATAAATAAATGGAAGGAACAGTTAACAAATAAAATAAAAAAAGCGAAATAAATATATAAAAAAATAAAAAAATAAAAAAAAGCATCCCTGTCCCCCCCTGCTCTTGCGCAAAGACGAACGCAAGCGTCGGTCTGGAGTCATATGTAAACAGCAATTGCACCATGCATGTGAGGTATCACCGCGAAGGGCAGATCGAGGGCAGTCATTTTAGCAGTAGACCTACTCTGTAAATCTAATGTGGTAACCTGTAAAGGCTTTTAAAGGCTTTTAAAAATGTATGTAGTTTGTCGCCACTGCGCGTTTGTGCGCAATTTTAAAGTATGTCGTGTTTGGTATCCATGTACTCGGCCTAAGATCATAATTTTTATTTCATCAATAATTTGGGCAATATAGTGTGTTTTAGTGCTTTAAAATAAAAAAAAGTGTATTTTTTCCCAAAAAAATGCGTTTGAAAAAACGCTGCGCAAATACTGTGTGGAAATTTTTTTTGCAACACCTACCATTTTAATCTGTAGGGCCTTTGCTTTAAAAAAATATATAATGTTTGGGGGTTCAACTTTACTTTCTTGCAAAAAAATAATATGTTTTTATGTAAACAAACAGTGTCAGAAAGGGCTTTTTCTTCAAGTGGTTAGAAGAGTGGGTGATGTGTGACATAAGCTTCTAATTGTTGTGCATAAAATGCCAGGACAATTGAAAACCCCCCCAAATGACCCCATTTTGGAAAGTAGACACCCCAAGCTATTTGCTGAGAGGCATCTTAAGTCCATGGAATATTTTAGATTTTGACCCAAGTTGCGGGAAATATAAATATATATATATATATATTTTTTTTTTTGCGCAAAGTTGTCACTAAATGATATATTGCTCAAACATGCCATGGGCATATGTGGAATTACACCCCAAAATGCATTCTGCTGCTTCTCCTGAGTACGGGGATACCACATGTGTGAGACTTTTTGGGAGCCTAGCCGCGTACGGGACCCCAAAAACCAATCACCGCCTTCAGGCTTTCTAAGGGTGTAAATTTTTGATTTCACTCCTCACTACCTATCACAGTTTCGAAGGCCATAAAATGCCAAAATAGCACAAAAAAAAACCAAATGACCCCATTTTGGAAAGAAGACACCCCAAGGAAACTGCTGAGAGGCATGTTGAGTCCATTGATTTTTTTTTTTTTTGTCCAAAGTGATTGAATAATGAGAAAAAAAAAAAAAAAAAGAAAAATGTGTCACTAAATGATATATTGCTCACACATGCCATGGTTATATGTGGAGTTGCACCCTAAAATACATTCTGCTGCTTCTCCTGAGTACGGGGATACCACATGTTTGGGACTTTTTGGGAGCCTAGCCGCGTACGGGACCCCGAAAACCAAGCACCGCCTTCAGCATTTCTAAGGGCGCAAATTTTTGATTTCACTCCTCACTACCTATCACAGTTTCGAAGGCCATAAAATGCCAAAATAGCACAAAAAAACCCCAAATGACCCCATTTTGGAAAGTAGACACCCCAAGCTATTTGCTGAGAGGCATGTTGAGTCCATGGAATATTTAATTTTTTTGCCCCAAGTGATTGAATCATGACCAAAAAAAATTAAAATAAAAAAATGTACAAAACATTGTCACTAAATGATATATTTCTCACACATGCCATGGTTATATGTGGAATTGCACCCCAAAATACATTCTGCTACTTCTCCTGAGTACGGGGATACCACATGTGTGGGACTTTTTGGGAGCCTAGCCGCGTATGAGACCCCGAAAACCAAGCACCGCCTTCAAGATTTCTAAGGACATAAATTTTTGATTTCACTCACACAAATCTTGAAGGCAGTGCTTGGTTTTCGGGGCCCCGTACGCGGCTAGGCTCCCAAAAAGTCCCACACATGTGGTATCCCCGTACTCAGGAGAAGCAGCAGAATGTATTTTGGGGTGCAATTCCACATATAACCGTGGCATGTGTGAGAAATATATCATTTAGTGACAACGTTTTGTATTTTTTTTTTTTTGGTCATTATTCAGTGACTTGGGGCAAAAAAATTAAATATTCCATGGACTCAACATGCCTCTCAGCAAATAGCTTGGGTTGTCTACTTTCCAAAATGGGGTCATTTGGGGGGGTTTTGTGCTGTTTTGGCATTTTATTGCCTTCGAAACTGTGATAGGTAGTGAGGAGTGAAATCAAAAATTTATGCCCTTAGAAATCCTGAAGGCGGTGATTGGTTTTCGGGGTCCCGTACGCGGCTAGGCTCCCAAAAAGTCCCACACATGTGGTATCCCCGTACTCAGGAGAAGCAGCAGAATGTATTTTGGGGTGCAATTCCACATATAACCGTGGCATGTGTGAGAAATATATCATTTAGTGACAACGTTTTGTATTTTTTTTTTTTTGGTCATTATTCAGTGACTTGGGGCAAAAAAATTAAATATTCCATGGACTCAACATGCCTCTCAGCAAATAGCTTGGGGTGTCTACTTTCCAAAATGGGGTCATTTGGGGGGGTTTTGTGCTGTTTTGGCATTTTATTGCCTTCGAAACTGTGATAGGTAGTGAGGAGTGAAATCAAAAATTTATGCCCTTAGAAATCCTGAAGGCGGTGATTGGTTTTCGGGGTCCCGTACGCGGCTAGGCTCCCAAAAAGTCCCACACATGTGGTATCCCCGTACTCAGGAGAAGCAGCAGAATGTATTTTGGGGTGCAATTCCACATATGCCCATGGCATATGTGAGAAATATATCATTTAGTGACAACGTTTTGTAAAAAATTTTTTTTTTTTTTTTTTGGTCATTATTCAATCACTTGGGGCCATAAAATTAAATATTCCATGGACTCAACATGCCTCTCAGCAAATAGCTTGGGGTGTCTTCTTTCCAAAATGGGGTCATTTGGGGGGGTTGTGTGACATCTTGGCATTTTATGGCCTTCAAAACTGTGATAGGTAGTGATAGGTAGTGAGGAGTGAAATCAAAAATGTATGCCCTTAGAAATCTTGAAGGCGGTGCTTTGTTTTCGGGGCCCCGTACGTGGCTAGGCTCACAAAAAGTCCCACATATGTGGTATCCCCGTACTCGGGAGAAGCAGCAGAATGTCTTTTGGGGTGCAATTCCACATATAACTATGGCATGTGTGAGCAATATATCATTTAGTGACAACTTTGTGCAAAAAAAAATCAGTTTGTCATATTCCCGCAACTTGTGTCAAAATATAAAATATTCCATGGACTCGACATGCCTCTCAGCAAATAGCTTAGGGTGTCTACTTTCCAAAATGGGGTCATTTGTTTTTTTTTTTTGCTATTTTGGCATTTTATGGCCTTCGAAACCTTGGTAGGTAGTGAGGAGTGAAATCAAAAATTTGTGCCCTTAGAAATGCTGAAGGCGGTGCTTGGGTTTTGGGGCCCCGTATGCGGCTAGGCTCCCAAAAAGTCCCACACATGTGGTATCCCCGTACTCAGGAGAAGCAGCAGAATGTATTTTGGGGTGCAATTCCACATATAACCATGGCATGTGTGAGAAATATATCATTTAGTGACAACTTTTTGTAAACATTTTTTTTTTTTTTTTTTTTCGTCATTATTCAATCACTTGGGACAAAAAAATTAAATATTCAATGGACTCAACATGCCTCTCAGCAGTTTCCTTGGGGTGTCTACTTTCCAAAATGGGGTCATTTGGGGGGGTTTTGTACTGCCTTGCCATTTTAGCACCTCAAGAAATGAGATAGGCAGTCATAAAATAAAAGCTGTGTAAATTCCAGAAAATGTACCCTAGTTTGTAGACGCTATAACTTTTGCGAAAACCAATAAATATACGCTTATTGCGATTTTTTTTACTAAAGACATGTGGCTGAATACATTTTGGCCTAAATGTTTGACTAAAATTTAGTTTATTCGATTTTTTTTACTTTTTGTTATAAGAAAAATCATTTTTTTTCAAAATTTACGGTCTTTTTGCGTTTATATCGCAAAAAATAAAAATCGCAGAGGCGATCAAATACCATCAAAATAAAGCTCTATTTGTGGGAAGAAAAGGACGCAAGTTTCGTTTCGGTACAACATTGCATGACCGCGCAATTACCAGTTAAAGCAGCGCATTGCCAAATTGTAAAAACACCTCTGGTCTTTAGACAGCGTATTGGTCCGGAGCTTAAGTGGTTAATGGTTGTGTGTTGAGTTATTTTGAGGGGACAGCAAATTTACACTGTTATACAAGCTGTACACTCACTACTTTACATGAACCGAACTGCTTGATATAATCTTTTTAGTGTCACACACCTTAACTATTATTATTCCAGCTATGCAATAATTCAGCTATTAGGCCAACGTCTATAACCTTTGCAGGAACAGAACGCTTAGGAATGACGATTTTCTAATTTAGTAATAATAATTTCCCTCCTAACCAGTGATATTAAATACTCCTTAAACTCTGTAAGGGTTAAGTGGCCCGTGGTTTTGAATGTTAGTTGAGAAATGTACCCAGTTAGAGCGAGTTCTGCATTGCATCCATACAGGCTGTTAGCTGCAGAGAGAATATCATTATTGCTACACAGATGCACTGAAGCCAATGCTACATCTCTCCATTAATTCTGCTGTCTCACTCTTTCTACAATTGATCTGTTAGCTGGCGGGTCAATGCTGACTCAAAGCTGAATATGGCTTGTCTCTCTTTAGCAAGCAGCCTCTTGGGATATCCACTTCTACATTTAACATCAGGTTGCTTTTGATTTTTCAATTTTTTTCATTTGCAGTCTTTTTGTTGTCTCCGTATTCCCTCCTACATGCTGTTTTTCTGTTTTTCCAAAGCAAGATAATGCAATTTTCCCCAGTTATTTTAATATTCTGCCATAGCTTGAATTGTGTGTCCCGATGAATCAGATGGTTATGGGAAGCTTGCCCTGATTTTCTGATTTCTTAGATGCGTAAGACACATGAAGAAAATTTGATGTGAATCACAAATTGAAACTACTTTATTTGTTGATCATGCTGTTTTTTTTATTGATTCCGGGAATACTTGTTCCTTTTATAAGAACATAAAGATTGACAGTTTATAGATCGTGAATCCCGCTAAGCCTTTTTTTTAAATGGTTTCTCTTTATACTTGTGTGTATTTTTATATAAATGCTTGTGTTTTCGTAACTTCAGTTTACATGCAAGTAACACCTTAAATGTTGTACTGCCCACTCAGCACAGACATACTGTAAGTAGCATGTGCTGTGTTCTGGTTCAACAGAAAAAAGTTCTAACATAACCACTTCAGCCCCAGAGGATTTGGCTGCCCAATCACCGGGGCATTTTTTTGCGATTCGGCACTGCGTCGCTGTAACTGACAATTGCGCAGTCATGCGAAGTTACACTGATAGGATAATTCTTCCCCTGTGATCAGTCAAACTTCAAGTGTTCCAGAAGCAAGATAATTTTATTTCAGTTGCACCGGTACAACTGGATGGAAGTCTACATGCTAAGTGAAAAAGCAAAAGTCCCATACAGACACGAGGTGTATGACCTTCTTATATGGTCAACAGAAAGTGTACTATTGGCTTAAAGACCACCGGTGGCTCATGACGCAAACAGCTTTATTGCCAATCACAGTGTCTCTTTACAACGTTTGATTTAAGGAAGTAAAACAAACAATAGAACTAGAAGAGCTAAAGCAACGGGTCCTTAGAAGCCATTACAGAAACTGGACTCCATTTTATATTTTTATAAATAGTCACACAATGCACATAGAAAACTTTTCCAACAACACGCAAACACAATTAACATCCTTTTTCCCCCCCACAACTAGAGCTTTCTTTTGGTGGTATTTGATCATTTTTGCATTTTTTATTATTTGCGCTATAAACAAAAAAAAAACATACATTTTGAATAAAAAGCAATTTTTTTACTTTTTGCTATAATAAATATCCCCAAAAATAAATAAAAAAAATGTTTATTTCCTCAGTTTAGGCTGATATATATTCTTCTCCATATTATTGGTAAAAAAATACGCAATAAGCGTATATTGATTGGTTTGCGCAAAAGTTATAGCGTCTACAAAATAGGGGATAGATTTATGGAATTTTTATTAACATTTTTTTTTTTACTAGTAATGGCAGCGATCTGCGATTTTTATCGTGACTGCGACATTATGGTAGACACATCGGCCACTTTTGATGCTATTTTGGGACCATTGTCATTTATACAGCGATCAGTGCTATAAAAATGCACTGATTACTGTGTAAATGACACTGGCAGGAAAGGGGTTAACCACTAGGGGTCGAGGAAGGGGTTAAGTGTGTCCTAGCGAGTGATAACTGTGGGGGGGCTGGGATACAGGTGACACGACAGTGATTACTGCTCCCGATCACAGGGAGCAGTAGATCACTGCCCTGTCACTAGGCAGAACAGGGAAATGCATCGCTCCCACCTGATTTTAACGGACTGTCCCTGATTTGGAACAATGTCACTCTTTCCCTCATTCCTCCTCATTTGTCCCTCATTTTGGTCTGATCTGTATAGCTGTATGTAAAATTTACTTTTTATCTATCAAAAAGTGTTTTCCAGCGCTAAACCTTTCATCTGATTTCTAAATTGCTGCATTTGTAAATTCCAAAAGCCAATATAAAGGAATAGTAGTGGTTAAAAAAAAAAAGCACTTGTGGGTTTAACCAATCTTGTTTTTTTGTACAATTCTCCTTTAAGGGGCGTGGCAAGGGGTGTGTCCTATGCCTGCATACTTTTGCTGATAGGTGTCCCTCATTCCCATCTCAAAAAGTTGGGAGGTATGGAAATGCCTTGTTTACGTCATAGGCATCTCCCTGTTCTGCCGCTCCGTGACATGATCGCAGGCACCCAGAGGACATCGAGTCCACAGGACCCACGGACACGCTCACCGGCAACATTCTGCTGACGTATATATACATGCGACAGTCGGCAAGTAGTTAAGAAGAACTGCAGTCTCTTCACATAGTTTGTAATAAAAACATCTTTGCCATCCTGAAGATTCCCTCCAACCACTTTGCATATTATTTTATATATACTGTGATTCTGTACTTGCCAAATATGCAGCAGAAATCTCCCTCCACTGAGTCTGGCTGCATCCATTTTAACTGTGGGCAGCTGAAGCTGCTGCCTGTTCACTTCCTGGATTTACACAGACAGAGGCACACAAACACATGTATACACACACACATATAGATTATTTCACAAAAGTGACATACATTTTTGTAAATATTTTTTTTAATATCTTTTCATGTAACAACACTGAAGAAATGATACTTAACCACAATATATACTGCACATTATTAGTGCTCACTGATTGGTTGCTATAGTTTAATGCACATCATTACCACTCACTGAGCAGTGGAGCATTCCCAAATAATTGAGCAAGTAAGGCTGCACATTAACCTCCCTGGCGGTATGATTCTTTCAGAAAAAACATGCTGAAAGCGGTACCATTATTTGCAAGGAAATTTGGCGTTTTATATTGTAGGTCTGTAATTTTTAGAAATAACTCACTTAAATCTGACCAAACAAGATTCTAATAGGCATCCCGGGTATGACATTTTTTTAAAAACAAAATTATAAATTATAATATAATAAATAATTATAAATAATTATAACAAATAATAATATAATTATAATAAAAATTATTCAATAATGTAATCAAATTAAAATCACTGAAATTTGCTCAGTTGCAGAATTGTTGCTGTCATTATTTTTTTTTTTTATGACGAATTTCCCCACAAATCGCTATCGCACAATTCTGCAAGTGATTATAATTTATTATCGCTGTTTTTTAGCTGATCTAAAACAATTTTTGACATAAAGGGACACTTTTGGTTGCTATGGACAATCTACAGTTTGCAGGGAGAAAGAAACAATTTTATTATATAAAATGACATGCATGACACAGGACAGACCACTAGGGACAGGGGGGGTGTGTTTTTTTTACATACAGTACTGTAATCTATAAGATTACAGTATACTGTATGTAAGGTGTTTGTTTACGTTTTTGAATTTGGCGCCGTTCTCCGTCCCCGTGCGTCGTAACGTCGCAGGGAACGGAGATCGGCGTCACACGGAGGCACTATGTGAATCGAGCGAGGTCCCGCTCGCTCACACAGCGCGGTGGCATCGCTGGATCCAGGACAAGGTAAGTAAAAAGTGCCTGTGGATCTAGCGAGGCAAGCCGAGACTGACTCGGGGTTACCGATCGTAGCAGGAAAATCTAACCCCGAGTCAGTCTCGGGAACACCGCCAGGCAGGTTAATACACATACTACAGGAGAGGGTCAGAGAGTGCAGACATACTGCACGAGATTACCAGAGACTGCGGACATACTGCACAAGATTATCAGAGACTGCGGACATACTGCACAAGCGTACCATTGACTGCGGACATACTGCATGAGATTACCAGAGACTGTGACATACTGCACAAGATTACTAGAGACTGTGACATACTGCACAAGATTACCAGAGACTGTGACATACTGCACAAGATTACCAGAGACTGTGACATACTGCATGAAGTTACCAGAGACTGTAACATACTGCACAAGATTACCAGAGACTGTGACATACTGCACAAGATTACCAGAGACTGTGACATACTGCATGAGATTACCAGAGACTGTGACATACTGCATGAGATTACCAGAGACTGCGGACATACTGCACAAGATTACCAGAGACTGTGACATACTGTGTGAAGTTACCAGAGACTGCGGACATACTGCATGAAGTTACCAGAGACTGTGACATACTGCATAAAGTTACCAGAGACAGTGACGTACTGCATAAAGTTACCAGAGACTGTGACATATACTGCATAAAGTTACCAGAGACTGGGACATATATTGCATAAAGTTACCTTGAATTGAGGCCCAGATGACAGTTTTGCAGAGTGCATAGAGGACACAGGAGGCTGTATTTGCGCACTAGACAGCAGAGAGGGGGCGGGACCGGGAGCTCCACTCGGAACAGAGCGGCTGTAGTTAGAGCCAGTGATCGGAGTGGACGTCAGTGGAGCTCCCAGGCCCACTCTGATCACTGGTCTAACTACAGCGCTCTGTTCCGAGCATACAGGCTACATGGAGCGGGGTCAGTGCGTCTGTGGAGCTCCCGGTCCCGCCCCCTCACTGCTGGCTAGATCGGGAATACAGTCTCCCGTGTCCTCTGTGCACTCTGCAAAGCCGTCGTCTGGGCCCCAATTCACGGGTAGCGCAGGGCCCCCTACAAAGATTGGGCCCAGGGCAAGTGGCCCGTTTGCCCTGCGCTAAAGATGGCCCTGACAACCATTAAAGTCTATACCGCTGGCAACAAAAGTGAGTACATTCCTAAGTGAAAATGTCCAAATTGGGCCCAAAGTGTCAATATTTTGTGTGGCCACCATTATTTTCCAGCACTGCCTTAACCCTCTTGGGCATGGAGTTCACCAGAGCTTCACAGGTTGCCATTGGCAAAGTTCCATTTCTTCAGTGTTGTCACATGAAAAGATATAATAGTATATTTACAAAAATGAGAGGGGTGTACTCACTTTTGTGAGATACTGTATATACAGAAACACACACACACATACATACCATATATTAACACACACTTTTTTCCCCCTGAAAATAGAGGCCAAACGTGCCACACATTAGGGGGGTGTGAGGCCGGCCACCCCACCTCTCCTGGCCCTGGGACAGCACTGCCAGCATAGTCTGTAGTTAAGAAAAAATCACTGCCAGCCCCTTCTCCTACACTGCTCCTCCTGTGTCACTCTCATTGTAAAACGAAGCCTCTAAATACCCCATTAGCTCTGTTCTTTGCAGCCGCTCTCCTCCTCCAAGTGTAGCTTTAGAGTGGAGGAGGAGAGTGGTCACATGACAATCTATAAAACGTCAGAGGAGAGCAGTCATGTGACCAGGTCAATGAAAGGAGCTAATGAGGTGTTTAGAGGCTTTGATTTAAAATGAGAGTGACACAGGAGGAGCAATGTATGAGAAAGGGCTGGCAGTGAATTTTTTCTTAACTTTAGAGTATGCTGGCAGTGCTGTCCAATGAGGCTGGGGGGGGGGGGGGTCTACTGGGAGTGCAGGGGGCTCTGTACTGTGCAAAGGGGGGGGGGGCTGTGTAATGTAAAGGGTGATATATAATGTGCAGGGGGTCTGTGTAATATGCAGGGGGCTGTGAAGTTTTTTTCCCTGAAACTTCCCTCTTAAAATTAGGGTGCGTGTTATACGCCTGTGCATGGTATAAGACAATAAATACAGTATATACGGACAGACACACTCACACCATGCTGTACCCGAAAGACGGCTACAGCATGGGCCTAATTTGCCGTTCGTGCATCCATGGATGTCCTCCCGTGATCGTGCTGCCTGAGCACCTCCTGCGGCATGCAGGCGGCACATTCTGTGACAGCTGAGTCCTTCAGGCACAGCTGATCACAGAATGGGGTAAAGGGCCAATCACAGTGGCACTTTACCATGTGATCAGCTGTGTCCAATGACACCTGATCACTGGTGTAACTGTAAACATGAGCTGGTTATCGAGAAGAAAGACGATAACTGGCTTGTGTTAAAGGGACATTGGCACTGATAATAAGGGGACTGATTATTATTGTCCTGTTTATCAGTGCTGCCAATTAGTGCCCATCATTGCCTTCTCATTAGTGTCACCTATCAGTGCTGCCTATTAATGCCCATCAGTGCAGCCTCATCAGTGCCTCCTCATCAGTGCCAACCAGTGCCGCCTCATCAGTGCCACCTAGAGGTGCCCATCAGTGCAACCTATCAGTGGCCATCAGTGCTGCCTCATCAGTGCCCATCAGTGCAGCCTTATCAGCGCACATCACTGAAGGAGAAAAATTACCTGTTTGTTAAATATATATATATTTTTAATTTTCGGTCTATTTTCATTTGTTTAGCAAAACAAAAAATACCCAGTGATGATTAAATACCACCAAAAGAAAGCTCTATTTGTGTGAAAAAAAGTTATACAAATTTCATAAGGGTACAGTGTTGCGTGACCACGCAATTGTCATTCAAAATATGATAGCACTGCGCAAGAAGGGGGTAAAAGTTCCCAGTAAGCAAGTAGTTAAATAAAATTTTAGGCTTGGTTCACATCTATGCATTTTTTTGTGCTTTTTGCAGAAATATACTTTAGTTCATTTAACATGGTTTTCTATGGAGCATATTCACATCTATGCTTTTTTTCAGCCACTGCATTTTTAGAAGGGGGTCAGGGACTTTTTTTAAATGCACAATGGTGCATTTTTTTTTATTTTTTGGTTTAATAGACTTCAATGGAGAAACTGCAGAGAAGCATGTAGTGCGCTTTTGCCGTGATTTTGTGTGATTTTACTGCGATTTTGCCACAATCTGCATTTTGTATTTTTTAGTCTGCCGGAAAAAAAACATGAAAATGCAAGACACAAATAATGGCAAAATCGCTGTAAAATCATCTGTGCAAAAATTGCAAATCACACTGTAGAAACAACCAAAAGCAAACTGCATAGGTGTGAAGTAGTCTCTATAAAAGCTCCATGTATTTTCCTGAACAGAATGATTCAGACTGGAAAGCAAGGTTCAGCAATGCAAACCAATCGGGCATTACTGTATTGCTTAGCACACAGGGAGCTCTCTGATATAGGGTGACCACGTGTCCTGGATTGCCCGGGAAAGTCCCTCATCTTGGAGGTCTGTCCCGTGTCCCGGTCACCTTCATTGTGGGTCAATACAGTGTCCCGGAATGAAATTGACACGGCCAATGTAGCCGTTCATGATTCTGCGGCCATATCTGTTTTCTCTTCCGGCTCTCCTACCCCACCAATGATTTCATCCTATCAGCAGAGCAAGGGGGTGGGAGGTCTGCACAGACAGCAGTATTGGGGGAGTCTTTTCATAACAGCTCCTCCCCCGCCCCCTGCTCTGCTGATAGGAAGGGTTGTCTTTCCCCTCAAGGTACTGGTAGTAGAGGGTGATTGGTTGGAGGAGCGGGCAAGTAGTGGGTTCTTAGTACAGTGGATGGAGTTGGAGGTGTAAGTCGGGGATAACAGTGCTGGCTCCCTGTCAGATGTGCAGTGTAAGGCTGCTCACGGTGATCGGTTGTCTGGCACTGCTTGTCTCTCGTGACTGAAATGGGGGCAGGGCGCTGCCTGTGTCTGTGTCCCTGAGTCCCTCCCGTGCTTTCCAGTCCTCTGGTCCCTTCTTCTTAGTGCTTGCTTGCCCCCAGCTGCTCCCTCCCTCTCCCCCAGCTCTGATCCAGGTCCCTTCGATGGTTCCAGGCTGTGCAATGTCCAGGGTCCCCTCTGACACTGTTCTCTGCCCTCTACTCCTCCATTGAACCCTGTGTGGGAGCCCTCTCTTCTTCCTGCACCTCCCAATTACCCTGCACCCATCCCCCTCTACTCTACAGAACCCTGCACCCCTTCACAGAACCCTGCCCCAACCTATAGTACCCTGCACCCCTCTACAGAACCCTGCAGCCCACACTATACACCCTGCCCAAACCCATAGTACCCTGCATCCCTCTACAGAATTTGCAAGAGCGATCATATATCCTTAAAAAGGGTGATACCACAATCTGTCAATCACTGTGAGTAGCTGAAACTTTGTTCTTTCAAATGTTCCTTTTTTCTATTTTCCATTTTCTTTTTTCTCATTTAATTGTTTTGAATTTTCATTTAGATTAGTAAGAGATTAAGGAATAAACTATTCCCACATATTGAACACATCCCTTATCCAAGATGGCCATCAGAGCTTCAGGGATTCTGGGAGCTCAGATGGGGGCGGTACCATCTGTGTTTGTTAATTATAAATTGCGGTGAGTCAGTACGCCGCTCGTGCCCCAGGACAAAGTCTTTTGAGACAAAACGGCGTAGGGTGGCTGCATGCTGACGTCTAGAAACCGCATACTGTGTCCCGGAGTGAACGGGTTGTGCTAGCCGGCCAGCTATATTTTCACTAGCGAATTTTATCTACATTCTTGTAAGTGTGATTTTAATATTTTTTTTTAATAAATTGCTATATGGGTTCACACTATGTAGCCTTTTTTCTTGTCCATATTGGTTTCAATCAACACTGATTATCGGTCCACTGTGGGGGAAGTCTTGGCCCCTGGATATCCTGCCACGCAACCCCGTGGCTGGGGAGTAAGCCATCTGCTGTCAGAAGATCTCTAGTTGGGATCTTCCCCTCTGGTAAGGGGCAGTGTGATTGAAAGGTGGAGGTGTCTTATCTATCCATGCACTTTTCTGCGGTTTTTGCATTTTGATGTCACTATCTGCTTGAAGGGGAAAGGACACATTTTTTTCTACTATCAAAACACCATCAGATGCATATTTCATGTTTTTTGTTTGAATAATAGACTTTTCACGTTTGATTCATTACCATTCGTAGTTAACGGGATCTTTTATCCCAATTATGGGTCTAATATTTGTTTCATTTAAATTATATTTTTACTTTGTATCAATATCACTATAGTGTTCACATTAGTTGTACTGCTATTTTTCCATTGTACCCCTCTACAGAACCCTGTTCCAACCCATAGTACCCTGCACCCCTCTACAGAACCCTGCCCCCAACCTATTGTACCCTGCACCCCTCCAAAGAACCCTGCACCCCTCTACAGAACCCTGTCCCAACCCATAGTAACCTGCACCCCTCTACATAACCCTGCAGCCCTCACTATACACCCTGCCCCAACCCATAGTACCCTGCACCCCTCTACAGAACACTGCACCCCTCACTAGGGATGAGCCGAACACCCCCCCATTCGGTTCGCACCAGAACCTGCGAACAGACCAAAAGTTTGTGTGAACTTTAGAACCCCGTTAAAGTCTATGTCTTCAAACGTTTGAAATCTAAAGTGCTAATTTTAAAGGCTAACATGCAAATTATTGTCCTAAAAGGTGTTTGGGGACCCGGGTCCTGCCCCAGGGGATATGTATCAATGCAAAAAAAAGTTTTAAAAACTGAAGTTTTTTCGGGAGCAGTGATTTTAATAATGCTTAAAGTGAAACAATAAAAGTGAAAATTCCTTTAAATTGGGGGGGGGGGGGTGTATAATATGCCTGTGAAGTAGCGCTTGTTTCCCGTGCTTAGAACTGTCCCTGCACAAAATGTCATTTCTGAAGAAAAAAAAAATCCTTTAAAATCACTCGCGGCTATAATGAATTGTCGGCTCCCGGCAATACAGAGTCATTCATAAAAAAAATAAAAGGGGGGTCCCCCCAAATTCAATTACCAGGCCCTTCAGGTCTGGTATGGATTTTAAGGGGAACTCCACCCCAAATAAAAAAAAAATGGTGTGGAGTTCCCCCCAAAAATACACACCAGATCCCGTCCCCCCCTATGTGAATTGGTAATGGGGTACATTGTACCTCTACCAGTTCACAAAGAAAGTGTAACAATTGTAAAAAAAAAACAAACACAGACACCGTTGGGAAAGTCCTGAATTCCAGCGGTGGTAATCCACTCTCGGTCTCCGCTCCAAGGCTTTCCCAGGGACGTGTGGGTAACCCGCCCCCCTCTGATGTAACGCAGGTTTGCCGTTACATCAGAGGGGGGCTGGGTCACCCATCACGTCACTGGGAAAGCCTCAGCTTTCCCTTGCGTCAGAACTCCACGTCATTTTTTTTTATTTGGGGTGGAGCTCCCCTTAAAATCCATACCAGACCTGAAGGGTCTGGAATGGATATTTGGGAGGAACCCCACGTCATTTATTTTTTTCATTTGATGCAGGGTTCCCCTTAATATCCATACCAGACCTCAAGGGCCTGGGAATTTAATTTGGGGGGAACCCCCACGCATTTTTTTTTCTTATGAACGACTTTTCTCTGTATTGCTGGGAGCCGACAATTTATTATAGCCGCGAGTGATTTTAAATGACTGTTTTCCTTTAGAAATTACACTTTGTGCAGGGACAGTTCTAAGCACGGGAAACAAGCGGTGCTTTAAAGGCATACTATACACCTCCCCTAGGTATGACATTTAAAGGAATATTTCACTTTTATTGTTTCACTTTAAGCATTATTAAAATCACTGCTCCCGAAAAAACGGACGTCTTTTTAAAACTTTTTTTAGCACTTTAGATTTCTCCTATAGACCTTACAGGGTGTTCTGCGGCTTTTTGAATTTGCCGCGAACACCCCAAATTGTTTGACGAACAGGCGAACAGGCAATGTTGGCAGGCTGCGGGTGGCAAGTGGCACACTGCATCTGGCGGCAGTTAATAGGCGGCAAGTGGCACACTGCATCTAGTGGCAGGCTTTGGGTAGCAAGTGGCACACTGCATCTGGTGGAAGGGCAGGGCCGGCCTTTGGGGTGTGCGAGCTGTGCATCCGCACAGGGCGCCATGGGCAACAGGGGCGCAGTGCGGCCACCCAGAGGCGTACTAAGGGGGGGTGAGCCGCCCCCAGGTACCACACAATGGGGGGGTGTGAGACCGGCACCCCCCTGCTCGATTGTATTACACCCGCGGTGGCATTTTTTTCCTCTTTGTGTATGTTTAGGTGACCAGGGGGCGAGGGGTGAAGATGGGGGGGCGCCACAGGATTAGCTCGCACAGGGCGCCTGAACACCTAAGGCCGGCCCTGTGGAAGGGTATGGGTGGCAAGGGGCACACTGCATCTGGCGGCAGGCTATGGGTGGCAAGCGACAAACTGCATCGGATGGCAAGTGACACACTGCTTCTGGCAGCAGACGTCGTGACAAGCTGCATCTGGAGGCAGGCGGCGGTGGCATGCTGTATCTGGTGACAAGTGACAAGCTTAGGGCTCCTACTGATTTTGCATTATGGTGAGTTGAACTATTTCATTATATATTACAATGTAGTAATAGAAACAATGCGATTTGATCATCCTGACACCATATCAAGCATGGTGTTGGGATGATTTAAGTGCTGACATCAGCCATTCACCCGACAAATCACCCAGCGCCAAATTCCCTGTCAACCCAGAGACTACACCCCCCCTTCCACAAAATCGGTCCCCCATGCAAAAAAGGTTGGGGACCGATGTTCTAAATCACTTCCTCCTCACGCTCTATGATAGAGATAGCAACGCAGGAGGGAAATGAGTGGCAGATTCCATCGTCGGTGGGGGTTTTGAAATTATATTTTATGGGGGGGGGGGGGTGTCACCCTACTCTGATAGGAATGGAGAGCACAGGTTTGACATTGTTAGTATGTTGTTGTTCCTCAGTTATTCAGTCATGGACTAGGATGGTCTTTAAGATGTGTTACTGTAGTAGAGAAGGTAAGGTAAAATCCTGGATGTGCTGTCTGCCAAGAAAAAGCTTATTTATAGTATACTATCTAATGGAATAAACTCCCTCTTACAAGAGACAACAAGCAACTGGCTCTAAGTAACCATAAGGAGTCTTTCGTTTGACGTTAGTAGAGGACTGTGTAGCACGGCCCCCTTGGGGACTGCTGAGAATTACGTAGTATAAGTAAGTGATGTCTGACAGCAAGTAACATGAGTAGGCCTCTTGGTGGGATTAGCGTTCCGTGTGGTAGGCTGCAACCTCTCTCTCTGTCATATGGGGGGGGTCCGTCTTGCGTCAGGCCCAGGAGGAAGAGAGTGTGCGTGGGCTTCTCAACTCCTTTTATCATCTCTCCCAGCAACCTTCCGGCCACTGCAAGGGTCCCTGGGATTTGTAGTCTTAGGGTACATGGATGCAAAGATTCACAGATTCAAAGAGGACTATATGCCCCATAAATCACTCTGTTGGCACACAGATATGAATTCACTGGCTGCACGAATAATCACGGAGATAAATAATGTCTAGAACACCCAAAGGTTCGAAGCTTTCTAGTAACAGTCAATATCGCTACAACTGAATGTAGGGAAGGTGCTAACTGTTACACAATAAAGTAATTAAAGCTGATCATTGGGTAATATGTCACATTAATCCAAAAACCATTCCTTTCTCGCTCTATGATATCCACCATATTTTTTTTCCTCCTACTTTGTACGGGGACATCGTCTCTGTATTATTAGCCCATGTAATGTCATCACAGAGGTTGAAAAATTGCAAAAAGATGGAAGGATCCCCAGAGTGACCCTTTAATCATTTCTTGCTGATGCAGGGTGATGAGCAGAACTACTATTATGGGCATATGTGTAGGTGGTGACAGTATGTCAGCCTATTTTGCTACAGAAGTCAGGTGTCAGGCAGTCAGACCACAGGAAGTTCTTGTAGGTGTCTGGGGGGGCAACAGCAGCCTCTAAACCTATCCCAATCCATTTTCCATTTCAATACTCAGCAAAGTGTCCTGACCTGCACGGGTAGACAAAAGATTTGGAAAATACTTGCGTTACATCACTTCTGGGTTCAACTGTGACAACGGAAGAAGCTAATGGAGCACAGGTGAGACATTTGGGGACTGAGAACCTTTTATAACAAAGTAGTATCATAAGCACCCATTTAGAGCACCCACCCCCACATTCATTCACATATGAAAGCAAACATATGTATTAGGGTTGCCTATGTACAAAAACATTGATTGAACTACATGTGTTATATATTGCCATGTATGCAGGAGTGACAGCAATAATTCTAGAGACATTATTCATTGTTAACGCTAAACGGATGACCAGTAGGGACTTTTAAAGTATGGTCTTTTAGGGTACCAAAGTTTGTCGATGTTTCACAGGTGCTCACAATTTTAAGACTTGACATGTTGGGTATTCATTTGCTCAGTGCAGGGTCATCTTTTATATTTTATTTTGGGTAATATAATCACTTATTGTTGATTTTTTTTTTAAATAAATTTTGCAAAAATAAATAGGTTGAAGCTTGGCAGTTTTTTTTTTTTTTAACTCACTGTACACACTGTTATTTTATGAACTTAAGTGTAAACAAGGCCAAAATCTATTATACAGAATGACTATTACTTAGGCTCGATGCATGTTGCTTTTGAGCGTTTCTGCAGTGCTTGCCGTGTTTTTGGACACATGTTTTTACCGTGATTTTGGCGCAATTTGTGTTTTTTTTACACTGTATATAGCTGTTTGCTAAGGAGGGTGCTGGGAAGCCATGCGTCATTATTTGTCGGCGGGCTTCCCGCTGAATGTTACAAAAATAATTGCCGGCTAAAAAACAATTGAGAAAAAAAACAGCTCTGCTCCCCCCACCCCAAAGCACCTTGCCCCTATGTCTTCCCAACAACCCTTGCACGTGGTTGTTGGGGTCTGCGGGCGGGGGTCTTATAAGAATCTGGAAGCCTCCTTTAACAAGAGGGCCCCCAGAACCGGCCGATCTATGTGAATGAGTATGGGAAACATTGTACCCTTACCTATTCACCAAAAAAAAAGTAGTGTAGTGTTAAAAAATACAGCAGACTGTTTTTGATAAGTCTTTTATTAACCTCCCTGGCGGTATGATTATTTCAGATTTTAGGTGCGGAAAGTGGTACCAATATTTTGCATGGAAATTTGGCGTTTTATATTGTCGGCCTGTAATTCTTAGGAATAACTCCCTTAAATCTGTCCAAACAAGTCTAGTAGACATCCCGGGTATGATAAAGTTTGAAACACAAAATCATAAATTATAATATAATTAATAACTATAAATAATTATATAATAATAATAAAAATTATAAAATAATGTAATCAAATCAAAAACACTGAAATTTGCTCAGTTGCAGATCAGTTGCAGAATTGTCGCTGTCATTACTTTTAGTTTTTGAAGACGAATTTCCCCACAAATCACTATCGCTCAATTCTGCAAGTGATTCTAGTTTATTATCGCTGTTTTCTAGCTGCTCTAAAACCACTTTTGACATAAAGGGACATTTTTTGGTTGCTATGGACAATCTCCAGTTTCCAGGCAGAAAAAACTGTATTTATAATATAAAACTGCATGCAGGACACTGGGCAGACCACTAGGGACAAAGGGGTGTGTAATTATTTTATACAGTACTGTAATCTGTAAGATTACAGTATACTGTATGTGTACTGTGTTTTTACTTTTTTGAATTTAGTGCCGATCTCCACCCTGTGCTTCGCAACGTCGCAGGGAACGGAGCTCGGCGGCACTTGGGCACTGTGTGAATCGAGCGAGGTGACAGCTCGCTCACACAGCGGGGAGACATCGCAGGATCCAGGGGACAAGGTAAGTAACTTCCCCTGTATCCAGCAATGCGATCCCGAGTCTGGCTCGGGGTTACTGCTAATAGTACTGAAATTTCACCCCGAGCCAGACTCGGGAATACCGCTCAGGAGGTTAAAAATATCTTCTTCTTCTTCTCTGCTTCTTCCTCTGGTCTTCCTCCATCTTCTCCCACATCTTCATCCTTCGGTCTTCTCCTTCTCCCCCTGTTTCTTCTACCGCTCATCTTCTTCCTTCTGTCTTCTTTGTCCGGTGTTCTTCTTCCTCTGCCGCCTCTCCCGTTGACGACCCTCCTCTGATGCTGCGTCCCGCTGATCTGCCTGCGCCGATGTCAAGCATTTCTTAAATAACGATAGGGGCGTGGCAATCAGATTATGTCATACGGAAGCCACCCCCCGTGTGACGTCACAGATTTTTTTTTAGCCGGAAATTCTTTTTTTTTACATTCAGCGGGAAGCCTGCTGACAGCTGATGACTCATCAGTTGCTAAAGACGCGGCTGCCGGCTTCCCGGGCCCCCCTCCTTAGCAACCAGCTATATACAGTGTTAAAAATTGCAGTAAAAACGCAGTACTTTTATTTTGTACACGGGTCCATTAAAGTCTATTACATGCAAAAGTCTCTGACCCTTTCCAAAAACGCAGACGCACAAAAATACTTTGAAGTAAACATGTTCCATAGAAACCCATGCTTAAAAAATTCCCTGCATTTCTGCAAAATGCACCAAAAAACGCATTAATGTGAATAGAGCCTTAGACCCCATACACACTTTTAGATTTTCTGCAGATTTTTGTTTTCAGGTTTAGCAAAACCATATAATATGAGGTCAAACCTTAAAGCTGAATACATACTATACAATTTTCTGTAGATTTTTTCCTTCAGATTTACCAAAACCATATAAAATAAAGTCAAACCATGAGAGTTTCAATTTGTATGCAATCAGGCCGGCCCTTGCACTACATTTTGGTAAATCTATAGACAAAAATCTGTAGAAAATCGAATAATGTGTATGGGGTCTAAGGCTGGCCATACATTATGCATTCTCTTGTATACTTTTACTTTAAATTTACCAAAACCACATAATATGAGGCCAAACCTAAACACTTTCAATTTGTATGCAATCAGGCAGGCGCTTGCACTACATGGTTGAAGGTAAATCTAAAAGACACTGAATAGGAAATTGTATTTCACTCAGACTCAAAGCTTCAGGAAGTACTCTCAGTGAATATATTATAAATTCTGTGAATTTTGCTTGTAGACAATTACAGAGCTCACAGATTAAGAAACATTGGGAGGATTTAAAGTGGTATTAAACCTAAGAGCAAAAAAATTATTATATTGCAGCTTGCCAATTTTTAGATGTGATGACTGCATTAGGTTTTTTTCTTATCCTTTCTGTTATTTTCACCTTGTGATCTGGCCAGTAAGTCTGTTGTTTTTCAACAGGACAAGCTCTCCTGTACATGTATTGGTTAAGTGTTGAGACAAAGCATTTACATTTACCACTGTTATGGGTGCTTACAATCATCAGCTTTTATTTATCTAGTACGTCTAACAGTCGCTCCACCCCCTCCCCCCCCTCAGGCGCGATCTACACCAATTCTTCTCTCCCCCCAGACCGACAGTGCTGCTGTCCTAAGGTGCCTCTGTGCTCCTTCATCCAGAGTGGGGACACTCTAATACAGGAGATGTATTACTGGCTGGATCACCAGGTGAATACAGAGAGAAGAAAGCCTACAAAACTAAAACGAATGCAGCCATCACATCAAATAATTAATAACATGTTTTATATATATATATATATATATATATATCAGTTTTTGGTTTGGGGTTCAATACCGCTTTAAGCACTGTGGGCCAGATTCACGTAGAATTGCGGCGGCGTAACGTATCGTAGATACGTTACACCGCCGCAAGTTTTCAGCACAAGTGCCTGATTCACCAAGCACTTGCGTGAAAACTTACGCTTGCAGCCTCCGGCGTAAGCCCGCGTAATTCAAAGGGGCGTGTGCCATTTAAATTAGGTGCGCTCCCGCGCCGGACCTACTGCGCATGCTCCGTTTTGAAATTCCCGCCGTGCTTTGCGCGAAGTGACGTCATTTTTTCGAACGGCGACGACGTGCGACGTGCGTAGCGTACTTTTGTTTTCCCGGACGTTTTACGCAAGACAAAAACATTTTTAAATTTCGACGCAGGAACGACGGCCATACTTTAAACAGCACATATGTGTGCTGTCTAAAGTTAGGGCAGGTCAAACGACGCCTAAAATTGCGACGGGAAACTATACTAGCGACGACGTACCGAACGCGAAAATCCGTCGTGGATCGCCGTAACTGCTAATTTGCATACCCGACGCTGGAATACGACGCAAACTCCACCCAGCGGCGGCCGCAGTATTGCATCCTAAGATCCGACAGTGTAAAACAGTGTACACCTGTCGGATCTAAGGGCTATCTATGCGTAACTGATTCTATGAATCAGTCGCATAGATACTCTGAGAGATACAACGGAGTATCTGAGATACTCTGTCGTATCTCCGCTGTGAATCTGTCCCAGTGTGCTTGTTGTTCATAGCTCAGTTTTTGCATTTACTTATTGACTCAAATGTCCTTTAGGTCTCATTTACACTTGTGTTATCCCTCTGTAGAGCAATCAGATGTGGATCCCTTTTCAGAGGATGTCTGACAGTTAGTGAGGAGGCATTATGTTGCCTCCTCACAGCCTGTTTTAACCCCTGGAAGCCTGCATTGTGCATTGCACGCAGTTGCGGGGTGATTGTGGCACAACCCTATTCAGTTGAATGGACCAAGTTCAGTGGTCAGTTCTGCAGGGACAGGAAGGATAATTTTTGCCATGCTGCTGTAATGGAATCTGTATATACCCATATGGCTGCCTTTACTTTAAAAATACAGCTCAACAACCCGTTTTTACCGACTCCCAACTGTGAGTGTAAACTAAACCTAAATTGGTTAGCACTCTTATCTCACAGTGTTGGTTCTTGGGTTTAAATCATTAAAAGTGAACGGAATCCGAAATGATTTCCACAGTGTATATAAGCAGCAGTAGGGACATTAGATTGTATAAGGCAAGGACTGATGTGAATGTTCCTATTTACTCCGTAAAGCTCTGTGTAATATAGGAGTCCTATACGGTATGTAGTTTAATTTTTGTTACTTGAGCTTGTAAGCACACAGCTTTGGTCTCCTATCAGCACCCCTTTGTAGGGGGTCACTTCATTTACAAAAAAACATTTCTGTATTTTTCTGGTCCTGAGACTCCTGACTTGGTTTAGAATTTTGTGATAATGTGTAAGCAATCTTGAAATTACTTTTTGTTCTAACAATGAAGAAAAAATGTGACCATTAACTACAAAGGGAAAATCCCCCCCCCCCCCCACTTCCGCCCTTTGCCTTTGGGGACTATAGACAAGTGCCAACTGTCTAATAGTAAATTCAAATGCTATGGCCTTATATAAACATGGGAAGCAAATAACAGCATTGTGCATTGCACTGTATTGATAAAACAATGGCGTTGATTTACTCAAGTCAAATAGACTGTGCACTTTTCAAAGTGCATTTGCACTCTGCAAGAGCAGTTGCTCCAGAGCTTAGTAAATGAGCAGAAGCTCTGCTGACTTCCATCACCCAATCATGTGCATGTGATTGGGTATTCTTTGCAAAGTGAAGCATTTACTAAACTCTGGGGCAACTGCACTTTGAAAAGTGCACAGTCTTTTTGCCTTTAGTAAATCAACTCTAATATGTTTGCTTTCAACCAAGACCTTAGAGACAGAGAAGAGTAGTTTTGCTATACTTTTAGAGTCTTCTTTTATTACTCATAATAGATGTGTCTGATTACACTAATAGTTGAACTTGTACCCATGATATTATAAAAACGACGAGGAAGATATCCTTTCAAGAATTATAAGATCTCTGGGAATTGCTGAAAAAATCTATAGAACTGTTGTTCTACATACCCAAGAGGTCCTCAATACCTAATTTCTAGCTTTTCTGTCTGTTTCATCAATTTATGTCACACTTATGCCCCGTACACACGATCGGAAATTGCAACAGCAAAATTCCGATGTGAGCTTTTGAATGGAAATTCCGACCGTGTGTATGCTCCATCGGACTTTTGCTGGTGGAATTTCTGCCAGCAAAAGATTGAGAGCTGGTTCTCAAATTTTCCGACGGAAGAATCCGTTTGTAGCTTTTCCGACGTGCAAAATTCCAACGCATGCTTGGAAACAATTTGATGCATGCTCGGAAGCATTGAACTTCATTTTTCCAGCTCGTTGTATTGTTGTACATCACCGTGTTCTTGGCGGTTGAAAGTTCAGAGAATTTTAGTGTGACCGTATTTATGCAAGCCAAGCTTGAGCAGAATTCCATCGGAAAAACCATCCAAGGTTTTTCCGACGGAAAATCTGATCGTGTGTACGGGGCATTAGGCCCCCTGTGCAACCATGTTCTATTGCTCATTCGTTTGATGTGTGCATGTATAGGAATTTCCATGGCAAATCTGGTTCTTGTCTGTTGATTTTGTGAGAGGTTGACTAAGGAAAAACTATTGAAGAATTGCAAATTTGTCAAAGTTTGCAAAATAAAAACAATGTTGAGTAAAAGTAAGTCCCCCTTTCATTTAATACACAGGAGCATCTGCAAAAGCGTAAAGCTGACCTTACAGCTGTGGAATTTAAGAATGTTGGTTCAATTATCTAAGAGTTAAGGGGGATTGTTGGTCAATCAGTTTCAACCAGTACAAGCAAAAAATAATAATTAAAGGACAAAGATGGACATTTTTTGTTGAACCGAATGGAAGTGAACAAATTTATAATAGTTGGATTCACTCCTGCCCGAGAATAATCATAACTAGTCTTATGTGCTTATGTGCATACAACATTACATCACTTCCGTACACTTTGACATTGTACAAAAAGTAGCTCAAAAGTAGTTGAGTCCACGAGGGCACCATGGAATTGTTGGGAGAGCAGTTTTCATCCAAAAGTTGGAACGGTATAAGGCCAGCATAATTTTACAGGCAGTGGTGCCAGCAGCTGAACCACCTCCTATCAGGAGAAGACATATACAATAAGCATCCTCTAGTTGGCAGGAGGTCCTTTTCAAACTACACCAAGTGTGTGGGCAGGGTTCACTCATCCGTGCACATGGGTTAAGGGTCGCTCGGAGCGTGCTCATCAATGTTCAGGACCAGGCAGGGACTGCGGCCATGTGAAGAATCGAACATTAAAGCAGTTTCCTGACTTAGAGATGAGTGTGCAGCGATAATAGCCTTTTTGCGAGTATCGTTACTCACAAAATTAATGGGCTTGAATCACACTGCAAAGAATCAAATGCAATTTTAACAGGAATGCGGTGCAATTCCTGTCTGAATCCCATTTGATTTACCCCATGGATTAAAAGTGAACCTAGAAGCATAGATAGCAGGAGTGTGTGTCCACGCCTCCTTCCCATCTAACTGACCACTGCTGGGCTCTTTTGGGTGCTGGGGTACTTCTACGGGTGGACTGGAGAGGTCCCGGTGGGGGTGTGAGCTGGATGCCATGGATTGTGTGTGTGGGTCCTCAGGCTGGTAAATGATGGACCTAGATTGTGCATGTAGGGGGGGAAAGGGAAGGACTTACTATTGCACCCATCGGGTCACCTGCATGTACACTCCGAGCACATGCTCTTCCATCTCCATGTGTTTCCGCCAACTCCTGGCACTTTGAAAGAAACATGGCTTCCTTCTCTCTGAGGTGAGTGGAGGCTAGCCCATCCTCTCTGCCTCATTATTTCTGCACCTACCCCATCCAGTAAGGGGTTACCCCATCTAGTAAGGGGTTACTGTATTGAGATGGGGTGGGTGCAGTAAGGGGTTAATGTATGGAGATGGGGTGATTCACCCCATCTTGATACATCAAACTCTTACTGCGCCCACACCATCTCCATCCAGTACCCCTTACTGCCCATCACCCTATCTCCATACATTAACCCCTTACTGCACCCACACCATCTCCATCCAGTAACCCCTTACTGCCCAACACCCCATCTCCATACATTAACCCCTTACTGCACCCACAACATCTCCATCCAGTAACCCCTTACTTCCCAACACCCTATCTCCATACATTAACCCCTTACTGTACCCACAACATCTCTATCCAGTAACCCTTTACTGCACATCATCCCATCTCCATACATTAACCCCTTACTGTACCCACTCCATCCAGCACCTCCAAATCTCCATATACATTAGTGACCCCTTACATCACCCCCCCCCCCATCGCCAGACATTGACCTCTTACTCCACACCACTCCTCCCCCTTTTGCCATACATTGATCCCTTACTGCACCCCCATCTCTATGCATCATTAACCTATTCCTGCAGTGCTCCTCTGATCTCCATAATCAGTCCTGGGGGATCAAAGTGGAGCAAATAAAGGTGGCATGTGGAGCAGAGTGCTGAAAATGAATGGGCTCAAATCCCACCTCAAAGAATCACATGTGATTTGAGCAGGAATGCTGTGTGATTTCTTTCCGAATCACATGCGGTTCCAAGCACCAAATCAGTTTGATGCCAGGCTCAAGTAATAATTTGTCATTAGTCTAAAAAACTGTCACATGACACTAAACATAGGTATCGGTAATTGGTATCTGCAAGTACTTGAGGAAAAGTATCGGTACTCAGTCTTTAAAAAACTGGTATTGGTGCATCCCTACTTCTGATTATTGCACGTTGCATACTGTTGCAATATTAAATTGATAACAGTTTTGAAAAAAAAAACAATAAATATAAAGGTAAAATAATTAAAATACAATTAAAAATAAAAATTTTAATACAACTAGCTATCTATGGCAATTTTTGTATCATCCTTTATGTGAGCATGATATAAAGTTGGACTTTGAGAATGGCTTAGAAAAAGTCCTAACTTCCTAAAAATCTAGATCAGCAAGCTAAATTGGATATTTATATAGTATATCAGTATGCCTATGTACCGTATATCTGATATAAAGTTAGGTAGATCTATCCGTCGTATCAATAAATAAGGATAATTTCAAAAGTAGGTCAAAGGCTATGCAAAAATATTATAGCAATCACTGCTTTAGGCTAGTAAGAGAGAGTCTCATATCTTGAACAAATAATCTTTTATTAAAGTATCTATTCCTAATGTAAACATGATTTCGTAGATCTAGAAAAGAGAAAAGATTTGAGGTCGCTTTTTAAATACTGCTTTAATTACATCAACCCGGTATGTTTACTCAGAAAGCTGCTTATAGACATATTGCCTCCTTACTATTTGAGATACAGGTAATCAAAATTACATTTATTTAAACAAGAAAAAAAATTGTTTCGATGCACGTTTACTGCCGATATTACCTGGATGGTTTTTATAGATGTTTTGTAATGTATCGATCACACATTCTCATTTGTATGCTTTGTTAAAAAAAAACAATAAAGACATAATGTGTAAAGATTACATTTATTTTAGTGTATAAATATAATATAACAGAAAAATATAATACAACATAATATGGTATAATAATACTGTATAATATAATAACCTTTTACAATTAATATAAAAAGGCAAAAAATGTATTCTAGGGATGAATCTGCAAAACAGTGAAGTGTCTGACAATAGGCTTAATTCATAAAGCTCTAATAACGGTCACTGTGAATAACGCTCTGTATAGTTTAGTGAGCCGTGGCTAATGCAGGTTAGGTGGGAATTCGGTTTTGCACCATCAAGCTTGTTGGCCTACTCACTGCAAATAGATCATTTTGATTGCAACAAAGTAGTATTGACACTTTCTTTCTGCTAGCACAACCTGGATGAGAGACTGGTTTTACTGGAGTAATGTTCTCACTCTTTCAGTTCCTCTTTTATCTTTAAAGTGGATGTAAGCCCACTCTCATCCTTTCTAAACTACTGCCATAATTGCGATGAGCCAGAACCGCAGGGGAACACGTGAGATGCACGGTGGGCCGATGAGAGACAGCAATAATACAGTTCATCGGTTTACTCACGGTTAGCAGAAAGCCTCCCTGGGCCGGTCGCACAGTGAAAGGGAAGACAGCACAGGATCCTCCGGGGCACGCTCTGCGATAGGGAAACGCCAGCCAAGATGGTGGTTGAGGTGCCCGTGATGACAGGGGTGTTTAGAGTGCTTGTGGCGGCTGGGTCCCTTGATGATATTTGTCGTGACGCCAGTACCGTTAATGGTGGTACAACCAGTTGTAGTAACAATGTTAAAGAATGAGATAGACAGTGGCAGAATACAACTCACAACTTTTACTGTGTCTAGTTTTGGTTGCAGTACAAACATCCAGTAAAATACAGTCTCTGGGTAAATAGAGGAATTCTGCTGATCCACTGCTAATAAGCTTTAGTAGGCCTAAACTCAGGGTGTGGTTCAGTATAATGCTTACTTGTGTCTGGTCCTTTTTGAATCCAGTGACATGGGTGAGGTTGCCGGAGGCTAATAAATCCTTCACCTGTATACTCAAAGGTCTTTGCTGCCGATTAGTGGCTTTTATCCTTTGATTTTAGCAGTTTAAATGTGTCCCTTCTCTGGACTGACCTTCACATTCTCCTTTCCCCTCTGCACTGCTTCCTGTACAGACCAACTGAACCACAGATAAGCCTGAGCTGGGATAGATTTCCCAGAGTGGTGCTATCCCCATCTTGTGGTGGGAAGTAAGAAGCACACCTGCCCAGCCTATGAACAGGGATATCACAGGTATACAATGCAAAATGACATGCAATATAGCAATGACAAAGAAGTAATACTTTTGCAGTTCCCACATGTCCTGAGTGGGACGCTGCATACCCCCATGGTAAAACGTGTGTCGACCTCGGCACACTTTTGACTCGATGTTGTGTCTTCCTGTAAGATATAAGAGAAAGGGAAAAGCATGCATGCATAGGAAATGACAATATAACCCCATTCTTGTACTTCTTGTATCTGCAAGTAAAATGGGTTAGGCAAACATATCTCAGGCAACAACGAAATGTGACAAAAGGTGACAAAAAGGGGTGTAGTTTTTCCTCTGAAGACTGGTATGTATGGCAAAACCAGAATAGTCCACGATGAGATGGAAAAAGAAAAGAAAACAAAAATAACATCTCAGGAGGCTCACAGGGTATGAGTCCGTTCCCTGGGTACAGGAAAATGTCAACAGATGAATATCACGGAGGCTCAGGTACGTGGAAGTCTATCTCCGGGTACAGGCTTGAACGTTGCAAAACAGTAGGTATGTAGTCCTTTTGAAAAGTCCTTTAAAGGAAATAAACATAATATCCCAAGTAAGTCTTCTTCTCACTCTGGAACTCCAGACGATGTAAGGATGCACTCAACGATGAGATGACAGAGTTGGTAGTCGACTTCTCGGCTGCTGGTGCAGGTAATCCTCCAAACGGACAGGTGGTCGTCCTCTTGTAGTTCTGTCAGATCTTCTTAGCGGCTGAGTTTCTACAGGCCTTGTTTCAAGGGAACTTGGTGTCTCTTGAGCTGTAGTAGACACTTCTTGAGATAGCTCCTCTGGTTGAAGTGCGGTTGTATTGGTCTTGGCAGGCACTAAGATATTGAGCCATGGTGTAAGGAACCATTGTAAAGGATCAGAGTCTAATAATGCTTTTCCAAAAGACTGTAGTGGATTCTCTGAATCAGATGGTTTTGTAGGCTCTGGTTCTATGGATTGTGTTTCCTCTTGGACAGCTTCTTCTTGAAGAGTTTCTTCTTGAGTACTTTCCTTGAGACATAACTTAAGGCGATTGCGATGTACTACACGTGATTTGTTATCTTTGGTGATCTCATAAGTATCAGTCTCTGGATTGAGAATAGCTGTAATGGTGTAAGGTTCTCTCTCCCATTTGCTATCTAACTTGCTGGTGCGATGGTTGTTTTTTAACCATACATGGTCATCAATTTTGAGAGGTTCTGCTTTGGCAGATTGGTTATAATCTCTTTGTTGCTTTTCATGAGCACGTTCCATGCGATGTTGAACAATTTCTTGTGCATCAATTAGACGTCTTTGGTGCTCACTCACCCAATCAGTCTTTGGTAGAGGGTTGATTGCATCAGGCACTTGTACGCCCAAAGTATGGTCAGCAGGTAGTTTACCTTGTCGGCCAAACATGAGATAGTAAGGTGTATACCCAGTAGAACAGTGAATGGTGTTATTGTAGGTGTACATCAATTGAGGCAATAGAGTAGGCCAATCACTTCTTGTAGCAGGTGGTACTGCTCTTAACATCTCAATTAAAGTTTGGTTCATTTTCTCGCAAAGTCCATTGCCTTGAGGGTGGTAGGCTGTGGTCCTGATTTTCTGGCAATTGTGAAGTGTACACAGTTCTTTGAAGAGTTGCGACTCAAAGGCAGATCCCTGATCTGTAAGGATTCTTTCTGGGCATCCATATGGCAATAGGAAATGTTTCCAGAAGGCATCTGCAGTTGTTTTAGCAGTCAGGTCCTTGACAGGTACGGCTACAACAAATTTGGTATAATGATCAATGATGGTCATGGCGTATGTGTAACCTGAGCGACTTGGTTCCAGCTTCACATGGTCAATCGCAACTATTTCTAGCGGTGTTTGGCTTACAATGGGATGTAAGGGTGCTTTTTGGTCATGTTTTTCATTTCTTCCAACAGCACAGGTGGAACATTCTCGACACCACTTTTCAATGTCTCCTCTCATCCCAATCCAGTAGAATCTTCTACGGATGGTGGCTTCTGTCTTCTGCACGCCAAAGTGTCCTGATTGATCATGATACATCTCAAGAATGATTCTTGCATCTCGGCGTGGTATTAAGATTTGGTATAGACAATCCGAGGTAATTGGGTCTAAAGTTCTTCTTAATAGTAGGCCCTTCTGTAGGAAGAGATGTTTTCTGCGTCTCCAAAGTTTTGACAATTCTGGATCAGCATTTCTTCTGCGAATTCTTTCAGGGGTTCTTCCGCTGGTGAAGAAATCTTGCAGTTCTCCCAACACTCTGCTTTCATTTTGCAGCTTGATCCACCTTTCTTTGTCCACTTGGGATCTTGGATCCACTTGTTGTTGAAGATTAAGGACTTTTCTTCCTTTGATGGTGATTATGTCTTGTTGGGCAAAATTTTTGTAAAAAGCTGGCATTTCTACCTCTTCCCAAACATCTTCCTGTGTAGTAGGGTCTTCTTGGGTAGGCAGACGGGATAATGCATCCGCATTTTCATTTGCTTTTCCTGTTCTGTATTTTATGGTGAAATCGTAGTTAGCTAGGCGTGAGGCCCATCTTTGTTCTAATGCTCCCAACTTGGCGGTATTCAGATGTGCTAGCGGGTTGTTATCTGTGAAGGCCACAAATGGTGTTGCGGCAAGGTAATCTTTAAATTTTTCTGTAACAGCCCACACGAGTGCGAGGAATTCCAATTTGAAGGAACTATAGTTTTGGTCGTTTCTTTCAGTACCTTTAAGAGATCTACTAGCGTAGGAAATAACTCTTTCTTTTCCTTCCTGTACCTGCGATAGGACAGCTCCCAGACCTTTCTTACTAGCATCTGTGTAAAGATGAAATGGCTTCTGGTAATCTGGATAGCCTAGGATTGGTGGTTCTGTTAACTTCTTCTTTAGGAGCTGGAAGGCAATTTCTCTTTCTGTGTTCCATTCAACTGGTATTGGAGACTTTTGGTACCTCTTGGGATGTCCTCTCAGAAGTTCTAGTATTGGCCCCGCAATTTGGGCAAAGTGAGGAATAAAGCGTCTGTAGTATCCTGCGAAACTGAGAAAGCTCCTCACTTCTTTCACTGTAGTAGGAGTAGGCCAATTCCGGACTGCGGCTATCTTCTCTGGATCCGGTTTAACACCTTCAGAGCTTACAATATGCCCTAAGTATTTGACTTCTGTCTTCAGTAGATAGCACTTAGATGGTTTGACTTTGAGTCCATGTTTAATGAGGATTTGAAAAACTTCGGCCAAATGTTTCAAGTGATCTTCATAAGATTTGGAGTAGATGATGACATCGTCTAAGTACAACAGGACAGTTTCAAAATTTTTGTGTCCTAAAAAATGCTCCATTAATCTTTGAAAGGTTCCGGGCGCATTGCAGAGTCCAAAAGGCATGCGGTTGAACTCAAATAGGCCCATCGGGGTGGTAAATGCAGTCTTCTCACGATCTTCAGGTGCCATGGGTACTTGCCAGTATCCACTGGTTAAATCAAGGGTAGAGAAGTAGGCTGAAGATCCTAAAGCTGTCAAAGATTCCTCTATGCGTGGTAAAGGGTAAGCATCCTTGTGGGTGATTTGGTTAATTTTTCTGTAATCCACACAGAATCTGATGTTACCATCCTTTTTACGGACAAGAACTAGAGGTGCAGCCCATGGACTATGGCTGTCTCTAATGACATTGGAGTCCTTCATCTCTTGGATCATTTGCTTTACAGATTGGTACATAGTTGGTGGTATAGGCCGATATCTTTCCTTGATCGGTGGGTGTGAACCTGTAGGAATGGAGTGCTTGATGATATCCACTTCTCCATAGTCTGTGGAATGCTTACTGAAGGCAAGGTGAAGCTCCTTCACAATTTTTAGTACTCCCTCCATTTGGTTTGCTGGTGTGGAAGCATCTCCCACATGAAGTTCTTTCCACCAGGATGTGTTTACATTTTGGTCCTGGGGGTTCTGTCTCTTGGGAATTTGCTCTGTGGTAGCTGTAGCCACACTGATGACATCTTGAAAAGTGACTTGGATTAGCTGTGCAATAGGAAGGTGTTTTGATAGTGTTACACTGCTATCACTCAAGTTTAGGAGTCGTATAGGCACTTTACCTTCAGAGACGGTGACTAGGCTCCTTGCAGCTCTAACTAGAGGATAGTCTTCCAAAACAACAGGCTCTACCAGGGCTTGGTAGTCTTGACCTTGGATTCCGACTACAGCTCGGCACCACAAGAGAGTTTCGGTGTTGGGTTTGAGGATCACAGGTTGCTTATCCCGGATGCGGGCACAGCAAATTTCTCCTCTTTCGTTGGTGAATCTCTGTTGCGCATTTAGTACACGGATGGTTTGTTGGATCACCTTCTTAGAATCAGGAGGGGCAGTAGGCACTAACTGGTGCAAGGCTTCTAGCATCTCAACATAACAGTTCCTGAGGACATTCATTCCTAGGACTATTGGAGGGTTAGGGTTATTGTCTCTGACTTGTACCACAATAAGGCCTTGTCGAGGTAGTGTAGTTCCTCCTACTTGAATGGTAGGTTCCCAATAACCATGGACTGGTATGGGTTTGCCGTTACTGGCTATGAGACTCAGCCAGGATTCTGGAGGCTGGGTAAGCTGATTTTGATCCCAGTATTTTTCAAAGGCTGCTTGTTGGATGGTGGTGACTTGGGATCCGGTGTCAACTAGGGCAACAAAAGGGACTCCATTTATTTGAAGTGCCACTTCAGGACGGGATCCAACGTATCTTGGCATCCAGTGGGGATCTTCTGGACCTATTGGTTTACCTCCCGAGGGGTGGTCCTTGGCCTCGGGGGTTTCCCGTTTAACTGCCAGCAGGTTGCTTCTGTATGGCCTGGTTTGTGACAGTACGTGCAGATAGGCCGCTTAGGGGTACTAGTGTGGTCAGGGGGGCGTCCGCCAGAATTTCTGGAATAAGTCTCTCTAGAATTAGAGGGGAAGAGTCTTCTGGACACAGGTTTCTCATCCTCTAGCGTTAATGGTTTCTCCCATTGTTCCAATTTTTGGTGGACTTTCTCCAGACTTTTAGTCAGAAAACGGACTTGCTCCGTCAAGGCAGCAACTGCGTCAGGAACTGGAGCTTGGGTTGCCTGACTGACTATAGGTAAAGACTTTACAGGGGTAACCAGCTGTGATACAGGCACGTCAACAGATCTAACAGGTTCTGTTGGTGGGCTTTTTCCCAGTATGCTGATAGCTAGTTCTTTAAAATCTAAGAAGGTAGCGCTTGGATGTTGGGCGGCTAACATTCTTAGTTGGCTCTTTAGATTGTCTGTATGGACGCCTTCAATAAATTGTTCTTTCAGGGTTTTGTCCTGATTTTCTGCCTCACGGGGGTCTACTTGGACCACAGCTCTAAGGGCTTCCTGCAAAGATAATGCAAAGTCTCTGAGTGACTCACCAGATTGCTGTCTCTTGCTGAAGAACCTCATCTTGACCTCTGACACGGTACTGGGTTCAAAGGTGGTGTAGAGACGTTGAAAAATCTGCTCCATGGTCTTTCTCTCTGAGCTCGGCCAAGATTTCACTTCTCTGAGCGCAGCTCCTTCCAATTGCGCAAGAAGAATCTCCATCTGTTGCTCTGAGGATACAGGGTACAATCTGAACATAGCCAGAATTTTTTCTTTAAAGTCCCTTAAAGTATGAATTTCCCCAGAATACCGTGGGAACCAGGGGGCCCCAAAATAATAAGGCATGGTTAAAGGCATTAAACTTGGTGCTGCAGCAGTTGGTATTGCATTGGGACCGACTGCGGCTGATGCAGGGGGTCCTCTGAGGTCGGGCTGCACGTCATCTCCTTGCACAGACATGGTAACAGCAGGTGAGTTCTAGTTAGGTAAGTCAAATGCGTTTTTAGACACTTTTTGTGCGATGTTGCTATGGGCAACCTCTGTCTTGTGGGTGTATGGCCCTTTAAGAATTTAATGCCAGCTGAATACGATGCTGCAGCAATGTTGATTTTGGGTCTCTGGCAGAGTTCCAGCTATCAGTGCTCCTTATAGTTAGTAGAGGCACCTGACAGGCTGCGATTACTGCTCGGACGGCAAGCAATGCGATTATTTTCTCTCCTTTTGCTCGCATGCAAAGTCTCGCGACTTCTGGGGCGTGCGTTTGTCACACTTTCCTCCCAGGATTGACACAGCAAAGGTAAGGCGGGCTGGCCGGACAATTTTGCATAAATAGGTGGCACCAAACTTTCCCGCTCTTCAGGGGGTGTCACTAACTTATCCACAGTGATGGCGTAGGAATTTTTGAACAAGAAGGTCTCTGGCAGCCATTTTAAGTGAATGGGAATAGTCAATTCAAATACTGCATGCAGTTTTGTTAACACACAAATGTCTGATTTTCTCACTTTGGATGCTGCAATTTTTATGCTGATAACTGGGATAACGCTTCCATGCAACTTTTAAACAGTTTAAACAGTTCTGTGGCCCCACACAGCATGCAATAAGTAAACAGTCTCTCTATAAAGCAAAGGGGCTTATTCTGATGCAACAGTCTTTTAGATAAGGCGCAGGGGTAATTATCCTGTTCGTGACGCCAATTTTTTTTTTATGCGATGAGCCAGAACCGCAGGGGAACACGTGAGATGCACGGTGGGCCGATGAGAGACAGCAATAATACAGTTCATCGGTTTACTCACGGTTAGCAGAAAGCCTCCCTGGGCCGGTCGCACAGTGAAAGGGAAGACAGCACAGGATCCTCCGGGGCACGCTCTGCGATAGGGAAACGCCAGCCAAGATGGTGGTTGAGGTGCCCGTGATGACAGGGGTGTTTAGAGTGCTTGTGGCGGCTGGGTCCCTTGATGATATTTGTCGTGACGCCAGTACCGTTAATGGTGGTACAACCAGTTGTAGTAACAATGTTAAAGAATGAGATAGACAGTGGCAGAATACAACTCACAACTTTTACTGTGTCTAGTTTTGGTTGCAGTACAAACATCCAGTAAAATACAGTCTCTGGGTAAATAGAGGAATTCTGCTGATCCACTGCTAATAAGCTTTAGTAGGCCTAAACTCAGGGTGTGGTTCAGTATAATGCTTACTTGTGTCTGGTCCTTTTTGAATCCAGTGACATGGGTGAGGTTGCCGGAGGCTAATAAATCCTTCACCTGTATACTCAAAGGTCTTTGCTGCCGATTAGTGGCTTTTATCCTTTGATTTTAGCAGTTTAAATGTGTCCCTTCTCTGGACTGACCTTCACATTCTCCTTTCCCCTCTGCACTGCTTCCTGTACAGACCAACTGAACCACAGATAAGCCTGAGCTGGGATAGATTTCCCAGAGTGGTGCTATCCCCATCTTGTGGTGGGAAGTAAGAAGCACACCTGCCCAGCCTATGAACAGGGATATCACAGGTATACAATGCAAAATGACATGCAATATAGCAATGACAAAGAAGTAATACTTTTGCAGTTCCCACATGTCCTGAGTGGGACGCTGCATAATGCTGATCTATAAGGATATACATGCCTCCTGCATGTATCCTTACCTGTCAAATGTCTCCCCCCTGTCTGTTATGAAACCCAAAAAACTGCAGATTCTGTGGGTGGCGTCTGCTCCATAAATACTCCTCCCCAGCATGCACAGCAAGGCTCAACCCTCCTGATTGGCTGGTGGGGAAGAGAACCCAAACCTCGACTTCACTGCTGCCACCTACTGCACAGGGGTGAGCATAACAGCACAGCCAAGCCGAGACAGAGACCCCATTGTAAGCATGAAATTTTTTAATCAGAGTTTAACTACACTCTGATCTCCCTTTAAATTTAAATAGCACCGGTACTTCAAAGTAACCAGGCGCTACACACCCCTCCCACCTGAATAGACACTGTCCTCAGTGTCTCAACAAAAAGGTATTCAAGCCTGAATACCTGACCTGAATCTGCATTACAATATGAAAGGATAATAGAAAATTACAAACATTTTAAAACATTGCCATGTGTGCATTTATGTACAGTGATACATAGAACATTTTCACACTCCTGACTATCTATTCTGCCCCGATCTCTGACAGTTTTTGATAGTTGGTCACCTCCTGTAAAACAAAAAGTGGAAGAGAAAAGCATGTACAGATATACATTAATTACTATACATTTACAGTCACTAAGGTTGGGACTGAAGCTGCACCTTTCTCCCAGTTCAAAGACGAAACCTCCTTTCCTCCCGAAGAGACACATTCGAAGTAAGTGCTGAGGTTTATAAAGCAATAATCATATATATATATATATATATATATATATATATATATATATATATATATATATATATATATATATTTTTTGGACTGCAAGGTTAAGGAGAAATAACTATGTACAATAGTCTCTCTGTGCTGGTAGAAGTTGCAGAATACTGCCCCTAGCGGTCAGTGCGCTGGTACTACCAGAATATGGCAGTCCATGGCTCAATTAGAGTAATCAGAAGAAAAAAGAGAAATAAAAAAAAATGTTTTCCTCTTCTTCTTTCCTTTTTCTTGTGTTGTCGAGAAGCCGGTGGGACCCTATTCTTACCAACTCATCAAACCCCCCGAAGTTATGCACAAATAACCAAATGTGGATCCGGTGGAAATGAAAACAAAACTGAAAAGGGGCAATCATTCTCGTCCGTAACTTCTTTAAAGCAGCAAACAAAGGTGACAATGCAGGCATTGGGCCTACTTGTAAAATCTTGGATCAGGCAAAGTGATGATGTCCCCTCGCTGATTTGTAGTGGTAACAGAGAAAACTTGATCCACTTTACTTTCCCGGGACATTTGAGAACCACTCTGTCACTGAAAATGTACCGACCGGGGCTCAAGTTCTTCAGGCAGCTTTCAAGTCGGTGACTCAAATAAACAAAGGTGTAATCCGTGTCACGGGCAGCCCTTGGTACATTTAAACTTTCCCATATTGTGTCCTTATACCAGTCCTCTCTCTTTTCCTCAATTATGGGCATGAGAGCTGGATATTCCCACCCGTAGTCCATGGCCACCTTTCTCATGAGGATGCGTTGCAGGCGGGCCAGTTTCGGCAAGGTACGGGGGTGTCCAAGTCCTTGCAGGAAAATAGCATCAAGTGCTCTTTTTAACACAGGCAAAAAAGCAGGCATGGGGTTAACAACACTAGTACTTGGCACTGCAACTTCCCATGTCAGCTGCGGGACGCTGACTTGTGGCGCGGCATCTCTGGGGTGTCTTTTCTGTTTGCGGGGCTTGGCAGCCCGGGAGTTTTTACCCCACTGTGACTCAGGGAACTCCTGGCTCGAACCATTTGTCATCTCCAGCATCAGATAATGAATCCAGGTCATAAGTGTCATACTCCTCAGCAGGCAACCCACACGCTCTCCAGCAAAGGTACTGACCTTGTCATGTTTGCAAAGGGGCAGGCCTCTACCACAGCCGTGGGAGACCTGGACGGGGCCCACCTTTCCAATAGCGTGCCAAACAGAGACCACATTGGTAAGCGCTGTCTCTGTTACGACATCTGCTTCCACAATAGGCACACACTCCTTGTCATCCGCATTGCTTACCTCCGGCGACACGATCGGGGTAACGGCCGAAGGCAGAGTCAGTGTAGATGAGACAGTAACTATCTCCAGATCAGCAATCACAGTAGTTGAAGAGGGTTCCGGCCATGGGACCTCTTCTTCCGCGGTCACTGTTCCAGCAATCCAATCCACCTTGTACTCCCTGGGGGAACCAGTCGGTGGCTCCACTTGGAACAAATAGTTCCGGCACTTTTTGCACCGGGCAAAGGGCAAAATCCGGATGACCAGCTCTGAACAGCAGGGGCAGGACAGTCTGAGGGCCTCCATGCTACCGCTGGAAAACAGGACGAACTTCCCCTGGGTCCGCATTTGGATTCCGGTATCTGTCAGGAGTAATCCAGCAGTAGCAGACATCGCGTTGACTCCCGACACAGACATCAGGGGTCGCAGCCTTTCAAATGGTGTTGATGGCACAGACATGTTTGCACGTCTCTCTTTCGTGGGCGGGCAATCACTCTGTCCTTTGGCGCCAAACTCACTCTATGTCTCATGCAGGGGTGGGTGACTCCTCCCACCTGAGTTCCTTTTTCCGCACGCTGCAGGCACACGTGAATTCGCCACACGTGCGCCCAGCTTCAATGGCGACGTTAACTCCTTCCTCACCAGGCACAGTTTAACACACAACAATTCCTTAAATTAATGGCGGATTAAACTTCTGAATTCGGGTATTCGAGGTAACAGCCTGTCCCGGACGAGCCCCCACGTGTAGCATTAAGCCCGGAGGAGATGCTGGTTGTTTTGGGGGGCACATTTACCTTGTGGCCTCTTCTGAATTCCTAGGGGTGAATAGTGCATATAGCAATAGTAAAGGATGTCCGCAACAAGAGTCTTTGCTGTGCTCTTTATTACCCAGCCAGGTAAAAACAATAAAACTTGTGGTGAGGAAAGTAAAGTTGAAGAAAGAAAGGAGAATAGCAAATTCAAGCGTAGTAATAGGGAAACAGTCCTGCTCCCAAGTGTAACACTTCTCTGCGCCACTCCTGCTTGAGTGGAAATAGCGTACCCGGACAGGCCTCTCTCGCTGACCTGGCAGCCGGAGTATCATTCGAACCTTTGAAGGATAAAGTCTCTGCCGCAGACCCTCCTTAGAATGAACTTCAGGGAAAAACCTCTGCCACAGGCCCTCTTTGATTGCAGTTACAGAGGCAATCCTCCTTAGGTGAATTACGCCTGGATCTCCTTCTTAATGTCGCCCAGGTACCAACTGACAGGTGATCAATCCTTTAGTGTCCGGCTACCTTGATCCCCGGTGGTTTATCGAGATCCTTTTGGACCGCCAGCCTCTCAATGGCGCTCCTCATATGGACTCCCCACCGAACAGCAATACCGCTTGGGATCCTCAAAGGTGGGAACCCAGTCGCTCACTGGGTCCCCATCGCTACTCAAATGCTCCAGACCAACGAGGTCCCAGAACCAGGAACACCGCATAGCACGCACGCCCCTGCCAGGTAGGTGGGTGCCACACTGGATGAAGAAGACACAGAACCAATGGCGTCTACCCCATAAATACTCCTCCCCAGCATGCACAGCGGGGCTCAACCCTCCTGATTGCCTGCTGGGGAAGAGCACCCAAACCTCGACTCCACTGCTGCCACCTACCGCACTGGGGTGGGAAGAACACCCCTGTACAACAGAATGAGCCCACAGCACAGCCAAGCCGAGACAGAGACACAGTTTTAAGCATAACATTTTGAATCAGAGTTTAACTACACTCTGATCTCCCTTTAAATTTAAATAGCACCGGTACTTCAAAGTAACCAGGCGCTACACATACAACACATGAGAAACTTAGGAGGTGTTTCCACTTGTTAACCCTTTTCTATAGCAAACTATTGTTTACAAAATGGGGATACTTAATTTCCATATATTATAATACATGTTCAAGCTGACCAACTGCATAAAAGTTATCCCTCTTTGGCCAGTCCTATTTAATCCTGCAGATTTGCCAACTCTTGTTTGCTAAAATAGCTACTTTGGGGAGTACAGACATATACATGTATATTATCAGATTCATATGTGAAAAAGGTACATGCAGTCAAAACTGGATCCTTAGGCCCCTTTCACATGGGCTGTCCAATCAGGTCCGCCACACAGTTTTTCAGGCGGACCTGATCGGACCTTGCAGTCTCCTCTATGGAGCGGCGGATGTCAGCGGACACATGTCCACTGACACCCACCACTATCCGATCCTGTTCCCAAAATCTAGATGGATGGTGATCCTGTATTCCATGCGTCTAGTGCAGGGGTCTCCAGACTTTTCAAAAAAAGGGCCAGTTTACTGTCCTTCAGACAGGAGGAAAATGTCCCAGGCCCAGGAATAGTGAGAATCAACATTGGCCTCAGGGTTTGTGATCAGTAGGAAGAGGAGTAGTGTCTCACCGTTAGTATTAGTTGTTGTAATTGTATCCCATAATCTGTATCAGTGGAAGATATAGTGCCCCACTGTTGGTGTCAGTGGGAGGAATATTGCCTCATACCATTGACAGGAATAGTGCTCCAAGGTTATCAAAGGGCCACATCCGGCCCTTGGGCTGCAGTTTGGAGACCCCTGGATCAGATTGGATAGGATCGGATGAAAACAGATAGGCGGTCTGTTTCCACCCGATTTCCCCATAAAGGAGAGTGGGACTGCGTCTGTGTCCACTCTGCACAGCGGGCAAGCGGAATCCGCAAGATGGAGGTGCTCATTTGAAAAGTGCCTTAACCTTGAGATGCATACAGGGTTTATAGCCACTATGTTAAGTAGTTCAGTTTTTGACCAAGTTAATGCACACCAGTCCAGCCAACATCCTTTTTTGTCTATAATCTGGTGATCCTGCAAATAAACCTGCTAATCATGCAAGAGCAGCCTCTTTGGTGCCTATAAAGTTTGTCACAGCCACTAATTCAATTAAAACTTGCCTGAAAATTTAAATGTGATTGGTGATGCAGGGAGCAGAGAAAAAAAAGTTATACAGAAAATGCACTCCTACTTCATCACACTGATCCTGTATATCCCCGCCCCCCCCCCCCGTTGGGTCTGGTATGAATATTAAGGAGAACCCCAAACCAAAATTGAAAACAAAATTTGCGTGGGTGTCCCCATAAATTCCATACCAGGCTCTTCAGGTCTGGTATGGATATTAAGGGGAACCCTGTGGCAACATTTTGAAAATAAAATGGCGTAGGGGTCCCCCTCAAAATCCATACCAGACCCTTCAGGTCTGGTGTGGATTTTGAGGGGAACCCCTACGCCATTTTTTTGCGTGGGGGTCCCCCATAAATTCCATACCAGGCCCTTCAGGTCTGGTATGGATTTTGAGGGGGTCCCCTACGCCATTTGTTTTAAAAAAATTGACGCAGGGTTCCCCCTTAAATATGCATACCAGACCTGAAGGGCCTGGTATGGAATTTAAAGGGGACCCCCACACAATTTTTTTTACATTTTTTTTAAACGTTTTTTTGCATTGATACATGTCCCCTAGGACAGGACCCGTGTCCCCAAACACTTTTTATGACAATAACTTGCATATAAACCTTTAAAATGAGCATGATATTTCACATTTGTGTCCCATAGGCTTTAACGGTGTTCAAGTGTTCGAACAAATTGTTTGCCTATTCGCATGTTTTGCTGCAAACCGAATCGGGGCCCCTCATAACCTCTCCCTGCTCTTATTGTCTTGCATGGCCCAAATATTAGTTCACTTTATTGTTTTAAAACATACTTTGTCACTGATTATGTTTTAGCAAGATTGCCTTTACACCAACTCCTATAAAATGAAAATGAAAACAAAAGTAAGGCATCTTTAAATGCTATTAAAAAAGAAAAGTCAATGTGGTCCAGGCTCATTATATACAGCATGGGTCTTCAAACTACGGCCCTCCAGTTGTTCAGGAACTACAATTCCCATCATGCCTAGTCATGTCTGTGAATGTCAGTGTGTTACAATACCTCATGGGATGTGTAGTTCTACAACAGCTGGAGGGCCGTAGTTTGAGGATCCCTGATATACAGCTTGTAAGCTTGTGGTTTGTGTGTTTAGTAAATCCACCATACATATCTGATTGGCATTCGGGATAGTGAGATGGATGACACCCGTTTCTGCAGCTGGTAATTGGTAATATGAAAGTAATTTTACATTCAAAAGTTATATATCAGTCCTTGACTCTGCTCAGTCTAATGGTTCTCATTGGCCATTTACCGCTCACTAATAAGAAGGATGGGTGCATGCACAGCATATGCACAGACATATTTCAGGAGATGCTTTCAACGAATGCTGAGCGATTAATGAAAATCTGCAAGAAAGTGTCAAAGAATTATGCAAATCTGGCTCCCAGGTTGCAGTTCAATTTGTTTTTAGCAATAAGCCTTGGTTTGTGCTGTATTCCAATTCCGCCATTTGATTGCTATATAACATTTTAATAGCTTGGGTGGTTACTCTAAACTATTTTGCAGCTATTTTCACAGAACACACAGATAATATATGAATAAAGGAATCATATTCCTATTCTGTTTTTTTTTTTCTCTTTTTACCAACCAAATGGCAGCTGCATCTTCAGCATCAGCAACAATGCCAGAGATTTCTAAAATTCTACCAGCTAGGATAAAATATCAGGGTAAAGCCGAGGTGTGCTTTGATTTTAGTTGCTCTATAAGAAACTTCAGAATAAGGCTACATGCATTTTATCACTTTATCAGGGCCAGTTCAAACCACATGCAGTCCAGTGTATTTTTTTTCTGCAACAAAAACGCATGGATAGTAGGTTATATGGTTTTCAATGACATAGTTCACACCAGTGCTTGCAGTTCCAGTGCTTCCAGTTCCAGAAAAAAGCAGAACATGCTGCACTGGACTGTACTGGAATGCTGTTAAATGCATCAAAAATGCACTAAAACGCACCGAAATGCACCAAAACCGCACTGGAACACACATGTCCTTCATCAAGGTTAAGAAAAAAGAGGGGGGAAATGCACTGGACTGCATTTCTATGGTGGGAATTGGCCTTTTGGGTTGTGTGCATCACATCCTGGTGTTAGGGACTGGACTTGAACCTGGTACCTGCTGTGTCTGGCAATAAACCTTTTTGCTGAGCTACCTGAGATACTGGACAGCACCCTGTCTGATCCATTAGACAACCCTACCTTGTGCCTTGACTTCTGCTGAACCTTGAACTCTTTGCTCTTCCCAAGAACTTCCTGATTTAAGTCATGTCTCTGCACTTCCTGTTAGCCAGATTATTGTGCTCTCTTCAGCCAGTATCTCGCACTCGTCTTCCCTGCTGTCGCCCATATTGAGCTACCATTCATTATCGACCCATGGCATGTTCCTTGACTACACTTGGTCTGACTCCAGGATAGAGAGTAGAACCTGTGTCTAGACTATGCACACTTCTGAACAAACAGTAAATGCTCAGGTAAAGGTTTAAGCTTTTTACCATAACCACTTGCCTAGCGCCACATGAACATTTACGTCAGCAGAATGGCACAGACAGGCAAATGGGCATATATATATATATATATATATATATATATATATATATATATATATATATATATATATGTCCCTTTAAATTTGTTGCTGTGTGGGCGCGTGCGTCGCGTACATTCAGGGCTCCGTGACTGTGCCCACGGGACCCGCGGACTCGATGTCCACCGGTGTCCCGCAATCGTGTCACGGAGCTGAAGAACGGGGGGATGCCTGTTGTCTGTATAAACAAGGCATCTCTTTCTTCTGCCTAGTGACAGGACACTGATCATCTGCTCCCTCTCATCGGGAGCAGTGATCAGTGTCATGTCACAGTAAGCCCACCCATTAAGAATCACCCCCTAGGACACACTTACCCCTTCCTAACTCCCTAGTGGTTAACCCCTTCCCTGCCAGTCACATTTATACAGTAATCACTGCATTTTTATAGCACTGACCGCTGTAAAAAAGTGAATGGTCCCAAAAAAGCATCAAAAGTGTCCATGTGTCCACCATAATGTCGCAGTCACGATACAAATTGCTGAGTCAAGTGGCCTGGTCATTTGGCAGCCAAATCCTTTGGGGCTGAAGTGGTTAAAACTTACAAAATAGAGTGATTACAAGTATGTAACAGACATCACAGCTTGCAGAGTTCTGTGGTAAGAATGCCTGGAGAATGCACTGTACAGAGTGCCTCACATTATAGCTGGCTCAGAGATTTGATCATCCTGGAGCCTTCGTTGACCATCATACATGCATTCAGCCTCTGCGCCAGCCAGACTTCCCAAACAGAGCAACACCTTGTGCAGAATAAGACAATATATATGTATATGTATTTGGGTTATAGTGTTTGGATTGTGCCCAACATTTATATTTGTAGATTTGTTTTTATATATTAAATTTTATTGTATTTATTTTATAGGGAGCTATATTGCAGTATCGGGGGATTGATGGCTTCCTTGTAAGACAAGACTGACAGCTGAAAGAACGGAGACTCAAAGTATCGGTTTTAGGTATCAGATCATTTGCACGAGTACTGATACTCGTACAAATGCTTAGTATAGGTATCGGTATCGGTTCAACCCTAATTTATATTACAAAATAAAAAACTCAGTGGTGATCAAATTACACCAAAAGCTCTATTTGTGTGAAAAAAATATGCAAATTTTGTTTTGGTACAGCGTTTCTTGACTAAGCAATTACTAGTTAAAGTAAGCCATGCCGAATAGCAAAAATGGCATGTCTATATATGGATACATTATTCAATTTTGAAGTACAAGATTTTGTGTTGTTGGCATTTATTAAGATTGCTACATTGGGCTAGATTCAGATAGGTTAGTGGATCTTTAGATTCCGCGTAACCTATCTGATTTACGTTACGCCATTACGTTACGCCATTGTATCTTCTTTCTGAATCCGGCCCATTGTGTTTTGTTCAACTTTTGACGCACAGGACATTTTTGGACATTTCGTTTATAATATTGTAAAAAAAAATCATTGAAGAGGGGTGGTGTTTTCAGTTAATATTGTGTAACCGCTCTGCTTATGTGTGTTTGTGATCCTTCAATGGTCTCATATACCTACGTATGGTTTTTCTAAGGAATAGGGCACTAGAAGCAAAGGAGGTGACAAAAATGAACAAAATTACTTCCAAAAAATTGCTCTGACATACAGCACAATATTCTTAAACAGAAACTATTTACATGGCATTATACTGTATCTACTTTAAATGTAAAAAAATACTGAATTTATGGATATTGCATCCAAAAATAATGATATATAGCATCAATACAGCCTAAAATATAATGCATTTGATTGTTTTAGAAAACAAAATTCAGTTGAAGTAATATAATAACAAAAGCAGAACGTGTAGTGCACATAAAGAAAGTATTCTTTCTATATTTAATTTGTTGGAGTATTGATTCAAGCTGTTATGGTGAAATATAATTTGAATTTCAGTGGCATTTCTATTATTTCTCAGCTTGATGTTCAGAGGAGTGCGAATTATCAGCTCAGTGTAAGTTCTCATTAAATTTATAAAGTGTCTCTCTTCGGAGTGGACCATCCAGACAGAGAGTTATAGCCAAACAGTGTCTTTAATTCTATATTCTATAATATCATCCATTTTTTAATAAGCTATAATGGATGAATGATTGTACTTGTGTATTGGTCTTTGTCTTGCGTATCAGTCTTTGACATCCATACAGCTAAATGAATGTGTTTTAACAATGACATGATGTTAAAGCATGAATACATCTGCATTACATAGGGGTTGAGATAATGCCTATACTGCCGTGCCATTTCCCAGGGGCCCAGTGAGTAGCCACATTAAGAAGTCAACTGATCTGGAGAGAGGAGGACCCCAGGGCCCCTTGTAGAGGTTACAGACTTTATGAGGGGTTTATAAAGCCCAACTCCAGACTAGTGTCCTTCCAGTAGTAAAAAAAAAACAAAAAAACAGCTCAGACTGCAATACCTAAAGGGGTTGGAAAGATTCATGTTTTTTCACCTTAATGCATTTTATGCATTAACCCCCTGAGCGGTATTCCCGAGTCTGGCTCGGGGTGGAATTTCAGGACCAAAAGCGGGATCGCTTGCAGTGTCCACAGGCAGGGAATTACTTACCTTGTCCCTGGATTCTGCGTTGCCTCCCCGCTGTGTGATCGAGCGGTGTCCTCGTCGCTCGATTCACACTGTGCCTGTGTGCCGCTGAGCTCCGTTCCTTGCGATGTTACGACGCACGGGGGCGGAGATCAGCTGCCCCCGTAAAAAGGTAAATAAACACAATACATACAGTATACTGTAATCTTATAGATTACTGTATGAAAAAAATACACACCCCCTTTGTCCCTAGTGGTCTGTCCAGTGTCCTACATGCACTTTTATATTATAAAAACTGTTCTTTCTGCCTGGAAACTGGAGATTGTCCATAGCAACCAAAAGTGTCCCTTTACATCAAAAGTGGTTTTAGACCAGCTAGAAAACAGCGATAATAAATTAGAATCACTTGCAGAATTGAGCGATAGAGATTTGTGGGGAAATTCGGCATCAAAAAATTTAAAGTAATTTATTATTATTATATTATTTGTTATAATTATTTATATTTATTTATTATATTATAATTTATTATTTTGTGTTTCAAATTTTATTATACCCGGGATGCCCGGGGTGTCTACTAGACTCTTGTTTGGACAGATTTAACCCCCCTGGCGGTATCCCCGAGCGTGACTCGGGGTTGATTTTTTCTACCAAAATCGGTAACCCCGAGTCACGCTCGGGGTAGCTATGCAGAGCCTGCAGCATGCGCTGGCTTACCTTCTCCTGGATCCAGCGATGTCACCGCGCTGTGTGAGCGAGCGGGACCTCGCTCGATTCACACAGCGTCCTCCTGTGCCGCCGATCTCCGTTCCCTGCGACGTTACGACGCGCGGGAGCGGAGATCGGCGCCAAATTCAAAAGAGTAAACAAACACTATACATACAGTATACTGTAATCTTATAGATTACAGTACTGTATGTAAAAAATACACACACCCCTTGTCCCTAGTGGTCTGCCCAGTGCCCTACATGTCATTTTATATAATAAAAACCTGAAAACTGTAGATTGTCCATAGCAACCAAAAGTGTCTTTTTATGTCAAAAATGGTTTTAGATCAGCTAGAAAACAGCGATAATAAATTATAATCACTTGCAGAATTGTGCGATAGCGATTTGCGGGGAAATTCGTCATAAAAAAAAAAAAATAATGACAGCAACAATTCTGCAACTGAGCAAATTTCAGTGATTTTGAGTTGATTACATTATTATTATTTCAATTATATTATTACTTGCTATAATTATTTATAATTATTTATTATATTATAATTTAAAATTTTGTTTTTAAAAAAATGTCATACCCGGGATGCCTATTAGATTCTTGTTTGGTCAGATTTAAGTGAGTTATTCCTAAAAATCACAGGCCTACAGTATAAAACACCAAATTTCCTTGCAAATAATTGTACCGCTTTCAGCATGTTTTTTCAGAAAGAATCATACCGCCAGGGAGGTTAAGTGAGTTATTCCTAAGAATTGCAGGCCTACAATATAAAACGCCAAATTTCCTTCTCGGCTCTTCATTGGATAGATTGATAGCAGCGCAGCCATTGGCTTGCGCTGTTGTCAATCAACTCCAATGACGCAATGGCCGGGGGGTGGGGCCGAGTTCTGTAGTCGGCGGCTATGGACGCCGAATACAGGACTCGGGAGCACGCCCGCAAGGTAACACCCGAGCGCTTCCCAGAGGAGGTTATCAGAAGCGGGAGGAGCCGAGATAGCCGCCGAGGGACCCCAGAAGATGTGGATCGAGGCCACACTGTGCAAAACGAGCTGCACAGTGGAGGTAAGTATGACATTCTTGTTATTTTTTTATTTTTATATTTGAAGCTTTAGTATCACTTTAACCTTAGCATGGAGTAGTCCTCCACAGTACACTATTTTTAGCAAAATATGTCCATCATTCTCTAAACTGAATGACTGTGGGGGGGTTATTTATGAAAGGCAAATCCACGTTGCACTACAAGTGCAAAGTGCACTTGAAATTGCACTGAAAGTGTAAATCTGAAGGGTAGATATGAAATGAGGGGAAGCTCTGATGATTTTATCATCCAATCATGTGCCAGCTAAAATGACGTTTTTTTTTTTTCTTTGCATGTCCCCCTCGGATCTACAGCGACAGCACTTCCAAGTGCACTTTCAGTGCAATTTCAAGTGCACTTTGCACTTGTAGTGCAAAGTGGATTTGCCTTTAGTAAATAAGCCCCCCCAGTGTCACTCAATCTTGAAAACTGAGAACATAGTGTGGGGGCAAAGCATGGCTTAAACTCCTGAATCTCCAAGGCACCATGCATTCACGTTGTATTGGTGCAGAGAGTGGAGCTGACATCATCAAATCACCATTGCTCTCTGCTTCATTAAGGATCACTCATGTCTGAGTGAAGACCAAAGAAGAAGAGGACCCAGAAAGTCATGTTACCAACCAGAAAGAACATTTTGGATAAATGTAAGCATAAAAAACAAAATAAAACACTGCTGAGGGCAACATCAAAGTATAAGGTGACAGTTTGTCTGATTTACTAGAAGTCAGTCCTAGATGTACTGGCAAAGAGTGTGAAAAATGCCTCTAAGCTATTTGTACAAATCATTTAAATAAAAATCGATGCATTGGTGCCCAGGGTTCCTTTGATTCAGAAATGATCACAAATCCATTTTTTGTTTTAATATTTATAGAAAAGTGAAAAATACAGTATGTGCACAATAAAACAAATACGTTTTCTCATATGCTTACTGCGTACCAAGAACTCCTCAATACCATTTTTAATTTCTAAACTTTAGTAAAGGAAGGCATTTGGTGAAGTATTTAGTTTTAGTCAGTTTATGTTTTTGCACCCTAATGTAGGCTATATCATTAACGTGGGTTTAGTTAAAATGCAATAAACAAACACTGAATAAGTTGAGTGATTTTCTTTTTTACTTTTTTTTGTGTATCTTTGTAAAACAAATGTAAAATAAGCACAAAATATGGCACAATAGGTCCAAGATAGTTGAATTAAACTTCTGTAATCCCAAGAGCCATTTAAAGCCCATTGTACCCTAAAAGCAAAAAAAACAAAAAAAACAAACAAATCAAAATTAAAACTTTTCTCTCACTGAATGTTGCCAAAAGTCAAAACCTCCTATTTTTTCATTCTTTTTTTTAACCACTAAGCACTTTCATATTCTTCCTAACCAGACCAATGTTCAGCTTTCTGGTCTTTTGCACGTTAAATGACAATTGCACTGCCATGCAACACTGTACATATATGACATTTTGTATTTTTTCCACACCAATAGAGCTTTCCTTTAGTGGTATTTACCTTTGTTTTTGTATTTTTTTGTTTTTTTTGCTAAACAAGTGAAAAAAGACAGAAAATTTTGAAAAAACAAAAACAAAACCTTTTCCTTTTTATTTCTGTTATACAATTTTTCAAATAAGTAATTTTTCACTGATGTGCACTGATGAGCACTGATAGGCTGCACTAATGAGGCTGCATTGATGGGCACTGATGAAGCTGCACTGATGGGCACAGATAGGCACTGATAAATTCCACTGATGGGCAATGATAATGCTGCACTGTTAAGTTCCACTGATGGGCACTGATGAGGCAGCACTGACAAGTTCCACTGATGGGCACTGATGAGGCAGCACTGATAGGCACAGATAAGTTCCACTGATGAGCACTGATGGGCAATGATGAGACTGCATTGATAAGGCAGCACTGAAGGGCACTGATAGGATGATCAGTGCCCTGATTATCAAGGTAAATGTCCCCAGTAAATGCAAAGCTGGTAACACAGCTAATCACATGGTAAAGAGCTTACGTCATCGGTGTGTCTGAGGTTTAGAGAACCATTGCATGAATGAAAAACCTGATTTTGGTTAAAATTTAGGGGAACATAAAGTCTCAGTTTTGTTTACCCCTAATAGACACACATAACAGAATTTATATTTTTCCAGTGGTGTCTGCATCAATGTCTTCATAGTCTTATGCAGCTTATGTATTGCATATGTGTTGCGGTATAGAAATACTGGAAACACAAAGGAATTGATTTGCTAAAACTGGTTCCAGATTTTTTTGTCAAAGCTTAATTGAACAAGCTGAAGTTAGAAGCGGATTGGCTACCATGCACAGCTGCACCAGATTTTGCACTCTTGAGTTCTAGTAAATCAACCCTAAAGTTTATACAAACCCAAAAATAAACATTTAATATATTGCAGCTTACTTATAATTAGAATTGGTAGTTGTATTATTTATTTCTCTTTATTTTACCTGGTGATCTGGCTATTACCACACCTCCTGTCTTTGAGTGGCTACAGTTCTGTATCTATAGAGGAGCAATGTAGCCAACGTTGGACAGCAACATTGTCAGGCCTCGTACACACGACCGAGTTTCTCGGCAAAAACCATCAAGAAACTTGCTGTTTTTTTTTTTTTGCTGAGGAAACCGGTCGTGTGTACATTCTTCAAGCCAAAAAGAGAGCATGTTCTCTTTTTCCTCGACGGGAATGGAGAAAATTGGCACGTCGAGTTCCTCGACAGCCTAACAAGGAACTCGACGAGCAAAACGATGTGTTTCGCCCGTCGAGTTCCTCGGTCGTGTGTACGAGGCCTCAGACTGTGGATCCAGTAGTGTTGCATGGGCTAGTCAATTAATATTATTAACAAATAAAAACTGAAACTGTCATTTATTTAAGCAGTTACACTTAGGCCTCGTACACACGATCGGTTTTCCCGACGGTCAAAAGACCGAGGGGAAAACCGAGGACCGGCTCAGTCCCTTTTCCCCTGTATACACAGGCGTTTTTCCCGACAGGAAAACTGCCAGGAGAACTTTGGTCAGGAAAACCAGCTGTCTATCCCCCCTCCTTCGCAGTGTTTCCCGTAGGAAAACTGTGGGAAAAAAACGATGCGATTCGCGGCGAGAAAAAAGATAACATGTTCTCATTTTTTAAACCGCAGTTTTCCTGTCAGGAAAACTGCTAAGGAGCATATACACGGCCGGTTTTCCCGGCCAAAGGAAAACACGACAGTTTTCCAGACGGGAAAAACGATCGTGTGTACTAGGCATAACAGTTATTTTTCCTTTTGAGATAAAGGTTTTAGTTATAGGAATAAAAGCTGATCATTTTAGGCATGCCCTGTAGGCAAGTGCCTACTGTGTGTTACTATTTTATTAATTTTTTGTGTTTTTCCTGTGCTAAATATTGAGGTGTTATCCCAGATAGCAAGGATAACTTGCCACAAGTGATAGCATTGAACTGTGAGGCCTCATACACACGACCGACAATCTCGTCGTAAATGAAACGTAGTTTTCCTCGACGAGTTTCTTGTCAGGCTTGTCGAGAATCTTGTCAAGCTTTCTTTGCATAAACACTGTAGGACAAAATCTTGTCGTTCTCAAACGTGGTGACGTACAACACGTACAACGGCACTAAAAAAGGGGAAGTTTGATTCCACTGGTGCCACCCCTGGGGCAGCTTTTGCTAATCTCATGTTACTGCGTGTTAAGTAAAAGTTTGGTGAGAGAAGATTCACGCTTTTCAGTCTGTTACAGCGTGACAAATGTGTTATCTCCATTACGAACGCTACTTTTACCAAAGGTGCGCTCCCGTCTCATACTTTATTCTGAGCATGCGCGCGTTTCTAAGCATACACACGAACATGTTCTCTTTTTTTCTCGTCGACAGTTTTCTCGACGAAAAACATACACACGACCGTTTTCCTCGGCAAAAAAGCTCTGCCAGCATTTTTCTTGATGGATTTTGTCGAGGAAAACGGTTGTGTGTACGAGGCCTAAGTCATGTTGACTTGCTGCACATTTTCACTGGTAAGTTGTACACTTGCAGAGTACTTGAAGCACAAGTTATAGTTGACACTTTTCCAATTTGTAGCAAATGTGCACGGCTATAAAATTCATACAAAATAAGTGTCACAAGTCTCTAGCAAGAGCAAAGTTGCAGTTATGAGTCTACAGCAAGAGGTCTGCAAGTCACAGTGACCCCTGTCTATTGCACAATATAACTGAACCAGAATTTGCAGCAGACTTGCAGAATGTTTGCAAAGAAAGATGATCTGGAGTCATGCAATGCAGACTTGCTGCAATTGTGCAACAAACTTATGAAGTCTGGCAAGTCTAGCAAGTTTTCAAAGTTGTAGCTCAATTACTTGCTATTTGTGATGTGACTTTTATCATTCTGTTTGCTGCAGGGGTCAGGTGATGTCAAATCCTGCCTTTTTTGGTTATATAAAGCTGCAGAGGACCAACCCAAGGGAAGTGCAATGGGACTAGATCTGCGAGGACCAGCTGCTGTGATGTGATGGCTCTTCTTTACTATTTCTCCTTCCAATGGACTTGTTCTTCAGGGATCCAAATTGTATGGACTTGTGTTGCTATAAACTTTATCCAACTCAGGTAATGGCAACACTAGGTTCTGTGTAAACCTTTCCCTATACAAACCACTAGGGATAGTGTCTAGTACAGTAGCACAGCTATTCTACCTCTGTCAAATCACACAGCCAAGTGTATGTAACCGATTGCACATGCGGAAGATGTAAAGAAGTTGTTCGTGTTGCTTACTGAGAAAAATGTTCATGTCAACAACTAGAGTAACCTTGGTGTATCAAAGGAACATTAATTTGGGAGTTAAAGCCATTAACCCCTCCAGGTTAAAAGCCTGGTGTGGCTGCAGAACATTCGTACCATTTGAGTGGACACACATTTTAATCTTCAAGGTTGGGACACATTATAACAAATAGCTGCTAAGCCTGGGTAGGACATGGGTGATTGCAGCAGGTAATGGCAGCACTGGTTAATGAGAGGACAGTTGCACATCATGCCCTTTACCTCACAACTTGCCTCCATGTTGGAGCATGCCATGGCCCAGGATTGGCCCAGTGACCTTTCCTGGGAGTCACAAGAGCAAGACCTTGCATTAGTAAAAGTGTGGTGACTTCCTGTTAATAGTGCCTATAAGGCAAAATTATTCTAGAAAACAAAAGAATGCTATTGTCAGGGGACATGTGTCCAGTAAGGAAACAGGTGGCTGATGAGGAATGGGTCACGTTCTGCATCAGCCTCCTAAAATGCTATGTATTTCATGTGGAAAGAGTGATTGGATTCAGGAATAAAGTAATTAATGCCTTGGAAACCGAAGAATAGATGGAGTAGAAGAGGAGAATTTCTAAAATAGAATTACTTTTATGCTTGTGTTTTCCAATCTGCTTTCTAGGGGGTTAAACTTACTGTCCCCCTCCCCAAACACCTGTCAGTATTAAATGATTTGTCCAAACCCTCTAATTGACACTGTTGCTAGACAGCTTGATTTCTTAACGACCTCCCATCCAGCCATTGTACATAAACAGACAGAGAGTGAGTTCCTGAGGGCATATATTTTTGGCCTCCTGTTTCCAACCCTCTAGGACACACAGAGGCACACAAAGGGGGTTATTAACGAAAGGCATATCCACTACAAGTGCAAACTACAAGTGCAAAGTGCACCTAAAGTGCACTTGGAAGTGCAGTCGCTGTATATCCGAGGGGGACATGCAAGGACAATAAAAAACAGCATTTTAGCTTGCACATGATTGGATGATAAAATCAGCAGAGCTTCTCCTGATTTCAGATCTACCTCTCAGAATTACAGCGACTGCACTTTCAGTGCAATTTCAAGTGCACTTTGCACTTGTAGGGCCAGATTCACGTAGCGCAGCCGATCTATAGTTCCGCTCGATCTACGTGAATTAAGATCCGCTCCCGCAAGTTTAGGAGGCAAGTGGCTAATTCACAAACCACTTACCTCCAAACTTGCGACGGCGGATCCTAAATCCCCCGTCCGGGGAATTTCCCAGCGTGCATTGCTCCCACTGACGTCGCTAGGACGTCAGTGGTTTCGACGCTTACGTAAACGACGTCCATCCGTATTCTAGAACGACTTACGCAAACGACGTTAACAAATTTAAATTCGACGCGGGAACGTCGGCTATACTTAACATTGGCTGCTCCTGATGAAAGCAGGGGTAAGTATACAACGGGTACGCCGCTACGGAAACGTCGTAAGAAGACTGCGTCGGGTCCGCGTACGTTCGTGAATTTGCGTATCTCGCTGATTTACATATTATTTATCGTAAATCAGCGGGAACGCCCCCGGCGCCATTTTTAAATTGAAAAAAAGATCCGACAGTGTAACACAGTTACACCTGTCAGATCTTAGCCCTATCTATGCGTATCTGATTCTATGAATCAGGCGCATAGATAGGACCAGTTTACGTCAGAGATACGATGGTGTATCTGTAGATACACCGTCGTATCTCTTTGTGAATCTGGCCCGTAGTTTGCACTTGTAGTGAAAAGTGGATATGCCTTTAGTAAATAACCACCAATGTGATTCCTTTGGACACAGCAGATCATGGATCACAGCAATCAGATTTGTAAAATAAAGGCTGTATTTTCTACAATTTCACAATCACAAATCACAATCACCAGAGCAGTGCAGTGTCATTATGGTGAAATGGTACTCTTATGGCAAGTGAATCTGTACAATGGCTGGCTGCTGTGATAACACTGTGAATGCCAGTGCAGCCATGCACTGTCTCTAATCACTAGCCACAGCAGTACAATGTCACCAGACTAGTGCAGCCATTCAGTGTCCGTGATCACCACCATACCGATCTCAGTGTCACCATAAAAGTGCAGCCAGTCACAGTCTTCCTGATCACAACGCCACCAGTTACAGTACTGCCAGGCCAGTTTAGCCAGATACAGTGTTTCTGATCACTGCCACAGCAGACCAGTCTCAGAAAGGGGAGTTGAGACAGGCGCTGGAAGGCTGGGAAATGAGTCCAGAGTATCTCATCTGGTGCCCCAGCAGAAGCGCTGGCTACAGGGCAGAGTGCCCCTGGCATCTGCCCAGCATCAGAAAAAGAGTTGGCTCCGGAGAGTCTGAGAGATGATCTGCGTGAGCTGTTTCCCCAACAACAGATATCTGTTATATAGGCAATTCTCCCTCCCCAGCAATTGGACACTACCCCAATATCTGCAACCCAGCCCCGGATCAGAGGAGTGCAGACAGCTGTTCCCACTCTGCAGCGGCTGTTTTTATTCCCGGGAGACCGTATGTGCGGTTTTGTTCCCCAGTGCCAGAGTCGTACTTTTACTTTTCCTGTTTGCCTGGGGTGGAAGTTTGTGACTAACACAGGTCCAGGCCAGTTGAGGGTCAGGAACCTGGTTAGTCTGTTTTAAAAGGGGAGAAATGTGACAGAACCCACTGTCACTGTGTGTTTTGAAAGGGACTGGGGGCGGGCCTCCTACCGACAGACTATGGGCCAGAAAAGATACTGGGGACCCGGGACATGCTGGCACTGAGACAGGAGGGGTTACCCTGGCAGACAGACCTGGAACCTTAAGACTACTTTTCCAACATCCTCGAGTTGACCTGTTCGGGGTCCCACTGTGGCTGTTGGACTGTTTCCCAGGGGAAGTATTGTCATGGACCTTGGAATGCGGAAGTGTTCCTCCTTGAAATCTGTTACACAGTGGGGGGTCTTCTGCTCTGTCTTAAGGCTCCAGACGGCTCCATTGTTCTGTGTCTGGCTATTGTGTACATTAATTGCCCCCTGGGGCTTCTGTCTCATTACACATAGCAGTCCTTCTATTCAAGCTATCGGACCAATCCTGCTGACTCATTTTCAAGTCCTCATTTGCATGGCTAAGAGGACCTGAAGAGAACTACATGTACTTTACAATTGACCAATAGGAAAGCGGTTGTTGGGGGCGGGATGTTCCAAATTCTGTATAAAAGTGTGTTGTGTGCTTCCAATAAAGGAACTTACATACAGCCTGCCTGGTGTTTGTTCTAATGGATTCCGAACGGCACATAGCTGTAGTTCGGATCCCGGAGCCTTAGATGACCGAACCATCAGACGTTGCGATCTGCAAGCTGACTCTCTAGTAGCAGAGGAGTGTCGGGGGCGGAAGCGAGCGAGCGAGCAAGGGTCTCGTTACATTCTGCTTTTAAAAATGTAGTAATTTTGTGGATGTTTTTCCTGTATTGGCCTTCAGGGCCTCAAGACACGTGATAGGTAGTCAAGAAAATATATTACTAATTTATGCCCCTTGAAAAACACAAAGGCACTCCTTGGATTTTGGGCCCTTCTATGCACCTAGACAGTAAAAAGTCTCACATGTGTGGCATTTCCATACCCAGTAGGAATAGAAGAATATCTTTTGTGGTGTAATTGTATGTATGTCTACATTGTGTGAGAATAGCTTTTTAAAGTAACATTTTTGTGAAAAAAAATCTATTTTTATTTACTTTCTTAATTTTCCAAAAAAAAAATGGTAAAAAATGACAACTTCAAAAGACTCACCATGTCTCTTACCAAATACCTTGGACTGTCTAGTTTTTCAAAAAGTATTTTTTTTGGGCTGATAGATTTCACATATATACAGTATACCATAGATTGTAGACTTTACAACTTTAACACATACTAAATACTATACACTGATTTGGGTTATATTTACCAAAGAAATGCAAAATACATTTTGGCCTAAATTTATGAAGAAATATTAATTTATTTGCACAGCTTTTTAACAGAAAGGCAGGGGTTGTTTTTGTTTTTTTCAAAACCGTGGTCTTTTTTCCTTTATATAGTAAAAAAAAGCTCAGTGATAGTTAATAACCACTTATAGAAAGCACTATCTGTTTGTCTTAAAAAAGTGATATAAAAATAATTTGGTACAACATTGCATTACTGAGCAATTGTCATTCAAAGTACGACTTTGAACATGTTGGTCATCAAGTGGTTACCGTACTTAACTAGAAGAAAATGTTTAAAATGCTGTTTTCTTGTTGAGTAAATAAGTTTTCAAATATATGGTAGCAGCAGTATGTACCCAGATAAAACATGACTAATCCTGTGATTACACAAGTAGCAAACAGTAACTTAAATTAACTTCCTTGCCCATAGTACAGATACTTATAGTCTGTAAATAAAATTTCTGGGTAAAATAGATCTGGGATGGGGTTTATTCTAAATGTACTTTCTTTAAAATAAGGTAGGAAAGGCTGAGATACTTTCACATACAGTATATGGATTTTTTTCTCCAGGAATTAAGGTCAGTGGCCATACACTTCCTGGGTTAATGCTTTATCCTTTGCATCAACCTTCTATAATACATTCTTTTTTTATGAGTGGGGCTTATATTAACATGACATTTGTCTCTTGATGTCACCCATACATTTGTCTGTAAAGCATTAACTTGAAAGTTTTCAGGATAAACCTATCCATCTGATTAGCAATAAATCAACATCTCAATAAGAAAGGGATCAGCAGTTTCGATAACGTACTATAGATAGTGCGCCTTTTAATGCACAATGACTAAATGCATATGAAAGTAATTAGAAAAGATTTTTCACAAGTGTGCCTTCTGGCTTAAGTGAAAAGTCATTAATCATTTAACCCTATATAAAATTAAACATTTTATCTCCTAAGTCATTCCTGGCTCATTTCACTGTCAATAGTAACTTTACCTCTGCAAAAACCTTTAGATATGAGGATTAGGCAAGTAAAAAACAGAAATCCCCCATTAGGGACATACCAAATACCAGGTTTATCTCTGTAGCACATTTTTGTCCTTAAAGTTGTCATTCACTAACCATAGAAATACTTGTTGAAAAGCTTTTAGTTTACTAAAGCTGTACGTATCATGAAAAATTTGCAAACGCTGGTGATGTCTGCATGTTATTTCTCAGAGCTGGTTTACAGGTTTCAGAAACAATACAAACCTACAATACAATACAAACACAATACAAACAATACAAACAAACCAACAATACTAACAAATATCATCCAAAAATATTGGTTAGCCTTGAAAAAGATATCCCCTCCAAACAAAAAATGTATCTACAGGAAAGCCTTGGGATTAACCATTTCAACCCCAGAAGAGTTGAATGCTCAATGACCAGAGCATTTTTTTGCGATTCTGCACTGCGTAGTTTTAACTGACAATTGTGTGGTCGTGTGAAGTTGCACCCAAACAAAATTGACGTCCTTTTTTTCCCACAAATAGAGCTTTCTTTTGGTGGTATTTGATCACCTCTGCGGTTTTTATTTTTTGTGATATTTACAAAAAAAGAGCAATAATTTTTAAAAAAGCACAATATTTTGTACTTTTTGCAATAACAAATAGCCCCAATTTATTTTTAAAAAAATGTTTCCTCAGTTTAGGCCGATATGTATTCTTCTACATATTTTTGTTAATAAAAATCGCAAGAAGCGTATATTGATTGGTTTGCGCCTAAGTTGAAACATCTACAAAATAGGGAGTAGATTTATGGCATTTTTATTATATTTATTTTTTTACTAGTAATGGTGGCGAGCTGAGATTTTTATGGGGACTGCGATATTGCGGCAGACAAATCGGACACTCATGACACATTTTTGGGACCAATGTCATACAGCGACAAGTGCTATAAAAATGCACTGATTACTGTACAAATGACACTGCAGGAAAGGGGTTAACACTAGGTGGTGATCAAGGCGTTAACTGTGTTCCCCATTGCATGTTCTAACTGTAGGGGGGATGGGACTGACTAGGGGAAGAGAGAGATCGGTGTTCATACTTTGTATGAACACAAGATCAGTCTCCTCACCCCTGAGAGAACCAGAATTTGTGTGTTTACACCCACATCCCCTTCCTCGTTCTGTAACGAGCAATCGCGGGTGCCGGGCACTCGCATCGGCTCCGGGGATATGCTTCGGCTCTTTAAGAGCCGACGTACGGCTATGATGGCTCATGCAGGGGAGCCAGCCTGCCGCAGCATAACTGTGGTGGCTGGTCCGAAAGAGAAAATTAGTTCATAATATTATATAGCCCCCCCAACAAAAATATGGTTTAGGTGCAAGAGATGTGTAGCATGCAAAATGTGTTTGAATAAAGAAAGAAAAAAGGTAGAATGTATTTCAAGGAGCACCCAATTAAGAAATGTACCGTATCACATGTAATATTACCTATGTAACGTAAGTACAAATTACAATAGATAGGAAGGAACACCTGTAAATTAGAAGTAAGAATTAAAAAAACATATTAATAATATTTTAAAATAAGGTTTCAAAAAGCACAGTGTATCCAATCATTTCAGATTGGTACACAATAAAGACCATTATAAAGAAGAGAACAACATAAAAAAACAAAATAACAACATAGCAACATAAAAAAAATGATCTCTCAAAACAAAACCTGCTGGATTGTATTAATTAAATACATTGGGCTAGATTCACATACCTTTAGGCGGGCGTCGTTTTATGTATATTAAGTGTGACCCCATGTAAATGACGTTTCGATCAAACGGCGCATGCGCCGTCCGTGGACGTATCCCAGTGCGCATGCTCCAAATTACGTCGGCAAATCGTCAATGCTTTCGACGTGAACGTAACTTACGCCCAGCCCCATTCATGGACGAGTTACGCAAACGACGTAAAACTTGAAAAATTTGACACGGTTCCGACATCCATACTTACCATTGGCTGCGCCATCTTTTTGGTGGTTTATCTTTACGCCTGAAAACCCCTTACGTAAACGGTGTATCTTTACTGCGACGGCCGGGCGTACGTTCGTGAATAGGCGTATCTAGCTGATTTACATATTCTAGGCGTAAATCAGCGTACACGCCCCTAGCGGCCAGTGAAAATATGCAGTTAAGATACGACGGCGTAGGAGACTTACGCCGGTCATATCTTAGCAATATTTAAGCATATCTCAGTTTGAGAATACACTTAAATATACGACGGCGGGGATTCAGACTTACGACAGCGTATCTACTGATACGCCCGTCGTAAGTCTACCTGAATCTGGCCCATTGAGTCTAGCAGGATTAAATATAGACATTGATTTGAACTGCTTTAAATCAAATTTGTAATAATTTCTATTTTTACTGCTGTCCCTGTTATATATACTTTTTTTTTTGTGTTTATTTACAAACGGTTTATTGAAAAATAAGTCTCAATACAGTTTAAACTCATAAAATACATACATGAGCAGTAAACATCTGTGAAGAATATGCATAGCAGTTATTCGAGAGGCAGAGAAATAGGTTATGGTTTGTATAAAAGGCTACCCGGTAGCATAAAACAGTAATGTAAGAACTTAATGAATTAGTTTAATGGCAAAGAGAGAGAAAAAAAAAAAGGGGAGACAGCAGACTCATATCTTAATTCAATGAATCAACAGAGAAAGGTCCCAAGGCTTCCATTTCTGATCGTATATGTTCATAGTATCATATAAGGTGTGATGAATGCGTTCTGCTAGTTTGATGGACAACATACGATCCATAATTTGGGACCATGGCACAGTGGAGGAGCGCCAGTTGAGCGCTATCGCCCAGTGCATTGATGTGAGCAAGGTGTGTATTAGCCTGGTGTGGGCTATAGGAATGCCGGGGATAGGATAAAAAAGGAGACACATTTTAGGTGTCAGTTCTATTCTTCTACCTGTTATCTGTTCTATTTTGATACTGACTTTTTGCCATGTATTTTTGAGGTGTGTACATTCCCAGAAGGTGTGAATAAGGGAACCCTGTATATACATTTTTCATAGGTATTTTTTACTTCAGCGCTACAATGTATTCCCTCTTGTTTTATTTTCATTTAGAGATCACCAACAGTGTCTTTTAGATAATCTCTTATATTTTTTTTAAATTAACATTGTTGTTGTGCTTATCGATGGTGATTGCCTGTTGTTGAAGTTGCTGGTTCTTGGTGGTAGAACGCATGTCGGCTCCTGGTTGAATTAGAGAGGAGGGGCGATGTCCCTGACATTTATATGCTGTGTTGTGGTGTGCCTGACATATGAGGCACTTTTATAAGTAAGTGCATTTTTTTTATATTTTAAATAAAGGAGTTTTAAAACATTTTACACAATGGAATCACCTTGTGTGACTTGTATACAGCATTTCCATAATAGAGATAAGGAGAAAGAGAAAAAAGGCTTTGGAAGAGTCGAGTGGCGGTTCATCCTACTGGAGTGTGATACCAAAATACAAATGCTATCAGACCTTCAATGGTCAGTGATTTCTGGCAAGTGTAGTGTGACACTGGGCACATGTCGTTTATGATTTTGGAGCACTTATATGGCACCATTGAAGAGTATTTATAACACAGATTTTATTTGCGCTTTATAATTGGAGCACATTTATTTTGTATGGTCGTTGAAGATCGAATGAATCAACTTCACATGGACTGTATTATTATTACATTTTGGACTTTCCAATTATGTTTGTTATTCAGAATTATGTTGGGAATTAAAAAAAAACACTTTAAGGTCATTTACAACATTTTGTTATCACTCAGCACTGGCCTGTTCTTTCTTTTATACTCTAGTGAATATTGTTTGAGCTTCAACATTTAGTGAGGCCGCCAGCTATGTATTTAAGTTTGAACACATACATTTTTATTTGGGTGTTGTCAATTCCTTGAATGATCCTAAAAAATAGTAAATCAACCAGCGCAAATAAAACCTAAAAATACCGCAGCTAGAACACAGAGGGTCAAAATATCAAATCCCCAATCACAGAATATAAAACATCAGTGCAGCGCAAAACATCTAAAACCAATATAGGATTATTAATATAGAATTATTGTCATTATGAAAAAGAAAAAATAGTCCATGCTTTTCATATGAATTCTTCCAAAGCGGAGGGTGATAAGCATACACCAGCAAGTGTCCAAAGTGAAATAGATGATGTTCAAGTGACTTTAGTGACAACCTCCACCAATGGTAGTTATAGCAGCTCACATCAGCTAATGGACCCCTGAATAAATCAGTCACGAGGGACAGTGTACAGGACGCGGGTGACGTCACGATCATCGATCACGTGTTCCGTATGCGTTACGTCCTAAGGGGCGGGACTTCTTCAGCGGTGATGGAATGACGTGGGGCACCCGCTTATATACTGAATAGGGTATGAATGTAGGAGTGGCGCTACTTTAAGAGTGCCTAAATAGTGAATGGTAAAATGTGCATTCAAAAAATTATGCTTTTTAGTGTCTAAAAAAAGGGGGCCAACCTGCAATTTGTGCAATGAATGGATGATGAAAGGATGTGCATAAAATGTGAATAAAATAAATTAGATATAAATAAGAATTTGTTACAAAGTGCTCAAGTATTAATACATGTGCTGAATGCCCATAATCAATAGGTGAATTGATGTGCTCTCTGTGTCACAATTCAAAAGTGCTTATGCCAAGTGAACTTCTGTTCCAATGTTCCACTTAGTGACCACCTCGAACAGTGCTCTTATGTGGCCCGCACTCACCGGATACTTCACCCCCTCCTGGGGTTTAAAGCATTCACAGTGTGTGCCACTGTGCAGCATTCCAGCAGTTATCCGTCCTACTGTATTCCTGGAGGTGCTTCCAATGATTACCTCATATGCAGGAGAGTAAAGGTCCCAATATAGTGTGATACCGTATGTACAAACTGTTTTTATTAAGTAAAATAGGGTACTCACATTTAGGCAGTAAAAACAAGCATTTCATGCAAAAAGGAAGGGTTGTGATGTTCTGAACATGTATTAATACTTGAGCACTTTATAACAAATTCTTATTTATATCTAATTTATTTATTTATTTAATTCAAATTTTATGCACATCTTTTTATCATCCATTCATTGCACAAATTGCAGGTTGGCTCACTGTTTTTAGACACTAAAAAGCATAATTTTTTGAATGCACATTTTACCATTCACTTTTTAGGCACTCTTAAGGTAGCTCCACTCCTACATTCATACCCTATTCAATCTATTATTCCATCCCGGTGAAATAAATTACGTAGAGGCAGCTACCTGTAGGGGGGCGTCAAAGCCCCACATATATTGTATATTGGCACTTTTTTCATTTTTTATTTCAACTTTCACTGCACGGATTCATTTATTTTTCTCACCCTCTTATATACACTGCCAGCCAGCGTCTCTTACCGATGACGAGAATTTTAAACAAAAGCGTCGCCCTAGCAACCTATCGCTGCGGTTGATACACCTCAATTTTATATAAAAAAAAACCTTTGCCAATGCTTGCTATCGCAATAGCATCTTTCTAATAGGAAAAAGAATATATATAAAAAATTACACATAACATGTATAAATCAATTCCCTATATAAATGTCATCCCGCGTCCAAACTATGTCTCATGGATACTACTATAGAGAAATTAACAACAATAAATGTATACTAAAACTACTAACTGCGAAAACTAAACACATATTTTTAACGATCAGAAATAAAGCAATTGATATCAAATTTGACGCTCAAGCCACTTGGTACCATAACTTTGGTTTTATGAATCCAATAAGATTCCCTTCGGGTGAGTTGTTGTAGAAAATTGCCACCTTCCAGTGCTTGGTTACCCTCTCAATACCCCAGAATTTCAAGCCCCTGGGGTTTTGATTGTGTACCAATTTGAAATGTTTAGACACATTGTGCGTTTTGAGTCCTTTTTTGATGTTGTTTACAAGCTCTCCCAGTCTGACATCGAGGGTCCTCGAGGTCCTGCCAATATATTGGAGACCACACTCACATTCAAGCATGTAGACAACACCAACTGTGGCACAAGTAATAAGTTCATCTATCTTATACTGTTTATTTGTGGCAGCAGCCAAAAACTCCTTGCGTTTTTTGATGTTGCATTTTGCATGCCTACAGGCAGTACACCCCCCACAGGTGTAAAAACCTGAAAGGAAGGAAAAAAGCCTACTTTCTGACTGTACAGGTGAATCGCCCACCCCTGGAGCAAGTGGGTCTCGTAGGGAGGGGGCTTCTTTATATATAAAAGATGGACGGTCAGGTAATAGGGGGCCCAATACCCCCTTGAATGATCCTGCCTTGAATCTTGTTTGTCTTGAACCTTGAATTTTTTTTCTTCTCTTATGAACTGCCTGATTTAAGCCATGTCTCAGCACTGCCTATTTGCCAGATTATTGTGCTCCCTCCAGCCAATCTCTCGCTTTTGTCTCTTCTGCCTCCAATCCGTATCTTCACTACAATTTGTTACCGACATTTGGCTTGATCCTCTACTATGCTTCTGCCTAATTTCAACCTGCAACCATTCCTTACTGACCTTTTGGTTTGTTTCCTGACTACTGGACCCCGGATTGCTCTCCTGGTTCTTACGACTGGCGTGAAACAGGAGAAGTTCTGTTTTGGAGCTGTTGAGTTTAAGATAACTCTTTGTCATCCAGTTTTCTATCAAAGAGAGACATGTCTCTAGACTGAGATGATGATCCTTTTTGTTGCAGATGTGAAAATACAGTTGTGTGTCATCTGCATAGGAGTGGTAAAGTAGATTTTGGCTACTGATGATTTCAAAAAGAGGGCGGAGATAGATGTTGAACAGCACCGGTCTGCAGACTCTGACATAATGGAGAACTCTGGGGACTCTAATATAAGGGATGCTCTGAGAACCCTGATTTAAGGGGGAACACTGAGAACTCTGATGTACAGAGAGGACTCTGATGTAAGGGGGAACACTGTGGCTTCTGGTGTAAAGGGGAACTCTGATGTAAGGGGTTCTCTGAGAACCCTGATTTAACTTACTGTACTCACTCTGAGGCAGGAGAGAGAAGGGGGAGACTTCAGTCACAGACAGGGATGAATGGTAAGCTCACTCACCCCTTGGCAGTCAGCACCTCTCATCCAGATGTATACCAAGGCTGCTGAACTTTAATTTCCACCCCCCCACTTTCCTTTTCTTAGGCACAGCCCTGAAGATTGTAGAGTGGGCAGACACATTGGGGTAGGGGTGGGAGGAAGACTTGCAGATCAAGACCTCTCTCCTCTTTTGTCTGTGTGTGTGTTTGGAGGGGGGATTGTTAGTGCTGGCTTTGAGCAGCATGAAAGAGAGTGTATCAGACACGCTCAGCTAAGACAACTGCAGCTAGCAACCCTGCTGGGAAGCCATAGTCCAGTCTGAATAATGTGTCCGGGTTTCAGGCAGTCTGATGATTCCAAACCCAAACTGTCTGGGTGAATCCAGGTGGCAACCCTAGTTACAGCACAATTGGTATTTGACAGCTTTATGGATACTTTTTCTAGCAGACCACACAAAAAGTCTAAACTAATCTCAGGTAGGAGACACAGCAGCCTATGTGAGGGCTTACAACCAATGGTCAGGGAATACATTTCAACCACAGATGAAGAGAATACAGGTAAAATATAGAACAAATAGCTATCCCTGACTACCCAATCTTAACATTTTCAGTTAAAGTCAGCCTCCAGATTGCCTCTTGCTGTCCGTGAGGCAGTGGGGACCCCCATGACTCTAGAAAACAAATAGTGAGGCTTTAGGGGTGTAGGGAGGAGCAGCCATAGCAGATTCATCTGCAGAAGTCTGGATATGCCACAGGAATCCAACTTCTATCAGAAGAAAGGGGCATGTGTAGTTAGGTAGGTGTGTACTGCCAGTTTTAGTAGTGAATGTTCATGTCATGTCTTTAAATAATTGTACCATTACATCAACTAATTAAAGGGGTTGTAAAGGTTTGTTTTTAATTTTCTAAATAGGTTCCTTTATGCTAGTGCATAGGTGCACTTACCTTTTCTTTCGATTTCCTTTCTAAATGTTTTTTTTTCTTTGTTTTCTTTGTCTGAATTTCTTATTTCCTGTTCCTCCTCAGTTAGCTGTTCTGGCTGACTAACCCCCAGCCAGAACGGCTCGGATGATGGGGGCAAGCTTACAGGAAGTGAGAAATTCATACAAAGAAAAAAAAAACATTTAGGCCTCGTACACACGACCGAGGAACTCGTCGGAAAAGACACATAATTTTCCTCGACGAGTTCCTTGTTAGGCTTGTCGAGAAACTTTCTTTGCGTACACACCGTCAAGACCAAATCTCGTCGTTCTCAAACGCGGTGACCTACAACACGTACGACAGCAGGGGAAGTTCGATTCCACTGGCACAACCCTTGGGGCTGCTTTTGCTATCTCATATTACTGCGTGTTAAGTAAAAGTTTTGTGAGAGACAATTTGCGCTTTTCAGTCTGTTACAGCGTGACAAATGTGCTATCTCCATTACAAACCCTACTTTTACCGAAGGTGCGCTCCTGTCTCATACTTTATTCTGAGCATGCGCGGGTTTCTAAGCATACACACGAACGCGTTTCTCGTCGAAAACCAGCCAGACGAGGAACACGACGAGGAAAATGAGACTCCCATCGAGGAAAAAGAACTTGTTCTCTTTTTTCCTCGTCGAGTTCCTTGACAGTTTTCTCGATGAAAAGCATACACACGACCGTTTTCCTCGGCAAAAAAAGCTCTCCCACCAGGTTTCTTGATGGATTCTGTCGAGGAAAACGGTCGTGTGTACGAGGCCTTAGGCCTCGTACACACGACCGAGAAACTCGACGGGCGAAACACATCGGTTTGCTCATCGAGTTCCTTGTGAAGCCGCCGAGAAACTCGACAAGCCAATTTTCTCCATACCGTCAAGGAAATAGAGAACATGCTTTCTTTTTGGCTTGTCGAGTTTCTCGACAGTTTCCTCGACAAAAATGTACACACGACCAGTTTCCTCTGCAAAAAAATATCTCCCAGCAAGTTTCTTGCTGGTTTTTGCCGAGAAACTCGGTCGTGTGTACGAGGCCTGAGAAGGGAAATCGAAGGAAAAGATAAGTGAACCAACAATGCACTAGCTTAACCCTCCTGGCGGTATCCCCGAGCGTGACTCGGGGTTGATTTTTTTTGGCTAAAATCGGTAACCCCGAGTCACGCTCAGGGTAGCTGTGCAGAGCCTGCAGCGCGCGCTGGCTTACCTTCTCCTGGATCCAGCGATGTCACCACGCTGTGTGAGCGAGCGGGACCCGCTCGATTCACACAGCGTCCTCCTGTGCCGCCGATCTCCGTTCCCTGCGATGTTACGACGCACGGGAGCGGAGATCGGCGCCAAATTCAAAAACGTAAACAAACACTATACATACAGTATACTGTAATCTTATAGATTACAGTACTGTATGTAAAAAAAAAACACACCCCCCTTGTCCCTAGTGGTCTGTCCTGTGTCATGCATGTTCTTTTATATAATAAAAACTGTTCTTTCTCCCTGCAATCTGTAGATTGTCCATAGCAACCAAAAGTGTCCCTTTATGTCAAAAATGCTTTTAGAGCAGCTAGAAAACAGCGATAAAAAATTATATTTACTTGCAGAATTGTGCGATAGCAATTTGTGGGGAAATTCGTCATAAAAAAATAAATAATGACGGCAACAATTCTGCAACTGAGAAAATTTCAGTGATTTTGAGTTGATTACATTATTAAATAATTTTTATTAGAATTATATTATTATTTGTTATAATTATTTATAATTATTTATTATATTATAATTTATAATTTTGTTTTTAAAAAAATGTCATACCCGGGATGCCTATTAAACTCTGGTTTGGTCAGATTTAAGTGAGTTATTCCTAAAAATTACAGGCCTACAGTACAAATCACCAAATTTCCTTGCAAATAATGGTACCGCTTTCAGCATGTTTTTTCTGAAAGAATCATACCGCCAGGGAGGTTAAAAGAACCTATTTAGAAAATAAAAAACAAACCTTTACAACCCCTTTAACTTTTGTGAAATGGCCACGTGGGCTTGGTAAACAAGTAAATAGGAAATATTAATAGTAATAAGTAAGAAGAACAAATAAGCAGAAAATAATAATAGGGATAAATGTCCCCTTGATAATATGGGCGACACTGAAAATTCTGCAATATATACTATGTTGTGTATTCCAATTTTTTTTATCTGTGTTTTAGTGTGCAAATGTATTGTCTAGTCCTTAATCACCCAACATTAAACTAACAATTTTATAGTGTTAAGAATATGAGTAATAACAACCATTATAATTCCACAAAGTGGGGGTGGGAAATATTAACAGCACAAATGTCTTTCGCACATATAAAGCTTAATAGATGGTAATGAACTTTGATTCCCTTGGCTTCTATTCCGTAAAAAAGAAGGGTTAACAAGCATAACACCATTACACAATAAGAAGCAGAGTTGCCTTTGTTCTTGAGAACACAAAGCAGATGAGATCATACATTAATTCCCATGAGTAACCCCACTCTCCTGCTCAGTCTGTTTTGCTGTGTTTGGATGATTAACTTGGTGGGTGGGAAGAACCTCCAGACTCGGGAGCCTTTTTTCATATTATTGTCCCCCCCCCCCCCCCCCCTTCACACGTCTATTTTCTCCCTGATGCAGCTAAGCTGTTGTGATCACAAAATAAGGAAATCCGCGCCTGTCATTTCATTTCTTTCTTTTCTAACTTGGGTTTTGTTGGAAAGTCATTCTTTTGTCAACATCTACTCAGTGTACACCATTTAATATTTTTTTTTTTGATCTGTTGGTTAAAGCAGGAAATTAAAACTGGGACAGTCTATGTGCTATTTAGAGACAGAAGCATTTTCAAACAGTTTCTAGTTAGTTACTTACTGTAGTAACTAGCTATCTATCTAACATAATAAACTGGAGCACACTACATATCGAAACATGTCATTTACCAGCAGGGAAAATAAAACAAATGCAACTTCTGTATGTGCTTTTAAGTAAAACTTTTGGCCTCCTGATTTCTGATAAAGAAGCATTTTCATATAGTTTCTACTTAGTTTCTTAGGGGTTTATTTACTAAAACTGGAGAGTACAAAATCAATCTGCAGAGAAACTAATCAGCTTCTAACCTCAGCTTCTTCAATTAAGCTTTAGCAATAAAAAATGGAAGCTGATTGGTTTCTATGCAGAAGTGAGATTTTGCAACTAACTAACTAACTACAGTAAAACCTTGGTTTGAGATATGCAAGCGATGTCTTGATATAAGAGTAGCTGGAACGAATTATGCTTGCAAACTAAGGTTTTACTGTATCTATCTCAAGGGACTGGAACACACAATTTAATTTTCTTTAAAATAATACCTGGTAATCCTGCCATGAACACCCTTTTTCAGGCACTTCCTGTTGCAGGCTGACCATAACATAGCCTTCAGAATATATGATGGGAGGAAAAAGTCCTGTTAGGGAACCTCTTAAATCTTTAGACACATAGGGCCATATTCTTAGAGATCTCCAGCGGCGTAACGTATGTCCTTTACGTTACTCCGCCGCAAGTTTAACTGGCAAGTGCCTGATTCCCAAACCACTTACCTGTAAACTTGAGGCGGCGTAGCGTAAAGTCCACCCGCGCAAGCACTCCTAATTCAAATGATTCTGGTAGGGGGCGTGGATCATTTAAATTAGGCGCGCTCCCGCGCCGATCGTAATGCGCATGCTCCGTCGGGTAAATTACCCGACGTGCATTGCGCTAAATGACGTCTCACGGACGTCATTTGTTTTGACGGTAACGTAAATGGCGTCCATCGCCATTCACGGATGACTTACGCAAACGACGTTAAATTTTCAAATTTCGACGCGGGAACGACGGCCATACTTAACATTGAGTACGCCACCTAGGGGGCATCTTTATCTTTACGCCGCTTATCGTTTACGGAAACAACGTAAAATCACTACGACGGGCAAGCGTACGTTAGAGAATCGGCGTGACTAGTCATTTGCATATTCTACGCTGACCGCAAAGGAAACGCCACCTAGCGGTCAGCGTAGATATTGCAGCCTAAGATACAACGGCGCAGGCCGTCGTATCTTAGGCATGTTTAAGTGTATCTCAGTTTGAGAATACACTTAAACATAGGACGGCCTTAGAATCGGACTTACGTCGGTGTATCTGCTGATACGCCGGCGTAAATTCTTTGAGAATATGGCCCATAGGGGGTTATTTACTAAAGCCAAATCCACTTTGCACTACAAGTACACTGAAAGTGCACTTGGAAGTGCAGTCGCTATAGATCCAAGGGGGACATGCAAGGAAAATAAAAAAAAAACAGCATTTTAGCTTGAGCATGATTTGATGATAAAATCAGCAGAGCTTCCCCTCATTTCAGATCTACCCCTCAGATCTACAACGACTGCACTTCCAAGTGCACTTTCACTGCAATTTCAAGTGCACTTTGCACTTGTAGTTTGCAATTATAGTGCAAAGTGGATTTGCCTTTTCGTAAATAACCCCCACTGTGTTACATGTCAACATTGCAGGTCCATGAATTTTTATTATATGTTATCATTCATCATCACTGTCCCATTGGGCAATGGATTGCTTGCTGTAACTTGGATGCATTTCACGGGGCGGCACCAGCATCCAGGGAGGACATTTTGGCTACCTCTGAGGTTTACCATATGGAGACCTTTACGGACCATATAACGGCAGACTGACAATAAGTAACCATAAATGGGACACATAGCAGCTAGGATACCAGCCTGGTCCCTTATGTAGGATTTGCAGTAAACATTTTTTTTTTTTTTAAGAAACAATTATTTGTCTCCCATGGGATTGCAATTGATGGTGGTGGTTATTACTACTGTATGTTCAGGCCTGGGGTATAGTTATGTTTTTGTTATTGTACTGTTATGCCATTTACCAAATACCACCTTATCTATTTAAATAAATCAGACCAGACATACGGTACTTCTTGGGTTAAAATGACCATAGCAGTCCTTTTATTACAATACCCAACCATGAAAAATCACTATATTACACAATAGAACAGGTAATAAACAGAAACACATACCATAACCTCTCAGACTGAATGTAACTGCCTGTTTCTTCGAATTTTTGAAGGCACACTTGACTGACTAACTAGCTGTATCTGGCGCCACCTTGCCTTTCCACAGGCCCTAGCCACAACTTACACCGGCTCAGGGACAATTGTTTGGCAACTTCTCCAGCTGATACAGCCAACTGCCCCAACACGTAATACTTCCAACCTTATTAGGGCAGGAACATCCATACCAGAGATGGGCCTGCCCCCTGGCTGCTACTCTCAACGCACAGCTGAGAGCCATAGCCAGCCATGCCTGCCCCCTCTCCAGTGAGTGCTGGAGGGACAGAGCAGAGAGCGGTGACTGACAGCTACTGTTCTCCACTCTGAGAAGACTGAAAACTGAGAGATCAGCAGTCATGTGATCACCCAGTTCTCAGTGTTAAAAGTGGCGAGTGACAGCTTTAGCATTACACCAATGCAGCAGCATTGAGGTGAGTATGTTTGTTTGTTTTTTCTATACCCCAAATGCCTCCTTTAAGCAGGCAGGGTCCATTATTCTAAGAAGAAAAATGTTACTGCGCTGATCTAATTATCCAGAGGTATTTAATCTCTGGGAATATGGACATAAGTGAAATATCAGGGCCACAATGTACCCAATCTTAAGTGTGAATAACCTGAATACAAACAATAAAAAATATAAGAAATATATGAGTCATACAAATGTGACACAGTGATTTCAAACTTAAATCATATATCTAGATCAGTGTGTCAGCATACAATCCATATGCCACAGTGCTTCTATGAGAAAAATGGCTGTTGCTGCTACTGACCAACCAAATAGTGAAAACAATACGAAAGATATTACAAAAAAAATATATTATATATATATATGTGTGTGTAAAAACCCAATATGCAGTACGCCAACTGCACCGTGAGTTGTCCAATAACCAATATTGGAACAAAATAAAATATCAATAAAAGTGAAATAATTATCAAACAACCATACAAATGTGCAATGTGCTGGCTGCACTTAAAAATAGTCCAAATGACAGGCAATCTTGCTCTTATACAATAGGTTCCAGCAAACACAAGGTTCAATGTTGGTAATGCTGTGTACAGGAAAGTGCCGCTATCTCTTCCACCCGACAAAGATGTGCCACCATCACCAATGGTTAAAATCAACACTCACCAGACCCCAGATATTATTAGGCTCCAAAGTGGTGTCTTTTCTTTGTCGGTCAGTGGGTGTTGCCTCCTTTTCCCTTTTACAAGGTGTCATCAATTCCTCAAAAACAAGGGGCTCATCATGGTGTAGTATATTAAAATATGTATTTATTTAAAAAAGGTAAAAAAATATAACACTTACAATATAAAGTGCCTCTGACCGGCACTGAGTGTCTTTGGCAGTGTCAACCGTTAAAAGCCGCTGACCAGCATTTAAGTGGCGTCCTAAGAGGTGTGCTTGCCCCGCTGTGCTCCGCATGTATTGCTACAAGGGGTCCGTGCGCGCTGGTGTGCTGCACCCTCAATGTGTGTGTCCAAACAGCCTCTACGCGTTTCGCTAGTTGCGTCGTCAGGGTCCATTATTATAACCCGCAGGACATCTGCTCTTCCATTTAGCTATCACTGGAATACTTGTAGACAAGAAGTGGCTGCAAAGAGACTGCAGAAGATAAGCAGCACTAAGATGCAACAAAGGACAAAAATAAAAGGTAAAAACAAAAATGTTATTAAATGAAGACAATTTATGACACACCAAACTAAATATTGATCAGTTATGATTTACATCTGCATCAATTCCCAGGACAAGATATTTCCAGGACAAATCTCCAAAAACAGCAACAATACCTAAGTTAGCAATATACTGACAATTGCTGTGTGTAATTTGTCATTTAATTATCTATAATATATAACATACTTAAATTTAAGTGGTATTAAGTCTCTAAAGCCTTGTACACACACATGGTTTATTCGGCAGGAACCAGCAAGAAAACTGCTGGCAGAGCTTTCTTGCCGAGCAAACCGTGCTTGTGTACGAGGCTTTCAGGTTTCTCATCAAGAAAGCCCAAAATCTAGACTAGAAAAATAGAGAACCTGCTCTCTATTCTCTCGTCGTGATTCTCGGCAGTGTTTTCCTGCCAAGAAATCCAAGAGTGTGTATACTTACTTGTCGCCGTGGAAACCCATGCATGCTCAAAATGACTTTGACGCATGCACGGTAGCTTTCTAAGCATAGGTAGGGTGCAGCAAGATGGCGACGATGGCATTGAATGTGACGAGCGCATGCTTGTCGTGGTCGATGACGTCCCCGCGTTCTTGCCATTCTAAAGAACGGCGGTTCTTTTGAATGGAGTTTCTGTACACTCGGGCGGCAAGAGATTCTTGCCAAGAATCTCGTCAGGAAAAACAAGGTTTTTTTCCTGACGAGATTCTGGCCCGTGTGTTAGTATGTAGAGAATCTTTGGACATTATGGCACACTTACCTTACAAATGTGCTCCTGTCTGATGCAGGCTCTGTTTGCCTCTGCTACTTGCAGGTTCCCAGATATCCTCTTTGGCTAAATGGGGGCCACTGATAATGTAACTCCTGCACATGCACTATACAGTGTACCCAGAAAATAACAAAATTGCTAGGGGAAAGAGAATTTTTTTTTTCGACAAAAGAGACTTTGCATGTTTTTTTTTTGGCCTAAAATTGCTATTACCTAGCAATTTTTTATTTGCAATTTATTATAGCTCAGAATCAGGAAAGGAGATGTTTTTAAAAAAGTTACCATTTTTATGTAATTGACTTTTTCTGTTGTATCTGACTAAGAATGTGTAATTTAGAAGGGAGGACTGCTTTGTCCACTGTATAACGCGCAATTGTAATGAGACAATATTATCTGTATCAGTCATCCCAATGACAGGCTATTACAGGAAGAACTGACTTGATTATTTGTACTCATTCCAGACTTCTAGCATGAAAACGGTTGGCTGTTGATGACTAGTGCAATAGAAGACATACTGAGAACTCACCAGGCATCCCTTTCATAATAATTCATAATAATGATTAGCTTTATCTGTTAAATGGTTTACTAGTCTTGGTTCATGTATTATTTGGCTCACTAGCTTTCATTCAAGAATGCCTACAGGGACCCAAGCTAACATAATTGTTGATAGCATTTTTTTTTATAAATCTCAAGAGCTGTTTTGCTACTAGTGATGAATGAACTGGCCTGGGTTCAGATCGCTGGATATTCTCAGAACCCAGCTTGAAATTAACGAACCCTAAACATAGTACCCAAAATTCCAATGTGGTCTATGGAAGCCTAATCTTGGTATTGTTTGCCGACTTTTCAAGGCCAATTTGCAGGCTATTATTAAAAAAAGAGTATCTGGGCACTGCCATGGGGGACATATACTGTACCATTGCAAAATATTTATTTTTAAATGACCTTTCTGCAAGGAGTCAGTCTTTAAAAGGCATAGCTCATCTTTACCAAACAAGAACTGCCTTTACAGAGAAGGGGTGTCTGTAGGTAAAAGCAATTTGTGCTGCTTTGACCAAAGTTGAATAATGCCCGAAATTTTGTTTCGTCTCGTTTCCGTAGATTCGTAAAGATTCGTAATTTCGTAAGACGCAAGTTTTCATATTCGGACTCGTTCGTATTCTTGTAACAGTTTTATTTTCTGTTGATAATGAATAATTCGCAATTCTGTCTAATTTATTGTCTTTGATTCGAAATTCGTAATTTTGTTAGATAATAATTTTTGTTTATTCGGTACACTACTCGTAATTTAAAATGTGTTACTTTTGTGAGATTGCCTTTTCCGTTGATTCGTAACATTGTTTTGTTTTCGTTGATTTGTGTTTACTACCGTGCTTTTGAATGGATTCGTACTTTCGTAAATACATTGCGGTCATTCGCAATCTCATATTTTAGTTTTGTTTTCAACATGCGGCTATAGCCTCCTACCATGCTTCAAATGCATTCGTAATTTCGTAAATACATTACGTTCATTCGTAATGTATTTTAGTTTAGTTTTCAAAACGTGGCTATAGCCTCCACCCCTGTACGCCATTTTGAGAGGGTGTATCTTGCTTTATTTCTAATAAGTCTTGTACTTACTCCCAGTCCACTCCCTGACTCAGTCTCCTCCTCAACTGAATCTAAAAAGATTCAGGAATGCATTGTGATTCAGACACAAAAGAGATAAGCTGATTGGCTAAGATATTAAGTGTAACGGTCACCACCGTTTACGACCTTCCATCACCCACGACAGCTCATCTGACACTCCAACCATCCAACAGACATCAGACATCCCAGAATAACGATACTTGTTCCGTTACTGGTTTTAAAATTAAGACAACTTTAATGGTAACTTTCAGTCTTATATACAGTACAAGGCATGAAAGGAACAATCAACTCCCCACCCACACATCACACCGTGGGGGGCTTCAATCACATTCTTTGAGCTAATTACTAAACATTCTAGACATCTCGGCACCGGGCTATAATTATCCTGACCTAATCACTGCACATTCCTTCATTAACAGAACTCAAACAAAACACCATCACACAATGATCTCCTCAATCCACATCGTTAGACAGACGTTCTGTCTCCGACAGACCGGTAGTCACACCTTTACACAATGGACAATGAAATGTCTAGGAGTAGATGCAATTAACACCTTTTCAACAGAATGTGTCCCCACATTGAATAAGCCAACAAGTTGTGATATCTCAAGACATCCTGCAAACATGAATTATTATTAATGTCCCATCTCATGTAATACATGAATTATGATTCACTTGCCACCCCATCTCCTGGCTCAATCTGTGCCCAAAAGTCACTCCTGTTACATTAAGTAAGATACATCACTCACTACACTGCCCATTCGAAAGAACGATTCGAGAACACGAAATTACATACAGACAAAGAAACAAATTTACCAACATACGAATGAAAATAGGTACATACGAAATTACGAACATTTTGAGACAAGGAAAAACTTATATATTGAGAGTCCAAGGGCCGCACACCCCAAAATGTTGTAGAGACAAAAATGGAGAAATTCCCCCCGGGGGCTTTTAAGCGACATATTGTGTAAGGTATAGAAATACGAAATTACGAACATACATATTAAGATACACTTTCTTACACTGTCCATTCAAAAGAACGATTCGAGAACACGAACAAACGAAATTAGGAACATACAAAGAAACAAAATTACGAACACACAAATGAAATACGAAAATACGAAATTACGAACATACAAAGAAACAAAATTATGAACACACAAATGAAATACGAATATACGAAATTACAAACAGACAAAGGATTGAAAATACGGAATGCAAATCATTCGTTATTGATGTCATTTTCGTTCGTTTACTGTTTCGGTGTTTCGTATTTTCGTAAGTTTGTCCATTCGTAAGTTCGCATTTTCGTTATTTTGCTTATTCATAATTTCGTAATTTTTGTATTTTGGTTCTTAGAGCTATTCGAATGTTCGAATTGATCCGAATGTATGAATACTAACAAATTTGTACGAAAATCCATTCGTTACGAAACAAAACGCACATGTCTACTTGCTACAGGGGTAGGCAATTTACATACCTCATGAAGCCTGATTGAAAAACTCCCAGGACATTGCTATCAACTCTGCTAAGAGAATCCCAACTGTTACTGTTCACTTTCACCATCACAGGAGCAAGCTCTTTGTCTGATTGAATCCCCCTCACATGTGCTTTCTCTTCTCTGATGCAGTAGCTATGAGCTCAGCATTTGAGATCTCGCTTCTGTGATGGTGAAGGTAAACAGTAACTGCTAGGCATCTCTTAGCAATGTTCTCTGTTTTTTTCCAGTCAGGGTTCATGAGGTAAATAAATGATCTGAAACCTATAACAATGGCATTATTCTACCTTAGTCAAAGCTACACTGTTTGTTTTTGGCTGGAAATACCTCCTATCTGCATGAGCGGTTTTGGGCAATGAAATAGAAATGTAACTTTTTTTTTTTTTAAATAAGCATCACTGTTTGTCTCATGTAGCAATTATATTGTATCACATATATCAAAAATTATTTTGCTATTTTTAAATAAGCCATTAATTTGTCGCCAGAGATAACACACTCATACACACTTACATTTCATTAATTAAACAGTTTCCATAGCTAGGCAATCAATGGCCAGGAAGTGTTATAGCTAATGTATGTATGCACAATGGAAGTCAATGCCATGTCAAAAAGAAGATAATACTTCTAGCTGGGCGTGAGGTGCCATTGATTGAATGATTTACAATAGGAATTCCTTTTTCGGTGCACACAATGTACTACATGCACAAAGCCACATAGGGGAGGTGGAGTCGTAGACTGCACAGGTCATCTCTGTAAACTATGTATTTATTCTGTGACCTTCAATGTTGCAGCGATGCCCTTATCTTGCCTCAAAGGCACACGCACATGCCTCACATCACATAAATGCATCTTTCCATTGTCACTTTTTATAGGTTTTATCTCAGTTCTTATTTTTTATTTACATACTGTATTAGCCGCATTTTACTAAACTTGGAACAATGGATGAATATAGGTAAGAGATAGATAGATAGATAGATAGATAGATAGATAGATAGATAGATAGATAGATAGATAGATAGATAGATAGATAGATAGATAGATAGACATAAAATATCCTTCTAATAGTATTGCTTGCTGGCATACTGTCATGGTATAGCTCGTTCCTCAATAGTACACAGTATGCAGTATGGTCGTAATCATTTTATTATGACTATCTTTATATGAAGACCTGCTGATATACTGCATATATTAGATCCACTAACTATGCACAAACGCATGCAGCCTCCCTCATTTTTCACCCTTCTGACATAGACAGGCTAAAAGTTATTTTTAGTCTTTTAGTATCCCTGGCTTGATCATATTCCCCGCTCATTCTTTAGGGCAAGGCTTATGGAATCACATGCACCATACAAACTACAAACATGCATAGAGAAATGAAAACACCACAAGCAAGTATATAATAATTATTTATTATATTTTACGCATATCCAGATAAATATTCTATGTATAATTTTTTTTTTTTTTAAATAATATTGGCCACGGCCTGATTCATTTTTTTTTTTTAATCCATTAATGACACACCAAACTTTATTTTTTAACTTCAACTCTCAATCAAATATATTCTCAATAACCATATTCAGCCCAGCCACTGAGACTCGAGCTGATCCAGTATTTATAATTAAAACCTTATCTTAAATCTCCCCTCTAGCAATTCACCAGAGTGAGCCACCACATGAATCGGCCGCGACGAGAGGGGGAGGGGGGGTAGGGCAGGGAGCTGTCCTGCTGCATCCATCGGGTAGCTGGCACTGACCCAAGCTGACCCAATCCCTTAAATAGGCTATCATCTGACCATTATTGCCCAATCCCTATCTGACCTTTCAACCTTCTAGAAACCCCTAAACCACCTGACCTAACTGACCAATCCCTAACTTAAGCTGCTAACCTTCCAGTACCTTTACCTCGAACTGACCTTAATTAACCCACTGACCTCTCCAACCCTTACTGTCACCTGACCTTGCTTAACCAATTATCACCATAGGCTATATACCCCTTTTATATTTTATTCTCCTGTTGCTGCCGTTACCCCATGAGGAAAGGAGGGCCTAAACGGCTCTCCCTTTTCCTTTCCCATTCTCTATCAAGGACACCCACAAAGAACAATTTTCCAGTACCTCTCTTCTATACCCAACAACCATGTAGTTGTTGACTTTGTCTTTCCAAGCCAGTCAAGACCTTCCAGATCTGCCATGGTCAAGTACAGAATTTTCAGGTCTGACAGTATTTCTTTATTAAGGTAAGTTTGGCTTGCAACCTATTGGCCTGTGGAGGTGTTCTGCTTGTTGCAAGTTGGGTAAGCACAATTTTTTTTTCAGCAATGATTTTCAGGAGAGATTGGTTATCTGACACATTCTCAGCCATCTGTCACCAGATCATCACAGTGCAACCACATACACACATAAGATATGCAGCACAGAAAATAGAGCAGTACAGGGCATATACTATTGAAAGGGCATTTGCTAGCTAAAATATGGTGGTTCCAGCACCAGCACATAAGGACCAAACAGCAAACTACAGACATGTGACCTGGTCTGGATGCCCAAACCTAGCAATGTCAATGGCTCTGTATATCCTATATGGCATTGACTGGCAATGACTATTTTTGGCAATACTGAGATTGATTGCATTACTATAAGAATTATGCTGTGCATAGGTAGACAAATATGGAAGTTGCTAATTGCATTTTAAAAATAACAACTCTTCCTGTTGCATATTAATGGGTTGCCTGTATTCGATATCCATGCAGTCTTATATTTGTTTCTTAACCACTTAGTACTTAGTCAGATCTCTTCTTTATCTTTCTGGCCATGTAACCTAGAATATTTTCTCATATTTCTTTATATTTATTTACCATCTTATCTGCCTCACTGTGATGCTACGACCGGAAATTTGGTTGTATATCAATAACTGTGAAGGCTTTGTAAATACAAATGGCAAAAATGAAGCTGAAACACACTGCAAAGAAAATGCAGCTTATATCTAGAACATTTGCTTTGCATTTACTGTATGTACAGCTTTACAGCTATAAAGTTCAATCACAAAACTATATCAGTTATTTTAACTCTATTTGTTACTGTATCCCATGACAATTTTCCACTTAAAGCGGTGTTCCAGCCACAATTTTTTTTTTAAGTCAGCAGTTACAAACACTGTAGCTTCTGACTTTTAATAAGGACACTTACCTGTCCTAGACACCAGCGATGTCGGCCCCCCGAGGCCTGTCCCTCGATCGTGGCAGATCCCTGCGCCACCATCCTCACTAAGGGAAACAGGCATGGGGCCTTGCAGCTTCACTGCCCGTTTCCTACTGTGCATGCACGAGTTGCGCGGCGCTTTATGAATGGGCGGCTGTTCTCTGAGATACACACAGTTCCCAGAAGACAGCGCGCCCCATTCCCCAGAAGACAATGTAAGGAGGACAAGAATGAAGACCAGACTAGGAAGAGGCAGATTATGAAGATCTGCCTAGCAACCGCCATTTCTGGTAAGTAAAAAAAAAATTTTCAATTTAAATTTTTTACATTTTTTTGGAGCAGTAGTATATAATGTACAATGTACAATGTGTGTCACAATGGGTCACAGAAGCGCAGCGCAGCACTATAACAAAGTTTTTTTCACAATTATGTTACAGAAACACACACATTGTACATTATATACTACAGTAATAGAGGGGATTATAGGATTTTACAAGCATTTTCACTCATTTCACACTGGGGATTCCTGACAGGCAGGGAGATAGAGGGGGGGGGAGAAGACAGCACACTTCATGGTAAGACCTACCCCAAAAATAAGCCCCACTGTGTCTTTTGTTGCCAAAATTAATATAAGACCTGGGCTTATTTTTGGGGAAACACAGTAGGTGTGAACCCAGTCTAAATGTAGAGTTTACAAAAATGGATGCAGTTTAGGGGCCCTGGAAGAAGTAATATCTTACGAAACGGACGTAGAGCGGAGCGGCGCGCTGTCGTCACCCAAGAGCTCCAAACATTCCCCCAAAGGACGGGTGTCTGGAAGTTTGTGTACCGGCCGGCACATCAGATTTGAGGCATTATTTTACTGCATGCTTGTAAGTGCAATACAACTTTTTAATACATTTTTCTACTCATTTAAAGCGCTATGTGGAGCTGTTATTGTTTTTTACATGGTGGGCATTTTTGCTGGTGATCTGTAATCACTTTTGGATAAGACCCAATGTTAAGGATCGAATCTGTTTGAACTGCGTGGCTGGAAGTGACTACCTATTATATGCTGTTCATGATTCCCTGTCGTAAGGGATCATGCCAATCTGGTAAGGAGCCAATTAATTGTTTGGTGGAGGATACATCACTTTTCTTTGGACATGTTTTTCAACATATTCTGGAATTTGGCACAGAGCACAGATGTTTGGCATTTCATGTGTTAAACATTTATGGACTTTATTTGCTATAATATTCTATAACTTTTATTTTTTTATTTTTTTGTTTCATTGTAAGTAGATTAATTTGAATGCATAATTTTTATTTTATTTATTTTGATGTTCATTATTAATGTTATCACTGACTCACTGTCATTAAGGGGTATGAGAGTGCTCTATAGTGGCAATCAACCTCTCCTGTTTTTGGTAGATTAGTGATTTACATATACCATCATACATTACTTATGTCATTTTTTGGAAATTTTTAATGCTTTGTGATTTAAACACTTTTTTTACATGTTTTAGAGGTAGCGTTTATATTTTTCTCATATTTTGTTTTTGAATCTATTGTTTACATGGTAATCACAGCTCTCAGATTGAACAGGCTGTAACTGCGTTGCAGTTTCCAGTATTTTAGCGCAGTTTCTTTCCAATTTTCTAATGCAATCTGACACCAGTAAACTAAAACTTACATCTTTTAGATTGAACTGGTGAAGGGCACCACTAATCAGAAATATTAATCACCTTCACAATATACTAGAATCCCACACCAACTATCTCACACCTCTCATGTGTACGCCCTGGGTCAGATCAGATTCTATATGTTCGTATTCAGTGCTTTAACTACTGATATCTGACTTGCTAGGTGCTCACGTCACTGTCCCTCTAAAATATGATTAAGACCCTTGTCAGTGTCTAAATAGAGACCTACATTTCCTTCTTCTAATGTTGAATCCAAATTATTTTAAAAAATGCTGGCCAACAGACTCGCTTTGATTATGCAGACTCTGATCCATTGCAGACTAGGTGGGATTCGTGCCTGAACACTAAGCACATGATAACGCAAAAAGAAATCTTGACTTTATCCATGTGGCAATGTCGAGGGTGATCCAACTCATTTTACTTTCATCAGATGCATAGAAGGCCTTTTACTATGTTGACTAGACGTTTTTGGAAGAGGTGCTAAAACACGTAAGTCTGGGGCACTTTTTTCTTTCTCGTATTATGAAACTATACTCCAAATTCCCCATAAAAGATGGACAGGTTGACACACATTTTCCATAAATTCTTTATTACCAGCATGTAGCAGGATGCATGGTATAAGCTACTGATATGTTGGTATAGGGTTCCACAAATTTCATATTAATTCTACTCTATGATTGCTCCTACATATGGGTAGGGGGAGAAATCCCTTCCACAGATCTTTAGGCTTGCTCCAAACACGGACACTAAACCCACAGAAGTTTACAAACCATCATGTCCCACCAGAGCCAGTGTACTTCCTTCTCCATCACAACTTCTATCCAAGGAACACATACAAACAATCTGTTCTTGTTTATTGAATTAATGCTGCCAGAGTTTGTACCAGCATTAGGGTGTACAGATGCCTCCTACTATAAAACCGGTTTGCCTGGATTAACATAATCAAACACATGGTAAATTTTACATCTGTGTTTAGGGAACTGAAGAATCCTTCAGACAGAGGTGGTTCTACTAGTTACAATACACAGTGGAATATAAACCTAACCAGTCACAGCACCAGAGCAACGATACCCGAAACTCACTCCGGGAGAGATGGCAGCGGTGGAGGAGGTGATCGAGGACCACTTCGAGGGCTTCGATCTCAGGTATGCTATGCATACTAGCTAATTATGCCTTTCTCTTGCAGTTTTTTTTTTTCCCAGACTTTTTTTAAGAGGGTTTACTTCCTCTTTAATGGTTTTTGAATCTACTGTATCATTCTGGAATATCTTCTTGAATCTGAAAAAAAAAGACAAATGAGAAAAGACAAAAAGAAAGAGAGAGAGACACATTTTGTAAATATACTTAAGCTGACAGAAGAAAAAAGAATGTAAAACAAATAATAATAAAAACATATAAAGCCTTGCTCAGAAGGGTCAATGTGCAACTTGGCAATTTGCTAAAATATTATTTTAATTAGAAAGCCCAAATTTACATTTAGACAATAAAGTAATGTCGTTATTGCTTTACATGTGGTATAAAGGCAATCTGCGACCAACAAAAAGCATTTGGGCATGAAATAATTTGCTAATTAGCTACAGTGACATGTTTCGATCAAGTTAGATCCCACCAGATTATTGCTATAATACAAATTTCAATTTATACACAGTCATGTTAAATAATTTTCTACAGTGTCCATGCAAAGAGCATTGTAGAGAACTCTGATTCTATTCTATTGCTGTTTCTATGCAGCTATCTGCAAAGATGACTGATATTTAAATTACAAGCTCCAGAACTAGTACATTTGCACTGCAGTTATTATGGAAATGGTGGTCTAATAAAAATACATATTTTGAAGTTTCAACATCAAGGCTGATTTACTAGAGTAGTGAATATTCACATAATGAATTGTGTGAATTTTCACTTTAATTATCAAATCCTTGAAGTAAATATTAACACACTGGGGGAGCTTATTATTACAATACAGGATTTATATAGCACCAACAGTTTGAGCAGCCCTTTACAACATGAGGGTAGACAGTACAGTTGTGTAAACATCGATAATCCACGCTACCCCCACTGTGCCAAACAGGCTAGTGATTTGCAATAAAGTGCCCCAAAGTGCAAAAAAGTGCAAATGCTCTTGAAAAAACTATTTGTGAAAAATAGGGAAGAAAACTCCTGAAACACAAAATATAATATATACACAAAGGGAAAAGAAAAAAAATCAATCTATCAATATGACTGGTGCTGCATTAACAGTTTAGCTGAAATATACAGTCAAAAGGAGAAATGTCAAAAATAAGGTAAAAATGTGCAACCTTCTATATGCAAACAAAAGTGCCAATCTCCACCTAGAATTTTCAGCCAAACAGATGAAAAAATTATGTATAGAGGGGCCGCTTACCGGATCTGATGGATCCCTATCACAGAGATCATAAGGGCTCAGCAAGTATCCAAAGGACTACACAGAAGTCGATCATTTTCTCCGATCCTCCTCCACCAAACATCTGAAACAGGTGCACACGATTGTACCGCAGACAGGATCAGGGGGGAGAAATTAAAAGCTTCATGGTGCAGTATGTTAAAAGTTAAAAATCCCTTTATTTTGAGATTCAGGGTTACTGACATCCAATGAAAAAACTTTTCAAGTTTAAACAGTTTAAAAAATAAGCTGTCTTCAAGCCGCGGCTCGAGCCAGTCAGCTGAGGGCGTGGTGACGTCAGATTGTATTGTCTCCTATCCCTGTCGAAGCCTCGTATGGAGAAACGCAGCGTCGGGCAGAGCAATACAATCTGACGTCACCACGCCCCCAGCTGACTGGCTCAAGCCGCGGCTACATAATCTGGTACAGCTGTGCATAGTAACCAACCAGCTTTTAACTTCAGATTGTTCAGTTAGTGCCGGTTCACACATGGGCAACCCGATTTACAGCGCGACTTTGCAAGGTGATTTGGAGGCGACTTCAGCGCGACTTCAGCACGACTTCAGCGTGACTTTGAGCAACTTACAACGCGTCTTGAAGTTGCCTCCAGGACAAGCGACTTTGGCTGTGGCCAATCACAGAATAATCAGCTCTGTGGGAGGGAGGGGTTTGCCTGGGTAAACTATTTTCTTTTCCTGCTTCAGATAAGATGGAGATCCGACTTTGGAGGCAACTTCCATTGAAATCTATGGATACAAATTGCCTACAAGTTGCCTAGATGTCGCCTTGAAGTAGTACAGGAACCTTTTCTGAAGTCGGAGAAACTTTAGTAGTGTACATTAAGACGGCTCTCATTCACTTCAGTGGAATTTCTTATGTCCAGCGACTTGGGGCAACTTGAAGTCTGACAAGTCGGATCCCAAGTCACTGTAGTGTGAACCGGCACTTAAGCCCTGACAATAAAATCTAGAAGATTGATTGGTCACTATGCACAGCTGCACCAGATTTTGTGTGCACCAGTTTTAGTAAATCTCCCCCAATGTGTTGTGTGAAGACTTCTAATTATTTTGGCAAATTAGCCCAAAAGCCGCAGTTTGTGTGCTACTGCACCATTATCTTGCCTGGTACATCATAAATTAACTGTAATTGCATCATTTAATTACGCAATAGTAAAAACAGCACAGCACTAAGAGGTTACTTACTGCCACCAATTAGAAAGTGTCAGTTCACCTTTTCAGAAAGATTTAAAAGGCAAACTAGCTGCAGCAACTAAGGATGCACTGTCAAGACAAAATAAAGAAGAATTGAACTCGGAATTATTCTGAAATGCCAGTAAACTCTTGAGACCAGCAGTCAGAGGCATCAGTACCTTAGATCTAACACTGCAGATATACAGCTATGAACTGCAGCTATAACACAGCTATAATATAGTAAATCTTTGCTTTTTGAGTTCAGGAGTCAGGACTACTTTAAGGCTTCTGTATCAGGTAAAGGATCAATCGTAAATGTTTCAAATGTATCATATTTACTGCCGCTGCTTTATGCTCAGTTTCCCGGTCTGTGATCTTTGTATTGAATGGTGAATGTGTCATGTACATGATGTTGCAAGGTCAGTGTCAGAAAACATCCAATCACATGTTAATTCCTGACTGCTTTCTATGTCTACCTTCTATTACCTTCAAGGGGACAGTTAATGGAAATAATGGGGAGTGTTACATAAATGACATATAATATAAAATATTATGAAATCATTGAAGTGTTTTCTTTCTTTTACATTTTTCATTTTCAAAAGAATTTACAATGGTACTAAAATGGTCTTGTTAATGAGAAATAAATACATACATTTATGACTATAATATAACATTTCTAACAAGGTAACGCAGAATGTTTAATCTTTGCTATATTGTTGCATTTGAAAATCGTGAATTGCATGCAGTTGTAAAATGTTTTATTCCCTTTGCAATTTTCTACAAGATAATTATAATTAATATTATTTGTTTATTTGTGAGACATTGAATGCTGTTCACCCTGTGTCCTTGTATATGTAGCACCCCCACAGGGGTGGCAGATGATTGGGTTCCCCAGTCCTGCACAGCAAAAAGTATTTTCCACACTTTCTTCAGACACAAGGAACAGTCTTTGAGATTGATTTTTAGGTTTTATTAGGGTTAATAACTTGGTTGGGGAATAGGAATTATAGGATGCCCAACTTGATAGCAACAAAACCAAGGACAACTTCATTCCTATGTATAACTCCGGATTTGTCTTCTCTTCTTCTCTATGTACAACTCCAGATTGATCTCACATCCGACTGCTAATAGTCTCTAGCCCTGTACACACAACCGGGATTCCCAGCGGTAAAAAGTCCGCCGGGAATCCCAGGGAAAAACCGAGAACTTGCTTGGTAACTTCCCCCTGTACACACCAGAGGTTTTCCCGTAGGGAAAACTGCGTTGAGAGCTTTAGCCGGGAATCCCGGTCGTGTGTATGCTCCACCGCAGTGTTTCCCATAGGGAAACTGCTGGGAAAAAGACAGCTGGGAATCACGGCAGGAAAAAAGAGAACATATTCTCATTTTTCCTGCCAGGATTCCCGTTGGTTTTCCTCTCAGGAAAACTGCCATGGAGCATACACACGGCCAGTTTTCCCAGCCAAAAGCTGTCATGGCAGTTTTCCCGATGGGAAAACTGGTCATGTGTACGAGGCATCAGATTGAAAAGATGCAAAAGCACCTTAAGGACTAGGAAGTCTCAGTCCTTCAGAAAGTAGACTGCATCCCGGAGTACCTCCAACTCCGTTGTAGACACTGGTGACAGCTCTACCAACTGCAGGAAATGTCAGCCCACCTGGCTGTTTCTTCACCAGCCCACCCGGCTGCCTCTTCCACAGTCTACCTGACTCATCACCAGCCTGCCTGACTGCTCCAGAAATCTCCCAGGTGCAAAGTTGATGAAAGATTTTAGCACAACGCTATCTCCCAGAGAGATCTGCTACAGGTGGCAGTACTTCCTCTTGTAAGTCCCTGACCGTGCTGATGTACTGTACTCACACTGTCCTCCTTGCTCCCTCTGCCGCTCAGGAAAAAATTCCTTTCAAACTGCGATACTGTCAGGATCCTCCCAAGCCAGGCCCCCCCCCCAAAAGGGGTTCCCCTCAAAGGCCACCAACAGTCTCCTCAGCACTCAATCTCCATTTTCCCCAGCCAACATGACACCTCCCAATTTTAGGGCTGGCTCAGACACCATGCCAGGCCCACTGCCTGGGGATTGGCTGAGCTCCCCTAAGTATGCAGATCAACCCTCATGGCCTCCACCCTCCAGCTTCTATAAGTTTCTCCAAACTCCCAGAATCAGGGGGAGGCACCAGAGACCTGCCTGTATAAGTCATCTAGCTCTGACCTGAAATAAACTCGTGCCCCAGATTCAAGACTCACAAGTTAAACATGAGCAAAAACATAAATTTGCCTGAACTCACACTAATTGCTAGATATAGATAATCCACTGGTATGGTAACCATGACAGGTGCAATAGACTTCATAGCCCACTGTCTTCTGCAGTATCTGGCATACCAAAGTCCAAGCAGAGAAACATTGTATTTTATTGCTGTACTGCAATACCAGCATTCACTTGCCAGTGATGCGGCAGGTAAAAACAAGAAATGACCCCTCCAAGTAATTTAGGACTGTCATTAATAGGCAGATAAAACAAGCAGACATCTTAAAAGATAGCATGTAATATATGCCTTAACCTTTGAATCAGAATAAGCGATTTCTCTCTCTGCTTTTTGGTTAAGTGTTCAAAGTGTTATTATAACCATGTACAAATAAATAAAATGAAGAAGCATCATTAGCACACCTGATAAATTGCTGTTTTGTTTTAGACAACTTGAAGATCCCCCTAACAACAGTTGCACCTATAGGGTGGCTCCATTGTCTTGCAGAGTCTTTATGGAGCCACCATTATGTGCTCTTTCTCAGGACTACAGGTGTTTGCTAAAGCTGATACAAATTTCTCCACCCACCAGTTCTCAGAATAGCATTCTCCTCTGCAAACTGCAGTGCTTCTCTGCCCATGACTTCTCAGACAGACAGCTGCTTTCACTTCTGTTAATGTTAATGTGATGTGCCTTTTACTCGCACCCCGACTAAAATTTGGTAGGGTGCTGTAAAATAAGTTTTCGAGCAGATTAAGCCCCGAGCCTATATAAATCGTTGTGCACTACACACCTGGCATTAATGTATAGAGGAAGGAAGCGTTGAGTCAACATCGAAGAAGAGAAGAGGGAAGAAGACGACACAGAAGACCGGCCCGCCGCTAGTAAAAGAGCTGGAAGACGATAGCGGTGCCCGGCAGAAGGCAGAAAGAACCGGAGAGCGGGAGAAGAGAGCGGAGAAGTCGGAAGAAGACCCCCGAAGTCGGAAGAAGGGAGAAGACCGGGCCACCACTAGTAAAAGAACTGGAAGAAGATAGCAGAAGAGCCCGGCAGAAAGAACCAGAGAGCGGAGAAGTCGGAAGAAGACCCCCAAAGTGGTAATAAGACCCCCGGAGCTGACAAATAAATGGCTTTAAAAATCTGTCTAGTGTGATTTTTTTTCTTGACACTTTTTTCCCCCAAAGGTGAATGGGTAGGGGTACGATGTACCCCATACTCATTAACATAGGGTGGGGGGCCGGGATCTGGGGGCATCCTTATTAAAGGTGGCTCCCGGATTCCGATTAACCCCCCCGCTCCCAGACCCCGACAACCAACGGCCAGGGTTGTCAGGAAGAGGCCCTTGTCCTCATCAACATGGGGACAAGGTGCTTCGGGGTGGGGGGGCCGCAGGGCCCCCCCTGCCCCAAAGCACCTACCCCCCCATGTCGAGGGCATGCAGCCTGGTGCCGTTCAGGGGGGGCTCTCGCTCGTCCCCACCCCCTTTCCTGACCGGCCGGGCTGCATGTTTAAATAAGGGTCTGGTATGGATTTTGGGGGGAATCCCACGCCGTTTTTTTGGCATAGGGGTTCCCCTTGAAATCCATACCAGACCTAAGGGTATGCTCTTGGAGGGGGAACCCATGCCGTTTTTTTAATTTAAAATTTGGCGTGGAGTTCCCCCTCCTGGAGGCGACTTCAAGTCGCATTGTGAGTCACCCCAGGTCGCGCTGTGATTCATGCTCAAGTCGTGTCTATGTCGCCTCGCAAAGTCACGCTAAAAGTCGTGTTGCCCCTGTGTGAACCGGCTCTTAAGGTGTGTACTACCAGTGTGTACCATGTGCCTCTAGATTGGGTCACCTTATGTATATTTTAACAATTGCATAAATGTTTTTCAAGCAATCTCTTGATCATAGGAAAATTAAATAATGTATCAATGTGTGTGTTATCTGAGATTCATTATTTGCTAAAATACTAAACCATTATGATGACCCTGAACTGATCAGATTTACTCCCTAGGATATATAAACCATCTTATTATCTGTACAATAGATTGGTCAGTAGAGGGTGCTGATGCTGTCAATGTGACTACAACAGTAAACATTTAGAATATATAAATCAACAGAAAATAGCATCATATATTTGCCTGTACTCCTAACAAAAAAACTGTATATTAACTTATGTAATGCCTGAACAGTTTTCTTTGAATATTTCTTACATCCAATCATCTTTACAAATATTTTCATGGCATATGCTTTTCCATATTTAATCATGAACTGTGCAACGTAATTCCATTACAGAGTGATAATATCCCCTCATTGATGTCTGTATTAGGATATTGCTAAATGAGAACTGGACAATTTGAACAGATCACATTTGCATTATTTTAATTACAATTGTAGATTTATCAAAAATGGCTTGCTTTTGATTTATAATATGTTTTGGTAATATAATGATATAGAATAGATGGGTCTTTGGTCTATACACAATACAGAATGAACTGTATGGAGACATCTCATCAAATATTTTCTTATGCTTGTTGCACCCTCTCCATAATTATATGAATTATTCATTGCAGAAGACAATTTCCTCTTTCTCTTCCCTGCTCCTCTCTCTGGTCAGTAACATGCCAATTAAATCAATTGGCAGTAAATCTGATTGGCTGCTGACTCATGTCTGACTGAGCTCTCCTGGGATGTAGACAAAGGCTGCACTATCTCATTCGGGATGAACAATACAACAGACACGCTCTGTTCCATTCATTTGTCACTTCTTTGGGTCTTGCTAAGTGTCTATGTGATCCAAGAACATCAGCACAGCACTTGTTCAGTTGCAATGATGTTTTTTTTTTCTCTAAAATTCACTTGTATTAAATGTAGCCACTGGACTTATAGCATCAAAAAGTTTTTTTTTTTTTTTCATAGAATAAAAATAGTTCAGCTGTAATAGGTGCATACAGCTAATGTTAACAGGGTTAAAACACAATAAACCTTTCTAGAAGCAAAACAGTCTTAGACTAAAGGCAACGTTACTCTAATGTTTCTTTATGATAATTTTTTGTGTGAAACTTCACACTGGTTGCCAATAGAAGCATCTGTGAAACCCTGTGATCTTGTAATCCTGGCATCTAAAATATATATAAAATGTAGTGCTTCTATATAATATACAGCATGTTCATAGTTACAGCAATGTAGGCAGCACCTACCTCTAGTATTAGCAATCAGGCTGATTTCAAGAATGTGGAGTATGACAGAGCTCCAATATATATCAAACTGATATATTTATTTTGCAGCACCTGATGAATTCTTATCAGAATGGATACTTTCTCATGTACAACAAGGCTGTATATATAAATATATATAAATACACACTACTGTGCAAATTAGGAATGTTTTCAGAAATGTTAATAGCTTACAGTTGCAAGTAAAAGTATGTGAACCCTTTTGGAATTATATGGATTTCTGCACAAATTGGTCATAAAATGTGATCTGATCTTCATCTAAGTCACAATAATAGACAATCACAGTCTGCTTAAACTAATAACACACAAATAATTAAATGTTACCATGTTTTTATTGAACACACCATGTAAACATTCACAGTGCAGGTGGAAAAAAGTATGTGAACCCCTAAACTAATGATATCTCTAAGAGCTAATTGGAGTGAGGTGTAAGCCAACTGGAGTCCAATCAATGAGATGACATTGGAGGTGTTGGTTACAGCTGCCCTGTCCTATAAAAAACACACACCAGTTCTGGGTTTGCTTTTCACAAGAAGCATTGCCTGATGTGAATGATGCCTCGCACAAAAGAGCTCTCAGAAGACTTACGATTAAGAATTGTTGACTTGCATAAAGCTGGAAAGCGTTATAAAAGTATCTCCAAAAGCCTTGCTGTTCATCAGTCCATAGTAAGACAAATTGTCTATAAATGGAGAAAGTTCAGCACTGCTGCTACTCTCCCTAGGAGTGGCCGTCCTGTAAAGATGACTGTAAGAGCACAGCACAGACTGCTCAATGAGGTGAAGAAGAATCCTAGAGTGTCAGCTAAAGACTTGCAAAAGTCTCTGGCATATGCTAACATCCCTGTTAGCGAATCTACGATATGTAAAACACTAAACAAGAATGGATTTCATGGGAGGATACCACAGAGGAAGCCACTGCTGTCCAAAAAAAAAACATTTCTGCACATTTACAGTTTCCACAAGAGCACCTGGATGTTCCACAGCAGTACTGGCAAAATATTCTGTGGACAGATGAAACCAAAGTTGAGTTGTTTGGACAAAACACACAACATTATGTGTGGAGAAAAAGAGGCACAGCACACCAACATCAAAACCTCATCCCAACTGTGAAGTATGGTGGTGGGGGCATCATGGTTTTGGGCTGCTTTGCTGCGTCAGGGCCTGGATGGATTGCTATCATCGAAGGAAAAATGAATTCCCAAGTTTATCAAGACATTTTGCAGGAGAACTTAAGGCCATCTGTCCACCAGCTGAAGCTCAACAGAAGATGGGTGTTGCAACAGGACAACGACCCAAAGCATAGAAGTAAATCAACAACAGAATGGCATAAACTGAAGAAAATATGTGGAGTCTTCTCTTAAGCCTCATACACACCATCGGACTTCAAACAAACTTTTCTGTGGATTTTTGTTTGATGGGTGTTGGCTGTGAACTTGGTATGCATACACACGGCAGGACTTTTTCAAATAGGAAAGGAAGGGTGAGGTGTGTACTCATAATGATCCCCCTCACAGAGACCCCAGGTGCAGGCAATTTATCAAGCAATGATCAGCTATGATTAAACACTAGGAATAGTGTGAAACGCGTCAGTTTGGCGGCGTAGGACTTATGTTGCCGAAAAGTTTGTCCGTTTCTAGAGCGAACATTTGTCTGATGAAAACCGAAAAAGTTTGTCCGATGGAGATTACACACGGTCGGATTATTTTGAAAACCTGCACATTTTGAAGTTTGTAGTCAAAAAGTCCGACCGTGTGTATGGGTCTTTAGACAAGACATTTGCATTTACAATTTTCAAATGGAAAACATGTTCCCTTGAATATTTCCACCAATTACAATGGCAACAAGAAACAAATGGACCCATATTTCATTGAATATAAATGAAAAAAACACATAACAAATAACTAGAGAGGCATTATACAATATTAACACATACAGTAATATGTGATCACTAAAAATACTCTGTACTCTCCATTTAATATCAGATATGGTTAAATCCATGAGCTACAGTTGTGGAGTGAATGTACAAATAGCACCATGCTGTCTTTTTAGAACAGGATAGGAGTTCATTTCTCTTCTGTAAATATTCATCCTATCCTCTGCTGACATATATATGTCTCAGTTGTTTGTGTAAGTGAAAGGTGAGGTTAGGTGAACATAAGGAGGGAGTTAGGAGTGTCAAAAATTAAAATAAACTCGGAAGTGTGAACATGTTCTGTGGGCAGACAGAGAACAAACAGGTTTAATATACAGAAGAGGAAGAATAAGTACAATAAGCAAAGTTCTTGATAGTTGAGGCTACAAGCCTATAAATCAATTCCAGACCCGAGATCTCTGCTATCAGTCATCAGTTCTTTTGTTCATGTACCTGTTATTAGCACAAGCAAACTGTATTCTTCTAAAAATAAAAAGATATGCAAGTAACTTTTATTATCCTTCGGCTGTTGGTAGTAAAAGGTAGATATAATAGTGGCTATGCATTGCTTTTCTCCTTTCCAACTTGGCAACTTAAAATACTTTATTTATTTTCCTAAGCTGTAGTGCCATTAACCACTTGACCACTGGGCACGAAAACCCCCTTAATCACCAGACCAATTTTCAGCTTTCGGTGCTCTCACAATTTTAATGACAATTACTCAGTCATACAACATTGTACCCATCTGAAATTTTTGTCCTTTTTTTCCCACAAATAGAGCTTTCTTTTGGTGGTATTTGATCACCTCTGCGGTTTTTATTTTTTGCGCTATAAAAGAAAAAAGACTGAAAATTCTGTAAAAAAAAAAAAAAAAAATCTAGTTTCTGTCATATTAGCAGGTTATTTCTCACACACAGCATATGCATACTACAAATTACACCCCAAAACACATTCTGCTATTCCTCCCGAGTATAGCGATACCACATGTGTGCGACTTTTACACAGCGTGGCCACATAGAGAGGCCCAACATGCAGGGAGTGCCATCAGGCGTTCTGGAGCACCCAGGCCAATTCTGACATTCCTCTCCTACATGTAAAAATCATCATTTATTTGCTAAAAAAATTACATAGAAACCCAAAACATTATATATGCTTTTTTTTCAAAGACCCTAGAGAATACAATGGCGGTTGTTGCAACTTTTTATCTTGCACGGTATTTTCGCAGCAATTTTTTGAACGCGTGTTTTTAAAAAAAAAACAGTTTTGTGCTTAAAAAAAAAAAAAAACAGTAAAGTTAGCCCAATGTTTTTGCATAATATGAAAGATGAAGTTACGCCGAGTAAATAGATACCCAACATGTCACCCTTCAAAATTGCACACGCTCGTGAAATTGCGCCAAACGTTGCTACTTAAAAATCCCCATAGGCGACGTATTGCAAGGTATTGGAGTATTGAGGGTATTGCGGAGTATTGGGGGGTATTGCAGAGTATGGGGGGGGGTATTGCAGAGTATGGGGGGGGGTATTGCAGAGTATGGGGGGGGGTATTGCAGAGTATGGGGGGGGGGTATTGCAGAGTATGGGGGGGGTATTGCAGAGTATGGGGGGGGTATTGCAGAGTATGGGGGGGGTATTGCAGAGTATGGGGGGGGTATTGCAGAGTATGGGGGGGTGGGTATTGCAGAGTATGGGGGGGTGGGTATTGCAGAGTATGGGTGGGTGGGTATTGCAGAGTATGGGGGGGTGGGTATTGCAGAGTAAAATAAAAAAAATGATGAGTGCAATACTCTGCAATACCCCACCCCATACTCTGCAATACCCCACCCCATACTCTGCAATACCCCACCCCATACTCTGCAATACCCACCCCCCCAGGGTGGGTATTGCAGAGTATGGGGTGGGGTATTGCAGAGTATGGGGTGGGGTATTGCAGAGTATGGGGTGGGGTATTGCAGAGTATTGCACTCATCATTATTTTTTTTTTACTGCAGAGTATTGCGCAGGGATGGCTGGATCTGTGACTGCAATTGTCACAGATCCAGCCCACAGTGCGGCGGCTGCTGCTGCCGCCCGATCCCCCCCCCTCCCTCTCCTCTCACACTGTACCGAACGGTACAGAGAGGAGAGGGAGGAACCGGCGTCATTACATGACGCCGGTTTGTTTACAAGTGATCGCGCCGTCATTGGACGGCGCGATCACGTGGTAAGGAGCCGCTTCCATTGGCTCCTTACCGCGAGTGCTGTTGCTGCGGGTCCCGTAGACCCGGCGAGCACCGGCGATCGCGTGTGCGCGCCCGCTCGGGCGCGCACAACGCAGTCTCTGGGAGGACGTACATTGACGCCCTCCTAGAGTACAGGAACCGCTCTGTAGCCGTATTTTGGCTATAGGGCGGTTACCAACTGGTTAAAACAACTAAAAGGACTACTATATTTTCCATAGCAAACTCATCGTTGGTGTTGTTGACTCAAAATAACAGTTTAACCTTAAGTGCAAAGTGCAGACTCAACAGGCAGAACAAGGGAAATCCATAGATTCCCCCATCCATGCTAAACAGTCAATAAACAAAGCCCCTGCTGCTGGCCATTGTATTCTGACAGCTAGCACCCACTGCTGTCAGAATAACCAAACAATGTCTTTAGCTGATTGGTCACAGTCACTATTGATCAACTTTTGTTCTGCTAGTCTTCCTCAAATTCTCAATCAGCTTGTTAAGCATGGTGGTGTTGGCAGTGGTAGCCATGGCTTGAATTTGAGCCAATTCACAGGAATCAGACAACATTTGAGCTGTGTATGTGGCCTGCTTTAGTCTTTCTGTTGTTTGTTTGTTTAACCCCTTCCTTACCAAGTCATTGTAAAATGACGTTGGCAGGAACCCTTCCTCCCTCCGATGGACGTCATATGACGTCCTGGGCTTCCCGGGCGGCTTGGGGGCGCGCGCTGCTGGCGGCGTGCGTCTGCCGCATCACTCAGACCCGGTGTGCGTGCCTGGCGGCCGCGATGTCCGCTGGGCACCCACGATTGCCTGCGATCACAGCAGGACCGTGGATCTGTGTGTTTAAACACACAGATCCATGGTCTTGTCAGAGAAGAGGAGACCGAAGTGTGTTCCCAGTACAGATGAACACACATCGGTCTCCTCCCCCAGTCAGTCCCCTCCCCGTACAGTTAGAATCACTCCCAGGGAACATATTTAACCCCTTGATCGCCCCCTAGTCTTAACCACTTCGCTGCCAGTCACATTTACACGGTAATCAGTGCAGTTTTATAGCACCAATCGCTGTATAAATGTGAATGGTCCCAAAAACGTGTCAAAAGTGTCCAATATGTCCATCGCAATGTCACGGTCACAATAAAAATCGCAGATCGCCACCATTACTAGCAAAAAAAATAAAAATGCCATAAATCATTTGTTTGCGCAAACCAATCAATAAAAACGTAATGCGATTTTTTTTACCATTTTTTTCCATTGTGATTTTTATTAAATCAAAACGTTAAAAATATTGTGTTTTTATTCAAAATTGACGATTTTTTTTCAAATACCACCAAACAAAAGCTCTATTTGTGGGAAAAAAAACATAAACATTTAATTTGGGTACAGTGTTGCATGACCGCGCAATTGTCATTCAAAGTGAGACAGCACTGAAAACTAAAAATTGGTCTGGGCAGGAAGGGGGTGAAAATGCCTTGAATTGAAGCGGTTAACCAGTTCAGTTTTCTACTGCCCAGCATTACCTAGCCTTGATCTGCTCTGATTGCTTCATTGGTAATCACCTTTATGCATGGACAGAATGTATATTCTTTTTGAAGAAGAGTTGTTCAATCTTCTTTTCCCTACAGCCTCCTGAGAAGCTAGTACGGAAGTGGAATGACCTTCATCCATACAATTCTGCATGCGTACATGCAAAACGAAGGGGATGCCCAGGCACCTATAGAAGTGTTTTGTCAGCAATCACATAACATTTTTGTTATAGTACACTATAAATGGAGGTATGACTACTTCTAAAGCCTGTACTCTCCTATAAAACTTGGGTGGCTGGATGAAATTTCCATAGAGGTCAGCTCCTTGACCCCTGGGCTCACACAAAGGGGATTGAATTATGCTGGTCCTTTTTTCAGCAATCAGCACCAGTGACAGAGAAAACGTATGATAGGAAACAGTACTGGCTATAAGGGGAGTATTGCAGCCATAGCAAAAAAGTATTTGCTGGCTAGAGAGATATTATGATCACATGGAAAGGGTAAAATATAGGGAACTTAGCATAACAGATGGGAGAATATTATCCAGTTTCCTATTTACATGTGTTCTTCAATCATTCTGGTACAGCAAGTACAACACAAAAATGTATCCAGCTTACTAGCTGACAGCTAACAGCAGTGTTTTTTAACCACTTAAGCTCCGGACCTTTAGGCAGCTAAATGCCCAGGCCAGGTTTTGCGATTCGGCACTGCATCGCTTTAACAGACAATTGCGCGGTCGTGCGACGTGGCTCCCAAACAAAATTGGCGTCCTTTTTTCCCCACAAATAGAGCTTTCTTTTGGTGGTATTCGATCACCTCTGCGGTTTTTATTTTTTGCGCTGTAAACAAAAATATAGCAACAATTTTGAAAAAAATTCAATATTTTTTACTTTTTGCTATAATAAATATCCCCCAAAAACATATATACATTTTTCCTCAGTTTAGGCCGATACGTATTCTTCTACCTATTTTTGGTAGAAAAAATCGCAATAGGCGTTTATCGATTGGTTTGCACAAAATTTATAGCGTTTACAAAATAGGGGATAGTTTTATTGCATTTTTATAAAAAAAAAATTTTTTACTACTAATGGCGGCGATCAGCGATTTTTTTCGTGACTGCGACATTATGGCGGACACTTCGGACAATTTTGACACATTTTTGGGACCATTGTCATTTTCACAGCAAAAAATGCATTTAAATTGCATTGTTTATTGTGAAAATGACAGTTGCAGTTTGGGAGTTAACCACAGGGGGCGCTGTAGGAGTTAGGGTTCACCTAGTGTGTGTTTACAACTGTAGGGGGGTGTGGCTGTAGGACTGACATCATCGATCGAGTCTCCCTATATAAGAGATCACTCGATCGATGCAGCGCCATAGTGAAGCACGGGGAAGCCGTGTTTACATACGGCTCTCAACGTTCTTCAGCTCCGGGGATCGATCGCGACGGAGCAGCTATAAACGAATAGCCACGCCGTCGTCCCGGATCACTCCCCGCGGGAATCCGACCGTCGCATGTAGCGGGGGGGAGGGTCCCGATCTGACCCCCCACCCGCTAGAAGGCAAGGACGTACCTGTACGCCCATTTGCCTGTACGTGCCATTCTGTGGACGTACATTTACATGCGGCGGTCAGGAAGTGGTTAAAGTGGTTAATATTCCTGATCTTTGCCCGCTGTACCATGTACTTGTATGAGAAAGTCTCCTGTTCTCTTTGTATTGCTTCCTTGATGTGAATTATTTGGTGTTCCTGCTAGTCCTCTTGCTTTCCTTTTAAAAACTGACTACATTAAGCAAGAGAACACACTGTGGTCAGTTCCTAGCTACGCTGGGAACTCAGTGTGCTCTCCTCCAATGATCAGACTTGTCCTGACATGCCCCCTCTGCACTGCCATTCACTGGGAAGCTCATTGTGCTGCTGCTTCTCCTCCTCCCTCCAGCTCCTATGCAACTGAGAACAGAGGGAATGTGATGCTCTATAAAAAAGGGAAAAAATAATTTATATATTTTTTTTATATCTATACAATTCAAACTGAATTGGTTGTTTTACAAGGTGATTGTTTACAATCGCTTTAGGTGTTTTGAGGCTTAGATTGTCTCACATGGGTTCTCGGTCTGCTAGGCTCCAGCAGCCTTTTTACAGGCAGAGAGAACCCCACCTTCAGACCTGTGATTTCTCAGCCAGGTTCCAAAACTCAAATTGGAGTCACTCCAGGGGATCCTCCAGGTCTCCACAGCCTTAGGGACAATATAATGCCCATTCAGGGCTATACCCGAAGCTGTTTGTCATAATATATCAATTTAATCTAGTATATTGGCTGTAAGTAATTACATTTTCTGCTGCCGTGAACAATGATTTGAAACCAGTTGATCTTACCGGATCTAACGAATATCTATTAGCCTGAATGATTTTTGGCCCAAAAAATTGATAAGGGGGGGCAAACCCCCCTCATTAATCACTTAATAAGTGTCTAATTATGTGAGATCTAACGTTAAAACCAGTTGATCTTACCGGATCTAATGAATATCTATTAGCCTGAATGATTTTTGGCCAGAAAATTTGATAAGGGGGGGGCTGATGACGGGTTAGCCCCCCAGCAAATAACTGTTAATATTGCTTCTTCTGTGTGTGATCTAACGCAAACAATGATTGATCTAACCTGATCTAATAAAGAACTAACAAACTGCATAAAAAAAGTAATTTTTTTTTATATGGGGGGGGGGGGGCTAACCCGGCAGAGGTGGAAAGGTGAGTATTTACACTGTTCTTTACCAGGTATATTTTACTTTGGGAACTTTACTATAGCAACAGGGTCACTTTTAATCGTCCATCTCTGAATATATTGTACCACAGCCTTTCTGCCCAAGCGTTTCAAGAATATCTTTTTCGAACAAACCAGGTCCGTCAGTTAGCAGCACCATAATATGCGAGTTTTAAAAGTAATAAAACAAAATTAACAAAGTTCCAAAATGCCAAATAGTTGGTTCCCAAACTGCAGGTACATAATGGAAAACTGCAGAAATGTTAAATGTACCAAGGAAGAGGTCTTATACAAAATAAGAAAAAGCAATGTCAAACATAGAAAATTTCAAAGGGGATCTGTGGTTGCAAGTTAAAGTGGATGTAAACGCAATTCATGAAATTTGACTTGGGCACATCTATCTGTAGTGTTTACTTATCTCTCTCCAAAGCACTAAGTCCCATGTCTTTCTGTGGCTCTTCTGTTATCAGCATGTTAACTTCGGACTGGCTCTCTGAAAACCGAGATAAAACCAGCCGGAAATTTGTCTCGAGGATGTGCATAGAAATAGATCAGCAGAGAATTGGTCTATTCACATGTCTTCATTCCTCTGCTTTTGTGGAGAGGGGGTGTGTGCCTTTCCTCCAATCAGCTGTCACACAGTATATGCCAAGAATCCACACCCAGTGGTGGAATAGGAAGAGGAAATTCTAATACAATGTGCCCTTTCTAGACAGTCTACAAAGCATATATACAAGTAAAACATATGTAGGGAGATTTGTTTCATCTCTGTGTATCATCTGAGGCTGTTCACTTCACTGGCTTTATGTGAGGGTTTACATCCACTTTAAAACTCTGTAACACAAAAAACTGAAGCAGTATCTTTGTAACCTAAATGAATAATGTATGTGATCTTGTGCTATTCCTTTATCTATACATAGATGCCATATATAACAATGACCATGATAAATAATCATTAACCACTTAAGGACCCCTTCACGCCGATATACGTCGGCAGAATGGCACGGTTGGGCACAAGCACGTACCTGTACTTCCTCTTTAAGAGTCCAGTCGCGGGGCCGAAGGACCCAATCGCCGCTGGTGTCCCGCGATCGGTCTCAGGAGCTGAAGAACGGGGAGAGGTGTGTGTAAACACACTTTCCCCGTTCTTCATTGTGGCAATGTCAGTGATTGTCTGTTCCCTGATATAGGGAAAGACGATCACTGATGTCACACTTAACCCCTTCAGTGCCCACTAGTGGTTAACTCCTAAACTGCAATTGTCATTTTCACAGTAATCAGTGCATTTTTATAGTACTTTTCGCTGTGAAAATGACAATGGTCCCAAAAATGTGTCAAAATTGTCCGATGTGTCCACCATAATGTCACAGTCACGAATAAAAATCGCTAATCGCCACCATTAGTAGTAAAAAAAAAAATTATTAATAAAAATCGATAAACGCTTATTGCGAATTGTTTTACCAAAAATAGGTAGAAGAATATGTATCGGCCTAAACTGAGGAAAAAAACGTTTTTTTATATATTTTTGGGGGATATTTATTATAGCAAAAAGTTAAAAATATAGATTTTTTTTCAAAATTGTCGCTCTATTTTTGTTTATAGCGCAAAAAATGAAAAACGCAGTGGTGATCAAATACCACCAAAAGAAAGTTCTATTTGTGGGAAAAAAAGGACGCCAATTTTGTTTGGGAGCCACGTCGCACGACCGCGCAATTGTCAGTTAAAGTGACGCAGTGCTAAATCACAAAAAGGGGCAAGGTCCTTAACCTGCATAATGGTCCGGATCTTAAGTGGTTAATAGTGATGAGTAAAAAAATATTATATATAAAAAGTTGTAAAAAAATAAGTGTTCCAATGCAATCGATGATCAGTCCTTAGATAGTTCCCACAGAGTCTATACACATCAATGCCTCAGTGCTCACAGAGCTCTCACCTCATAACCACAAAACATGAGCCTTGCGATCAAATCCAATAGGGGTAAACTGATCCTTCCTCCTGGAGTCCCCTCTGCAACTTCTCAGACAAAGGTTGGGTCTCACATGTGGGGGTGAAGTAGACAAACAAGCCTCCAATAGTGTATTACCGTACAACAAACCATTTAGTAAAAGATAGCATCTGCTTACATCAAAATTCAGTTAAAAGTGCTCAAACTTATGAAAAGATCAGCGTTTTCCACCTTTCACATCACTTCCGGTCTGCTGTGTGCTTCGGCCATGCCCTATGTGTTACGTCACCTCATGTGAATTCCTCAGGGGGAACCCAGGGGAATGGCTAATCTGCCATTTTCCCTATGGCTAATCCAAGGATTGCAGATGGTGGAGGATCAAGCAAAAACTTGAACAAAACAAAAGCTGAAGACCATAACAAAGTTACCATTTCCCTATGGCAAATTTAATGACTTATAGAATTACAATTAAACTAAATAGAGATACTTGAGAGCCATTCTGAACATTAGCATGTAAATTCATCTGACCAGTTTCTTCTAATAAAATGTATGGCTTAAAAAAAATAAAATAAAAAAAAATATGTATAGGATAAAACATAATAGATATTTAAAGCAGATTGCTTGGAAGACGTTCTAAACTCTGGTAGATACCAATAATAAGTATGTCCATCTCATGAGTACTAGTAATAGTAATTCCCTAATCCAAATAATTGATTGTATATACACAGATCTCATTCCTGAAACAGGGGACAGACAAACGAGGATACTTCATAAATGTAAATGAAAGCATAATTATAGTGCTTGATTATAATGTTCCTCCAACTAGAGGGATACTATATATGATTAATCGTTTACAAGATGATAATGCTTTGAATAATCTACTAAGCACACTGGAAATTAGATGTGAGGCTCATATACCAAGGATACTAAATATATGTAAGACAAGCCTCCAAATAATAGAAACATGCCCTTCTATAATATGAATGTGTACAATTAATAATTACTGCTAAAACATTTTAGGTCAAACTTAACATTCAAACCTTCTGGCATAAGAGTTTTCATCGTATGCATCCATTTTGATTTCTTTTGGCTCAAAGTCCTAATTTTTGTGACGTCCTCTCCATGATTTTTAACTTTTTGTATCCCAGAACTGTAGGTGTGCTGGATTTTTATTGTAGACCAATGCAAAGTGCCTAGATACACTATGCTTGGGACATCCTTTAATGATATTTTGTATATGCACTTTAATTCCAATTTTTACTGCTCTTTTAGTTCTCTCTAAATACTGTAATTTATAGAAACATTCTAAGACATAGACTGCTCCCTCAATGTGACAGCTAAAGTATTTTATAGGATAAACACTTCCTGTGCTAGTAGCCTCAAAGTCTGTTTTTTTTCTTTTGAAATTTTCTTGAGTGTTGACATGCAAAACAATACTTGCATGGGAAAAAAAAACATTCCCAGCAAAGAAGGAAAAACTACAGTGCCTTGCAAAAGTATTCACCCCATTGGCTTTTTACCTATTTTGCTACATTATAGCCTTTAGTTCAAAGGCTAAGTTGGTGATGTAAAATTAGAAAAATATATACTGTACATAAAACGAATTTGCATAAATAAAAAAATGATAATTGGTATGTGTGTATGTATTTACCCCCTTTGTTATGAAGCCGTTAAAAAGCTCTGGTGCAACCAATTACCTGCAGAAGTCACATAATTAGTGAAATGATGTCCACCTGTGTGCAATCTAAGTGTCTTATGATCTGTCATTACATATATGCACCATTTTGAAAGGCACCAGAGGCTACAACACCTAAGCAAGAGGCACCTAACTAACCAAATACTGCCATAAAGACCAAGGAACTCTCCAAACAAGTAAGGCACAATGTTGTTGAGAAGTACAAGTCAGGGTTACGTTAAAAAACAATATCCAAATCTTTGATGATCCCTAGGAGCACCGTCAAATCTATCATAACCAAATGGAAAGAACATGGCACAACAGAAAACCTGCCAAGAGACGGCCGCAACACCAAAACTCACGGATCGGGCAATGAGGGCATTAATTAGAGAGGCAGCACAGAGACTTAAGGTAACCCTGGAGGAGCTTCAGAGTTCCACAGCAGAGACTGGAGTATCTGTACATAGGATGACAATAAGCCGTAGGCTCCATAGAGTTGGGCTTTATGGCAGAGTGGCCAGAAGAATGCCATTACTTTCAGCAAAAAAAAACAAAATGGCACGTTTTGAGTTTGCAAAAAGGCATGTGGGAGACTCCCAAAATGTTTGGAGGAAGGTGCTCTGGTCTGATGAGACTAAAATCTAACTTTTTGTCCATCAAAGAAAACACTATGTCTGTCGCAAACCCAACACACCACATCACCCAAAGAACATCATCCCCACAGTGAAACATGGTGGTGGCAGAATCATGCTGTGTGGATGTTTTTCTGCAGTCGGGATTGGGAAACTGGTCAGAGTTGAGGGAAAGAAGGATGGTGCTAAAAACAGGGACGTTCTTGAGCAAAATCTGTACCACTGTGTGTGATTTGAGGCTAGGACGGAGGTTCACCTTCCAGCAGGACAATGACCCCAAACACACTGCTAAAGCAACACTTGAGTGGTTTAAGGGGAAACATGTAAATGTGTTAGAATGGCCTAGTCAAAGCCCAGTCCTCAATCCAATAGAAAATCTGTGGCCAGACTTAAAGATTGTTGTTCACAAGTGCAAACTATCCAACTTGAATGAACTGGAGCAGTTTTGCAAGGAGGACTGGGCAAAAATCCCAGTGATAAACTCAAAGAGTCTTATCCAAAGCAATTTGGAGCTGTGATAGCCACAAAAGGTGGCTCTACAAAGTATTGACTTTAGGGGGATGAATAGTTATGCACATTGACTTTTTCTGTTATTTTGTGCTATTTGTTGTTTGCTTCACAATAAAAAAAATCTTAAAAGTTGTGAGCATGTTCTGTAAATTAAATAATGCAAATCCTCAAACAATCCATGTTAATTCCAGGTTGTGAGGCAACAAAGCACGAAAAATGCCAAGGGGTGAATACTTTTGCAAGGCACTGTATTTTTGGGGGGGTGGTTCAACCACATTTTTAACTATATCTCTCAATGTTGTTGCTCTTTTATAAATAAAAGTGGGTTTATCAAGTAAAATACTTTGTGAGTGTAAGTATTTTACTGGATAGACTCACTATTATTTAATATAAAATATCATTAAAGGATTTCCCAAGCATAGTGTATCTAGGCACTTTGCATTGGTTCACAAGAAAAATCCAACACACCTACAGTTCTGGAGTAAATAAAGATACAATAAATCATGGAGAAGAAATCACAAAATTAGGACTTTGAGCCAGAAGGAATCAAAATGGATACATACGATGAGAACTCTTACGCCAGAAGGTTTGAACGTCGAGTTCGGCCTTAATTGTTGTATCAATAATTAATAATTGTACACATTCATATTATAGAAGGGCATGTTTCTATTATGTGAAGGATTGTCTTACATATATTTAGTATCCTTGTTATGTGAGCCTCACATCAAATTTCCGGTGTGCTTAGTAGATTATTCAATGCATTATCATTTTGTAAACAATCATATATAGTATCCCTCTACTTGGATGAACATTATAATCAGGCACCATAATTCTATATTAGTTTACATTTATTGAGTATCCCTGTTTGTCTGTCCCCTGTTTCAGGAATGAGATCTACTGTATGTATATACAATCAATTATTTGGATTAGGGAATATTACTAGTATTCATGAGATGGACATACTTATTATTGGTATCTACCAGAGTTTAGAATGGCTTCCAAGCAATCTGCTTTAGATATCTATTATGTTTTATCATAATTATATATATATATATATACAGTATATATACAGTATATACAGTACAGACTAAAAGTTTGGACACACCTTCTCATTCAAAGAGTTTTCTTTATTTTCATGACTATGAAAAATGTCGATTCACACTGAAGGCATCAAAACTATGAATTAACACATGTGGAATTATACATAACAAAAAAAGTGTGAAACAACTGAAAATATATTTTTTTATATTCTAGGTTCTTCAAAGTAGCCACCTTTTGCTTTGATTACTGCTTGGCACACTCTTGGCATTCTCTTGATGAGCTTCAAGAGGTAGTCACCTGGCACAGCACCCCATCACTCTCCTTCTTGGTCAAATTGCCCTTACACAGTCTGGAGGTGTGTTAGGGGTCATTGTCCTGTTGAAAAATAAATGATGGTCCAACTAAACGCAAACCGGATGGAATAGCATGCCGCTGCAAGATGCTGTGGTAGCCATGCTATATTCATGAAATATATTTTCAGTTGTTTCACACTTTTTTGTTATGTATAATTCCACATGTGTTAATTCATAGTTTTGATGCCTTCAGTGTGAATCTACAATTTTCATAGTCATGAAAATAAAGAAAACTCTTTGAATGAGAAGGTGTGTCCAAACTTTTGGTCTGTACTGTATATATATATATTTTATTCTTATATATATTTTTTTTAAGCCATCAAATTTGTTAAAAGAAACTGGTCACATGGGCCAGATTCACGTAGAGCGGGCGCAGCGTAACGTAACCGCCGCAATTTTTCCGATTTAGTGCCCGATCCACAAAGCACTTACCTGGAAATTTGCGGCGGTGTATCGTAAACAGGTCCGGCGCAAGGTGGTCCAATTCAAATGGGGCGGGTACCATTTAAATTAGGCGCGCTCCCGCGCCAGGACGTACTGCGCATGCTCCCGTCGCAAATTTCCCGACGTGCTTTGCACGAAATTACGACGCGCCAACGTTTTGTGAATCGCGACGTGAAAAAAGATTTACGCTGGGAAAAATAAAAGATTTAAAAAAAATTCAAAAGCGACGCGGGAAAGACAGGCATACTTTAACATAGTGGAGTACTTTTACACCATGTTAAAGGTGCACTATCTTTGCGACGGAAATCTAACACTTGCGACGCCGTAACGACGGGAAAAATCTTCGTGGATTGCCGTAACTCCTAATTTGCATACCCGACGCTGGTTTACGACGCAAACTCCCCCCAGCGGCGGCCGCGGTACTGCATCCTAAGATCCGACAGTGTAAATCAATTACACCTGTCGGATCTTCTGGCTATCTATGCGTAACTGATTCTATGAATCAGTCGCATAGATAGAAACAGAGATACGACGGCGTATCAGGAGAAACACCGTCGTATCTCTTTGGTGAATCTGGCCCATGAATTTACATGCTAAAGTTCAGAATGACTCTCAAGCAACCAGTTTTATTTCTGTATTTTGTTTAATTGTAATTGTATAAGTCATTACATTTTCCATAGGAAAAATGGCTGCTTTGTTATGGTCTTTCGAAAAATTGGCCATTTAGGTTTTTACTTGATCCTCCACATCTGCAATCCTCGGATTAGCCATAGGGAAAATGGCCGACGAGCTATTATTTTCATTATCTACAACAAAATGTCGTCCGATACACTTCCTGTCCCTAGCATATAAATAGATTGAGTGAACACCCAATCCAGTTCCCCTGAGGAAGTCACGTAATGTGATGTAATGCGTAGGGTGTGGCTGGAGCACCCAGTGGACCGGAAGTGATGTGAGAGACGGAAAACGCTGATGTTTTTATTAATTTGGGCACTTTTTACTGAATGTTGATGTAAGCAGATGTTATCTTTTACTAAATGGTTTGTGATACCTTAATACACTATTGGATGCTTGTTTGTCTACGTCACCCCCACATGTGAAACTTGATCTTTGACTGAGAAGTTGCGGAGGGGACTCCGGGAGGAAGGATCAGTTTACCCCTATTGGATTCGATCCCAAGGCTCATGTTTTGTGGTTAGGAGGTGAGAGTTCTGTGAGCACTGAGGTGTATCTGGGAACTATCTGTCTAAGGACCGATCAACGATTGTATTGGAACACTTATCTTTCTACAACTATTGGACTTTTTATATATAATATTTTTTAACTCATCACTATTATTGTTTATTTATCATGGTCATTGTTATATATGGCATCTATGTATAGATGAAGGAATATCGCAAGATCACATACATTCATTTATGCACGTGTAGTTGTGAACTCATTTAGGTTTTGCAGCTGTTTCCTTTTAATGTATGTTGTTTATTTATTTATTTGTTTTATTCAAAAAGTAGCACAGAGTTTTATTCACATTCAAACCTGTGTGACCTAGCTGAACACTGTAAGCATAATAAAATTGGAATTTATGTCAGGGCTGCTATTTGGAAAATACTTTCAAGACCAGTGTACCTAGGTGTTTGAGCAACCCATTTCCTATATCTAGATATGATGTCCAAGCTTGCAGAAAGCTTATTTTTTTACACTGTAGGCCAGCTTAGGGTCCGCATAGGTGGTATCAGCTCCTTGGCTTTTATCCAATCCTATCAAATTCACAAATATGGGAATGAACATTTAATGTTAATAGGCACCATTAGTGCTTCTGGTTTCTTTTTTTTTTTACATTGTTGTACTAGCCAGTGAAGGCATTTTTCTTTTTTGCTAATAGTATTATTTAGTGATTGTATTGTAACTGTAAGATGATCCACTAAAAATGATGGCACGGATGACTTCTTAGTAGAACTGAATACACTATTCCTTTTCTGTGTTTTGTCTACTCTGATCCGAGAAGGAGCATTAACTTGATGTTCTATATCCTCAGCTCTGTTATGCAGAGCCATTCATTAGCATGTACTGAGTCAGGACATCGAGCTATCTATGCAGCCAGATTCCCCACTCACACATACATTAATGTAAAGTGATCAGTATTGTTTTCACTCTTCTCTAGTTCTCATTAGCAGGCTAATGCAGTGTGACAGTCCCAATGTATTCTCAATTTAGTCATATTAATGTAAAACTGACATTTACTGCAATTTATAATCAACATGCAGTTTAATACACAGATACAGCTATGAAAATATAGCAATATAATTTAGATTCTGTTGCATCAATGATAGAAGAAACAATCTGCTTTGCCTGCTCACTCTCATCAATAGCATCCAGCGGGTGACAGAGTGGCTTAGCTGTAATGACATCAGCCTAAAGTGGGGGAAACCAGTTTAAGTAACAATATATGGTCTTTGTTTATGCAAGTTAGACCTTTGGGGCCATATTAAAATGATGAATATTATAATATTCTGGGAAACAAAGGACGTGAAATAGAAAGGGAAATAACTGTAAGAATTTAATGGCAATAACATAAGTGAACACATAAATCTCTGCATACATATTTAAAAAAATAAGCATATGCAAACTGGGATTCTTGGTGACAAGCAACTATGCATAGTGTATTATCATTATTATTATCGTTATTAGTATTTGTACAATCCTATTAATATTTCTATAATATCAGATATATGGCCAAACTATAGCTTAGAAGTGTACTATATGTTTCATGTGGTGGCTACATAATTAGTGAATAATTCTGAATTGCATTCTTTGGGATATTGCACTTTGACATTGCTGTCTGCTTTATTGATTATAGGTAATTCTGTGTGGGTATTGTACAGTGTAATACATCTTCACAATTTTTTTTCTGAATTTACGCAGTTTGATTTGTTAAAATGAACATATCACCGGTCTTCTCATTTGATGCTTTCATTCCTTACATAATTTTTTGGTGGACTAATTGATTCTGACACAGATGCTTAACGAATAAATGTAGGGGTTGTATCTGGTCATATAATGTAAATTCAGATGTATACCCCCCCCCCCCCCAGGGAGCCCACAGTTGCTGTGTAAAGCCTGTAAGTACACAGATATACACTTGTGCAATCTATCTATGTACAGAGAATGAGCTCTGTAGGAGGCTGTATGCAATAGACATGTGCACACTGAAATATTTTGTTTCGGAATTTTCTTTTCGTCTGAAAAATAAATTTATTTAGTTACTCCCGAAATTTGTTTTTATGTATTTCGTTAAAAATTGAATTTGTTCGAAAATCCAAATTTAATTGGTAGAATCTGTCATTGAAGGCTTATGTTGTCTGTCGAATGTTCAAAGAAGATTCGACAGAGCAGCTAAACTGTTCGACGCCACAATCGTACATTTCCGGTCGAATGTTCCACCTACAAGCTAGCTATAGTAGAATTTGTAGAATGTTGTATGATTATAATTATTATATTTATTTATTTATTAATTACTATTACTAGTCAACCAACATTAGAATTTTTCTATAGCCTATGGGCAGATGCATTTGACCGGAAATGTATGATTGCAGCATCGTGCAGTTTAGCTGCTCCGTAAAATCTTCTTAGAACTTTCGACAGACACCATAAGCCTTCAATGACAGATTAGACGTTTGTATGTTTTTCGCTGCTTTGTCAAATCTTCGTCATTCATGTTGAATTGTCTACCCCAACAGTCAGCCGACTTTCACATTCGTTTCTCCAAGTGCAAACTTCTAGCTATTTTACTGCTCCTCCTCTTTGGTTACAATCAGCCAATAACATTCATCATCATCATTATTTTTATTTTACTTCCCCCACCCAATTCCAGCAGCGATCTTTTCTCTCTATAATGTTAAATTTTTTCTCTCTATAATGTTAAATCTTTTCTCTCTATAATGTTAAATCTTTTCTCTCTATGTCGAATCTTTTCTCTCTATAATGTCGAATCTTTTCTCTCTATGTAGAATAATCTCGGACTAATAGAATTAAGGTTAGGCACATTCAACCACAGGTTTGATAGATAGAGTTTGTTATTGTCAGCATCATGTCGAATCTCCTATCTATATCAAAATGTTGTCGCAACAAAAACAAAAATAAAGCATTTGTTTATGTCGGATCTTTTGGTTTTCGGATTCTGCGCTTTCGTTATTGTTTGTTAAAACGATAACGAAAATTCCTGGAATTCGGACGAAAATGCATTTGGACAAAAACCAATGCACATGTCTAGTATGCACTACATATGGGTTTCCTAATCAGGAAATACACCAGAATGTATGCTGTATGGCCAGATACAGCAGCCATATGCATGAGTCTAATGCCGCGTACACATGATAATTTTTCGGCATTAAAAAAAACGATGTTGCCCACACACAATCGTTTTTTAAAAATGCTCTAGCAAAGCGCGGTGACATACAGCACTTACGACGGCACTATAAAGGGGAAGTTCTATACGGATGACGCCACCCTTGGGGCTGCTTTAGTTGATTCCATGTTAGTAAAAGATGAATGGCGCTTTTCTGTCTGTTACAGCGTGATGAATGTGCTTACTCCATTATGAACAGTAGTTTTACTAGAACGAGCGCTTCCATCTCATAACTTGCTTCTGAGCATGCACGGGTTATTAACGTTGTTTTAGCCCACACACGATCATTTTTTATAACCCGAAAAACTACATAGTTTAAAACGTCGTTAAAAAATGCAGCATGCTCGGAATTTTTTTTTTCGTTTTTCAGAAGCCGAAAAATGATGTGAAGCCCACACACGATCATTTTAAATTACATTTTTTTTTAAAACAACGTTTGTTTTCATGCAGAAAAATGATCGTGTGTACGCGGCATTAGGATTAGATCCAAAAGTTATAGGATTCAGGTTAAGTATTAGCATTACACTGATGGTTAGGATGTAGGGGTTAAGTGATTGAGATGTAGGGATTAGGATGCAGGTAAAGTGCTAAAGATTTTTTTTTTAAAAGTGAACCAGAACCCAGCATTTGCCCAACAGTAAAAGCGCCCAACAACCATCATTCACATTTCTAGTTGTAGGCATTCTGGAGAAATTTGTCTTCAAAGTTCATAACAGAGGTATTAAAGCATGAGCTTCATGGACAAAGCCACATGCCAACATTTTTATATGCAGCATGAGCGGGTGTGCGAATACTGTACTTTGAAGCCCTCAGAGGTTTGATAGAGAACCTTATGGAACAAACAGAATCATGAGGGCCAAGGAACACACCAGATAGGTCAGGGATAAAGTTGTGGATAAGTTTCAAGCAGGGTTAGGTTATAAAAAAATATCCCAAGCTTTGAACATCTCACAGAGCTCTGTCAATCCATCATCTGAAAAGGGAAAGAGTATAGTACAAATACAAACCTACCATGACATGGCCGTCCACCTAAACTGACAGGAAAGGAGAGCATTAATCAGAGAAGCAGCCAAGAGGCCCATGGTAACTCTGGGGGAGCTGCAGTGATCCACAGCTCAGGTGGGAGTATGTGCCCACAGGACAAATATTAGTTGTGCATTCCACAAATCTGGCCTTTATGGGAGAGTGGCAAAAAGAAAGCTATTGTTGAAAGAAAGCCATAAGAAGTCCTGAACACACTATCCCCACTGTGAAACAAGGTGGTGGCAGCGTCATGTTGTACGGATGCTTTTCTTAAGAAGGGGCAGGGAAGCTGGTCAGAGTTGATGGGAAGATGAATGGGGCCAAATACAGGGCAATCTTGAAAGAAAACCTGTTTGAGTCTGCGAAAGACTAGGGCAGAGGTTCACCTTCTAGCAGGACAACGACACTAAACATACAGCCAGAGCTACAATGGAATGGTTTGGATCAAAGCATATTCATGTGTTAGAATGGCCCAGTCAAAGTCCACACATAAATCAAATGGAGTATCTGTGGCAAGACTTAAAAATTGCTGTTCACAGACACTCTCCATCCAATCTGACAGAGCTTGAAATATTTTGCAAAGAAGAATGGGCAAACATGTCACTCTCTAGATGTGCAAAGCTGGTAGAGACGTCCCCAAAAAGACTTGCAGCTCTGTAATTGCAGCGAAAGGTGGTTCTTCAAAGTATTGACACATATTTATTTGTAAGAAATTTTGAAAACCATTTATAATTTTCCTTACACTTCACAATTATGTGCCACTTTGTGTTGGTCTACCACTGTCAGGAACTATGAATCAGACTGAGACAGGAGTGCAGTCAAAATCACACTATTAAATAAAATGGTATAAACAGAGCAAACATAGTCAAAACATAGCCAGAGTTCGGTAACCAGGACAGGTAGTCAGAACAAGCCAGAAAAACAGGAGTTCAGAGATCAGTGAAGTCGGGTGCAGCAAACAGGATTAGGAACCAGAAGGGAAGTCAGTCAAACAAAAGTATTTCACAGGAAAACACAGCACAGAGAGTCCAGATATGTTGACCAAGGCAAAGGCACTGAAGATCTGATCCAAAGAGTTTATATTACCAGCAGCTCTAGCTGATGAGCAAGAAATGAAGACCAGTTGAGTCACTGTGGAAGGAAGAGGCTTTGGCAATTAACCGACAGCTGAGCACAGAGCTCTGAGAAGGAAGGGCTGAGCCCAGCCCTGACAATCACATAAAATCCCAATAAAATACATTTATGTTTTTGGTTGTAACATGACCCGCGATCGGGTCAAAGAGCTGAAGAACGGGGAGAGGTAAGTGTAAACAAACCTCTCCCCGTGCTTCCTAGTGAGCCTGTCCCTAATCGTCTGTTACCTGTCATAGGGAACAACGATCAGTGACGTCACACGCCAAGCCACGCCCCCTACAGTAAGAAACACACATTAGGTCACACATATTCCCTTTAGTGCCCCCTACAGGTTAACCCCTTCACTGCCAGTGTCATTTTCACAATAATCAGTGCATTTTTATAGCACTGATCGCTGTAAAAATTACAATGGTCCCAAAATAGTGTCAAAAGTGTCCGATGTGTCCGCCATAATGTCGCAGTTACGATAAAAATCGCTGGTCGCCGCCATTACTAGTAAAAAAAAATATTAATAAAAATGCCATAACTATCCACTATTTTGTAGACGCAATAACTTTTGTGCAAATCGATCAATAAACGCTTATTGAGATTTCTTTTACCAAAAATACGTAGAAGAATATGTATCACCCTAAACTGGAAAATAATTATTTTTTTTATATATTTTATATATTTTATATATTTTTTGGGGATATTTATTATAGCAAAATGTAAATAAATATAGATTTTTTTTCAAAATTGTCACTCTATTTTTGTTTATAGCGCAAGAAAATAAAAACTGCAGAGGTGATCAAATACCACCAAATGAAAGCTCTATTTGTGGTAAAAAAAGGACGCCAATTTTGTTTGGGAGCCACGTCGCACGACCCTGCAATTGTCAGTTAAAGCGACGCAGTGCCGAATCGCAAAAAGGGGCCTGGTCCTTTAGCTGCAAAAGGTTCCGGGGCTTAAGTGGTTAACCTTCATTATTTAAGCTTGGAGGCACCACCACTTCAGGTTCAGGATCCCTTAAAAAATTAAAGTGGAAGTAAACCCTTCAATTTGATAGTTACAAAACAGTTAACATTCCCGGCATGCCGGAAATGCTAGCTGTCACATTTGTTTGTGCTCTCAACCAAACTGCCAAACCATCCAATGGCTGGTTTCATAACAGGTCACATGTACAGCATCATGGCAGTTGCAGATTAAACAGAGGTCAAGATGGCCGCTTCCTTGGCTGAAAACAATAGGAGGGTTTACTTCCACTTTAAGTAGACAAAGAAAAACTTCAACCCAACACCATTATAGTTTCTCTCTAAAATGGTCAGTCACAAATTGTTAAAGCCTGGTTCTTTTTACTACTTATATATGCACATGTTTTATTTTCTTGTATTTAGAATTTGATTATCTACAGCCATAGCACTCTTAGAAGGATAAATCCTTGTTATATGCTATGCTTTATTTTACTATTATGTACTACTTGCAATAGCATCCGCTGTGTTTCATGCCTGTCAGATGAATTAAAGCTTTTTCCTTTTTTTACTCAGCCTGTAGACATCTGTTTACCTATATTGTTTGTATATATTACTATCTTTGCTTGCTTTACTGTTGATTCTGATCTCTGGGAAATGCCATTATTAACCCCTTCATTTTAAATGGATAAGTAACATTTCTGTTTTCACAGCGTTGTCTAATAAAATATGAGCTTGATAAGAAAAGTTGAAGATACTCTGTGAATCTGCACCAGTGCTGGTCTATAAGCCCCAGAAATCTGACATTGACCTTTCCAAACCAAGAACATGCACAGAAAGCCATGAGACATTTCCTTATTTTATTTTGCAGCTGATGGATGGAGTCGGCAAAATCTCTGCATTTTTAAAGAGGCTGTAAAATATTATGCAATTTAAAGAAAAACGTGCCAGAAAACAAACATGGAAGCTGCCATTACCGATCTCTCTTTTAGAAAATGCATGTTGCCTGATTGTTATGTTAATCCTCTTGCTTCAGAAGTAGGAAAGAACTTCTGAACTTTATTGATTTGCATATTTCCCTGGGTCAGAAAGCACTTAGGGCCAGATTCACGTAGAATCGCGGCGGCGTAACGTATCGTAGATACGTTACACCGCCGCAAGTTTTCATCGCAAGTGCCTGATTCACAAAGCACTTGCGATGAAAACTACGCTGGCAGGCTCCGGCGCAAGGCGGGCCAATTCAAATGGGCGTGTGCCATTTAAATTAGGCGCGCTCCTGCGCCGGACCCACTGCGCATGCTCCATTTCGCAATTCCCGTCGTGCTTTGCGCGCCGTGATGTCATTTTTTCGATCGGCGACGCGCGTAGCTTACTTCCGTATTCCCGGACGTGTTACGCAAACGACGTTAAGTTTTAAATTTCGACGCGGGAACGACGGACATACTTTAGACAGCAATACGATTGCTGACTAAAGTTAGGGCACCCAAAACGACGACTAAATTTGCGATGGGAAACTAGATTAGCGGCGACGTAGCGAACGCGAAAATCCGTCGTTGATCGCTGTAACTCCTAATTTGCATACCCGACGCTGGTTTACGACGCAAACTCCCCCCAGCGGCGGCCGCGGTATTGCATCCTAAGATCCGACAGTGTAAAACAATTACACCTGTCGGATCTTATGGATATCTATGCGTAACTGATTCTATGAATCAGTCGCATAGATAGAAACAGAGATACGACGGCGTATCAGGAGATACACCGTCGTATCCCTGTGGTGAATCTGGCCCTTAGAAATTACTGAAGCCAGTAAGACAGAGGGAAAGTCATACAAACAGCATTTTCAGAAGGAGGTAAGCAGTGGTAGCTTCCATATTTCTCTTATGATAGGTTTACTTTAAAGTGGGACTTTAGCAAAAGAAAAAAAAGAAAAAAAAAAGACAAAGCAGGCAGGATTATTAATGCAGAAGAGACATCACAGAGTGAAGTCAGCCCCGCCTGACCAATGAAAGTGGCCAGGGATCGTGACCTGGAAGCCCAATGCCTGAAGATGTCAATAGCCGGCGGGAGCTCCGAGACTCTGCTTTGCTTGATCCAAGGTGAAAATTGTTCTGCTTTAAAGAAAAAGTAAGCGAGGGAAAAAAATAGATGCTGCCACTACTGACCATATTTGGAAGATGCTGTTTCCTTGCAACAAGCAAGTCAAAGATCCACACTGTGGAGCCAATCTGGTGACCTGAATTTTCTCTACTGCAGTTAAAGCGGAGGATTCGCCATTTTTTTTTTTTTTAAAAAGCCAGCAGCTACAAATACTGCAGCTGCTGACTTTTAAAATGTGGACACTTACCTGTCCCGCGCGCCCGCGATATCGGCATTGCTCGTCCCTGGGCTGCACCCGCCACCATCCTCGGTGAGGAAATCGGGAAGTGAAGCGTTGCTGGTTCACTGCCCAGTTTCCTACTGTGCATGTGCGAGTAGCGCGGCGCGCCGTCACTGGTCCCTGCTCTCTCCTGGGAACAGTGTGTTTCCCAGAAGACAGTGGGGGGTGCGGGTAGGGGCGTGACTACCGCAGTAGTGTATTCCCGGAAGTAGGTGCAAATACCTTAGACAGGTATCTGCACCCCCTCCCCCCTGAAAGGTGCCAGCGGAGGGGGGAGGGTTCCGAAAAGCGGAAGTTCCATTTTTGGGTGGAACTCTGCTTTAAGCAATACATTTAGGTCACCTTCCTACCATCAGCTTGTGAATGGACAGTGAGTAGCAACAGACTGATACAGTAATAATTTTCCTCTTTCCTCCAGCATTTTCTTTGCAGTACATGTGTATGCAGTATGCCTGATTGGCTCCCAGCCCTGCCTCACCATCTCCCAGTCTGAGTGCTACTGTACAGGGAGCTACAAGAGACTTAGAGTTGGTTCACACTGGGGGGACACGACTTCCAGCGCGACTTTCAGAGGCGACTCCGACACGACTTGAACATGAACCACAGGGCGATCTGGGGCGATTTACAACATGACTTGAAGTCGTCTCCAGGACAGGAGACTTTCCAGTGGCCAATAAAACAACAATCAGCTCTGGGAGAGGGAGGGGGCCAGGAGAGGTTTGCCTGAGAAATGTATGTTATCTTCCTGGAAAGTAGCTTCAGTTAAGACAGTGATCCGACTTCTGAAGCGACTTCCATTGAAATCAATGGGTACAAATCGCCTACAAGTCAGATTGAAGTAGTACAGGAACCTTTTCTGAAGTCGGATCGCCTTGAGTCGTGTATATTAACACCGCTCCCATTCACTTCCATTGTTTTTCTCTACAGCGCGACTTGGGACGACTTGAGGCGACATGAAGTCGGATCGCAAGTCGCCCCAGTGTGAACCGGCTCTAAAATAAATGTTATCAATTAATATTATTAACAAATACATAACTGTGTATGAATGTGCTGCACTGAAAACTACATACAAATGTCATATAAAGCATTGCAATAAAAATAAAAAGCATGAACAAGGTGTAGATGTGTGTATAGATGTGACAAAATCCAAAAACAACTCATGTGTTACCCAAAAATACTCATATATTGCACACAAATAAATTGTTGAAAAAAACATTCAAAGTCCAAAAGCATGAATGTTCCTGAATGAAGAAAAAAAAATCTCAGTAGTGTAAAATCACGCTCATTTAATAAAAATGTGCTCCAAGTGAAATCTCAACTTTCCCCTCAAAGGTAAATGCTTATGTAGCACTACCCCGGGAGGAGCTGCTGGTTTGTTTTGGGTGGCACGTTACCTCGTGGCTCTTCCGCCGTCCTAGGGGTGTATGGTGCATATAGCAGCAATGGAATGTCCACGACAGGTGTCTTTTTCTGTTCTCTTTATTACCCAGCCGGGTAAAAACATTAAAACTTGTGATGAAGAGTAGAGGTGAAGCAGAAGGAGAAATAGCAGACTCAGGCGCAACAATAGGGAAACAGTCCTGCTCCCAACAATGCTTTGTATTCTCCGCCACTCCAGCCAGAGTGGGTATAGCGTACCTGGACAGGCCCACTCTCACTGACTTGGCAGCCAGGGTATCGCTCGAACTTGAAGGAAAAGTCTCTGCCACAGACCCTCCTGAAATGGACTCAGGGAAAGACCTCTGCCACAGACCCTCTCTGTGATTGTGATTACGGAGATGATCCTTCTTGATAGAATTGCATCTGGATCTCCTTCAGATAGTTTTTAGGTACCGACTGACAGGTGACCAGCATCTCAGTGTCTGGCTACCTTGATCCCCGGTGGTTTGTCGAGACCCTATTGGATCGCCAGCCTCTCATTGGCTCTCCTCAGATGGACTCCCCACCGAACAGCTACCTCGCTTGGGATCTTCAGGATTGGGAACCCAGTCGACTACTGGGCTCCCTGCCACAGCTCAAATGTTCCGGACCAACATGATCCCCGAACCAGGAACACCGCGTGGCACGCGCACCCCAGCCTGGAAGGCCATTATGCCGGAGCGATGTGATGCACAGTCACCATAAAGCTGGGTGCCGCACTCCAAAGAAGAACCCAGAACAATGGTGTCTGCCCCATAAACACTCTCCCCCAGCATGCACAGCGGGGCTGAACCCTCCTGATAGGCTGCTGGGGAAGAGCACCCAAACCTCGACTCCACTGCTACCACCCATCGCCCTGGGGTAGGAACTACACCCCAGTAACAATAGACAGCCCACAGCACAGCCAAGCTGAGACAGAGACCAGTTTTGAACATAATGATTGGATCAGAGTCAGTTAACACTCTGATCCCTCTCTAATTTTGACTAGCACCGGTACTTTTTAAGTAACCAGGTGCTACACTTACATCCAGAATTAGACCCTCACCAAAAAGATTAGCATGTTAGTAGCCACCAGGAGCCGGAGAACATCTGCAATCTGCTTCAACTTGTATATGCAATCAATCAGAGGAACCACAAGACCCAGCTTCACAACTTCCTGACTTGCTGAAAGTGACCACCAAAGATAGCTATCTCTAGCTCAAAAGGGAGAAAAGCAAACCATACTGCTCACTGAAAAAAACAAAACAAAAAAAAACGTTATTATAGCTATAAAATGCACTCACATGTAAGGTAAAACTGTCAGGTCACCCGTAGCCAGGTGACAAGTGCACCCCGTAGGGGTCAGGCCCCGTACACACGACAGAGGAACTCGACGTGCTTGGCACGTCGAGTTCCTCGTCGAGTTTTGGGATGAAGCCGCCGAGGAGCTCGGCGGGCCGCCTTCTCCCATAGAACAACGCGGACAACGAGAAAATAGAGAACATGTTCTCTATTTTCTCGTCGAGTTCCTCGGCGGCTCCATCGAGCCAAAACTGTACAGACGACAGAGTTTCTCGGCAGAATCCGGGTTTTGACCGAGTTTCTCGGTGAATTCTGCCGAGAAACTCTGTCGTGTGTACGAGGCCTCAGGGATGCACCACAGGGTGGTGAACCCTATGGCCGACTACTGCTAGCAGAGATGAAGCGTGAACTTAAGATAACCCAGGGCGCGGAGTCTAAGACCCAGTTTTGTATTCACCAGAGCCTTTGATGGTAAAGACGGTCTTGGCCGCAACTGGGTCCAGGTCGCATCCCCGAGATTCCTCAAGTCACACTCCGCAGGGAGAAAGGGAAAGCAGTCAACAGGACAAACAGTGGTGATGGGCAAGCCAAGGTCAGGGCAACAGGCAGACAAGGATAACCATGGGACATGCAAATAGTCAGGGGCACAGGCAGACAAGGAAGTCGGGAACAAGCCAAAACGGTACACGGAAGATGAATGAAGCACTCTGCAAACAGGAACTAGCAACTACACTGCAGACAGGAACTAAGCATAGGAACACTGCAGACCTGTAGAGCAACGGTTAATATAGGCTTCCTGGGATGGACTAGGGTCGAGCCATACAGGAAGAGGAAGTGATAAAAAGGGGAACCAGAGCAGGGTCAGCCTCTAATGAACACATGGAGATCAGGTAAGCAGACAGACTTGTTGCATATTCATGACAAAAACCAGGAAGGCAATTCTGAATGGCCTCAGCCAGTGTGAGATTCGGTGCTGTCCGGATGGAGTATAAACAAATAGCCCTGCTCTGAGATAAGGATCACTCAAGTATTGTTTCCCTTGCGTAAAAATAGATTGGTCAAAACATAATTTTGGAATATGAATGTGAAATAAAGTCTTCTACAATTCCCAGTAACAGAACTGCAGGAATAATGGAAACTGTGAAGCCTAGTTCCTCAGTGAAAAAGATGTGTAATGCCCCGTACACACGTCAGAATTTCCGTCGGGATAAACTCCGACGGATTTTTCTGACGGAATTCGAGCTGTCTTGCATACACACTGTCACACCGAATTCCGACCGTCCAAAACGCGGTGACGTACAAAACTACGACGAGCCAAGAAAAATGAAGTTCAATGCTTCCAAGCATGCATCGACTTGATTCTGAGCATGTGTGTTTTTTTCTCTGTCTGAATTCCATACAGACGAACGGAATTTCCAATGTTGTCTTTCTAAGTCCATCGGAATTTCCGATGGAAAAACTCTGATGGGACACACACACGGTCGGAATATCTGATGACTTTTTCCATCGGAAATTCCGATCGTGTGTACAAGGCATAATTGCTGCCAGAAAGACAATGTCTTAGAACATGACCAGCAAATGTGAAGCCAGTTGGCACCAATTATACTTGGACATACCACATGAGGCAGGATACCCATCTTATGAAACCAGTCTTGAGTGTAAGAGAGACCATGCAGTAATTGAACTTAATTTAATTTAAAATGAATTAATTTAATTGAATTAATTTATCCTCAGTGCTGAATACATCAGGAAACCAGGTTTGCTCTATTCATGCCCATGCATCTTTAGTTAGAGTAGTAACACATGCTGTTCACTTGTCAAAGGAGGTTGTAAATAGCTGAATTCCAACTGATTTTAAAATATCGTTTTGGACACAGTTCAACTTTGATCTGGCACTATGCCAAGCCGTTACAGATACAGCTATAGACACAATCCATTTAAGAGTAAAACCTGTGGTTCTAGTAAATGCTCTAATTGTTCCGGTTTGCTCTACTTCTGCCCATACATCTTTAGTTAAAGTAGTAAGTAATACATGCTGTCAAAGGAGGTTGTGAATAGCTGAATTCCAACTGATTGTAGTAGATGATTTTGGATACAGTTCAACTTTAATCTGGCTCTATGCCAAGCCATTAAAGATACAGCTATAGACAACATCCATTGGAAGTAATTTTTTTAGCTGTTCAAAGGAATCCACAATCACAACTGCAACCACTGTAGGTGAGTTGACTTGAATCCAAAGTAACGACTACTGTGTGAAAGTGAGCTGGTAAGCCAAGTAATGGTGATAAAATTTGCATAAGTCCAGCTAGCCCCCCCCCCCCCCCCCGCTCTGTGATCAGCACTTTTAATGCTGTCCTAGAAATACATGGTTAAAAATGTAACCATATAAATGAGGAAATGGCTGAATCAATGGCTTGAAATAATTTACTGGAAAGAAATATAGGTGAGGCATTAAGCAGAGCCACAAATATGGTAAAATATATAATTTTCATGAAATGTATTCTCCCTTAATCATAACAAATTCCATATTCATAGTTTTGATTTCATTTGGTTGAAGTTTAATCTGAGATATTAAGGAGAAGGAAACAGGATAAATCAAAGTGAATTAGTACGTCCAGGTATTTTAGGATATCAAGAATTCTATAATATGCATATACTCACATTTCCTTTGTTTCTGGACAATATATGAAGGATTTACCGTATATACTCGAGTATAAGCCGAGGTACCTAATTTTACCACAAAAAAATGGGAAAACTTACTGACTCGAGTAAAAGCCTAGGGTGAGAATGCAGAAGCTACTGTAAGCGCAAAAGAGGGTCAACAATGCCCATTTGCACGCCTCACTGTGCCCATTGCAACCTCACTGTGCCCAACCTCACGGTACCCATTGCAACCTCACTGTGCCAACCTCACTGTGCCCATTGCAACCTCACTGTGCCAACCTCACTGTGCCCATCCTCACTGTGCCCATTGCAGCCTCACTGTGCCCGAGTCAGTGTACCTGAAATTATTGACAGGCTGCGGGCATCCATTTATTGTTTAAAAGTCGCGGTCTCCTGGTCCCTTCCATGATAGGCGTTTCTCAGCTAACACAGTTCCGCCTATCACGGACATGCTCTCATCCTCTGACTCAGTTTCCCAGCAGACACTGTGTTCAGTGTTCCGCCAATCACGGAAGTCCTCTTGTCCGAGTATGAAAGGCCATCTGTGATTGGCAGAACACTGAACACAGTGTCTGCTGGGAAACTGAGTCCGGGAATGAGAGAACACCCGTGATAGGCGGACCTGTGTCTGCTGGGAAATGCCTATCACGGAAGGGAAAGTCCATAGACACAATAGAGAAGAAGGGAACTGCTCCAGGTGAGTGGACTTGTGCAATCAGTGTCCTCTCAGAAGCGTGGGTTTCGCATTTCGCACTGTAATGTCATTTTTTAGTCATAGCTAAAAGTTTTAGCTATGACTAAGCACTGACATTACAGTGCGAAACTCGTCAGCTATACACCCCACTGTCTGCTGTGATTTGTAGTGCTGTGTTCTTTTTACCATTAAAGGCGACCCTTTTTAAGGATTTTGTGTTAGTGCGACTGTCCAATCTTTTTTCTCCACATTTTCATCACGGAAGGGACCAGGAGGAGACCGCGACTTTTAAACAATGGACCCCCGCAGCCTGTCAATAATTTCAGGCACACTGACTTGAGTATAAGCTGAGGGGGGTATTTTCACCCTTAAAAAAAGGGCTGAAAAACTCAGCTTATACTCGCGTATATACGGTATTTCTTTTCGGTTATGTCAGAATGTGTTTAGTTTTCCTTCTTGTTTTTGAATATTTAAAATGTAAAAAAACATGATTAAGGAAGCTGTCAACCGCTTCAAGCCTACAGATGCAAGTTAGAAGTATGTTTTAGGAGACCAAAAGAGCATCTCATCTTCATTGGCCAATGTTTTAATATTCAGCTTTAAAGGGGTTGTAAAGGTACATGTTTTTTCACCTTAAACATCCGATGATTAGCCCCCCCCCCCCCCCCCCCCCCCCGTTTTAAGGGCCAGTTCACACCATGCGTAGTTCCATTCAGTTCAGTGTGCCAACTAGAGCCATTGGAATACATGGAAAGCACTGAGCATGCATTTAGTTCAGAGAAAATGCACGCAAAACTGTTCACACTAGACGCAGTTCCGTGCACATTTTTTCTGCACTAAAAATGCACACACAGTGTTTTCCATGTATTCAATGGCTCTAGTTCACACCATGCAGTCAGTGTCCGGTGCAGAAACTGACCGGAAACTGACCGGAACTGACTGTATTGGTGCAGAAAAAACAGCACGGAACTGCATGGAATTGCATCTGGTGTGAACCCCAGACAGTGCATTAATCTCTTTTTCACATGAGTGACCCTCCTCCTCATCCCTGCCAGCTCTGTTCATAAACAGCCACATGGATGTCAGTTAAAGAGAGACAGACTGTAGAAAAACAGCTTCTATCTTAGACAGGCCATACATTAACCAATTTTCTTTTCTTCAACCACAGATTGAATTCTATCAACACATTCAGTGTTGTTGGGGGAATCCCTCCCGCTGTGCTATTGTATGCTGACAGTGAGAGGTATCCCAGAATACAGGGCCTGAACCTCAAAAGGGATACGCCGGCGTATCTACTGATACGCCGTCGTATCCCTGTTTCTATCTATGGAACTGATCCACAGAATCAGTTTCACATAGATAGGGAGAAGATCCGACATGTGTAAGGGACTTACACTGTCAGATCTTAGGATGCAGTACCGCAGCCGCCGCTGGGGGCATTTCTCGTCGAAATGCCGCTTTGGGGTATGCAAATTAGCACTTACGGAGATCCACGAAGCTTTTACGCTTCGTTTTTTCTCCGTAAGTATTAGTTTGCCGTCGCAATATTAGGGCTGCTTTTACAAGGCCTAAACTGTTTAGGCCTTGTAAAAGTAGACCCTTCTATCCCGCGTCGCTGTCATTTTTTTTTCAAATTTTTTTTTTCCGCCGCAACTCGTATTTTTTTTTACGCCCGTCGCGATTCTCAAAACCCGGCGCAACGTAAAACCGTGCAAAACGCGTCGGGAAAATGACGTCGGGAGCTATTGCATACTGTATCAATTATTATTTTTTTTTATTTGTATAACAAAGACTTTTTATACATATTACAAATATAAAATGTTAATTTTAACCACTTGCTGACCGCCGCCTGTAGATATACATCTGCAAAATGGCACGCCCCTGGCGCGCGCTCTGTGAGCATGCCCGTGGGTCCCAACGACTCGATGTCCGCTGGGTGTCCGCGATCGTCTCACGGAGAGGCAGAACGGGGAGATGCCTATGTAAACAAGGCATTTTCCTGTTCTGCCTAGTGACAGGACAGTGATCTACTGCTCCGTTATCGGGAGCAGTGATCACTGTAGTGTCACTTGTAGCCCAGCCCCCCCCATTGGAATCACTCCCTAGGACACACTTAACCCCTTCATTGTCCCCTAGTGGTTAACCCCTTCCCTGCCAGTGTCATTTACACAGTAATCAGTGCATTTTTATAGCACTGATCGCCGTATAAATGACAATCGTCGCAAAATAGTGTCAAAAGTGTCCAATGTGTCCGCCATAATGTTGCAGTCCCAATAAAAATCGCAGATCGCTGCCATTACTAGTGTTTTTCTAGTACTATTTTAGTACTATTTTGTAGACGCTATGGCCCGGATTCGCGTAGAATGGCGCATTTTTTTGCGGGCGGAACGTATCCTATTTACGTTACGCCTCCGCAACTTTTACAGGCAAGTGCTGTATTCTCAAACGAAAATTGTGGCGGCGTAGCGTAAATAGGCCGGCATAAGCCCGCCTAATTCAAATGTGGTGACCCCCGCGTAAATTACGCTTTTTACGAACGGCGTATAAGCCGTCCGTGAAAGTATCCCAGTGTGCATGCTCCAAATTAACCCGCAAGAAGCCAATGCTTTCGACGTGAACGTAAATGACGCCCAGCCCCATTCGCGAACGACTTACGCAAACAACGTAAAATTTTCAAAATTCAACGCGGGAACGACGTCCATAGTTAACATTGGTACGCCGCATCTACGCCTCATATAGCAGGGGTTAACTTTACGCCGGGAAAAGCCTAACGTAAACGGCGTATCTGTACTGCGTCGGCCGGGCGTACGTTTGTGAATTCGCGTATCTAGCTGATTTACATATTTCTAGGCGTACATCAGCGTACACGCCCCTAGCGGCCAGCGTAAATATGCAGTTAAGATACGACGGCGTAAGAGACTTACGCCGGTTGGATCTAATACAAATCTATGCGTAAGTGATTCTAAGAATCAGGCGCATAGATACGACGGCTCGGACTCAGAGTTACGACGGAGATACGCCGGCGTAACTCGTTTGAGAATCCGGGCCTATAACTTTTGCGCAAACCAATCAATATACTATTTTTTTTTTACCAAAAATATGTATAAGAATACATATCAGCCTATAAACTGAGGAAATAAAATGTGGAATATTTATTATAGCAAAAAGTAAAAGATATTGGGGGTTATTTACGAAAGGCAAATCCATTTTGCACTACAAGTGCAAACTACAAGTGCAAAGTGCACTTGAAATTGCACTGAAAGTGCACTTGGAAGTGCAGTCGCTGTAGATCCGAGGGGGACATACAAGGAAAATAAAAAACAACATTTTAGCTTGCACACGATTGGATAATAAAATCAGCAGGGCTTCCCCTCATTTCAGATCTACCCCTCAGATTGAGAAAAGAAGAGAGGGTTGGGATTTCGAATGTATACATAATAGTAAACATACATGACAGTGAATATAAAAAGCATGATGCAAAAAACATAAATATTGTATAACAACTTATTCCTCGCATTATTTAAAAATATAGAATCCTTAAACCCAAGGTAGGTCCTAAAACTGAAACGCGTAGCATCTGTGTAAGCCCGGGACGCCTTTCATGACATTATAGCCAATCTTCAGGGGCGAATGCGTAGTGGGGTAAGATCTGCAGACGGACATAAGTATAATATGTAAGTTTTAGCATAACACCCAAATAATAGGAAACAATAAGAGAGATGGAAAAAGGGGCCATCTCCAAAAAACTTACTCATTTCCAGCATGTGAGGATGTGCGACCAGGAACACACGGGTCGCTAGGGTTGTCTGCAACCGGAAACTGAGGTAGGGCCAGTGGGAAAACCAAGAGCATAAACATGTATCACAGATGAATGTATGTTCAACTGCCAGGTGACTCGGGCTAGATCTGAAATGAGGGAAAGCTCTGCTGATTTTATTATCCAATCGTGTGCAAGCTAAAATTTCGTTTTTTTATTTTCCTTGCATGTCCCCTTCAGATTTACAGCCACTGCACTTCCAAGTGCACTCTCAGTGCAATTGCAAGTGCACTTTGCACTTGTAGGGCCAGATTCACAGAGATTTGGACAGGCGCAGCGTACGCCACCGTATCTTACCTGGCTCTAAGTTGAATCCAGGAAGATTTCGCGCAGTATGTTACGGCGGCGTAGTGTATCTCTCGGCGCGTAATTCAAATTGGCGGGTAGAGTGCGTGATTAATTTAAATGAAGCGCGTCCCCGCGCCGATTGAACTGCGCATGCTCCGTTTTGAAATTTCCCGTCGTGCTTTGCGCGAAATGACGTCGCACCGATGTCATTTTTTGAACTTAGACGTGAGTTACGTCCTTTCCTATTCACAGACGACTTACGCAAAAAAAAAAAATTCAAATTTCGACGCGGGAACGACGGCCATACTTAACATGGCAAGTCTATCTATACGCCGCAAAATAGTAGCTTTAACTATACGCCAGGAAAAGCCGACTAGCGACGACGTAAGAGAATGCGACGGCCACGCGTACCTCCGTGGATCGACGTAAAAAGCTAATTAGCATTCCCGACGCGGAAAACGACGCAAACTCCACCCAGCGGGCGCCGAAGTATTGCACCTACATTCCTGTCGGATCGAAGCCAGAAGCCGTTGTATCTTGGTTTGAGGATTCAAACTAAAGATACGACGTGGCAAATTTGAAAGTACGCCGGCGTATCAGTAGATACGCCGGCGTACTCGCTCTGTGAATCTGGCCCGTAGTTTTCACTTTTAGTGCAAATTGGATTTGCCTTTCGCAAATAACCCCCATTGTGGGTTTTTTTTTTCAAAATGATCGCTCATTTTTTTGTTTATAGCGCAAAAAATAAAAACCACAGAGGTGATCAAATACCACCAAAAGAAAGCTCTATTTGTGGGGAAAAAAGAATGTAAATTTTGTTGAAGTGTAACGTCGCATGACCGCGCAATTGTCAGTTAAAGCGACGCAGTGCCGAATCGCAAAAAGTGCTCTGGTCAGGAAGGGGGTATATTCTTCCGGGGCTGAAGAGGTTAAAATGTATCAACTTTAAATCTATTGAAAATCTTAAATTGCCTCCCCTAATAAACTTTTATATAAATGTTTAAAATAAAGTATTACTATCTGTATATGACTGTAAGTGCCTGTATAATGCTGGGTTATTTATTTATAAAGTATTAAAACATATACTGTACCCCTACTATTTAGATCTTATGTAAATGACGATGACAATAAGAACAACTGAGGCACTCTTTCCTTGGATTCTGTGGATGATACCACATTACTATTCTATCTTGGGTAAAAAGGAATCTTTGTACAGGTTTTAGTTTACTGAAGTCAGATCAGAAAAAAAAAAAAAGATTTCTGTTCCCTGCAAGCATAGCAGCAGTAGGGGGCTTTCAAGAATTCTAATATCTTACTGTTCGCCGCAGAATTCTGCACAGGACTTGAATTCTTATTTTTAGACACCTCCACCTTGTGACCAAAAACCCAGGTATTTTTTAAAAATGATTTCTACTGAAGGATCAGAGGTCAGATTGGCTCATCCTTTACTTTAGCAGAGCTCAAATGACTGACACATCAGGGAGCTTTGGAAAGTGATTTCTGCAGAAAGAACTTCAGCCCTTTATTACTCTGATGCCGCGTACACGCAACGTTTTTCGGGTTGTAAAAAATTACGTTATTTTTTAATGTCGTTAAAAACGATCGTGTGTGGGCTCCAGAGCATTTTTCATGATGTAAAAAATGACCATTAAAAATTTCGAACATGCTCTAATTATTCACAACGTTTTTAACGTTGTCGTTTTTAACATTGTAAAAAATGGTCACGTGTGAGCTTTAACGACGTGAAAAAAAATGCGCATGCTCAGAAGCAAGTTATGAGACGGGAGCGCTCGTTCTGGTAAAACTAGCGTTCGTAATGGAGTAAGCACATTCATCACGCTGTAACAGACTGAAAAGTGCGAATCGTCTTTTACCAAACTTTTACTAACACGAAATCAGCAAAAGCAGCCCCAAGGGTGGCGCCAAGGCCGTTTTAATGATCGGGTTGAAAAAAACTTATAGCCAGATTCAGAGAGGTTTACGCCGGCTTATCAGTAGATACGCCGTCGTAACTCTGAATCTGCACCGTCGCAAATTTAAGTGTATTCTCAAATTTAGATACACTTAAATCTAGCTAAGATACGACTGCGGGCACCGTCGTATCTTAGCTGTCTATTTAGGCTGGTCGCTAGGGGCGTGTACGCTGATTTACGCCTAGAATACGCAAATCAGCAAGATACGCCTATTCACGAACGTACGCTTGCCCTTCGCAGTAAAGATACGCTGTTTACGTAAGGCGTTTTCAGGCGTAAGGTTAGTCCACCAAAAAGCTGGCCCAGCCAATGTTAAGTATGGACGTCGGTCCTGCGTCCAATTTTGAAATTTTTACGTCGTTTGCGTAAGTCGTCCGTGAATGGGGCTGGGCGTAATTTACGTTCACGTTGAAACCAATGAGTCTTTGCGGCGTAATTTGGAGCATGCGCACTGGGATACATCCACGGACTGCGCATGCGCCGTTCGATAAAAACGTCATTTACGTGGGGTCATGCTTTATTTACATAAAACACACCCATCTCTTCACAATTTGAATTAGGCACGCTTACACCGGCACATTTACGCTACGCCGCCGTAACTTAGGACGCAAGTGCTTTGTGAATACAGCACTTGCCTCTCTAACTTACGGCGGCGTAGCGTATATGAGATACGCTACGCCTGCCTAATGTTAGGCGCGTCTTTTTGAATCCAGCTATTAGTTTTTTCTAGACCCTTAAAAACTTAATTTTTTACAACCCGAAAAACGGTCGTGTGTACGCGGGATTATAGCTCTTTACTTCTAAATCCCAACAAGACTGTTGACATACATTGAAGATAATTTATAGGAGAACTATGGTCCAGCTCTAAAATTTAAATATGCACATTATAATGCTTGTTTTGTCTGTTTTTAAGGATCTACATAGAGGCAGGGGCGGACTGACCATTGAGTCACTCGGGCACTGCCCGAGGGTCCCATGTCACTAGGGGGCCCCATCAGGGTTGCCAGGCTCAGTAAAACCAGGGACAGTATGTAAAAATCTATGTTTTTTTTACATCTGTCCCTGATATGTCTGAAACCAACATGCTTCTGATGTGAAAATCCCGAGATTTTAGCTGCACTGCCTCCTGGCGTGGTGGCCATCTGTAAGCCCGGGGGCCCCATAGTCCTCTATTGCCCGGGGGCCCCATGAGTTGTCAGTCCGCCCCTGCATAGAGGATTACTTACCTAAATGTATAGGCTTGCACAAGGCTGCTGTTAGAAATAATGGGCCCCATACAGCCTACCTGCCCCCCCCCCCCCAGCTGAAAGTGGCTGAGAACATGCTTTAGATTTACCAGTTTCTTTCTCTGTAGCTTCAGTTGCACAGATAAGAAAAGGAGAGATGGCACAAAGATCAACTTAGTACTGTCTATAATAGTCCCAAAAATGTATATGAAGGGGAAGATAGTCAGTTAAAAAAAACACACACACACAAAACTGGTGGCTGCGACCTTGAGAGTAAAGCACAACTCTGTAAAGCAAAAAGGAAAAGGACAGGGTGTGCCGGACTCAGTGTAGTATTATAACATTCTATTAATGAAATAAACAAATCAAGCCAAATGGCTACTCACAAAGCAGCTAATGAACAGGCATATAGAAAGTGGGGTTCTGGGGTCACTGAGCATTCCACGGTGGGCAATGGGAGTATCCGTGATAGTTGTAACCAGCCACAAGATGGTGGGGTAGCGAAGTTACCATCGCTACCCCACCATCTTGTGGCTGATTACAACTATCACGGATACTCTCATTGCCCACCGTGGAATGCTCAGTGACCCCGAAACCCCACTTTCTATATGCCTGGTATAATACTACACTGAGTCTGGCACACCCTGTCATTTTCCTCAGTGGCACAGATGAATGAATATTAGGAGCTCTGAAGCTTTCTGCTCTTTCACAAACTGAAGCATAGTAGACACAATTTAATATGCATCAGTGATGAATGGACATGGGACTGATTGGTACTGATTGCTCACTGTGTCCATTCAGGAAAGGAAGGGGACAGTAAAACAACATATGTACCAGCACCCTTCCCCAGCTCTCCATCATGAAACATCCCCCTATGTACCCACAGAAGTAGGCGGTGGGAGAAGAGAAGAGGTAAGCCAGCAGAGCTGCAGGGTAAAGGAGCACACAGGGTAAGCAAGGAGGGTAAGAGAGGAGGTAAGCCATCATAGCTACAGGGTAAAGGGGCACACAGGGTGGCCCAGACAGCAGATGGAAGGGGTGAATGTGCTAAAACCAATCCCCCTGCAGTGCAGCTGGAGGGAGAAAAAGGAGGAGAAACTGGCAGCGTTGCAGGGGGAAGCAGAAGAGGACCGATGTTTGCAATAAGACAGTACAGCCCACCCTCCTGCTCAGCAGATGCCCAGGCCCCACTTTTGAACTGATGGGGCCCAGTCCCAGTACAGGAGGGCTGGCTGTGCTACCTTATCAGCAGCCCTGGCCCTGCAATAGTCATTCTCCTAAGTGCCAGAATGTGGAAAAGCACTCTACATCATCACATACAATGCAAGGTCAGAGGCCACCAATGATGTTAGTGAAAGGGGCTGTGATACAACAGAAAGAGATGCTTCAGGGGACCCGTCATCACAGCTGGAACCAGCATCACATCACAGCTGGAACCAGTGATAGGTAAGACTGAGGACCAAAGTAATCCTCTGCAACAGAATCATCAGAGTTCTACTTTAATGTCTGGTTAGAATCCTATTTTTATCCTCTACAGGGAGATTAAAAATAGGTCTCCAGATAATTTACTTACTGTATGTGTAGTGTCTATACATTTTCCATAAAGCTAGATAATTTATGAACATTACATTTCAGATTTTCACAACTTCGGAGTTATCTTCATTGTTTGTTTGGTAATCCTTGTCAGTGGCGTCTCCAGCTTTCAAATTTAGGAGGGGCACATGGGGGGACAGGGACAAAAGTAGGGGGGCCAGCCAACGATAAAATGCAATATATATATATATATATATATATATATATATATATATATATATATACAGAGCTTTTTTTCTCAAAAAATAGGTGCAGGAACTCAACCACAACCTCATTCAAATTTCGCAATCAGTAGAAGGGTTTTAAGGGGCATTAAATACCAGAATTGCATTACATACAGAGTGTAGAGTTCAGGGCGGTTACACACAGAGTGCAGAGCTGTCACTTGTAAACACAGAAACCAGACTTCTGTGTTTACAAGTGATTGTGGTGAGCGGGCACCAAAGGGTCTGAGCCAGAGGTGGTGAAACTGAGTTCCCCCAAGTTCCCCCTGAAAAAAAGCCCTGTATATATATATATATATATATATATATATATATATATATATATATATATACAGTATATATATATATATATATATATATATATATATATATATATATATATATACTGCTGTCACCTGTTAGTCAGTGCCCACTTGGTTCCCCTTGCCTGCATGCAAGAGAGGGTGTGAGAGGATGGTGTGGAAGATGAGGAGCAGTATATGGGGAAGGGTGGGTAGTATACAGTGGGGGGGAGCAGTGAGCAATATACGAGGTGAGCAGTGTATAGTGGAGGGGAGCAGTGTATAGTGGAGGGGAGCAGTATATAGTGGAGGGGAGCAGTATATAGTAGAGGGGAGCGGTATATGGGGGAACAGTATATAGTGGAGGGGACCAGTATATAGTGGAACAGTATATGGTGGAGGGGAGCAGTATACAGGGGAACAGTATATGGTGGAGGGAAGCAGTATATGGGGAGTAGTATATAGTGGAGGGGAGCAGTATACAGGGGAACAGTATATGGTGGAGGGGAGCAGTATACAAGGAAACAGTATATGGTGGAGGGGAGCAGTATACAGGGAGCAGTATATAGTGGAGGGGAGCAGTATATGGGGGAGCAGTATATAGTGGAGGGGAGCAGTATACGGGGGGAGCAGAATATAGTGGAGGGGAGCAGTATATAGTAGAGGGGAGCAGTATATAGTGGAGGAGACCATTATATAGTGGGGGGGGAGCAGTATACAGGGGGAGCAGTATATAGTGGAGGGGAGCAGTATACAGTGGGGGGAGCATTGAGCAGTATATGGGGGGAGCAGTATAAGGGGGGAACAGTATATAGTGGAGGGGAGCATTATATGGGGGGAGCAGTATATAGTGGAGGGGAGCAGTATACAATGGAGGATGCAATGAGCAGTATACAGTGGGGGGAGCATTGAGCAGTATATGGGGGGAGCAGTATAAGGGGGGAACCGTATATAGTGGAGGGGAGCAGTATACGGGGGAGCAGAATATAGTGGAGGGGAGCAGTATATAGTGGAGGAGACCATTATATAGTGGGGGGGAGCAGTATACAGTGGGGGGAGCATTGAGCAGTATATGGGGGGAGCAGTATAAGGGGAAAACAGTATATAGTGGAGGGGAGCATTATATGGGGGGAGCAGTATATAGTGGAGGGGAGCAGTATATAGTGGAGGGGAGCAGTATATAGTGGTGGGAGCAGTATATAATGGAGGATGCAATGAGCAGTATACAGGGGAGGGGGAGGGGGTGGTTCAGTATATATTGGAGAAGCAGTGAGCAGTATACAGGGGAAGCGGTATATTTTGGAGAATCTGGAGTATACATGGGGTGGAGGGGAACAGCAGTGCACAGTATACATTGTGGAGGGAGAGCAGTGAGCAATATACAGGCCTTAAAATATAATAATAAAATACAATCTATATAAATAATTATACAGTATACAGGGGGGAGCAGTGACTATTATAAAATGGGGAGCAGTATATGGGGTGGGCAGTCTCCAGGGGGGAGCATAAAGGTTGCTAACCACAGTGAGTAGTGAGCTGAAGAATTGCACAAGGAAATAATTGCTGCAGGAGTCACTCACCATATGGATGGATGGAGGTGAAGCCTCATGGGGTCGCCATCGATGCTCCTCCTCCAAGTTCCTGTAGAATTTTTAGCAGCCACCCGTGCATGTAAGTAAAGATGGCCACACCCCTGTCCCACCCACCAGCTTGGTCAGCCCGTGTAGCTGGCACTGCAGGCTGGGAGACAAGGAGAGAGACCATCGGGTCTGTCAGCCAGAGGAGTTTGCATGTACAAACGCTGCACTACACCCGGAGGAGAAACCAGAGGTAGCCTATAGTTCTCTATGGGCTCCCTGGTTGCATAAATAGCTGTGCCTGCACGGGTTCCCTGCAAAATGACCGTGTCCACCTGGGTAGGACTAGGAGAAGCGGCTGGACAGCACATAGAGTAACTAATAGTCAATGTATCTCTTGCCACACTGAATGCCTGCAGGAGGAGAAGCAGGAGTTCAGCGGCAGCAGATGCAGAAGAGAAATGGACGGTTTGGTTACCCTATGTGCTTCTCAGCCGCCCCTCTCACCCAGGCGGCCACAACCCACCAGACAGCTGCCTTGGACCCCAGGAGCCCTAGGCGCAGAGGAGGAGAAAGTTAAATCCAACTCTGCTTTCAACGCTAGGCAGGGAGTCGGGGCCATGACGTCACTGGTTGCTAGGCGCCAGGCGGCTCTAGCAACCAGTGGCCAGAAATAGTCAGAGCCAGTGCTACAGCGGTTTAGTCTGTCTTAGTCCCCTGCATTCCAGACTGCTCCCAGAGTCCCGGTGTCAGTTGTTTTTAATTGGGGGGGCACAGTATAATTTTGGGGGGTCATGGCCCCCTCCAGCCCCCCCCTAGTGACGCCTCTGATCCTTGTACTGACTAATTATCACAACTGCCACTATAACAAAGCTACAGAAATCATTGATAGACTTTTTATGCCTGGTACGCACATGAGATTATCAGACAAATGATCGTCCATTTCTCTTTTTTTTTGCATGCTAGTCTCATATCAAAAATTTAGAGTTTACTAAAGTTACGAAAATTCTCATACAACAGAATACAAATTCAGAAGTAATGTAATGTGTTGTATTGTATTTGTTTTGAATGACAACTGTGCTGATTAAATGAAAAATTTTTTCGAGCTTGTCCCATCGGATAATTTTGCATGAATTGTCGTGATCGGATCTTGAAAGCTGTGTACTAACGATTAGACATGTGCACACTGAAATATTTTGTTTCGGAAATTTGTTTTCGTCCGAAAATTACATTTATTTAGTTACTCCTGAAATTCCAAAATTAGTTTTTATTTATTTTGTTTCGTTATAAAATGCATTCATTCGAAAATCCAAATGAATTAAGGTTGAATCTGTCAATTGAAGGCTTATGGAGTTTGTCGAATGTTCTAAGAAGATTCGATGGAGCAGCTAAGCTGTACGATGCCGCAATCATACATTTCCGGTCGAATGTTCCGCCTACAAGCTATAGAAGAATTTTAATGTTGTATGACGCTAGTAATAATTATATTTATGAATTATTATTACTAGTCAACTAACATTCAAATTCTTCTATAGCCTATGGGCAGGGCATTTGACCGAAAATGTATGATTGCAGCGTCGTACAGTTTAGCTGCTCCATCGAATCTTCTTAGAACTTTCGACAGACACCATAAGCCTTCAATGACAGATTTGACGTTTGTATGTTTTTCTCTGCTTCGTCAAATCTTCGTTGTTCATGTCGAATGGTCTACCACAACACTGTCTCTATAATGTTGAATCTTTCCTCCCTATGAAGAATACTCTTGGACTAATAGAGTTAAGGTTAGGCACATTCGACCACAGGTTCGATAGACACAGATTGCTATTGTCAGCATCAGAGACAGAGACACAGACAGCCCCATAACCAGGCATAGATTCAGACCTCCAATTACACCCCCCCTCCCCATCCATGATATTTATGCCTTCAATTACACCCCCCCACCCCATCCAGCACATGCTTGCTCTCAATCCCACCCCCTTCCTTCCAGCACACCTCTTGTTTAATCCCCCATTTCATCAATGCCTCCAGCACACTGTCATTGTACTTACCATTCTGCAGCCATGAGGGTCAGTCATCACTGCTAACTGAGGGCGGAGCGATGTTTGAGCCTGCCCACTTAGAACCGCTCCACTCCTTAGATGTGCAGCAGAACGAATGCGGAGAGGGGCGATCTCGTCTGTGAACCTGGGCGGGGATGTGCAGAACGGAGGCGGAGGGGGGCGGTCCCAGGCAGCTCTTACATGTATAGTGCAGTGCACGGTGGGGATGTGCAGGAGAACGGAGGTGGAGGGGGCCGTCCCAGCGGCTCTTTCATGCCCAATGAACAGCACACTCTGCAAGCCTGGGTGGGGATGTGTGAAAAGAGGTGGAGAGGGGCGGTCCTAGGCGGCGCTTTAATGATGAAGTGCATTGCAGCAAAGTGTAATTTCTTCAGTGTTGTGAATTTATAAGATATAATAAAATATTTACAAAAATGTCAGGGGTGTACTCACTTTTGTGAGATACTGTACATATATATATATATATATATATATATATATATATATATATATATATATATATATATATATATGTACAGTATGATTTGGTCAAAATACTTACTTGCCTAGCAAAGTATTGAAAAGTATTCATATCCCTTGACATTTTCAACATTTTGTAATTTTACAATCAAAAACGTAAATGTATGTTGTAGGGATTGTATGTGATGGACCAACACACAGTGGCACATACAGTAATTGTGAAGTGAAAGGAAAATTAAAATTGTTTTTCATTTTTTTTTAATAAATAAATATCTGAAAAGTGTGGCGTGCATTTGTATTCAGCCCCTTTTACTCTGATACCCCTAACTAAAATCTAGTGCCTACAGAAGTCACCTAATTAGTAAATTGTGTGTAATTCAATCACAGTATAAATACAGCTGTTCTGTAAAGCCATTAGAGGTTTGCTAGAGAACCTTAGGGAACATACAGCATTATGAAGGCCAAGGAACACACCAGACAGGTCAGGGATAAAGCTGTGGAGAAGTTTAAAGCAGGGTTAGGTTATAAAAAAAATATCCCAAGCTTTGAACATCTCACAGAGCACTGTTCAATCCATCATCAGAAAATGTAAAGAGTTTGGTACAACTACAAACCTACCAAGACATGGCTGTCCACCTAAACTAACAGGCAGGACAAAGAGGGCAATAATCAGAGAAGCAGCCAAGAGGCTTATGGTAACTCTGGAGGAGCTGCAGAGATCCACAGGACAACTATTATTCTTGCACTTCACAAATCTGGCCTTTATGGAACAGTGGCAAGAAAAAAAGTCATTGTTGAAAGAAAGTAATAAGAAGTCTTGTTGACAGTTTGTGAGAAGCCATATGGGGGACAAAGCAAACATGTGGAAGAAAGTGCTCTGGTCAAATGAAACCAAAATTGAACTTTTTGGCCTAAAAGCATAATGCTATGTGTGGTGGAAAACTAACACTGCGCATCACCCTGAACACACCATCCCCACCATGAAACATGGGGGTGGTAGCATCATGTTTTGGGGATGCTTTTCTTCAGCAGGGACAGGGAAGTTGGTCAGAGTTAATGGAAAGATGGATGGGGCCAAAAACAGGACAAGCTTAGAAGAAAACCTGTTATGCCGTGATGAAAAAAAAACAATTTTTTTCAAAACGTCATTTAAAATGACCGTGTGTGGGGAAAACGTTGTTTTATGTCTTCTGAAAAACGACAAAAAAAAAATTCGAGCATGCTTCAATTTTTTATGTCGATTTTCAAAACATTGTTTTTTGTGTCATAAAAAATGACCTGTGTAGCTTGAATGGAAGAGAGTGCCGCCGTACGTGCTGAACCTAACCACGCTTTGCTAGAGCATTTTGAAAAAACGATGGAGTGTAGGTAACGTTGTTTTTTAAAAGGAAGTTTAAAAAACGCCGTTTTTTTTCATGCAAAAAAATGACGTTTTTTTCATCACAAAAAACGACCGTATGTACACGGCATAAGAATCTGCAAATGACTGGGGTGGAGGTTCACCTTCCAACAAGACACTGACCCTAAACATACAATGGAGCTACAATGGTTTAGATAAAAGCATATTAATGTGTTAGAATGGCCCAGTCAAAGTCCAGACCTAAATCCAATTGAGAATCTGTCTCAAGTCTTTAAAATTGATGTTCACAGACGGTCTCCATCCAATCTGACAAAGCTTGAGCTATTTTGCAAAGAACAATGGGTGAAAATTTCCCTCTCTAGAAGTGCAAAGCTGGTAGAGACATAACCAAAACAACTTGCAGCTGTAATTGCAGTGAAAGTTGGTTCTACAAAGTTTTGACTCAGAGGGGCTGAATACAAATGCATCCCACACTTTTCACATATTTATTTATAAAAAATAGTTTGAAGACCAGTTATCATTTTCCTTCCAATTCACAATTATGTGCCACTTTGTGTTGGTCTATCACATATAAAATACATTTACATTTTTGGTTGTAACATGACAAAATGTGGAAGATTTCAAGGGGTATGAATACTTTTTAAGGCACTGTAACAATTCAGTAACAGCCTGCTTTAATTTGCCAGTGTGTTGAAGGCATTATATGTAATGCCCAGTCGTGGAAGATTTTACAATAAAAACTAGCAATTTCATTACATCTGTATATTTCTGAGCCTTGATACATATATTCCTAGTAACTGAGGGAATCAAGAGAGTAAAAAATAAGCTGTGTTCACTTCCTTGTCAGATGTAGACTTTTACTACTAGGCTGGCTGAGTACTCCTATTAATCCATCCTATTAATCCTTCTAGGGATTCTGCTGTAAAATGCACTGAATAATAAAAAATTATGTGAGTGGCATTAATACATTATACATTAGTCATATGAAAGCATCTTTGCCTGCAACTGCATAAAAGGAGAAAGATCAGACAGCAAGTCTTTGTTCAAAGCTCTTTTTTTTTTTTCATTTGGTGAATAAGCAAGATGAGCTTAACTGGAGCCTGAAATGGTTCCACTATACAGCAACATCAATGGCTTGGCATGCCATTCTCCTAGCACCATAGCTCTCCATCAAAAATAACATAGCTGTGCAACTTGATTCATTATTTTCCGCTGACACATCCCCACTCTGCGGTGTTGGATTAAGATTACAATCTTGGTTTTAGGGAGGAAAGAAAGAAAAAGAAAGAAATTCCAGGGGAGGTGGCATTAAATGAAAAAGTGGGAAAGTAAAAATGTTCAACCATTTATCTACAGGAACAGTCTGCTCAAGTATAAAATAGTTAATTAAAAGCCTCATCATCTTATAAGTTATGGTGGAGCCTGAAGACACGTATTTAATGTTTTGTTGCTTATATATTTTAAATTTTCAAAAAATGATGTCTGTTTTTTTTTCACAGCTTTTAATTGTCTTGTTTTCATTCAGTGGTTACTAATTGTGTAATGTAGCTTTTAGATTGCTATAACATAGGCATTACAGTAAAGCCTGCAGAACCCAACAGATGTGTCAGAAGGATGTGTCAGAACCTGAAATGGATTAGAGTGTGGGATACAAATGGTTGACTCACTAAGGCCAGCCAGGGTTACCATGGTCTGCTGAATTTTCCTAGAGACATTTTTAATGTATCTTGCTTAATCCAAAATCCTTGTCTGCTCTCTTAGCACCACAAGGGGTTATGGATACATATCTTGAAATAACGTACTGAACAATAGACATGTGCACACTATAATATTTTGTTTCGGAATTTTGTTTTCGGACGAAAAATAAATGTATTTAGTTACTCCCGAAATTTGTTTTTATTTATTTTGTTTTGTTAAAAAATGCATTCATCCGAAAATCTGAATTAATTAAGGTCGAATCTGTCATTGAAGGCTCATGGTGTCTGTCGAATTTTCTAAGAAGATTTGATGGAGCAGCTAAACTGTACGACTCCGCAATTGTACATTTTCGGTCGAATGTTCCGCTTACAAGCTATAGAAGAATTCTAATGTTGTATGACACTAGTAATAATTATATTTATAAATTATTATTACTAGTCAACCAACATTAGAATTCTTCTATAGCCTATGGGCCAAGCATTTGACCGGAAATGAACGATTGCGTCGTCGTACAGTTTAGCTGCTTGTCGAATCTTCTTAGAACTTTTCGACAGACACCATAAGCCTTCAATGACAGATTCAACATTTGTATGTTTTTCGCTGCTTTGTCGAATCTTCGTCGTTCATGTCGAATGGTCTACCCCAACACGGTCTTTATAATGTCAAATCTTTTCTCTCTATGTCGAATCTTTCCTCTCTATATAGAATAATCTTGGACTAATAGTTAAGGTTAGGCACATTCTACCGCAGATTTGATAGACACAGATTGCTATTGTCAGAAGCAGCCCAGCGGGGCGTGGTCCCCACTGCCGTGCATTCTGGGAGAGGGTACTTAAAGGACAGACACCATTCTGGCGGGGTCTTCCGATCCTGACCTGATGGCCCTCCTGGCCTCAGGGATGTGTTAGCAGTTTTTCCGGTCTCGGGGCCTGCTGGCCCGAGGCTCCGTTACTGAGAGTAGGCCCATGAGTTTCAGGGGCCTACTGGTCCAGGGGTGGTCCTGTGCTGTCTAGCCTGCGGGAAGAAGACGAACAATTGGGGACTCAATTGGAGGACGCATCCTGGCCAATCTACCTCACAGTACTGCCAGCTGGCTGAAGCTGGCTGAAAGATCCTGGTACTGTGTAGCTGTGTCTTTGGAACTTTGCAAAGTGTATGTGTGGTTACACCGTCCTGTGGCAGAGGACTGTGCAATGACTCGACTACATTCATCAAGTCTGTGTCAGAGACTTTTGAACGAGCTTCGCACCGGCTGCTAGGTCAGTGAGAGAGGCCTATCCGGTGGTTGCTGAATCCAGTGTGGATTGTCCTCTGGATCCAAGAACGTACCAGTGATCCACAAGGCAAGGTACCTGAATCTCCCCTAACCCTCTGTCTGAGATTTGTTTATTAAAACCTTGGAAGAAAAGAGACTAAGTGTTGGTTCAGACATTGGTGAATAACTCTTCAAGGAAGATCCCTAAGATGAACGTGGTGAACGGTGAGGTAATGGCAGGCCCAAATTCAAACCAGCGGCCCTTTCGGGGCTATTCCTACATACACAACAAAGCAAACTAGATGGTAAAGTGGTTGCATGACAAATGTGTGGTGTGGAACAATGTGGAAATTGTATAGTTTTGTATGTATTCTTGGGGCAGTGGGTTACACAGAAGACTGATTCCATATTGACAAATATTAGGGTATGCTAGTCTTTTTCCATAGCTCTTTATAGGAAAGCAAGAATCAGTGGGTGGAATGAGTGATCTCCTCTGGATAAAAATTGTTAGTAACTAAAGAATCATTATGTACTGGAGAAAATTAAAGTTTCCATAATTTGATTATATTTGATAGCAGATTGTAGCGCTACCCCAGCAGAGTAGGATGGCTCCTCTGTTCTTTGACTCAACCTTCTCAAGAACCTCAGCCAGGCCCGGATTTACTCCCTTTGCTGCCCCAAGGCCAGGTCCTTTAATGCCGCCCCCGCCTGCGCAGTACAGGGGACATTATCCGCCGGGGGACTTTTTCGGCAGGACACTGAGAAGCAGGGGGGGGGGGTGTTGCTGCCAAAAATTACAAAATTACATTGAGAAACGGGAGGGGGGTTGCTGCTGCTGCCAGGAACTATCTAGCCCTCTCTTCCCTCTGTTTTTTCTCCTCTCACCATCCACATGACAGGGGGGAACTCCCGATATGAAAGTAAGTGTCCTCTTCTCTCAGCCACAGTGCCGCCCCTGCACCCACTGCCGCCCCGAGGCCTGGCCTTGTTGGCCTTGTCTGGAATCCGGCCCTGACCTCAGCCTCTCTGACAAACCAGGTTGGATGTAACTGAGAAGAGGATTTATCTGGGCGTGTGTTCTAAAGAGAACTTTTTCAGTGTGCTTCTCGCTGACAGCATAAACCACACAGACGGTAAAGTTTATTTCTGTATTTTCTCCCTTTTTATTTCACAGCAAATTATCATATTTCTGTATGTCCTTGGTCTTTCTTGAAATGTTGTATTTTTTTTTACCTTTGTACATATTCTATGCACTGTCAGCCTAGGAATAATAAATTATAAATGGCTTCTGGTACTAAACTAAGAATTCATATGCCTAGATCGATATTGTCGCATTGGGTTACCAGTGTCTGTATGCTCAGTTGTAAATTTACTGTTAACTGCATTGTGTGGCTATGCCCTCAAGAACTCTGTAAATGCAGAAGTTGCCTGCCAGGGAACAGGAAAATTAATCTGGTTGCATTCAGATTAGTGTCTGTGCGTGCAAGCTACCATATCTGCCAAACAGGAATGTGTTCATGTGTGTGTGTGTGTGTGTGTAGGTGTGGTTATGGTTGCCTAACAGACCAGTCAGTTGACAAACTGCAGCTGGTGTCAAGCTACACTTAGTCGTGTGCGTGGGGGCATTGGTAAAAGTGATTGCCCGTACACATGATCAAATTTCCCTTCGGAATAAACTCTGGTGGGTTTTTCAGACGGAATTTCACTTTCTTGCATACACACGGACACACCAAATTCCGACCGTCGAAAACGCGGTTATGTACAACACTACGACATGTTCTCTTTCTAAGTCCATCAGAATTTCCGACTGAAAAAGTCTGATGGGGCATACACACGGTCGGAATATCCGATGAAAAAATTCCTTTTGACTTTTTCCATCGGAAATTCCGACCGTGTGTACGCGGCATAACTTGCAGGAAAGTTAAGAGAATCTTAGAATTGTGCAGGAATTACTGGGCTTCTTCACAACCATTAGGCTGGCTTTACATGGATTGAAATTTCAGTCCCTGCTAAACCGACCAAATTTCAATCCATGTGCGGCCACTGTTGTTAAACAGAAGTCACTAACTTCTGCTCAATTGCCCTTACAGTATTTTTTTGCTCAATCCAATCAACACCGCAGACAATAGGCTACAGAGCTAATCTGTGTATTCTGATGAATGGGGAGTCTCCCTGTCGTCGGAATGCAATGGCACAACCGGGAGGATTCCCCTGTCCACATCAAGTGTGTGGATGGGGGGGTATTGGGTCATTTTTTTCAATGATCCCACTGGTTGAAGGAAAACAATGGCCCATGTACGGTCAACATTAGAGTACACCAAATTGTATGTGAGACTTGTTTCTGCCTTTGTGTAGCCAGCCTGCTAGATTTGGGTAAAGTCTTGATTCAGCGGTGGGCAGTGGTGTTGCAGGCTGTGATAACGGTATCACAGCTGGTTTACCTTCTCAAAGCAAGCGCCCTCCTCATTCCTCCAACATAATCGAAGGTCCTCACTCTTGTTAGCAAGTCTCTTTGGGTGTGCAATCTTGAAAACATGCCATAAAAAAAGGACCTTATCAGTGTGCTGTTACTCCCTTACTGACTAATTGCAAGCTGGGGAGAATAATTAGTTAAGGAAGTACAAATTCAGCAGCCATTTCCGCTATGGTCATCAATCAAATGGGTGAGTACAACCACTGTACCATTGATCTAAGGGGAGGGTGTTGAAATGTGTACATAGGATGCATACAGCATTAAGAACAAGGTAGTATACATATAAAGCTGAGGCATACAATTGAGATCCTGAGTTTTTTTTTTTTTAAAGAGTTTCTCTTTAAATAGGGTTATATATTTTATGTTTTACAAAGCTTTTTTTTCTGTAAAATTTTAGGCATAGTAAAAGAATGTGAATGCACTGGTGCATTAAAGTTGCTCATTACAGAGTTCCATTAAATATTTAAAGGACTGGATAACCCAGCAGGAGAATCGACCTATTTTACAAGAAATGGGAGAGTAGTCTTATCACGATACATTTTGATAATATTTTAAATGAACACTGGATAATGCATTCTGTAATTGTCATCACTATGTAAGGAGAAACTGATCAGATGGAAGTGAAATTATACAGAAAGCATTTCGGTGACTTTGTCTAATGTAAATAAAGGTTTTATGCACTTCTCCAACTTCAAAACTAGCTAATGGGAAGCTGTCAATGGAATATTGTGAAACTATAAAGTTTCTAGATTTCCTGTCAAGAACGACTAGACCTTTTTAGCTGCTGAAAACAATTTTAAGTTATAGTTAAAGTGCCTAGGGCAGATCAGTCGCTCAGCAATATCTCTGTTTAGCAGCATAAAAGTATAGGAAAAAATACAATTCTTCAAAGAGGACCCTTTTAGGCCAGATACCCAAAGGAGATGGACCTGCTCTCAAGGTATGGTTGCATTCAGCTTTGATTACATCCAGATAACTAGAGGCTAGGAATATCTGGAGCCCTTTGTGGAACATGCTTTTTAATATTCGTGAGGTGTGCCATGGGGAAGAAAACACCATCTTTTCAGGCCAGTAATGACAAACTGACAAAAAAGGTTGGTGTATTTGAAAGAATCTGTGGAACTATGAGCACTCCTGCTGAGCCTCAGTAAGTTCTGTTTTAAAAAAATTGTTTTGTTGCAGTGCTTAACCAGTTAACAACCGCCCTGTAGACGAAACACGTCTACAAGGTGGTTGCTTAACTCTGGGAGGACGTCCATGGACGTCCTCCCAGAATCGCGCTCCCGCGCGCCCTCTGGGGCGCGCACACGGGAATGTCCGTGATTGCCAATGACGGAGCGATCACTTGTAAACAAACCGGCGTCATGTGATGACGCCGGTTCCTCCCTCCCCTCTCTGTACCGAACGGTACAGTGTGAGAGAGGAGAGGGGGAGAGCGGAAGCAGCTGCTGTGGGCTGGATCTGTGACAAATGCAGTCACAGATCCAGCCATCCATCCCTCCCTGTGCAATACTCTGCAATAACACCAATACTCTGCAATACCCTCCATACTCTGCAATACCCCCCATACTCTGCAATACCCCCCATACTCTGCAATACCCCAAAATACTCTGCAACGTCGCCTATGGGGATTTTTAAGTAGTGAAGTTTAGCGCCATTCCACGAGCGTGTGCAATTTTGAAGGGTGACATGTTGGGTATCTATTTACTCGGCGTAACTTCATCTTTCACATTTATGCAAAAGAATGAAGAAAAAATACTAAATTTTATAACAGAAACGAAGAAAAATTCATTTTTTTTACAGAATTTTCAGTCTTTTTTCTCTTATAGCGCAAAAAATAAAAATCCCAACGGTGATTAAATACCACCAAAAGAAAGCTCTATTTGTTTGAAAAAAAGGACGAAAATTTCATTTGGGTACAATGTTGTATGACTGAGTAATTGTCATTTAAATTGTGAGAGCACCGAAAGCTGAAAATTGGTCTGGTTATTAAGTGGGTTTACGTGCCCAGTGGTCAAGTGGTTAAACCCTGTAGCAGCCTCTTGTAGTCCCATGTACATCAAATAACAGACTGGGAAAGCAGCACAAAGAGTCAATTCCCTGAGCAGCAGTGTTAGTGCATTAACCAGAGGCACGTTCATAGATGGAGAAAGCAGAATGATACAGTCAGTGGGGGCCCATTCATAGGGGGTTCAGGGGCCGCCCCCCACAGCTAGTCACAAAAAAAAGCCCTTTAAGTGCACTGTGTTCAGGCACTGGACACCGTGCACTTTGGGAAGCTTATCACATGATTGCAGCCGATACTCTTCATTTGCAGGGTTTTTTCCTGCATTGTGGCGCAATGCAATGCGCCATAACATTCCATTCTTGTTGATGTGTCTATTTGATGGGCACCACCGTGAGACATGGACGGTGCTTTCCCTCAGAGCCGTGACGTCACTTCTGGTTTCTACAAGTGCCTCAGAGGGATGGAACGCAAGCCTGAGCAGGCCAGAAGGAGTCGGCGAAAAATTTTTCAGTATACTTCTCGCTGACAGCATAAACCACACAGACGGTAAAGTTTATTTCTGTATTTTCTCCCCTTTTATATCACAGCAAATTATCATATTTCTGTATGTCCTTGGTCTTTCTTGAAATGTTGTATTTTTTTTACCTTTGTACATATTCTATGCACTGTCAGCCTAGGAATAATAAATTATAAATGGCTTCTGGTACTAAACTAAGAATTCATATGCCTAGATCGATACTGGCCGATGAGCATCCACAACCATCGACCAGGGCATACATGCTGCTTCTGGACAAGGTGTCAGTGGGCTATTACTGATGCCCTGCATCAGTGGTGAGTCAGGACAGTTATAATGGGCACAGCAGGTGTACATGGCTGACTGGAAACTCAGCACAGGGATGATGGTGGGAAGTGAACCCCTCATAGTGGGTACAGTGAGGCTGCATTTGATGGCACAGTGGCTGCAATTGATGGGCGCAGTGGCTGAAATTGATGTCACAGTGGCTGCATTTGATGGCACAGTGGCTGCAATTGATGGGCGCAGTGGCTGCAATTGATGGTCACAGTGGCTGCAATTGATGGCACAGTGTCTGTAATTGATGGCACAGTGGCTGCATATGATGGGCACAGTGGCTGCAATTGATGGCACAGTGGTTGCATGTGATGGCACAGTGGCTGCAATTGATGGGCACAGTGGCTGCAATTGATGGGCACAGTGGCTGCATACGATAGGCACAGTGGCTGAATACGATGGGCACATTGGCTGCATTTGATGGCACAGTGGCAGAAATTGATGGGCACAGTGGCTGCATTTGATGGAACAGTGACTGCAATTGATGTGCACAGTGGTTGCAATTGATTGGCACAGAGGCTGAATTTGATGGCACAGTGGCTGCAATTGATGGGCACAGTGGCTGCAATTGATGGGAACAGTGGCTGCATTTGATGGCACAAAGGCTGCATTTGATGGCACAGTGGCTGAAATTGACGGGCACAGTGGCTGCATTTGATGGGCACAGTGGCTGCATTTGATGTTTTTTTTTATTTATTTTTTCAGAGATGTTCAGTTTGTTTGCGCCCCCCCCCCCCCAAAAAAAAAAAATCAGCAGTAGTCTGCTGCTTCTTTATTCACTGTCCGGTCACAGAATGGGGTAAGGACAAGACCTGTAATTAATACTTAAAGCAGAGGTTTCATATAAAAAGTGTGTTTTATAGCTCAAAGCTCAAGGCTACACAACTCTCAGCATTAAAAATCCCTTTTTATCTAAATGGTGCCTGTTCACATTTGAGCGCTCAAGCGTGCATGACCTATTGCTCAAAAAAGTACAGGAGCTTCTTTTCAGCCATATTTTTGGCCCCATACACCTCAATGTGAGTGCATTAAAAGGTGCTATAGCCTGCGCTATGCATGTTTTTCCTGCGCTCTCATAATAATCTTAGTTTTTTTCCCCTCTGTTTTCACCTGGTGATCTGGCCAGTAACACTCCTTCTGTAATAGCGTTCTCCCATGCGGCATGAAGGAGCACAATGAGCGTGTTTGGACAGCAGCATTGTTAGTCTGGGGGAGGGTAGAGTTAGATGTACTAGTAGATTTAGATACACTAACAAATTGAAACCAAAATTGAAGCCAAACTCCAGCTTAACTCCAGCAACAGTTATATTTTCTTTTGGGATAACGATTTTACATTAATAAATAACAGCTGATCATTGTAAGCACCCTGTCAGTGGTTTAATTCAGCACTAATTCATCTGCAGGACAGATTGCTCTGTTGAAAAACAACTAAAGACCCATACACTTTTTGACAACAACGGTCCGACGGACTTGTTTGATCGGACAATCCTACCGTGTGTATGCTCCATCGGACAATTGTTTTCGCTTTTTCATCAGACAAATGTTCGCTGTGAATACTCTCAAACTTTTCGAAAACAAATGTCACATGGAGCATAATCCGATCGTGTGTACACAAGTCCATCGGACTGAAGTCCAAAGTTCAAACACGCATGCTCGGAACCAATGCTAAAGATCAGACAACAATAGTAGAAGTTGCCCACAGGATGGTGGTAAGAGCTGAAATACCATGTGATTTGGTGAAAGTTGGCTGAAAAAGTCGTGCCGTGTGTATGCATACCAAGTTCACGGCCAACGCCCATTCGGAGCAAAATCCACGGAAAAGTCCGATGGAAGTCTGAACGTGTGTATAAGGCCTAAAGCTGGCCATAGATTGACTCAATTCTCCTATCTATACACTTGATGTGGATGGGGGGGAACTTTCCCGCCAATTGATATCAAAATACAGGGCCATATTCTGAGTAAAGTTACGATGGAATATCTCAGGATACTCCATCGTATCTCTCTTTTTTGGCCAGTGTATCTATGCGAGTGATTCTTAGAATCATTTTCGCATAGATACGCTGAAGATCCGACATGTGTAAGTCACTTACACTGTCGGATCTTAAATGTAATTACTCCGCCGGCCGCTAGGTGGCGTTTACGTTCAGGTCTCATTTGTTTATGCAAATGAGCCTGATACGCCGATTCCCGAACAAATTTGCGTCGCGTAACCGTCGCTTACGTCGTTTGCGTAGGCGTAAGGTTACCCCTGCTATATGAGGGGTAACCTTACGCCAGTCCCACGTAGGCCATGTTAAGTATGGCGTCGGGTCCGCGTCGTGTTTTCCCGTCGGGTACGTCGTTTTACTAAGTCGTTCTTGAATATGACTTTACGTCAATGACGCACACGTCGGCATCATTGACGTTTTACGCCGAGAACTGGAGCATGCGCACTGGGCTATTTTAAGCCCGGCACATGCGCAGTTCGTTAAAACCGGGGGCGCGCTTAATTAAATTGAAGCCGCCCCCTTGGATATACGCGGGGATACGCCGGGCCAAATACACTCCGCCGCACCAAACTACGGAGCAAGTGTTTGGGGAATACAGCACTTGCTCCTGTAGGTTGGGGCGGCGGAGTGTAAATGGCTTACGCACCGCCCGCCTACTTTCTTTAAGAATATGACCCACGCTCCTCAGCACTGCAGTCTATAGCCTGCAGCACTGATTGAGCAGACATTTTCGAGCAGGGCGGTTGAACAAAAGTCAATCAGCAGATCAGCATCTGTTCAACCACAGTGGCCAAACATGGATGGAAGTTTGATTGATCGCTGCTGAACCAGCTGAATTTTGATCCATGAATGGCCAACTTTACTGGCTGAAAAAACAGGTTAAAATATAGGAAAACAAGCCTAAAAAAGAAAACAAATGTAGCCATCACATTTAAAGGCCTGTACACACAATTGTGTGATGGGCATGTTTTGATAATCCGACCATCTGTATGCTCCATCGGACAATTGTTGTCAGAATTTGGATGTTGGATGGTTATGCTCTCAAATTGTCCAACAACAAATGTGTTTTCCGTCGTATTAGTATGTCTTTTTTAATTATTGGTTTCTGTCGCTGAACTAGTGATATGAGTTTATCATTGGCAATACTAATATATTAACTATTTAATGTTCTGTTTTAGCTGCCATATTGAGGCCAGATTATTTCATCCTTTCCTTGATCGGGCTATCTCACTAGGTCGTATGCAGTATTCTGGGTAGGTGTCTCTCTACCCCTATGGGTGGTTGTGTTCCCCCCTTCCTTTCATAGGAAGGTTCAGCACTTGGGTTTTGGGGGTGGATCTCCGGGTCATGTTTTGGCGCCCCTTTCTTTTTGGGACCACGGTTCTTTGACGCCCGACCACTTATCCCAGCCAAACCCGTTATTATTTGATATTGACTGTTAAATTATAAATGACTGTTCATTTGATGAATTGTTAAAACTGTTTTGTTTCATTCTAGAGCTTTGTCTTTGAGACGATCAAGTCCTAAAACCCCTGAAGAAGCCTAAGGGCGAAACTAGTAGGGTAGACTTGTTCAAGAAAAAATTTGTCTCCATATATAGCTCCCACCAATGAATGTTACCAAATTTATTTTAAATTTTGTATGAATTGAATAAAATATTTTCTATTTTTGATATAACAATACGTCTGGTTTTTATAATTGGCACCGCAATAATCCTCCATCCTCTCCAAACCTTCCATTTAATCTACTTGGGATGTGTTAAAGAGGACCTTCGATCACTAATCTTTCACCAAATTCCGTCGTATTATCTGATCGTGTGTACACAAGTCCATCGGACTAAAATCCAAAGTACAAACACGCATGCTCCGAACCACTGCTAACTATAAGACAACATTAGCAGAAGTTGCCGAAAGGGTGGTGCTAAAGAACAGAAAAAACACTTACTTCCGTGAATGTTGGCTGAAAAAGTTCTGCGTCTGTCTGTATGTTCACCGCCAACGCCCTTCGGACAAGAATCCACGGATTTGTCCGATGGAAATCCGATCGCGTGTATGAGACTTTAGAATTGGTAAGCTGAATAATAAATAAATGTTTGCTTTTGTGTTTAATAAGGATGAGCTTGTGCGTGTTCACAAGCTGCACGTGCAGAGCCCACCAGGAAGTTGGTACTGCGGAGCGCTAATCACAACACAAGCAGTGAGGCATTGTCCCGATGCGTGGCTGCAGAGGTATGGAAATGTCTCACTGCTTGTGATTAGCGCAGCACAGTGCCGAATTGCTGGCGGGCTCTGCACGTGCGGCTTGCGAACACGCACAAGCTCATCCTTAGTGTTTAATCTCGCTTTAATGTATTAAATATAGTACCTACAATTGCAACAGACAATTATTTGCTTTATCTTACATGTTTACACAGAAATAAAATGCATTATAATAGTAAAACAAGCTAATGTAGGCCATATACATCGTAGGTAGTGATTTATGATTGATTCAGGTCGGAGTAATCGCAAACAAGAACTTCATCATGGAATGAAATATTAAAGGATACAACTCACAGTATTGTTATGCACATTGTGATCAACTAAAAAATCTATAAAAAAAATAATCTATCAGTCAAAAATCTAAGCACTCTATTAAAAATGATTGTTTCTTTGATCTGTATTAAGGAGGGATCAATCAGACGCGTTTTACAAAGTTCTGCAGAATCACTTGACAAAATAAATCAAAAGCTCACTAAACCGATCAAATGGATTCACTTTGGTTTGCGATTGTTATTCAACTCATTCGTAATTTTCTTATCATTAAATGGCCATTTTGAGATATGCGTGAACTGTGTTATGTGTGGCTTTTCCAGAATTCCTAGGATTAGTTATTGAACACAGTTTCTAAATTAAAATCTGCATTGCTTTTGCAAGTGAAATATTGTAATAATAATATGAAATAATAAAAACAGCAATGTGAGAATTAAGATATATTTATGTGAGAATTTAAATATGTTATAGATGTAATGGAAAGTATAGGTCCTGTCTATAAAGACAAAAAAAAAAAAACACAGAAACTAGCTTACCATATATACTCGAGTATAAGCCGAGGTACCTAATTTTACCACAAAAAACTGGGAAAATGTATTGACTCGAGTATAAGCCGAGGGTGAGAATGCAGCAGCTCCTGTAAGCGGAAAAGAGGGTCAACAATGCCCATTTGCACGCCTCACTGTGCCCATTGCAACCTCACTGTGCGCAACCTCACTGTGCTCATTGCAACCTCACTGTGCCAACCTCACTGTGCCCAACCTCACTGTGTCCATTGCAACCTCACTGTGCCAAACTCACTGTGCCCATTGCAACCTTACTGTGCCAACCTCACTGTGCCCATTGCAGCCTCACTATGCCATCCTCACTGTGCCCATCCTCACTGTGCTCATTGCAACATCACTGTGCCATCCTCACTGTGCCCATTGCAACCTCACTATGCCCATTGCAGTATCACTGTGCCCGAGTCAGTGTACCTGAAATTATTGACAGGCTGTGGGCGTCCATTCATTGTTTAAAAGTCGCGGTCTCCTCCTGGTCCCTTCCGTGATAGGAGTTTCTCAAAAAACACAGTTCCGCACAGGGCCAATCCGCCCTATAGGCTCACTATGCAAGCTGCTTAGGGCCCCGCAAAGTTGCGGAGGGCCCCTCAAATTACTAGAGCCCCTGCCTGGTGAGAAGTCATTTTTGGCCCCTCACCCCGCTTCTCAACTCGCTGGCTGCATGGGAGAAGAGGTAAGCACCCCCCGCTTCTCACCTTAATGTAAGATGTAATTTCCGACAGCAGAACACCACCTCCCCCCACTTCTCAACTTTAATGTGACATGTTATTTTTGGCACCCCCCCGCTTCTCAACTTTAATGTGACATGTCATTTTGCTTAGGGCCCCAGGGAGGTCAGGATCGGCACTAGTTCCGGCCTATCACGGATGTTCTCTCATCCTCGGACTCAGTTTCCCAGCAGACACTGTGTTCAGTGTTCTGCCAATCACGGACATCCTCTTGTCCGAGGATGAAAAGACGTCCGTGATTGGCGGAACACTGAACACAGTGTCTGCTGGGAAACTGAGTCCGAGGATGAGAGAACGTTCGTGATAGGCGGAACTGTGTCTGCTGAGAAACGCCTATCACGGAAGGGACCAGGAGGAGACCGTGACTTTTTAACAATGGACGCCCGCAGCCTGTCAATAATTTCAGGTACACTGACTCGAGTATAAGCCAAGGGGGGTATTTTCAGCCTTAAAAAAAAAGGGTTAAAAACTCGGCTTATACTCGAGTATATACGGTAGCTTTGTTATAGAATGCAATGGTCTTATTAAGAATTATTTAGTTTTTGAATTATACTTTATACTTAATGTATGCTATCTTTAAATCATTACCTTCCATTTTTCATTTTCATAAAGCTCCACTTTATTTTGTCAGCACAAATGTTTAACTGCTATACTCTACTTTAATGATGTAGTAAGCAGCTCAAGCCTTATAATCTGATAATCAGAATTGCTTATGTATTTATGATACGAAAACCACTGTAATCCATAAATGCTGTGGATATAAGCACATTTTTGTCTATTCTGCAGTAACAATAATTACCCTGCACTGACACAGCTGAGAGTATTTTGGAAAGGGGTAAATGCCAAGAAGACATGGCTTGATTTGATTATATTTTTTAGGGCATTCAGATTAAAAATGAATAATCATGGAATAGCTGATTTTCTTGTATCCTAATCCAGGGAAAATAGAATAAAAAAAGCCACAGGGTGTTTAGATTAAAAATTAATTATTGTTGAACAGTTTTTTTATTCCCATCCTAATGCCGCGTACACACAACCGTTTTTCGGGTTGTAAAAAAATGATGTTTTTTTTAATGTCATTAAAAACGATCGTGTGTGGGCCTCAGAGAATTTTTCGGGTTCTGAAAAACGTAAAAAAAAAAAAATCGAACATGCTCTATTTTTTAACAACGCTTTTAAAGTTGTCGTCTTTCGGGTTGAAAAAAAATGGTCGCGTGTGGGCTTTAACTACGTGAAAAATCCGTGCTCAGAAGCAAGTTATGAGATGGGAGCCTTCTGGTAAAACTGGAGATAGCACATTCATCACGCTGTAACAGACAGAAAAGCGTGAATCGTCTTTTACTAACACAAAATCAGCTAAAGCAGCCCCAAGGGTGGCACCATCCACATAGAACTTCCCCTTTATAGTGCCGTCGTACGTGTTGTACGTCACTGCGCTTTGCTAGAGCATTTTTTTTCACGATCGTGTGTAGGCAAGGCCGTTTTAATGATCAAGTTGAAAAAAACTTTGTTTTTTCTAGAGCCTGAAAAACTAAATTTTTTAGAACCCGAAAAATGATTGTGCGCGGCATAACAGTTTAAGACATGAATAAAAGAAGCCTTGTGCAATGCTTTTCTCAATTTGTGATCTCTCCTATACCCAGATAGACTTGTAATCATATTGACCATCAAAACAATGTATAGTATTACATTCTAGATTTAGGCCCCATACACACGGGAGGATTTATCCGCGGATACGGTCCAGCGGACCGTTTCCGCGGATAAATCCTCTCGAGGATTTCAGCAGATTTTAATGCGATGGAGTGTACTCACCATCGCATTGAAATCCGCGCCGAAATCCTCTGGCAATGACGTGTCGCGCCGTCGCCGCGATTATGACGCGGCGACGGGCGCGACGCTGTCATATAAGGAATTCCACGCATGCGTTGAATCATTGCGACGCATGCGGGGGATCCCTTCGGACGGATGGATCCGGTGAGTCTGTACAGACCAGCGGATCCATCCGTTGGGATGGATTCCAGCAGATGGATTTGTTCTGCATGTCAGCAAATATCCATCTGCTGGAAATCCATCCCAGGGGAGATTTATCCGCGGAAAAAGATCCGCTGGCGTGTACACACCATAGGATCTATCCGCTGAAACCCATTTGCTGGGATTTATCTGCGGATGGATTCTATGGTGTGTATGGGGCCTAAGAGATTTATCTTAATTTCTTTAGGTAAATATGACAAATTACATAAACATATTTATATATTTACTACAGTAAAACCTTGGATTGCAAGCATAATTTGTTCCAGAAACATGCTTGTATATCAAAGTAAATTTTCCCATGAGAAATAATGTAAACTCAAATAATTTGTTCCACAACTATTTATTCATAAATCCTTCAGTTTATAGTCCATGTAAAAAGATTATAGCAATGTGATAAGTCGTGTAACCATAAAATGTCCATCCACAAATGGAAGCCTCCACAAGGGGATTAGAAGCAAAATCCAGCAGGAGCTACAGAGTATAAAAGAGAAGAGAGGCGTCTCTAAGTGTAGCAATATGGTTACATTTAATGAAGATACAACATTTACCAAGTCACATGGTTGATGATTAAAAGAGGCACATCTACGTATGCAGGGATCTTGGCTAAAGCGATCCACATAGACCATCCTCCTCACCGCCGGCTCTTACCGCTGTCAGTCTGCAATCGTGACCAGGAAGACTACCCTGCAGAAGAGCGATCTGAAAGTGAGGCTTGAAGCGCTTGTGGAAGGGAATAAATCAATGGTGGTGCAAAGGATGGTCTATGTGGACAGCTTTACGCTGGATCCCTGCATACTTAGATGTGCCTGTTTTAATCATCAACCATGTGAGTTTCTAAATGTTGTACCTTCATTAAATTTAACGATATTGTTACACTTAGAGGCGCCTCTCTTCTCTTTTATACCCAGTTGTGACATGACACTACTCTTATATCAAGACATCGCTTGTATATCAAGTCAAAATGTATTAAAAATTGTTGCTTGTCTTTCAAAACGCTCTTAAACCAAGTTACTCACAAACCAAGGTTTTACTGTACTTGTAGCCAACAAGAGGAGCTGTAAGCTACTTTCCTATTGTTTTATTCTTTGCTGTGCGTAGCTTGTGTTGTTAAAGTGGTAGTAAACCACAAAAAAGAAAGAAACAAATCATCTACCTGGAAGTTAACAGCTTAATGTGCTAGTATGCATCACATACTAGCACATTATGAAAGACTTACCTTAGACTGAAGCCCTCCAGTGATGCAATGTCACTACTGACAGGGCTTTCATCTTCACCCGGTCTACTTTCCTAGTTTGCGGGCTTCGGCTGGTTGACTGACTGCACTCATGAGTCACGACCATGGCAAGGCTCTCTCTATGGACGACATGCTGTCCATTGAGAGCACAGTATGCATGTGCTGGTGACATCGCTGCTACTATAGAAACATATCTCCAAAAATGATGTACGTTTAGGAGATTTTTACTGTACCTATAGGTAAGCCTTATTTAAGGTACAAGTAAACTATATTGAGTTTACTACCACTTTAACCACTTCAGCCCCAGAGGATTTGGCTGCCCAGTGTCCGGGTCATTTTTTGCGACTCGGCACTGCGTCGCTTTAACAGACAATTGTGCGGTTGTGCGACATTGCACCCAAACAAAATTGACATCCTTTTTTTCTCACAAATAGAGCTTTCTTTTGGAGATATATGATCACCTCTGTGATTTAAATTTGTTGGGCTATAAACAAAAGAACAGCGTCAATTTTGGCCAATATGTATTCTTCTACATATTTTTGGTAAAAAATCGCAATAAGCATATATGATTGGTTTGCTCAAAAGTTATAGCGTCTACAAAATAGGGGGTAGTTTTATGCCATTTTTATTATTATTATACTTTTTACTAGTTACGGAGGCGATCAGCAATTTTTATCATGACTGCGACATTATGGCGGACACATCGGACACTTTTGACGCTATTTTGAGACCATTGTCATTTATACAGTGATTAGTGCTATAAAAATGCACTGATTACTGTGTAAATGACACTGGCAGGGAAGGGGTTAACCACTAGGGGGTGAGGAAGGGTTTAAGTGTTTCCTAGGGAGTCATTCTAACTGTGTGGGGGCTGGGCTTACTGTGACACGATAATGATTACTGCTCCCGATGACAGGGTCCAGACAATCAGTGTCCTGTCACAAGACAGAATTGGGAAATGCCTTGTTTATATAGGCATCCTCCTGTTCTGCCTCTCTGTGACCCTATAACGGGACACCAGCGCCCGCGGGCACGGTCACGGGGAGTGCGGCGGGCGTGCGCACGCCTCCGGTGGTGCACGTGCGCCTGCCGAGCGCATTCTTAAAGGGGACATACGGGTACGCCCATTTGCCTATCTCTGCCAACGTATATCGCGTGCAGCGGTCGGCAAGTGGTTAACAGACTTTAGGAGAGCAAGTGTCATAAACAGATCGATAGATTAGAGAAGGAAGACATCTCCCTTATGTTCTGTATATACAGCCATCTGGAGTCACTTAGGAAATGAGCAGCTCATGCTGGACTTTCCTTTTAGAAAGCCCTACATAAAATAAAAAAAACGCATCTATATAATGCCTTGCTGCTTTGTGATATTTTTGGAGCTTTTTGTACTGAAATGATAAAAACACAACAAGAAGACATACTGTATATATAGTGCATTTTATTCATTTATCTCCACAACAGGTAACCCATCGGAAGATGTCCTGTCACCTCCTGTTTTGGTAATTTTCTGTCCCAGTGATAATAGTCAGCAGAACAGACAGGAACGGTGAATATTCCCAGAGAGAAAACACAGACAGCAGTAAAAATCTGACAGTAGACTTGAGTTTTAACACTTTGACACTTTTTCCAAAAGACATGATTTGGAGTTATAGTAAATACCAAAATGAGCGCTGGGTTAAAGAGCGTTTTTTGGGAGTGAAAATCATGGCGTGAACATACAACCGTTTTTACTAACTTTTACTAACATACGTTAACACGAAATCAGCAAAAGCAGCCCAAAGGGTGGCGCCATTCGAATGGAACTTCCCCTTTATAGTGCCGTTGTTTGTGTTGTCATACGTGTTGTACGTCACCACGCTTTGCTCAAGCATTTTTTTTCACCAACGTGTGTATGCAAGGCAGGCTTGAGAGGAATCACGTTGAGAAAAACTTCATTTGTTCCCATGACATGAATAACGGTCGTGTGTACGCGGCATTAAAGTTATGTAGCCCAATGCCAGTTTCAGCCATTGATTCTAATGGTACAATTGTAACTTCCCCAAATAAATCCATTTCATGTTGAGATGAAATGTATCTTTCTCTCAAAGAAATTGTCCCTGCAACAATGTTGCTTCTTCATTATCTATTTTGTTTTTAAGAATGCTATAATGTGTTAGGCCCCGTACACACGACCGAGTTTCTCGGCAGAATTCCGCCAGAAACTCGATCGGAGCCGTATTCTGCCGAGAAACCCGGTCGTGTGTACACTTTTGGCCGAGGAAACCGACGAGGATCTTGTCGGGCCAAATAGAGAACATGTTCTCTATTTCCTCGTTAGTCAATGAGGAAACTTGGCTCGCCGAGATCATCGGCAGCTTCACAAGGAACTCGACGAGCAAAACGATGTGTTTTGCCCGTCGAGTTTCTCGGACGTGTGTACGGGGCCTAATTTTTTAACACTTTTTCCAAAAGACATGGTTTGGCTTTGGATAATTTAAAAATAACTCCACTTATCTTCATAGTGATAAAACAAATCTATGGGTTGAACTAGGCGTGTGTCTTTTTCAACCAGACTGATGCCGCGTACACACGATCAATTTTCAGCATGAAAAAAAACTATTAGCTAGATTCAGGTAGGAGAGCCAAACGTTAGGCAGGCGTAGCGTATCGCATATACGCTACGCTGCCGTAAGTTAGAGAGGCAAGTGCTGTATTCACAAAGCACTTGCATCCCAAGTTACGGCAGCGTAGCGTAAATGTGCCGGCCTAAGCGCTCCTAATTCAAATTGTGAAGAGGTCGGCGTGTTTTATGCTAATGAATCGTGACCCGACGTGATTGATGTTTTTTACGAACGGCGCATGCGCCATCCGTGGACATATCCCAGTGCGCATGCTCCAAATTACGCCACAAAGACTTATTGGTTTCGACGTGAATGTAAATTACGTCCAGCCCCATTCACGGACGACTTACGCAAACGACGTAAAAATTAGAAAATTCGACGCAGGACCGACGTCCATACTTAACATTGGCTGGGCCAGCTTTTTGGTGGACTAACTTTATGCCTGAAAACGCCTTACGTAAACGGGGTATCTTTACTGCGATGGGCAAGCGTACGTTTGTGAATAGGCGTATCTCGCTGATTTACGCATTCAGCGTTCACACCCCTAGCGGCCGGCCTAAATAGACAGCTAAGATACGACGGCGCAGGCCGTCGTATCTTAGCTAGATTTAAGTGTATCTCAATTTGAGAATACACTTAAATATACGACGGCTTAGATTCAGAGTTACGATGGCGTAACTGATACGCCGGCTTAACTCTTTCTAAATCTGGCTATATATTTTTCGGCATGTAGAAAAAACAAAGTTTTTCCAACTTCATCATTAAAATGATGTTGCCCACACCATCTTTTTAAAAAAATGCTCTAGCAAAGCATGGTGACGTACAACACGTACGACGGCACTATAAAGGGGAAGTTCCATGTGGATGACGCCACCCTTGGGGCTGCTTTAGCTGATTCCGTGTTAGTAAAAGACGATTCACTCTTTTTTGTCTGTTACAGCGTGATGAATGTGCTTACTCCATTATGAACGGTAGTTTTACCAGAATGAGCGCTCCCGTCTCATAACTTGCTTCTGAGCATGCGCGGGTTTTTAACGTCGTTTTAGCCCACACACGATCATTTTTTACAACTCGAAAAACGACATAGTTTAAAACGTCATTAAAAAAATGCAGCATGTTCGAATTTTTTGTTTTTCAGAACCCGAAAAACGATCATTTTAAATTAAGTTTTTTTAAAACAACATTTTTTTCATGCTGAAAAATGATCGTGTGTACGCAGCATAACTATGAGCCCACAGATGTTATTTTGATTAACTGCTTGCCGACCAGCCACCACAGTTATACGGCGGCAGGTCGGCTCAGGTATACGTAATCTCGCCGTTCAGCCAATAGGGGTGCACACGAGCGACCCCCGCTCGCCCCTGATGCCGACGTGCGTGCCCGGAGGGCGCGATCTCCGCTGGGCACCCGCGATCACTTGTTACAGAGCAAGAACCGGAAGCTGTGTGTGTAAACACACAGCTCCAGGTCCTGTCAGGGGGAGAAATGCCTGATCGTCTGTTCATACAATGTATGAACAGCGATCAGTCATTTCCCCTTAGAACACACCTAGGGAACATAATTAACCCCTTCCTCGCCCCCTAGTGTTAACCCCTTCCCTGCCAGTGGCATTTTTATAGTAATCAATGCATTTTTATAGCACTGATCGCTATAAAAAATGCCAATGGTCCCAAAAATGGGTCAAAAGTGTCCGAAGCATCCGCCATAATGTCGCAGTACCGATAAAAATCGCTGATCGCCGCCAGTACTAGTAAAACATTTTTTTAAATAAAAATGCCATAAAACGATGCCTTATTTTGTAGACGCTATAACTTTTGCGCAAACCAATCAATAAATGCTTATTGTGATTTTTTTTACGAAAAATATGTAGAAGAATACGTAGAATGCATTAGGTGAAAACAAATTTACCTTTACAACCCCTTTAACTCCCAGTTTAATCTCATAAATTCCAATAATTACAACAGTTTCTAGTAAAAACAAAACAAATAAAAAAACAAAAATGCCATTTCAATGAATCTGGATCCCAGGTACAAAGAATCACATCATGTGTAGGGCATATCCAAAACCTTTTTTTTTGTAAACACAAAAACAATAAAAAAGAAAAACATCAGGCAAAACAAACTAAAACAAAACAGCCAGAGTTTATCGTGGGACGTTTACTCAAAAGTCTCCTTTGTCCACTCTCGGATGAGCAGCGAGGAAATTCCCAAACTCGGGCTATAACTAACGCTCTTTTTACAGCGTTAACCCTCGTTTAACACCTTTTACCGGCATCTGGCGTTTCCAGGACTGCTCTTGAATGCAATTTTATGGCGTTCAGAAAACTGCACATAAACTCCACTGCTGATAAACATCCAAAAACTTCCATGTGTGCATGGACACATAGGATAACATAGGGGGGCTTTTAAAAAAAAAATGCTCAAACTCAAAACAATTGCCATTTATGAGCTCCAGTGTGCATGGAGCCTTATAAATAGACTACTTATTGTACAACCTATTTTCAGCATATTAACATATTTTATTTTTGATAATTTAGGTTTTGCTAGTAATAATATTGGGCTTTTAAATGTGGGTTTCACTTTATTTATGAAAGTCTAATGCCGCGTACACACGATCATTTTTCAGCATTTATAAAATGATGTTTTTCAGCCTCTAGAAAAAAAGAATTTTTTTCCAACTTCATCATTAAAACGACATTGCCCACACACGATCGTAAAAAAAAATGCTCTAGCAAAGCGTGGTGACTTACAACACGCAAAGGGGAAGTTCCATTCGGATGACGCCACCCTTTGGGCTGCTTTAGCTGATTTAGTGTTAGTAAAAGACGATTCGCACTTTTCTGTCTGTTACAGCGTGATGAATGTGCTAACTCCATTATGAACGGTAGTTTTACCAGAACGAGCGCTCCCGTCTCATAACTGGCTTCTAAGCATGCACAGGTTTTTAACGTCATTTTAGCCCACACACGATCATTTTTTACAACCCAAAAAACAACATTGTTTAAAACGTCGTTAAAAAATGCAGCATGTTCGAATAATTTTTTTTGTCGTTTTTCAGAACCCGAAAAATTATGTGAAGCCCACACACGATAATTTTAAATGACATTTTTTTAAAACGTTGTTTTTTACATGTTGAAAATGATCGTGTGTACACGGCATAAGAGCTTGATAGTCGTTGGTGCAGTGTGCATATCCTATTGATTTTTGACAAACTGCTTGTTCATTATGTAGTTTCCCTCTAAGTGGTGTGTTCTACATGGTACAGTGTGTTGTTATTGTTGCTTATACGACACAGCAAGTGCTCACTCTTTCAGTGTTTTGATTGCTGAATCAGTGTGCTGTGCATTCATGGTACACCTCCTTTGTTTTCAAAAAATTAGGGAAAAATACTGCCACTAATTGCTCTTTATGCTGTTTGCACACAGTTCTTCTTATAGTCTCTGCTCATGGTTGTAACCCCTTATCTCCATGCATAAAAGCTTGACATGTTCTTTTTAAGATAAAACAGAAGAAACAAAAAACAGGCGCCACTTAGAAAACTGTAAACTTTAATATAAAAATAGCATCAAAACACTCACATTGAAGTAGCTGTGTACAGGCATGTAGATGTGGTCCAGATGGCAGTCAGTTCTCAGCCGAGATGTGGCCATTTTTCAGATTTCAGTGCGGTCGCAGTTTTATTGACAATTGTGCGGTCATGCAACACTGTAGCCAAACAAAGTTTTTATCATTTTTTAGAGACAGAGCTTTCTTTGTGTGGTATTTAATCACCACTGGGTTTTTTGTTAGTTTTTTTGCTAAACAAACAAAAAAAGACTGGACATAAAAAAAAATTTTTTCTTAGTTTCTGTTATAAAATTTTGCAAATCTGTAATTTTTTCCTTCACTGATGTGCACTAATGAGGCTGCACTGATGGGCACTGATATGCAACATTGATTGGCACTGATATGCTGTACTGATTGGCACTGATGAGGTGGCACTTATGAGGAGGCATTGATAGGCTGCACTGATGGGCACTGATAGGCTGCACTGGTGGGCACTGTTGGAGCTGCACTGATGATCAGGACACTGATTATGAGTGTAGATGTCCCCTGTGTGGACTCCCACTTATCAGCTCTCCTGTCCTCACACGCTCAGGGGAGGATTGCTGAACACTAGCAAATCCTGTTTTAACTGTGGTTAACTGTGATTGGACACAGTTGGACACATGGTAAAGAGCCGCTGTGATTGGCCCTTTAACTTGATCACAGATCACTTCCAATGCACACCACAGGGGGCACGAAGGAAGCACAATCACGAGAAATGCCTTTCTGGCAATGTGCAACCTCACTGTAGCCGTCATTTGGCTATAGCGTAGTCATGAAGAGGTTAAGATACAGTTACATTCAATGAAGACAACACAAAATCACAATAACAAATAGAAACAAAACATAATAACAACAGTAACATTAACAATAACAGCACATTAATACCAAATAAAACAAAATTAATACTATATTGTAATTCCATTTCATATCAAGAGAATACAGATGAGTACATTGAATCTAATATTTCCAACAGTGGTGTCTAGGAACATTCAAAGTCTACATAAACAAAAAAAAAAAATTGGATACCCAATTAACCAAAAAAATACTTCTGTGATATCACTGCACACGTGTGTTCTCAGGACCCATGTTCTTCCTAAATTATGATGGGGCATGATGGGACTGTGATGTCATAAGGGGCGGGGTCAATGGGTGACATCACCCGGTGACCACGCCCAATGCCTATATAAGTCGTTGCGCACCCCGCCCGCGGCATTAACAGCGGGAGAGAGCATTGAGTCAACATCAGAAGAAGAGAAGAGGGAAGAAGACAAAGAAGAATCACATTAAAAATGTCTGTACGTCTGTACTAGCTTTACAGCCTGTTTTCTAAAACGTCCATGGGCATGAGGCCGCTCCTGACATGTTTTGCCTGCAGGACATTTGTTTTTGGATAATTAAATCAATTAACACTAGAGTATATATTTTGTATGTGTGGATGTTTTTATATATGTTGCAAGTTGACATTTAAAATGTAATTTTTTTTTTTATCAAAGTGACTTATGTATCGTGTACACCATGTGTGTGTTTTTTAGATGGTATTTAACATCCTAAGTCTATATTGTTGCCATTCTTGTTCTAACTGTGGAAATTAGACATTTTTGTATTTTTATAAAAAAAATCAGCGGCGGCTTAAGGCGCATGTGTAATAGGGGCATGGAAGAAAGTTTAAAATAATAGACAACCATAGACAGGTGGGTTTAGAGAAAAGGAGATGGGAGAGGACAATATATGAATGGGAGGCTATGTCTTCTTTTAGATAATGGCCCAAAAGTGCATTATTCTCTAAATGTGGTCTGACATGATATTTATACTGTACTGCGATAAAGCAATATCTCTATAATGCTTTGATTCCCCTTGACATAAAAACTGAATACTTTTCTGACACATATTTCTTCATAGGTATTCTGTTACTGGTGTATAGGGATGGGCTATCTGTTCGAGTCGAACATAAGTTCGATTAGAACATTGCCTGTTCGCGCGTTCGCCGAACAGCGAACAATTTGGGGTGTTCGCGGCAAATTCGAAAAGCCACGGAACACCCTTTAAAAGTCTATGGGAGAAATCAAAAGTGCTAATTTTAAAGGTTAATATGCAAGTTATTATCATAAAAAGTGTTTGGGGACCTGTGTCATGCCCCATGGGACATGTACCAATGCAAAAAAAAGTTTTAAAAACTGACGCTTTTTCGGGAGCAGTGATTTTAATAATGCTTAAAGTGAAACAATAAAAGTGAAATATTCCTTTAAATTTCATACCTAGGGAGTGTCTATAGTATGCCTGTTAAGTAGCACAAAAGACTAAAAAGTCCCTGCAAAAAATTACATTTCTAAAGGAAAAAAAGTCATTTAAAACTGATCGCGGCTATAATGAATTGTCGGGTCCTGGCAATACAGGTAAAAGTAATTGAAAAAACCCAACATGGGTTCCCCCTTATATTAAGGGGAACCCCGAACCAAAATAAAAAAAAGCGTGGGGTTCCCCCCAAATTCGTTTTCAGGGCCTGATTTTGGGACAAATCAGTCTTATTCCCTATAGATCAGTGGTTCTCAACCTGGGGGTCAAATGATGATTTTCCAGGGGTCACCGAATCCTGGGCTGTTCCTGAAGCCTACAACACTCTCCCAGCCTTTTCTCGGTCGCCCAGCTGGGCTGTTATTGGAGCCCGTGGCTGCCCACTAAGCCTCTGTTCAGCCGCCCATTCAGTTCACGGCATGGCTGGGGGGCAGAAACTAGAGGTCAGTGATGGATGTGAAGTGGGAGGGGCTGAATGAGACCCCATCTTCTGATTTTGGCATAGGTGTCACTGCTGCGAGACACCACAGTCTAAGTTGGCTGATCAGAACTTCCCCCAGCACTGCCACTCATCCCATTCCCCCCCACCAAGGAGTAATAAAAGGAATAAAACAAGAGGATACATGGAAGGGGGAGGAACAAAGAAAAAAAAGAGAAAGAACAAGAGACTGCTAGAGAGAGGGATGGGGAAAAAACAAGAAATTAGGATAGAGACAGAGCAAATGGAAAGGAAGGAGAACAAAGAGAGTGGCACAGCCTAAAATGTACCATAAGGGGTTTTAATATTGTACGAGTGGAAGGTACTCGGGGAGAACTAATTGTCTGCAGGTTAGGGGCGCAAATTACTTGTCTTGCCTTGGGTGCTAACAACCTACGCTGCGAAAATTAATTTTACTGTTAGGGGTCCCCACAACTCAGGAAATTTTATCAAGGGTTCATGGCACTAGGGTTCATGGCACTAGGAAGGTTGAGAACCACTGCTATAGATTAACCAAATTTATATATATATATCAAGGGAGGTTCAGCAAATTAAAGTTGTGACATCCTTTAAATACCTTGGAATATGGATATCTCTAAAGATAAAAGGCTATTTACAATATAACCTGAACCCCATTCTGGACAAATTTAGACAAAAGAGTTTAGCTTGGTCTACGCTGCCTTTATCAGTGGTGGGTCGACCTAACCTGATAAAGATGATCTGGGCCCCCCAACTATTGTATGTTCTACATAACTCGCCCATATAGATCCCTTTAAAATGGTTTAACAAAACAATGGTAATTACGGAAAGGAAAAAGCCCTAGGATTAAACTTTCTATCCTTCAGCGTTCTAAGGAAGGGGGGGCCTAGCAGTACTTCAGCCGAGAATGTGCTTTATAGCCTTGCAACTGCAGCACTTTGCGGGATGGGGGATGATAGATTGGATACAGGCTGTGCTTCTGAGTCACTGCTCGCATTATAATCTTATAGCCCAGATAGAATCGGGATCATTTGTGTGTACCAGGGATGGACTGGCCATTGGGACTACAGGGAGTTTCCCGGTGGGCCAATGGCTCAGTGGGCCGACTTCAGTGACAGCGGCGCACACCTCCTCTCCCTCCCTGCAGCGCTCACCTGGGCGGAACAAAGAAGCAGGGGGAGGACCAGAGGAGCAGGGGGGACGACAGAGGAGCATGGGGGAGGAGACAGACAGCTTACTCAACAGCTATGGCCTGGGAGTTTCTCACTTCTGCCTAATCTTGTCCCATAAGGGGGGGGCACCAAACTGATTCTTTGCCCCGGGTGAAATAATGTCTAGCTTCCCCACTGGTACTTCCTATAAGAGTACCAGTACCAGCCGTTCTACTCTAATAAAGTAGAAGGGCTAGCGGCTAGTGAAGGGGGAGAGGGGGTGCGGGTGGCCGGGGGGGTGCGGGAGTTGTCCGGCCGCCGTGGGAGAAACCTGTCAAAGTGGGCCAGTCTGGATGAAGTCCAGGGCCAAATTTTTGTCCCAGTCCAGCCCTGGTGTGTACTCATTCTAGGCCGACATTTGTTCTTATGAATAAAGTTTGGTAAGAAGTGAGACGCATAATGAAATATGAAGGGGTATTTGAATTTTTATCAATATAGGTGAATAGGCACAATGAAGAGTTATGCAAATTGGAGGGGTTTGAGAATTGGCGACTTAAAAGAATACAATATATCTCTCAGCTTTATACTTTTTCTACCTTTAAACCTACACGTTCCCACATCACCTGGTGAGGCTGCTTTACTGTGGAACTATCGTTGGGAGACAATGGCAGATCTGTTCTGGGATTTCCAATCGGAGGAGAAGACCGTGAAACAACCGTCTTGATCCAGCCAAGGACATCCCAGTTTCTGAGCCTTTCTGATCCCTGTGGGGGTCCAACGGATCCGGCTGCTTTACTGTGGAACTATCGTTGGGAGACAACGGCAGGTCTGTTCTGGGATTTCCAATCAGAGGAGAAGACCGTGAAACAACCGTCTTGATCCAGCCGAGGACATCCCAGTTTCTGAGCCTTTCTGATCCCTGTGGGGGTCCAACGGATCCGGCTGCTTTACTGTGGAACTATCGTTGGGAGACAACGGCAGATCTGTTCCGGGATTTCCAATCAGAGGAGAAGACAGTGAAACAACCGTCTTGATCCAGCCGAGGACATCCCAGTCTCTGAGCCTTTATGATCCATGTGGGGGTCCAACGGATATGGTAAGCGGCCATCCATTTATCTATGCGTGGGGATTTCTTGTTCAAAAGTTACCTGCATTCAATCAGTCATCTAATGGAGGATTGAGATCGCATATGAGCCAGCGCATTGATGCTATTGTGCAAGGACTCACTTATTCATTGCACACTTAATCTGATACAGGAACACGTGTTTAATTAATTTGCTTGTTTTTTCTTTCATATGTTAATTTTATTGCTTTTTTTGGTAGCGCACCTGTTCCTCCCCCCGTATTAGACTTTTGGTTTTTAGGTGCAGCACTGTCACTTTTTTAATTGTTTTCACTTTTTTGTTTTCAAATTTATTTGCACTAGTGCACGTTGTTATGGGGATAGCGCGGATTGTCTCTGCTATACAGTTATAGTAGCATACTTGAGGTGAATATTGTAGATATAATACTATTGCTTATGAGAGGCAGTATAGCTCAGGTAAGTATAGTAGCATGCTTGAGGTATATATTTGTAGAATAGTATGAGAGGCAGTATAGCTCAGGTAAATATAGTTGTAGACATGAGCTGTAATTATAGATGTAGCAATGCACACATATGAGAGGCAATATAGATCAGGTAATTAGAGTAGCATCCATAAGGTAATTATTGCTATAATGATTTAGAGGTAGCTGTCCCTTTTAGGTACTCTTTTGCAATAAGTCTTAGCACATTATTATCTCCCAGAAGATATAGTAATATCCACACGGTATTTGTAATAGTACAATTGCAATAGATGAATCATTAGCATTAGATCTTCCTATAGAACTACAAGTGAAGGAATGTCTACTTATCCGTTTGTAGATATCTATGCAGGAGATGGAATGTCCATGGTGCACGATGTTCATGGCATGAAGGTAGTTCCCAGCAATGCAGTTGTTGTAGGAAGTCTTAGCAGCAAAGTAGGTGTTGTTTCCTGGAGCGGTGTTCCGGCAAAGGGAGCAAAGACAGCAGCATGGCTGAGCTGACAGGCTAAGCCTAAGTCTACGGCTGACAGCCTATGGCTGACAATAATAGAACGCCAGCTGTATCTCCATTGAATGCCTTTGTAGGCAGGAGATCAGCTGGAGTGCATTGCAGTAATTCAGACAGGGCGCCGTGTACGGCACACTTCCGCGTTCCACGCTGGAACGCTGGGCGGAGCCGGGCGATGACGTCATTGCGCGAGCGCCGTATGCGTTCCAGCATGGAACGCATTACGGCGCTGAAAGCGCCAGTCTATAGTAAAGGAAACAGGCGCACGGAGCGCCTGTTACACTGAGGGGTGGATAGATAGATTTGGGTGTCGTCAGCATAGAGATGATATTAAAAGCCATTTGAGGCAATCAACTGACCGAGGTATGAGGTGTATATTGAGAAAAGGAGAGATTCAAGAACAGAACCTTGGCGGACCCCTACTAAGAAGGAAGAGGGGCGGAGGTTGTAGAGTTGTAAGTGGCACTGGAGGTGCCTTGGGATAGGTAAGATGAGAACCAGTGAAGAGTATGGAGACCAAGGGAGTGGAGTTCTTTGAGGAGGAGGGGGTGGTCCACTGTGTCGAAGGCAGCAGAGAGGTCCAGGAGGAGTAGTACAGAATAGTGTTTGTTGGTTTTAGCCATTAGTAGGTCGTTTGTGAGTTTAAGGAGATCAGTTTCTGTGGAGTGTTGAAGGTTAAATCTGGACTGATGGGGATCGATAAGTTGGTTCTTAGTCAGATGGTCGCTCAGTCGGTTGTAGACCAGTCGTTCAAGGAGTTTGGAGGGGGAGGGGAGTAAGGAGATGGGGCGTAGGTTGTGAATATTGGTGGGGTCCACTGAGGGCTTTTTAAGCTGATTAGCGTATATTTTAGAGAGTTGGGGAAGATGCCAGAAGAGAGGGAGAGGTTGAGGTTGTGAGTTAGAGAGTGTAGAATAGAGTCAAAGGTTAAGCATAGCATTTGGGAGGCAGAAGGATCCAGGGGTTGAACGAGGGAAGTAATGATTGTACCTGTGGACAAGAGGTGTTAAGTGGGGGAGGTTTCTGCGCATTGGAGATCTCCTCACAAATTGTATTGTATTCTGGCCCTTATTAGGCCAACTTTCTAGCATGTCTTAAAGTTATCATGAAAATAATTTGAAATGCTCCAATTAATAAATACATTGAAATTGATTGAAATGATACAGATAATGGCATCCTGTAATCAAGCAATAAAATAAAGTGGTTGTAAACCCTCACATATACCCAGTGAAGTGACTGGCCTCAGATGATACCCAGAGATTAAACAAATCCTCCTACATACATTTTACCTGTTTTTCTAAAGTCCTCTCTTCTTTTCAACATCTGTTCAAAGTGCAGAATTTATACAGAACTTATACAGCTGCCTGAGCTCTCAGAAAGCATGGGACAGGGATCTGAAGTTACACTCTGCAGAGCTCAGTGAGAGCTGATTGAAGGGAATCAAACACAGGCTGTGTGCTAGAGCTCCCTCCCCTGTCACCTTTTTAGCTCTTTTTATAAGTGACTTATGCAGATGACAGGAATGAGGCAGCAGACAGAAATTACACTTTGTGCTCTGAACTGAGTCAAGTACACACTATAGAGCAGGGGTGGGCAATTATTTTTTCGATGGGGCCACATGAGAAACTAAAAATATTTTGGAGGGCCGGGCCAAAAGGCTAAACTTAATACTGTATAAAATCAATTGTATTTCTTTATAAAAAGCAGTAAATATCATTGTTGGACAACTGGTACGAGTACTTGTTATAGACATGGCACAGGAGGGGGACAGAGGCTGGGGACATGACAGAGGAGGGGGACAGAGGCTGGGGACATGACACAGGAGGGGGACAGAGGCTGGGGACATGGCACAGGAGGGGCACAGAGGCTGGGGACATGGCACAGGAGGGGGACAGAGGCTGGGGACATGACACAGGAGGGGGACAGAGGCTGGGGACATGACACAGGAGGGGGACAGAGGCTGGGGACATGACACAGGAGGGGGACATGGCACAGGAGGGGGACAGAGGCTGGGGACATGGCACAGGAGGGGGACAGAGGCTGGGGACATGGCACAGGAGGGGGACAGAGGCTGGGGACATGGCACAGGAGGGGGACAGAGGCTGGGGACATGGCACAGGAGGGGCGTGTGATTGGCACAGTGGCTGCGTTTGATGGGCACAGTGGCTGCATGTGATTGGCACAGTGGCTGCGTGTGATTGGCACAGTGGCTGCATGTGATTGGCACAGTGGCTGCGTTTGGGAACAGTGGCAACAATTGATTGCACAGTGGCTGCGTGTGATTGGCACAGTGGCTGCGTTTGATGGGCACAGTGGTGACAATTTATGGTGGCACAGTGGCTGCGTGTGATTGGCACAGTGGCTGCGTGTGATTGGCACAGTGGCTGCGTTTGATGGGCACAGTGGCTGCGTTTGATGGGCACAGTGGCGACAATTTATGGTGGCACAGTGGCTGCGTGTGTTGGCACAAGTGGCTGCATGTGTTGGCACAAGTGGCTGCATGTGTTGGCACAAGTAGTGGCTGCGTGTGATGGGCACAGTGACCCCTCCCGCCCCTGCCTTGTACCCAGGGCCGCTGTTAGAAATTATGGGGCCCCGTACAGCCTACCTGATGGGGCCCCCTTCGACCACACCTTTGACCCCACCCCTAACCCCGTTATAAAACAAAAGGCAGGTTTGTTGCTGTTTACACGTGCGTGCGGGGGCCAACATGTGCGTTCGCAATTGCGCGTAAGCATTTTGTTAATAAAATAACATTGTAGGTTTCATTTGTTTTTGTTTTTTTGCTTTCACAAGAAATTAATAACATCCCTCGTGATAGCAGAGCCATGACAGGTCCTCTTTTTTACTTTCTGCCGAATCACTGGGGCTAAAAAAATTATATCTGATCATTGCTGCAGTGATGGGGGTAACATGCAGCTCCACTGCACATGTTTACTGCTCCTCCCAACTGAAGTAGCATTACAATCATCATCACAGGCAGCACAGTAAGCAGGGGCTCTATCATGGCTGTATGTGACATGGCTGTTTGCTGACTTTGTTAACTTATGGCTGTACTGTATATAACAGACTGTAACACAGCACAGCCATAACAAAGTCAGCAGCCATGAGACACAGAGCCAGGATAGAGCCCCTACTTACATAACTGTGCTGCCTGTGAAGACTATTGTAATGCTAATGATAACCTGCTGAGTTCTATTCTAAGGACACAGTGAGGACTCTATGCTTTATTCTTTACTCACTGTGTCCACTGCAGCCAGGCTCTCCTTCATGTCAGCCTCCTTGCATCTCAGCACCTAAATGATAGTATCACTCCGCCGGCCGGAACTAATTCAGTGAGTAGTGAACTGCTGCATATACATCCGCTCCCGAAAATGAAGAAATAGTCCCTTCTCTGTGAGCACCTGGGCCCCTCTGTTGACCTGACATTGCCCAGGAAAATGGTATAACCCCGCTCCATAACACAAGGAGGAGCGGGGGAGAAGTTTACCAAGCTTTATTTTTTTGTTTTTATTTAATGCAGCAATGAGCTGTAATGCTGGCCGGGCCCCTCTATGCAGCTGATAGGGCCGGGCCCCGTACACCAGGGCTGGCTGTACTGCCCTATCAGCGGTCCTGCTTGTACCGGCCCTGCCTACTGTTATCACCCACCGCAGCAGGGAACATTACAGACAGCGTTCGTTTGAACAGCTGTTTTCCCCGCTGCGCATAGACACTCCCCCTTGGACGGATCTGTCCAATCGCGAGCAAGGGGGAGTGTCTATGTGACTCCCCCTTGCTCGCGATTGGACAGATCCGTCCAAGGGGGAGTGTCTATACGCGGCGGGGAAAACAGCTGTTCAAACGAACGCTGTCTGTAATGTTCCCTGCTGCGGCGGCGGCGATTTCGGCGGCGGCGGTGGGGGGGGGGGGCCGGATTAAAAGGTCCGCCGGGCCGTATACGGCCCGCGGGCCGTAGTTTGCCCAGGTCTGCTATAGAGGCATATGTTTTTTTCATATTTCTTGTCTGAGGTTTTCACCCAATTTAATCAAAGCTTACATATAATATCCACCAACTATTTACCAATGTTCTAATGGCAGAGTTACCTTTTTGAAGGTGACATCATTCCAAAAAATAGTTAATACCAGGGGATTGATAACTCTCACAAGAGAAAACTCACTGCATGCATCAGGGCTGATGACTCCTGTATGAACGAAACTCATAACCAACATATAGTGGGTATTTCTCAAAATTGATGCAAAAATGAAAAAAATGCCTTAAAGCTGGAACCTTTTACAGGGGTTGATTTACTGATGGCAAATAGTCTGCTCACTTTGCAAGGGAAATTTTACTTTGCATGGGATTCTTCCCTTAGCTTAGCGAGTATGGTGATAATTCACTTTGCAAAGAATAACCAATCACGTGCAAGGGGGGGGGGGGGGGGAAACATTATTATGTTTGTACATGATTGAATGGTGGAAGTCTGCAGAACTTCACCTCATTGTCTAAGCTAAGGGAATATGTGTTTGCAAAGTGAACAGCCTGTTTGCCTTTAGTAAATCTACCCCTATATGTGTTCACTGTGCCAAAGGCTGTCTCTGGCAGATAGACATGTGGATATGTGTTCTATCTATCTATCTATCTATCTATCTATCTATCTATCTATCTATCTATCTATCTAAGTACAATGTGCATATACATGCAGCAATAAATTCAAATCTACAAAATGCAGATATTTAATATTTACCAGACATTTTTAAAGCACAGACATAAAATCTTTACAGACACTTTACACCTACCATCTTTCTACAAATCAAGAGTAAATGCGATCTTTGTGGACTAAAATATTTTCTGCAATACTGCCTATTTTTCATTCATTAACTAGAACCCATTTCCTTTCACAGAAACATTCAGCGACTAACGGCACAATAACTGTGTATGTAGAACACATATAACTTAATCGATGGCTATATATTCATTAACTTGGTTTTGTGATTGTGGGTGATTTTACTGATTAAAGAGGAGAGAATATCCATAAAACGTAACATTTAAATATATGGAACTGTTAATTTGAAACATTTTGTGTTTATATTTACAGATATAAAATCAAAATGACAGAGTGCACTTAAGATTTTAATGTGAACATGGACATTAAGATGTGGCAGCAGTAGGCAGAAAATTGATCCACATGGAAGAGATGTACAAATTATGTGAAATTGTTTAATCTGCCTTTGCTCGCTTCCTTCCAGCTCCTTAATTGACACATTAACATAACCAACTGCTGGGTCAGTGCTCCTGCCTCCAATCGTGTCACATTGCAGATAGAGCCAATATTGCTGCAGCCTGGAAAAGATAACCCATGCATGCCAGCTGAATCATTTAAAAGGATAGTACATGCCTTCAAACATGACCTTATTCTATTTTATATACTGTATATATATATATATATATATGTATATAGTACTGAGCCAAAGGTTAAGGCAAGTGTGAAGAATTGTTGTAAAGTAAAAAAGCTTTTAAAAATATATATTTAAATTGTTTATTTTTTGTCAATTTACAAAATGCAAAGTGAGCAAACTCAGAAGAAAAATCAAATCAATATTTGGTATGATTACTCTTTGGCTTTAAACCAGCATCAATTCTTACACTTGCACACTTTGTACAATTGCACAAAGTCAAGGGCTTTTGTAGAATTAGAGTCAGGTGTATGATTAATCAATTATACTAAGCAGGTGCTAATGATCATCAATAAACCGCTGTTTAGGAGGCTTAAACTGGGTGAGGAACAGACAGACTCTGCTAGTAAGGTGAGGTTGTGGAAGACAGTTTCATATCATACATCATATCATACATTGTATTTCTCCCCCTGACAAGACCGGGAGCTGTGTGTTTACACACATAGCTCCCGGTTCTCGCTCTGTAATGAGCGACCACGGGTGCCCATCAGTGATCGCGCCCCTAGTGGCTGATTCTCGAGATGACGTAGATCTACATGACCTCGTGCAGGGGAGCCGACCTGCCGTATAACTATGGCGGCTGGAGGGCAAGTAGTTAATGTCATAAAAAAAAAAAGACGTCTTTCCTTTAACTGTGGCTGTTTTTTTTATGTCATGGAAAAAAACTATGTTTTTCTCGACGTGATTCTTTTCAAGCCTGCCTTGCATACACACGATCATGAAAAAAAATGCTCGAGCAAAGCGCGCTGGCTTATGGTATGGATGGAGAAATGTAATGTAGGGTTTTAGGAACTCTATACTATTTTATCAAAAATGTGTAATTTGTTTCTTTATAAGAAGTACTGGGAGAGGAAGCATGTGCAAAATGTAATACATGGTTTTCCTGGTCTCATGTGAAGGTTATCTGTAGGTCCTCTTCCCTCCTCTAGATATATGACAGTGGTTGATTTTGAGCCCCCCTCTATCAGCATTGCATACAATGAAGATAAAGTAAGACCTTTCCGTGTGCACAGGGATTCAAAGGGTAACCTTATTCCTGTAGTAGACAACTTAATATTTTAGAGCAGGTTGCTGCAAATGGAAATTGAGTTGGAGGAACAGCAGTATTTTAATGTTTAAACATTCAAAATTGGTTAGATAATAAATCATATGCAAATTAAAAGGTAAACTTCAGTCAGACAATAATTAAGGAACACGATGCACTGCTGAATGATGCAAAATTGCAAATGACCAGACATTTGTCTTCAGGATCTGGCTGTCTTACTAAAGCTCTGTATTAGTCTTCCTAATGAATTCAATGTTAGCCTGCATAATGTTAGGTCGGTATGTCAGGGTTCCAGCAATCCTAGTCCAGAGTAGTCTTGTCCCAACTTTCTGAGATACAAAAGAGGACTACTCCTTAGCACAAAGTATGTATGCAAAGAGCACACGCCTATCACACCCCCAGTTATGCCCGCCACAAAATATTTATACACAAAAATAAATGATTAAAGCCAAACTATCCTTACAGCAACAACCCCCCCCCCCCCATCATACACACACTGCAAGTGTTAAATGCTCGCTATCCTTAGACCCCTTTCACACTGGGGCGTTTTTCGGGCGCTTCAGCGTTAAAAAAAGTGCCTGTAAAGCGCCTGAAAGAAGCTGCATCTGCAATCGTCTGCAAGTCGTTCAAAATACGGCCCCTCGACTAGTGACTGGGAAAAAAACATGGGAATCAATCTCACCTTCACTGAGATCCCTTCATTGGTTGCCAGTAAAAGACAGAATCACTTTCAAGGCACTCTGCCTAATACATAAGTGTATTCAAGGCAACGCCCCCCAATATCTATGCGAAAAAATAAAAGCCCATAACCCCAATCGCATTCTGCCATCCACAAATCAAAACCTCCTCCAGATACCCAAAGCCAGATACAAGTCCAAAGGAGATCGAAGATTTGCAGTCCAGGGACCTCGCCTGTGGAATGCACTACCAACCACCATCCGACTGGAGTCGGACTACTTGGCCTTCAGGAGAAAGATTAAAACCCATCTCTTCTGAGGTCAAGGGGTTCCTTACCCATGAAATGGATACAGCGCCCAGAGGCGATTCAGTTCGCTTTACAAGTCTCTCTCTCTCTCTCTCTTTGAAAGCCCGAGTGCAAGCAGCTTCTTTGCAGCACTTTAGGAGAACACACCGCTCCTAAAGCCCCCTTCCCATTGAGGGAGCTTTTTTAACGCCAATACGCCTGAAAAACGCCCCAGTGTGAAAGGGGTCTTAGCGGCGTGTTTCGGGCACCGGCAGTGTGAAAGGGCTCTGAAAGCACTCAGGCTTTCACATTGGGATTGCAGATGAGGCTTCTTTCAGGCGCTTTACATGCTTTTTTTAACGCCAAAGCGCCTGAAAGACGCTCGAATAACACCCGAAAAACGCCCCAGTGTTAAAGGGGCCTTAGGGAATGAGAACAAAGGTGTAAGGCCTCGTACACACGGTTGAAATTTCCAATGGAAAAAGTCAGTCAGACATTTTTCCATCGGAAATTCCGACTTTGTGTATGCCCCATCGGAGAAATTCAATCGTAAATTCCAATGAATTCCATCAGAGATTACATAGAGAACATGTTCTCTTTTCCTCCGATGGAATTCCATCCAAATTCAGATGTGAATTTGGTCGGACAAGGGACCGATCGGGTGTACAGTGCATAACTCTTCCCATAGTTCCCTCTCCAGCGGAGTTCCACTGCATGGTAATTTTTTCCCATAATTCCTGGAGTTGGGCTTTAAATCAACAAGGATTTTTATCAGATTTTCAAAATAGAAAATGTTATTTAGAGGCCAAATAAAAAAGATTAATTGAAGTATAAATATTTTGGTATTTAAGTTGTAAATTTGTAAATACAGACAAAAAAGGACAACCGAGGAGGAAAAGGGGACAGAGAATTTGGGTTCCTAAAGAGAAATATCCTGTCCAAATGATGGACAGTTGGGAGCTGTACAAATACTAAAGCATACGGCGGATATCACACAGCAAAGATTCATGAGATATGACTGACGCCCCATGCAAAAGCACTAAAAATCCTGTTGGATCTGGTTGCATAGCAATTTACAACATTTAAATTAAAGTTGAGTGCTCTTTCAGATTTATTTGCAGTCGCAATGTTTCCCAGAGAGGATTTGCAGGTTAGTGATTGATTTATTTTCTTAAAATGTATGTAAACCCAATCACTAAAATCTTGTATAAAAGTTATTCCGTTAATGTATTTTCAAAAGTCATATTCAATATTTTTTAAATAAGTTTTCAGCCTTCATTCTTTTTTTTAAAAAAAGTGTTACCTTGGGCTCCAGTTAGGCCAAAGCATATTATTATTAATATTATTATATAAATGGTCACACCTTCATAAATCAGTTATCTCTTGCATCCAATGGGATGTAAGCATCACATCTTGGTCGAGAGTTGTACAGTTGGACCCTGTCACTGTCAGGTCCTGTGCTCTAAGGCAGAGAAATAAAAGCTCCAATGCCTGTAAAAGCAGCTTTTTTTGAGCTGCAGTATGCACAAGCCTTTAAACTCAGCTGGTTGGACCATTTTTTTTTTTTTTTTTTTTTTTGGTTGGTTGGACCATTTTTACAATTTTTCCATTGCCTTTTTATTTTTCCTTTACAGCTTTCAGAGTTTTTTAAAGACATTTTCTGAAAGCACATGACCTGTAGAATAAAAAGAAGGTGCTACAGATTTTTAAGGCCCCCCAATATTTGCGCAAATGCTTATCAAAATAATATTTTCGGTAATAATACACTAAAATCATTAATAGCATATACAAACAAAGCAAATTTTACCACATTTCTGCTAAATACCTTTTTAATATAAAAGCTAAACCTGTATTGACTTAATAAATAACAATTATTTGTAAATTTTAAATTGTGTCTTTTTACAAAATAGTGAAAATCGATTGTGCGCAAAATTGTAAATATCCAAACCTCTCAAAAAATTTGGAGGTTTTCATTTTTCAGTTACAGCTTTCAGAGTTTGTAAAAACCATATAAGCACATGAACTGTAGAATAAAAAGAAGCTGCTATATGTATTTAAGGTAACACAATATTTGCGAAAATGCTTAAAAAAGCAATATTTTTGCTAAAAATACACTAAAATCATTATTAGCAGAAACAAACATAGAACATTTTACAAAATTCCTGATAAATTCGTACTAAATATAAAAGCTGAACCTGTATTGAGTTAATAAAGAACAAATATTTGTAAACGTTAAATTGCACCTTTTTGCAAAATGGTGAAAATTCAATCGTATGCAAAACTGTAAGAAACCAAATTTTTAAAATTTTAATTTTTCACTTACAGTTTTTAGAGTTTGTAAAAGAAACTAACCATACATTTTCTGAAAGCACATGACCAGTAGAATAATCATAAGGTGCTACTGATTATTTTAGGCGCCACAATAGTTGGGCAAAGGTTTATCAAATCGCTTTTTTCACAAAAAACACCCCCACTAAAATCCTTATTATGAACACATAAACACAATATAACTTACATAATTCTTGCTAAATTGCTTATTCAGTTTTTCAGTGGGCTTTTTTAGTAAGGCGTCGCAAAGTGTATGCCCATGGAGGACCGTGTTTGTCTGCACAGGAATACACAGATATTCCGTGCATCCCTGTGAAGTGTCAGTTAAGATGCGGCAGCTGCAAGGACAAATTTGACATCCGTGCAGGCGTAGATGTATGGCCCCAAAAGCAGACAGTGCAAGTTTGGGGACATGTACCTACACGGATGTCAAGTTGGAGGCAGTGGTTGTGTCCATGCAGCCACTGCATCTCAATTGACATGAATGGGACTGCCTGCACAGGAATGCACGAAACACCTGTGCATTCCTGTGTAGCTGATGTTTCCCAATTGACATCAATGGGACTGCCTGCATTTGGATGCATGGAACAACTGTGCATCCCTCTGCAGCTAAACACGGACCCGCAGTCGTATGCCCCACGTGAACGAGGCATTAGGCTCTGCTTAGAGCATGGGATTTCCTTCATCCTGGAATATGCTGAAATTGGCAATAAGAAGGCGAACAGGCAGGTAAGAGTCATTTTCTGTACAAGAGAAAGGGATATTTCACATCTCCAAAAAAACAGTCTACCCAGTTGCCCTTTTTTTCATTTTTACATAGCAATTGACTTTAATACTTGTATATTTGGTATCCAGTGTATGAATTACATTATTAAATGTGTACCCTTGCCCTACACACATGTACATGCAGGACAGTAACAGGCGTTGGCATGTAAAATAACAATGGAAGATACTAAATATTGCCCAAAAATGTTAACCATATACAGTTATCAGATTACTGTATGTAATCTTTGCACAATAGTGGTCTTTTAAACAAATATGTGGATACTGGACAGCAGTGGCATCACTAAAAAGACTATGGCCACATCGTGGAGAAGAAATATTGTACCTGTTATTTGTTACATTTCCCAAGAATAGGGCATATAGGGCCAGATTCACAGAAGAAATACGCCGGAGTATCTACTGATACTCAGGCGTATTTTCAACATTGCTGCGTCGTATCTTTAGTTTGAATCCTCAAACCAAGATACGATGGCTTTTGGCTTCGATCCGACAGGCGTACGGCTTCGTACGCCTTCGGATCGTAGGTGTAATACTTTGGCGCCCGCTGGGTGGAGTTTGCTTTGTTTTCCGCATCGGGTATGCTAATTAGCTGTTTACGGCGATCCACGAAGGTACTCGCGTTTGTCGCATTCTCTTACGTCGTCGCTAGTCGGCTTTTCCCGGCGTATAGTTAAGGCTTCTATTTCCTAGCCTATCTTTAGACTTGCCATGTTAAAGTATTGCCCTCGTTCCCGCGTCAAATTGAATTTTTTTTTTTTTGCGTAAGTCATCCGTGAATAGGAAAGGACGTAGCTCATGTCGACGTTCAAAAAATCACGTCGGTGCGACGTAATTTCGCACAAAGCACGGCGGTAAATTTCAAACGGAGCATGCGCAGTCGGTTCGGCGCGGGAACGCGCCTAATTTAAATGATCCACGCCCCATTTGAATTAGGCGGGCTTGCGCCAGACGGATTTACGCTACGCCGCCGCAAGTTTACAGGCAAGTGCTTTGTGAATCAAGCCATTGCCCGTAAAACTTGCGGCGGTGTAACATAAATGCAATACGTTACGCCACCGGTATTCTATGTGAATATTTCCCATAAAGTCTTGATTTATAACACTGCATGCATTTGTAATAAACAGTTAATACATAATGTTAGATTATTTCCTAAAAAAATGGTTGTTTTGTAGGATTGCTGCAGCAACATGCTTTAAACGTGAGTCACAGAGTCTGGTTTGCCCAAGAGATAAAGAGAAAGGTAAAATAAGGGTTACATATCAGTAATAATTGTTTCTACAGATATTTTCAACAATATATACTGGATATAGAACAAAGACAGCTATACATCACTAACAATATTAATTTAATATAGTACATTCGATCAGGGTATTTTTGAGACTGTAGCTGTTGCATTTGAATTGCGTTATAAGTGTTACTCCTGTAATTGGAAATGATATGAACACTTTTGTTTTACCCTCATTTCCCAGTGGTACAGCCACAACAGAATGTTATGTTAGATAACGTAGATTTAGAACAGCAAGGACACAAAATTAACTTGCAGAAAACTCTGTTAATATTTAATTAACGAACATGTATCCATATATAGCATCATGCTATTTACGGTAATATTGATCCAGAAAATAATATTTGTTCCCAGTAGTACTTAGAGCATGTGTCTATGTTTCACTAAGCAGAATTTTTCTCTTAATGTTTTTTTTCTGCTTTAAATTTGAAGTGAAAAATATTCATAAGAAAGTGCAATGAACTGTGGACAAACCTCCAGTATGGGATCAGCCATAGGGACATTTTGGTTGACTCACAATGAATCATCTGCTAAGTGTTTGGTTCTAGTGGGCTGTAAAATTGATAACGCTTTACTGAGTGAGTTTTAGTACTTGTGAAATGTACTGATGGAACTTGTGAAGCACATTTTGCAAGAAGACAGTGATTCAGTATCTAAAAACTTGCCTTGCAGACAGATAGTATAATGCAGAAAAAGTAAGCAGTTGCAGCAAAGCTTGCACTCAAAAAAAGATAACCGTACTGTAGTGTTGGCGAAGCAATGAATATGTGCAGTAGTAATGTTAAACAACATTGAAAAGAACATGATTTTTTTTTCAACAATTGAGAACTGTATGATAATCATATGTAACCGAGTACTAGGTTGTAAAGGGCTAAGCCATAACTTTAATGGTAACTACTTCCATCAGCGGCGGGGGGGATAGTGGGGCAGGATTGCTGGAGTTGCATATGGACTGTGAAACTGACCGCAGTGAGTGATGGGATTTGAAGTTGGGGAGGGAGAAACATTATGGGCCTCTATTGCCAAATGGACAACAGCTTCCAGGTGGGGCAGAGACAGAAGCAGTATCTTCCTGAGCCAATGTACTGTGCCATGCTGAACTGGGGCATCAGGTTCCTGCTCAAGCAGTGGGATTCCTGGATTGCTGAGACTAGTGAGATGGACTTGTGGCCATGACCTACTGCCATTGGAGAGACTCAGCACTTAGGGATTGACCGCACAGCAGCCCTATAGCCCATTACTGCCTGCAGGCTCTACTGTGACTGTGTGTATGATTATGCCCCAATGTTAGCCATCTGAAGATTCAAGAATAAAGACTAACCATTCACAGTTGCCCCGTAGAGACCTTTGCTGTTTGCTTAGTATAAAGGTATTACCCAGGGGGAACACACAAGACACACAGTTATTGTTCATGTTCGCTGTCCACTACTGTTTGATTTATATGGTAACTCCAGTCTAGCAGAACTCTAATCTAAGTTTCTGTGGCATAGTAAACCAAATGTCTAGCAGACTGTGTCTACAGCTGTACCTGTCTCCTGTATGTTGATTGATGCTCAAACCTTCATCGCTTCCAACTTAGGACATATTGGGCCAGATTCACAGAAGAAATACGCCGGAGTATCTACTGATACTCCGGCGTATTTTCAAATTTGCCGTGTCGTATCTTAATTTGTGATTCACAAACAAGATACGACGGCATTTGGCTAAGATCCGACAGGCTTACGGCTTCGTACGCCTTTGGATCTTAGGCTGCAATACTTCGACCGCCGCTGGGTGGAGTTTGCATAGTTTTCCAGTGTCGGGTATCCAAATTAGCTTTAACGGCGATCCACGAAGGTACTCGCGTGCGTTACGTCGTCGCAATTTGTTTTTTCCCGTCGCAAAGTTAAGCCTGCTTTTTCATGGCTTAACTTTAGACCAGTCATGTTAAAGTATGGCCGTCGTTCCTGCGTCGAATTTCCAATTTTTTTTTTCCCTATGACGTCCGGGAATACGTTACACACTTGGTGAATCAGGCACTTGCGCTGAAAACTTGCGGCGGTGTAAAGTAAAGACGAAACGTTACGCCACTGCGATTCTTTATGAATCTGGCCCTACATTTCTTACCACTAAACAGTCTCATGGTCATTTTCTGGCATTAGCTCACTGCCAAGTCAAGGTTATTTTTGCTGGTAACATAGAGTATCGTGGTGATGTTCCATAGTAACATATATAGTTGGTAAGGTTGAATAAAGACACCAGTCCATCCAGTTCAACCTGTGTAAGTGTGAGTGTGCTCATGTAAAAAATCATATCCCACATCCCTGTATATTGTGCTAGCTAAGATACCCATCAATGAGTTTTTTTTAAACTATCTATACTTCCCACTGACACCACCAATTGTGAAAGTGAGCTCCACATCCTTACCATCCTGACAGTGAGAAACCACCTACGCACTTTAAGGTTAACCGCCCCATGCCTTCTAATACTCCCTGAGACTGAATAGTTTATTTCCTAAGCTAGGATCACCATTGAGGTAATTTGTATATTGCTATCATATCTTGTCTCAAGTGTCTCTTATTCAAGGAGAGTATGTTTCATGTTTGTAATCTTTCCTAGTAACTGAGGTCTTCCTGTCCACTTATTAACTTTGTTGCCCTTCTCTGGACTCTCTCCAGCTAAACACATTCTTTCTGAGGATCGATGACCAGAACTGGATGGCATACTCCAGATGTGGGCGAACCAGAGTTTTATAAAGTGGTAGGGTTATAGTTTTATCTCTTAGGTAAATATCTTTTTTATGCATGCCAATATTCTGCTAGCTTTGCTTGCTGCAGCTTGGCATTGCATACCATTGCTGATTCTATCATCTACTAGGACTCCCAGATATTTTTCTATCCTGGATTCCTCCAGAGGTTCTCCCCCTAGTGAGTAACTTTATATTTTTGGACCCCAAACGCATTACTTACTTACTTACTTTTAAATATTAAACCTTATTTGCCATGTAGTTGCCCACCCCATTTTGTATTGCTTTATCCTTGTAAAGTTTCTATATCCTGCACTAAAGTTATTGCCCTGCTTAGCTTTGTATCATTAGCAAACACTGAGATTAAGCTATTTATCTCATCCTCTACATAATTGATGCATAAATTAAACAGAATTGGTCCCAGGACAGAGCCCTGGAGTACCTCACCCCACTTACCACACCAGACCAGTATGAGTACACGCTATTTATAACCACCCTTTGGATGCGCCCCTGTAACCAATTTTCTATTGATGTACAAGCCTTATGGTCTATGCCTACATACCTCAGTTTGTAAATTAAGCACTTGTTGGGGACTGAAAAATCAAGGTATACCACATTCACAGGCCTTCCCTTAGGAAGCTCACTTCCTCATAGAATGTTAGCAGGTTGATTTGGCAAAAATTACCTTTGTGAAGCCATGCTGATTACTACTAATGATACTGTTTTCATCAGCAAAATCTTGGAGCCCCCTATTATACCCTCCAATAGTTTAAATACTACCAATATTAAATTGACTGGCCTGTAGTTTCCAGGTATATATCTCTGCCTCCTTGTGTAGCCAGTATATTAGACTAAGGATAAATTGTACTAGTAATTTTCAAAAGGCCGCAAAAGGATTATAAACTAGATTGAAAAATAGAGGATACCACCATACCCTTCTAAAAAAGGCATACAATAAAGCTTACAAACAGAAAATAAAAACACCATTTTTTTCAAATAAACTCAAAAGTTCTAACCAACCAGTGAGAGTAATTTCCCAATACTCAAGACCACTTACCCAGATAAGAAATGCTTTGAATACATTTTGGCCCCTTTTGATGGTGGATCCTGCTGTGAATAAATATATTAAATCCCATCAAGAAATTACATATAGATGGGTACCTTCTCTCAGGGATCAGCTTGTTAGGAGCCATTTTGATACTACAGCAAGACATCCTGGGGAGGCAAATATATGTGGGAAATGCAATGTTTGTCGATATGTACTAACATGCTGTGATGTTATCCTTCCTGATGGCCAAATACATTCTATTGCATATAGAGATTGCATATAGAGTCACCTGCCAAACGATAGTAGTGGTATATTTAGCCAAATGCCTATGTGGCTGCTTTTATGTAGGCACGACTAAAGTGAGTGGAGAGTGGAGAACTCCACATATTGGTTCATGCGCAATAGCCAGATCTCGTTCGCGCTCAATTGGTGATGTCAGACGCCAATCCAGTGGGGGATATATAGGGCCGGCCTTTCCAGAATACCATCAGCTGGATGGCAGGGGCGACCATTATGATTTATATTTATATCTACAAGTACCACTATCTCTTCTACACTTGATCCAATGCTTGCACGGCTGTGTGTGGGAATTGAACACATTGCAGTCACTGTATCTATATAATAATAGCAGCCAGATGATCCATTATGAAATTTTCCAAATAAAATATCATCTCCAATTTGGACTCTGTGTTACAAATCCATGCCTAATTTATGTTCCTATTTTCTTGAGCCTATTGTAAAGGATACATTTTCCAGAAAAACTGGTCTTGCTGGCTACCACACAATGAATGTACAGTTTTGACCCAATGGCTTGATCTTGCATTCATTATGACCATCTTTTTTCCATTTGTTCTTTCTATTCTGAAATTAACAGTATGCTTGACCTTACTATACAATTACCACTATACCACCTCCACCTCACCTCACCCATTTTCCCCTTTCCCCCTCTCCCCCTCTCGCCTTCCTTCCTTCCCCTCTCTACCCTATTCCACATGTTTACCAAGCACAACGTCTCACTGCAATCAATGCTAACCATGCTTAAGTGTAACTATGGAGAACACAAGACCATATAATAAATACTGAATTAGTCTTATCATCTCATTTTTTGTTTTATACCATGGTACACTTTGTAACCACAGTGTCTTATGCGTTTGGATCATTTAAAAAAAGTTCTATAAAAATATATAGTTAAAGTAAATAAGGTAAACAGTGTATATACTAATTAGACTTTTTTTTTTTAAATAAAGGTTTTAATGCTCCTTTTTTTGTAATTTTTGTCATGTTTAAATTTTATTACTATACGTTTTCTTTTTGAGTTTCCATCTTTCTTTTAATTAGTAGAAGTGATACTAGCAAACATGCTGTATATGTGTATTTGTTCCAATAAAGATGTATATATTTACATAACAGGTGCACAAGCTGTGAACTCATCCATAATTGTTCTGGTGGAAGTACTGTCAAGATATAAAGAGAAATATATGTCACAAGGATAAATGTATGTACAAATACGCAGGTGGACAGACAAGCTAAAAATGCACAAACTAGGCAGACAGACCAACAGACAAACTTGCATAAATGGGGTAATGTGGGCATGCAAATACATGCATACAGATAAAAAAAACAACAACTGAATATCTAGATAAGCAGAAAAGATAAACATACAGATACATTCTCTAAAAATGTAACATATACAGTAGTAAACAAATCTGAATGCATTACAGAAAAATGCATGGATAGACCTAGAATTCAAGATGTTTACTGAAGAGAGGAGCTGGAGTGTAAATGACACTGACTGTGATCTGAGTGCTCTGGATGGAACTGTTATCAATTTTGGCTCTGACTGTGCTGTATGGGGGTAACAGTCAGAGTTGTACATTACACTGCAGCCTAGACACATACTACAGGGCACACTTCATTTGCATGGATACATTTTTACAGTGCATGTCAAAAAAAAATTTTGCCCAGAGTTTAGCTTTCAGGTACGCATGCATTTACAGAAAACTGTTTTTAAAAAAGAGCTTTGGGACTCCCTAAGGTATGAGGAATTGGTTGGTCGTCTGCTCATAAATTAACATTTATAAATGACCTATCCAAGCAGTAGAAGTAATATCAAAAACATGTACATAAAGAATATTTGAAACATGCCAACAAACAGGAAATGTTCGGAAACAATGAAAGAGTAAAATAACAAAATTATATACGAGTGACCCAATAATTGGAATGCCGGTTCCAATTCTATGCCTTTAAGTAGACCTAAATCCAATCACTAAAATCTCAAAAAGATTTAACATGTCAATTTAATTTTAGCGGCTTCAATGTTATGATATCTGCTGTTTTTTTAAATAATGTCTGGTGGTTCTTCCATGCAAGTCTTTGTTTTGCAACTTCCTGTTGTGGGGTGACAATTGTCTCTCAACCGTGTTTATTGGCCTAGGTGCCATATACCAATCACTGCGATCATATGATCACAGATAAACAACTGTCATGAATGGCTTTCATTCATGACAGCATTGCTTACTATTGTAATCTCTGTGATTGGTTGCAGCGATCACTATGGTGATCACTGTGACTGGCTACAGCTATTACATGGTACAGAGCCACTGTGATTGGCCCTGTACCATGTGATAGCTGTAGCCAGTCACAGAAATCCCAATAGTAAACAATAAGTCATAAATGAAAGTCATTCATGACAGTTAAAATTATTGTTTGTAATCATAGTGTAAAATCACAGTGTAAAAAGAAAATTCTGAGTATTATTATTATTATTATTATTATTATTATACAGGATTTATATAGCGCCAACAGTTTACGCTATAGTAGTATAGTATCACTATGGTGTGGGCACGGTGCATGCTGTGATGTCACATCCGGTGTTTTTGCTGGATGTAGACTCTATGGCGTGAAGTGTCATGTCAGGATACCTGTGTCTTCTGATGGTACATAAGGGGACTTCCCCTTATATACACAGGAGTGTTTGCTGAGGACGCTAGGGCACCATTGCTGTGATTCACATGGCTAGTTTAATGTGAAGCTTGCCGTCATTTGGATAGATGAGTTGATTGTTGGATATATGGACTGGTTTTATCTTATATCCTCTGATTTAGGGTATGTTATGGAACTGTTATGCAATCTACCCATATGACCTTTCAGTTGTCTCTTTTTATAGAGTGCATCCATTGGGATCGCTCAGTTTATGGGCCTGACCTACCCCTATTTTTTGGTATAACATGGGAAGCTCTCACTCTCTTGGGGGAACCCCAAGCCTTTTTTTTTTTCTTTTTTTTACCAGCATTTTTATTTTTTTTACTTAGCTGTCAGCAGGGAAGCTTATTGACAGCTGATGACTCATCGGTTGTTAAAGATGCCGCGGCTGGCTTCCTTACTAACCAGCTTATACTGCGCTCTGATTGGGTAAAGCTATACCCAATCTGGGTGCAAAATGCACGAACACCCACCAAACATCCTGCAAATTCAGATGTTCCCCAAAGTGGTGAACAGCCAATGTTCGCCCAACCCTATACAAAAAAAACTCAGGTCTCTTCTCATAGTATGAATGAGATAATCAGCTCATAGAAAAACCTGTGTCTACTAGCAAAATTATTCCATTCATGGGCAAGTTCACATTTGATAATAATGATAATGAACAGACTTCAATTTATATATTAATGCGTGCATACAAACTCCATTGTAAGATAAGATATTTAAAAACTTGTTTAATTAAACAAGTGCATTATAAGGGAAATGTCATATCAGGTGAACAAGAGGAATGAGTCATATTTGACTAATCAAAGTGGTAAAATGCAGACAGGGTGAGTCAAATGAACTCCTAACAATATTAGACTGTAAGATAGAACTCTGGGTCTTTTTAAGGCTCCTAGCTTAAAGTGTAAATGCAATTATTCATTAACAATTCCTAAATTTGACTTTAACCGCTTAAGGACCGCCACACACCTATTTACGTCAACAGAATGGCAGGGCTGGGCAAATGGGCGTATATATACGTCCCCTTTAATTTGCTGGCCGTGTGGCGAGCTCCGTGACTGTGCCTGTGGGGCCCGCAGACTTGATGTCCACCGGTGTCCCGCGATCGGGTCACAGAGCTGAAGAATGGGGAGATGTGAGTGTAAACACAACATCTCCCCGTTCTTCCTAGTGACATGTCAATGATCATCTGTTCCTTGTCATCGGGAACAGCAATCAGTGATGTGTGATGGCAAGCCATGCCCCTAATAGTTAGAAGCACTCCCTAGGTCACACTTAACCCCTTCAGCACCCCCTACAGGTAAACCCTTTCGCTGCCAGTGTCATTTTTACAGTAATCAATTAATTTTTATAGCACTGATCGCTTTAAAAATGACAATGGTCCCCAAATGGTGTCAAAAGTGTCTGATGGGTCCGCCATAATGTCACAGTCACAATAAAAATCGCTGATCGCCACCATTACTAGTAAAAAAATATATAAATAAAAGTGCCATAAAACTATGCCCTATTTTGTAGACGCTATAACTTTTGCGAAAAACCAATCAATAAACGCTAATTGCATTTTTTGCCTGGTGTTTTTATATATTTTTTGGGAGATATTTATTATAGCAAAAAGCAAAAAAGATTGCGTTTTTTTCAAAATTGTCGCTCTATTTTTGCTTATAGCGCAAAAAATAAAAACTGCAGAGGTGATCAAATACCACCAAAAGAAATCTCTATTTGTGGGAAAAAAAGGACGTTAATTTTGTTTGGGAGCCATGTCACACGACCGCGCAATTGTCAGTTAAAGCGACGCAGTGGCGCATCGCAAAAAGTGGCCTGGTCTTTGGCCAGCCTAATAGTCCGGGGCTTAAGTTGTTAAGTTGTATCCAGACTTGTTTTTGCAGGAAATGGCAGCACTGTAATCCAGCCAGTTGGGATGTACATACATGTTCTACTGCACTTTGAAGGTTCAGATGAGAAAACGGGGTTCTAGGGGGTATTTAGGTGTGTGCCGACTGTTGTTTTTTTACTGTGAGGAAGGTAATCTACAGTTCATTGAAATATTGATTTTGTAATAAAATACAGCTTTTTCCTTTCTTGTGTTAACAAGTCCTGTAAGTACGTACATTCCAAAAAAATAATACATTAAAATCTATGCAAAATTTCAGAAACTGTATAGCATAGTCACCTTGACTTGTTTCAGTAGCATGGACACTGAACTCAATTTTATTTTACATCAATTGTTCTATAATATCAAGCATACCATGGCACTTTTTTTTTTTTTCTTTCTTTTTTTTTTTTTTCATTTTCAGTTATATTCAGGCTTCTCTTCTGTCCTGTACATTCTCCAGATCCTCCACATTTACTGGTGTAGAACTAGGAGTGCCATTACATTGTATTTCTGGTCACATGTTTGCTGAGAGATGTAACAAAGGAAGAGAGATATTGAAGATACATTCTACTTATATTTTAACATATTGCACTTATTTTATAAAACGTGTGAGTTTAGTGTCACTCTAAAGCTGGGTCTACACATATCACAGATTTGGCTTAATTGCTATTCATGTGTGGCCCTCTCTGTTCAACAGACGTGAATTGTTAGACTTGCTAGAAAACCAACATTTGATCAGCTCTGGCAGCCAATGCCTGCAGCACTGATCAGTGTATTTTGACAAGGGGGAGGGGGCATGGGAACATGGGAATCTGTGAGTTTTGTATTATTATTATTCTGCCCACTGATTGAACAAAAAAACACACAATGTGCGTGCAGCTTAAAGGGGTTTTGCAATTTTGTATCCTCTTTTTAAATAACAAACCTAGTATACTTACCTCCTCTGTGAAAGGATTTTGCACAGAGTGGCCTCAATCCTCCTCTTCTGGGGTCCCCCAGCGGCTCTCCTGGCTCCTCCCTGCATCGAGTGCAGCCTCAGAGGCGCGCTCCTGAGTCTTGCTGCTGCACCCATTGACACAGACAGCAGGACTCGGTTCTACCCCTGGCTCCCGGGTCATTGGATTTGATTGACAGCAGCTGGAGCCAATGGTTCCTGCTGCTATCAATCTGTTCAATGAGGACCCAAGACAGCTGGAGCTGCTGGGCTTGTTCTCGTCACTAGAAGGATAGGGTTTAGCTAAGTAAAGGGGGGGGGCTCTGGGGGGCTACTCAGGACCGATCCTGACCACCCTGGGGCCCTAAGCAAAATGACATGTCGCATTAGAGTTGAGAAGGCGGGGGGGGGCGCTGCCGACAGTGGCATGTCACATTAAAGTTGAGAAGGGAGTGTTCTGCTGTTGGAAATTACATCTTACATTAGAGTGAGAAGCTGGGGGTGCTGACTTCTTGCCTCTTCTCCCATGCAGCCAGCGAGTTGAGAAGCGTTGTGAGGGGCCGAAAATGACTTCTCACCAGGCGAGGCCTCTAGTGATTTGGGGGGCCCTCCGCAGCTCTGCGGGGCCCTAAGCGGCTTGCATAGTGAGCCTATAGGGCGGATCGGCCCTGGGGCTACTGCACTACAGAAGGTTTTTCACTTGAATGCATAGAATGCATTCAGGTGAAAAATCTTGAGGGTTTACAACCCCTTTAAGCCTTCTGATGACCTTGTCAGCACAGTTATTTGTATCCAAAGCATACCTGATAAATGAATATATTTATCTACAACAAATGAGGGGAATGAAATGTGGGTACTAAATAATCAATCACTAATCACTCCCATTGGGGAGATTTACCTTTACTTCCTGTACCATAGCTAAAACAAGAAGTTAAAGGGAATCTTTCCAAACTGAGGGGATCCTTGGTTGTCACTCGGGTCTCCAGGATTAGTGTCTGCTGGAAGATTTCCTTTCTATTCCTGTACTGGGGACTACCCAAAATTTGGTATTTTATTTTACTTTCACATTCCGTGATAACAGTAAACGGGACCAATAGAGAGGATGAATCTCTCTAGCAGAGACACATTTGGGATAGAGACCACCCTGGACTGGTTCAAATATTTACTCATAGGTATCAGGGGGTTGTGGGAGGTTTGGGCTGCTACCTTACAAGTATGATGGAGCTATTGCTTCAGTAGAAAAAATGCTTGAATGAGAAGAAAGAAGCACCCAGTGTCCAAAATAGTGCAACTCTTGGTGGAAGAATGTAAACGTTTATTGAAAGTGTGAATACTTACAGTACATATCGAGCCAATGCATTTCGGGGGGAATTACCTCCCCCTTTTTCAGTGCTGCTGGTATGCGCTAACGGAGATGGATGGACTTTGTAGTAGTACCATCATTTTTTGTGATGACAAATGTTGGCTTGTGTAATGTAAAAGGCTTCTGATGATGCCCAGTGGGAGGAGCGAAATGCATTAAGCTATCTGTGAAGGCTGTGTGAACGCCAAGGCGGCAATCTCTGCATGATTTTATCTTCTTTGATGTAAGTGTATTGATTTAAAAAAAAAAAAATTCGAAATAAATAGCAGTATTACACTATATGCTCTCTACTCCATTTTTTGTTGGAATGAAGTTATGACAGAGTTACAGTAAATCTCAGCTCGGGAGTGAAAACAAGAGACAGATGGTTTAACTATTAAGTGAAGACAGCTGTTACTGACTCCTTCCATGGCCCCTGTGAGTCTGAGTGAAGGACCCTGTGTGTCTGAGTGAAAAGACCTTGTGGCAACAGGGACGTGTAATAAGAGACTATATATGGACTGACCAATCAGTTGTGTGCATATGAATGATGTCATTTTGTCTATAAAGCTGTGCTGGCAATAAAGTTCCTCCTCTTAACGTTGGGACGGTGAAGGATGTAGACTAAACTTTCCTTGTGTCTGCATGTTTCACTATTATGAATTTGAATCAGAGGCAGAATGGCTTATGCTCTGGAGTTGTGCCAGGGGTTATCAATCTTTATCACCACCTTAATACAGGCACATATACCATTTTCATCTGGTGAGTGGGGACCCAGGAGGGGAGCACAGACAGTCACCTGAATTTTTGATTTTAAAGTTGTCACGGAAAGTCACCTCAATATATGAACTTGTCACAAGCTCAACATTTCATTTTTTTATTTATATATATATATATATATATATATATATATATATATATATATATATATATATATATATATATATATATATATATATATATATATATATATATATATATATATATATATATATATATATATATTGTACCGGTAATTGATAGGAGCAGCGCTAATTTCATTTCTTGTTTCAAACCTTTGAGGTACTTACCTTACACTTTAGCAGCAGCCCTAATTATTCATTTATTGTTTGGACACATCACCATTGCGTGGGTTTGTTAAATGTTTCTTTATAAAAGGCAAATATACTGTATATATATATATATATATATATATATATATATATATATATATATATATAAAATAAAATACATTTACATTTCTGGTTGTAACATGACAAGATGTGAAAAATGTCAAGGGTTATGAATACTTTTTCAAGGCACTGTATATATAATGTATATAACAAATCAAGTGGGATTGCTGCACACACAAAATAGATTTTTATGAAAAAGTGTAAAAAAAGACATCAGAAAGACATTAACAAGATAAGGCAGTCATGGCGACAGTTTCAGGCTAATACAGATCACGCCCTTTTTCAAAACCTCATGCCTCTAAATGACCACACATATGGTAGAATCAACTAGAAAATCAAACAATAATCAATCTTGATTTATTTTATTTTCATTTTTTACTTTTAGGATTCCCGATTGATATATTCTTTGCAGTATAAGAACACTGACATTACTGTTGACCTTTCGTTCCATGATTGTATCGTATTAGGTATTTAAACAGATTTTCATACAATGATTTACTAATTAATTAATTGATTCCAGATTGTTTGATTTTCTAATTGATTGATGATGAGCTATATATATTCTACCATGTATGTGGTCATTTATAGGCATGAGGTTTTGAAGAAGGGCGTGTTCTGTATTAGCCTGAAACTGTCGCCATGACTGCCTTATCTTGTTGATGTCTTTCTGATGTCTTTTTTGACACTTTTTCATAAAAAAATATTTTGTGCAGCAATCCCACTTGATTTGTTTTATATTTAAGCCCTTGGGAAGGCTTGATTGCTTTTGCACATACTGCTGTGACCGACGTGCACCTCACCCCCTAAACTTTATATATATATATATATATATATATATATATATATATATATATATATATATATATATATACACACAGTGCCTTGAAAAAGTATTCATGCCCCTTGAAATTTTCCACAAATGGTTTTCAATTTTTTTTACAAATAAAAATGTGAAAAGTGTGGCGTGCATTTGTATTCGGCCCCCTGATTCTATACTTTGTAGAACGGCTGCTGCATTTACAGCTGCAAGTCTTTTTGGGGATGTCTCTACCAGCTTTGCACATCTAGAGAATGACATTTGTACCCATTCTGCTTTGCAAAATAGCTCAAGCTCTGTTAGATTGGATGGAGAGCGTCTGTGAACAAAGAGTTTTCAAGTCTTGCCACACATTCTCAATTGGATTTAGGTCTGGACTTTGACTGGGTCATTCTAAAACATGAATATGCTTTGATCTAAATCATTCTATTGTAGCTCTGGCTGTATGTTTAGGGTCTTAAGTCTTTTGCAGACTCTAACAGAGTTTCTTCTAAGATTGCCCTGCATTTGGCTCCATCCATATTCCCATCAACTCCGACCAGCTTCCCTATCCCTGCTGAAGAAAAGCTTCCCCACAACATGATGCTTCCACCACCATGTTTCACAGTGGGGGTAATGTGTTCAGGGTGTGGTGCAGTGTTAATTTTCTGCCACATGTGGAATTTTGCTTTTAGGCCAAAAAGTTCAATTTTGGTCTCATCTGATCAGAGCACCTTCTTCTACATGTTTGCTGTGTCCCCCACATGGCTTCTTGCAAACTGCAAACAGGAATTCTTATGGCTTTCTTTAAACAATGGCTTTCTTCTTGCCGCTCTTCCATAAAGGCCAGATTTGTGAAGTGTACGACTAATAGTTGTCCTGTGGACAGACTCTCCCACCTGAACTGTGGGCCTCTTGGCTGCTTCTCTGATTAATGCTCTCCTTTGCCTGGCCTGTCAGTTTATGCAGACAGCCATGTCTTGGTAGGTTTGCAGTTGTGCCATACTCTTTCCATTTTAGGCTGATGGATTGAACAGATTCTATGTGAGATGTTCAAAGCTTGGGATTATTTTTCATAACCTAACCCTGCTTTGAACTTCTCCACAACTTTATCCCTGACTTGTCTGATGTGTTACTTGGCCTTCATGATGCTGTTTGTTCACCAAGGTTCTCTAACAAACCTATGAGGGCTTCACAGAACAGCTGTATGTATGTGATAGACCAATACAAAGTGGGACATAATTGTGAAGTGGAAGAAAAATGATGAATGGTTTTCAAGATTTTTTACAGATAAATATGTGAAAAGTGTGGCATGTATTTGTATTCAGCCCCCCTGAGTCAATACTTTGTAGAACCACCTTTAGCTGCAATTACAGCTGCAAGTCTTTTTGGGTATCTACCAGCTTTGCCCATCTAGAGAGTGACATTTTTGCCCATCCTTCTTTGGAAATCAGCTCAAGCTCTGTCAGATTGGATGGAGAGTGACTGTAAACAGCAATTTTCAAGTCTTGCCACAGATTCTCAATTTGATTTAGGTCTGGACTTTGACTGGGCCATTCTAACACATGAATGTATTTTTATTTAAACCATTTCATTGTAGCTCTGGATGTATGTTTAGGGCCATTGTCCTGCTGGAAGGTGAACCTCTGTCCCAGTCTCAAGTCTTTTGCAGACTCCAATACCGCGTACATACAACCGTTTTCCGGGTTGTAAAAAATGAAGTTTTTAATGGTCTAGAAAAAAATAAGTTTAAATACTTTGTCACAACTGAGGCTAAGCATCAAGGCCATGGCAGTGTGTACTCACTCAACCAGCTGCTACTGTATGTTCATTTAGAGGTAGGCCTCTCCCACTAGTTAGGCCTCTCCCACTATTAGACACAATAGGAAGTTGGCAACCCTGGGAAGGACTCCTATGCACTTTCCCCCGTCCCTTTAACAAGGGCTTTGTCCTTATAGGCCAAGCCAAATTCCAATGCATGAGTTGAATGCTTCTCCCAACACACCCTTGGGTACTAACTGTGGTTGCTCTATTGCCGATCTCCCTCTAGTAACCCCAGAAGTCTCACCAGCAGCTATGCCGTTCTAAATGAGCTGGCATGCCCCAATATCGTAAGCAGCTTGCTTACCATAGATTCAGTCATTGCTGGCTGATCAATGGTGAACACCTTCTCCTCTCCAACAGGTCCAGTTGATGTCATATGGGCATTAGATCTCTTATGGGCCGATTGCAATACCAGAAGTATATTTTAAAATGTTTAAAAAAGTTATTAATTAGATTCATATGGCGGAAAAAGAAAGCGCGCATAGCCATGTCTATACTCACCAGAGACAAGGCGCAGGGCGGTTTGGGGTTACCAGACATTAAGGCATACTATACGGCCATTCACATGACACGGGTGGTTGAATGGGTTAGAGAAAATAAAGAAAAATTATGGGTTAAATTGGAAAGTAGTTTAAATAAAACTAGGTTAGGAAAGGAGATTTGGATCCCGGCACAATTTAGACAGGCAAAAGAGCACTTGTACACGATTACACGGATATCTATGTTAATATGGGATAGGGTTCACAAAAACGAAAAATGGGGATACAATTCCCTACTAATACCACTATACGACACAAATTATTTTGCACCAGGGAAAGTAAGCTTGTCTGGGAGTTGGATAAAGAAAACTGACGTAAAATTAAGGGATATACTGAAAGATGGCAAAATCTGTAATTATCAGGAACTTGGGGAACACAAAGAAATGTTTGAGCTGAATTGGCTGAGATACCAACAGTTGAAACATTTTGTGGACTCCCTTCCTCGTCCGATCAGGCTAGAGGGAAATTTATATGTATGTTCCTGGCCTCGAGCGGACGAGGTGGGATCTCACGGATTTATAAAATATTGTCGGGACAAAAAAATAAGGGGCTACCTCCCTATATTAAAAAATTGGATGAAGAGTTGGCAACAGGGGATACTGAGAGAAATTTTGGGAAAATACTGAAGATGACGCACATCACTTCAACTAACTGCGGGTTGATAGAAATTAATTTTAAATGTTTATCAAGATGGTATATCACCCCAGATATTGCTCATCGATTCCAAGGGGAGACTTCTGGATTCTGTTGGAGGGGTTGTACGGAACCCGGAACCATGTCACACCTTTGGTGGACGTGCCCCAAAATCAACAGATATTGGCATAAAGTGGTATCATTAATCATGGAAATTACTGGAATTAAAATAGCAGTTGACCCGTGGGTGTGTTTGTTCCATGGGACAAATATGAATAGTAAACAGTATATGAGAACCTTGCTCCCCCATATCCTGAATGCAGCAAAGAGCCTGATCCCTAAACAGTGGAAAGATCCTGAGAGCCCAACAATGAAGAATTGTCTTGATAAAATAAATGATATTTATTACATTGAACAGCTTAAGTTTATGGGGGAGGAAGGTGAAAGGGGATTCAAACTTAAATGGCAGGACTGGGTTGACTATAAGTCATCACAGAGTTATCTAGTCCGGATGGTATAGGACAGGAAGTGTAGTGAAGTAAAAGTTGATAAACTAAGAGACTGAGGTTCGGAGAGAAAGGGGTGGGTTTGGGTACGGGGGGGGGGGGTGGGGATGGGTTAGTCGACTTGGGTAGGGGCACTTTGGTTTTATGATATAATTTTTTTTTGTACTTTGCCATACTGTGGCCACGCTGGCTTAATATAAACACATAATGACATAGCAAACAAAGCAAAACAAAAAAAAAGGCAAAAAAGGCAAAAAAATGCGAACCAGGATGGAGACAGCGTTGATTTGATTAGGTCTCCGGTAAGTGTTCTCTGAGTCAAAAAAAAAAAAAAGATCTCTTATGGGCTAATCAGATGAATACCACAGTCTCTACTCAGGTTTATCTAGACATCTAATATACACATTATATGATCCAGCTTAGACCAGGGTCCCTAGTGCACAGGAAATTATACGATCTGAATCAAGGCAGTAGGAACATTTCAATTGTCTTTAATAATCGGTTGAGATTTTTGTGGTAGCTTGCTGCTACTTTCCATCCCCCACAATCCACTGCCCCATCACTTGCCAACAGGAATGTGCAGGAGGCAGGAAGAGCCAAAGCTTTGCCTGTCAGTATAGCCAAGCTCACCACACACATATAAACAGGATATAAAAAAATCGATGCATGCTTGTGTGTCTCTACAGAATAGTTAATTTTAGAGGCAGAGGGTGTTGTTAAGAGGTTGATATGAAGAAATATGGTAATTCTAAGCAGCAGAATACAGAGTGATTATTGTATGATGACTCAATACTATTTGAGCTCACGTAAGCTACTATTGATCAGTAATGGAAAAATGTCAATCAACAACCAAATGCAATACGAAATATGAATTCTAATGGTTCTCTACATCCTCAGGTTTCACAAGTCATATTTGTTAGGCACATTTGATTACTAAGATGTATTTAGAGGGAGTGATTCATTCATCCTTACATCCTTACAAAAGGACAAAGTCATGAATAATGAAATAATCTTATACGATAATGTACATTTTATTGGACATATTTATATAAATGGTCCAGTGATGGACTTGAAAATATAAACTCACGGCTGAAAGTTATATAAAAATGGGCACTTAAGCTGCCATATCAAGAAGAAAGGAATCTTAATATACTATAATATATAATTGTCCTTTTCTTCAGTAGTTGTCTCATGTGATGGCTATTTCAGTTTAAACTTAAATCTAATACAGTGCCTATACTTTCAACTATACTGAGTATGAAGCCCTGTACACATGATCGGTTTGTCCGCTGAAAACCGACCGATGGACTGTTTTCATCGGACAAACCGATCGTGTGTGGGCCCCATCGGTTTTATTTCCGTCGGTGTAAAAAAATAGAACATGTTTTAAATTTTTCCTATGGATAAAAAAACAATACAGTGTTTCCCCGAAAGTAAGCCCTACCCCGAAAATAAGACCTATCTGGATTATCAGGGTGGGCTGCAATATAAGCCCTACCCCAAAAATAAGCCCTAGTAAATCTCCTTAAAAAACCCTGTAATGCTTTTGTTAATATTGGCCAGTGTCTCCGTTTGCAGCTATGATGTCTGTGCCCCTTCCTCTTCTGCGCATGGAGCGAGCTGATGTCAGCCGATATCTCGGCTGTTCTCTTTCCTCCACTCCTCCCACTTGGCGGCGGCCCCTCTATCTTCAGTGCACAGACGTCAGCGGCAATCGCGGCTCTTCTTTTTCCTCCTCTTCTCCCACTGACGTCTGCGCCCACTTTACCATAGTGCACAGAGCGCGCTGACGTCACATTCTCTTTCCTCATCTCAAAAGAGCAGTATACGGTACCATAAAAGTTTTTAAAAAGGTACTTTTATACAGTATAAAACGGGACTGACTGAACTGTAATAGAACTGATTACTTTACAATCAATTCAGAATGATGTTAAAAAACAGACTCCTGACCTGACAATGTTGTGGTGGTGGGGGGGGGGGGGGGTGCAGGGGGTGAGGGGAAGACAGAGGACACAAAATTTTTAGATTTTAAGAGGAAAATTGAGAGGGATAGATGACACCACACAAACATTGTGTTGTCATTCATGCTTTAAAGAAATAGGATTTTTTTTAAATCAACAACCAGCCAGACAGACTGTAAATAAATAAGCCCTACCCTGAAAATAAGCCCTAGTGTGTTTTTTGTGACTAAAATTAATATAGGACCGGACTTATTTTCGGGGAAACACAGTTAGAAAAATCCAATCATCTGTATGGAACTCCATCGGTCAAAAATCCACGCATGCTCAGAATCAAGTCGATGCATACTTGGAAGCATTGAATTAAAACATTTTCGGCTCATCGTAGTGTTGTACGTCACTGCGTTTGGACACGATCGGATTTTTGAGTGATGGCGTGTAGGCAAGACTGATGAAAGTCAGCCTTATCTGATATCCGATGAAAAAATCCATCGGATTAGATTCCATCAGATATCTGATCGTGTGTACAGGGCTTAACAGTACCCCTTTCCCTTCTGAGCACTGATTTTGAGCAATCAAATTAGTACATTCAGCCTGCCGATTAATGATTTAGACCGCGTATGGTCGGCCCAACTTTGGTAAATTTCAGATGCAGACATACCTTGTTTTGATAGCCATATCCTTCCCTGTGCCACATTTATTTTTGCAACCCTCACCCAAAAAGTTATGTTCTATAGAGATGAATAGGGTCATCTCCAGTCTCAGAAGATTTCCATATGCATTATTAATAGGGTTGCACCGATACCACTTTTTTAAGACCGAGTACAAGTACCAATACTTTTTTCAAGTACTCGCCAATACCGATTATTGATCATCCCTGAGTGTCCAGGTATCGGACTAGGCATCGGGAGCATTTCCATCTTCCACAGCACTCATTCCTCCCCACTTGCCATTCCTGCACAAATGTGTTCCATAGCAATTAGGGTGCCGATACTGAGTATTTGCAGGACAAGCACCGATACCGATACTAGTATCAGTATCGATGCAACCCTAATTGCTATGGAACACATTGGTGCAGGAATGACAAGTGGGGAAGAATGAATGCTGTGGAAGATTTAAAAAAAAGAACAAGGTACAGTATGTCTGCAAAAAGGTCTGACATATTGTACCAGGGATGGTGAAGGGTGATGCTATAGTGCACATCATTGGAAAGTCCACCTGTATATTAAAGTATGTGACTTTTTTTTAGGTAAGGTATGGGTAATCCCCTGCCAATTTTATTAATGTCAAAACATTGGATTTGTCCTCTCCGTGGAGAATTCCCTTTCATTTACTGTTTCAGCGGCAGTACAGGGAGTGAGAGGAAAGTGAGGGAAACATTACATAGTTTTTAGTTGTCAAGGAAGGATGGGATATAAGGTTTCCCCTCTATTCCCATTCTGTTAAAAACTGTAAAAAATGGAATGTCCCATCACGTTTGGTACCAATAACAATGATCATCAGGACAACTTACAGAGGGTGTTTTTCCTCAGTGGATTCTAATCTATCATTAAGCTACCCAAAATATGTTTGGGCTTTAGATACAATTAGACTTGCAGGCGGTCTTTTATAGTGTGGGGCGTGTACTAAACCCCCTGAGCCATAATTGGCCAAAGTCACCCTGGTTTTGACCAATTATGGCTCTCCGTTTTTTGAGCACTATGTTTGGGCAAGCATGCAGGTTATAGTGCATGCTTGGCCAATCATCAGCCAGCAATGCACTGCGATGCCGCAGTGAATTATGGGCCGTGACACGCCACTCGAATTTGGCGCGAACGGCCCAAAACATTCGTAATTCGACGAACGATCGAACATACGATGTTTGAGTCGAACATGAGTTTGACTCGAATACGAAGCTCATCCCTACCCCTGGCTAAATAATATTCTGTAGCTAATACATCCTGGTGCATTGGATGCCTTTTCAGATACTGTGTCCTGTATTCTGTGCACTGACTCTACATCACTACAGGACATAGAAGCAACATAGAATTTAAGTGATTTAGGGACCGGCAGATAGAACCACAGCACTAATCAGTGGTCCAGTGGATCTAGTGTTTTGGATGCTGAACATTTGTCATTAGTAGAGATGGAAGATCAACAATAGAAAAGGTAAAAATTCCATAAGTACTAGAGTCAGTTTAAGACAGAATCTCCTTTGCAATATATACAGAGTTCCAAATGAATCATACACCCAACAGCTGGGAGCTTGCAGAGGAATTGGTCACAGTTTAATCTGTTACTTGAACAATATGAGGTCTTCTCTCAATGTTTTTTTAAAAAAAAAATCTGATTCTACTAACCAATGTTCAGAGGTGGCCAGACAAAATGAACATAAAAATATACATGTAGCAAAGTGTTCATTTTCACACCATGCTCAAATGCAAGGGTAGGCCACTTGAACTTCTTTTTCCACAACTACCGAGTTACCTGGGCACCCCCATAGCATGAAGATTTTTTCTTCTTCCCTTCCTCAGAAGCTCAGAGAGACCATGCCAGATGAGACAGAGGTAGCTGGGCAATTGACCTGCAATCAGGTGTTCCACTGAGAACTGCAGCCGGGCCAGAGCCTAATAGCATGTAGCTTCTCTAAAAGACCCAGATACTGTGAGGAGCACCTTCCTGATTGCTACCTGTAATGACACCCCAAGTATGAAAGGGGTTACAGTCATTTAGGACATCCCATTCCCGAACACAAAGGCAGCTACTGAACACTCCAACCAGCCGAAAAAGAAACCCATACAAATAATTCTCCCCCAAATACGAGACAAAGCTTTGTCTTGAGGGTCAAACAGAAATGAATCTTTATTGAAAGCAATACAAGTTTATACACAGTCAAAAGAGGAGGTGCATACCTCCTGCTCATACTACTCTGAAAATACACCTATGACCAGAAACCTAATTAACATGAGCTCATTAACTAATCCCTTTTGACAGCCTAGATGACTCAGAGACATGACCTTTAGGCCAGACTTGTCGTCTTGTAGCTCAAAAGACACAATCAACATTATCACAAATCAACACAGAACTCCTTCACACAATAGCAGAGTTAATTAACACAAATAACAATGGGGATCTAATGACTCTTACATTGAACTTCCTGGAATGCCCATATTAGGAGTTATACTTCCTGATCATAGCCCTCACAGTTTACAGGGGATAAAATCTTCATATTTCTTGAGAGATATTGAATATCACTGTCCCATTTGAAGTAATCCAATCACATTCTTAATGTCCATTGTTTTCTTGCTCACCCTGTGCCCCTAATAGACACAGGGTAACTTAGACATAAGAGGTGCATGGGGAGCTGAAACAAGGGTATCCCATACTTTCAAGGGATTCTGGGTTCCACGGGCCCTCCCGTTACACTACCAGAATACTGCCGTTTTAGTGAGGATGCTCTTCATCCTCAGGTCTTGGATCCTTCTAGATGTTTACTTATGTTACCAGAGCTACTCTGGACCTCACCGGGAGCAACATTTTATGAGGATAATCACAAGTAGCTGTGTTTTGTACTTTTATTACTAAAGTAATGATTTTTTAGTTATTATATAGTCTTATAGAGACTATGCTATGAGGCCGTATGTTACCCTGACTGAGCCACAGAGACAATGCAGTGAAGAGTCGATGTTTGTTCAGCTGTCATAATTTAATTTGTTTTGTATTGTTCCAGAGAGAATGCATGCTCTTCCTCATTATGACCTTGTTTCGTACTATTTATTCCAATTTTGCACCTGTTTAGTAAACTTGTTTAGTAAGCTGCAGGTTACAGTTATTCTCTGTCTGTTCATTTGGCCGATTACCCATCCTGTTACACACAAACTGCAAATGCTGAGCTTTGCTGCTGTCTAATATCTACATCTATTTCATAACATACTTTTTGAAATTGTTGTAAGAAATGCCAAATTTGCCCTTAACAGTTTCAGCAGATGTCAGTAAACATGAGAAGGCAGCATTAAGTGTGGCAAGGAGAGGTCAGCTAATAATGTTCACAGTGCTGTTATTCAGCCTGCAGTATCTGCGTGCTAGCAGTGTCTGTCTGCTATTACCAGGAAATCATCCCTATTTCTTCCATGCAGATGGAGAACATTTACATTTTACCTCCAGGACTTCTCAATAACAGCAAAGCAAGCTGCTAGTCTTTAGATAACAGCCGGCTGTAAGATGTGAAAGCTGTGCACCTCAACCTTATACTCATTCCCATCCATGAATTCACGGACTTGGCTTTTTACATTAAGGCAAGATTAAGATATCCTAGACCTGCACAATAAATACCCATAATATACAACATGTATGCAATATAGCTGAATAGACATTTTCTAATTGAAAAATTGAGCTAGGTAATACAAGCTAAGCAGATAATTTTGCTATGGTTTATATGCTTGAAGTAATCATTTTAATGAAAGAAACTAGTCCACCCAAAAATGCTGTTTTAGTTATAGGTAGAACCATAGGTGTGCACATGTGGTGTGTGGTGTGCCTGAGCATACCCTAATCACGTTGCCCTTCCTACCGTTCCCTTGCAATGCTGCCAGCTTCCCCCTTCTCCTCTCCTGCTGGTTGTTGCTGCAGGCACACAGGGGGATGTTTCAGGAGAGGGAGAAGGGGCCAGTAAATATGTAATTTATTAGCCCTTTCCTTTACTGAATGGACACAGCTAGTGATCAGTATCGATCACTCAATGTGTTCATTCATAACCAAAGCATAGTAAACTTTGCTTCAGTTTGTGAATGAACAGGAAGTCGCTCAGCACATAGCACTTCCCATTCATTCACTGCCGAGGCTGCAGGGAATTGGACTGGGGAATCTCTGCCTTCAGCCCCTTTCTTTGTCTCAAAAATTAGACATCAGGGGTCTGTTTAGACCCCTGATATTTCATAAAAGCTCCCAAATGGGGCTCCTAAAAAATGAAAATAATAATAATAAATAATATTGTAAAAAATAATACAAAAAAATAAAATTGTAAAATATAATAAACTACTGACACCAATTACTGCCCTACTTACACCATCCACTGCTCTACTGACATAATCCTCTGGCCTACTGACTGACACAATTACCCTGCTTACACCAACCTCTACCCTACTGACTCATGCACTGCTCTACTGACTGACACCATCCACTGTAAAAAAGAAAAGAAAACTAAAGGCACCAATCTCTGCCCCACTGACATGTCCAATGCTCTACTGACACTGTCCATGTGTTAAATTACAAAATATTTGCTTATGTTTATTTTTAAGAGAGTGTCTGTGTGTGTGTTTTTATATATATATATATATATATATATATATATATATATATATATATATATATATATATATATATATAGTCGTTACCCTCTGACCGAGAGAGATGTGGATCACATAAACACGCGACAAGACTTACAACATAAATAGACCTGAAGTGTGCCTTGGTGGTCTGGTCAGTATGCCAAGAAAAGGGGGCATACCCAAGGTAAGTAATGGGTAGTTAATTGAAGAAGGACATGCTAAGAAGTGCCCTGAAAAAGGGAAGGGCGGGAGGGTGTCGAATGCGATTGAATGCGCAGACTCACAGACATGAGGTGAGCTGGGAAGAGTCGGCCCAGTGACGTGTAGTACTGCACACTGAACCGACAAAGAGCATGTGTGAGTGGGCTGCTTAAATACCCTCCGGGCTCCTCCCATAAACTCAGGCCACCATACTGGCCTTCTTATTTATGGTCGTTACCCTCTGACCGAGAGAGATGTGGATCACATAAACACGCGACAAGACTTACAACATAAATAGACCTGAAGTGTGCCTTGGTGGTCTGGTCAGTATGCCAAGAAAAGGGGGCAAAAGACTCAGATAGGGAAATAGTTTATATTGATTTCTTGTATTTATTGAGCCAGCTTGGTAAAGGCTTGTGCCATTCCTTCATGAGGATTTGGGATGTATGTGGCAAAACAAGGAGACTTCCATCAGCCTGGTATCTTGATTACGTAGTCTGGTACTCCCTGTTGGGAGGCAACTGAGACTGCTCCAATTCGGATAGAATGTCCAGAGAACTGACTGGGGTTTGAAGCCCAAGTTACTTAGGAGGATTCTGACATGCTTCACACACTGGCTGACACTCAGGGAGCTGGTTTAGAAAGGGTATCAACGAGCTACCATCAGATTGGCTGGGTAGATGGAGCAGTAGTGGGTCGAGCACCGTCACTGGGCGTCAGGCGTTGTCAGTCTGAAACAGGTTGATGTCAACCCCAGGGGCCTGTTTGTTGAGTTGAGAGTGTAGTGGTTCGAAAGCGAGTCGGGTGGCGTCGGAGCAGTGTGTGACTGCCGGAGGCGCTGACTAAATTCACTAGGTTGTAGGGAACCGTAGAAGGCCTGGTAGATGGCTGTTGGGTGACTAAACTGGGCAAAGCCCTAAACAGGGAACGAGTAAGGATTTTAGTCTTGCAAGGTAGGCGCTTGCCACTGACTACAGGTTGGTGCTTCTGTATGCCCTGTAGGAGGGACTTGACTGCATGGGCTCGAGAATACTGACGGTTTACTGGGGTCCTGCAGGGACAGGAAATGCTGGATGCCATCTAGATATGGCGTGATAGTATTGAGAAATGGTCAGCTGCATGTGGCAATACGATATGAAGGCTAGGATGTGTCCAACGTTGTCTATTGCTGCTCCGGGACAAGGGGCCAAAAATTTGCGATTAGTGTTCCAAGCAGTGCGATAGGCCTTCAGTGTGTTGCGTGCCAAGGAGTGGTTAATAAGTTGGATTGTGTTGGCGAGATGCGACTTTAGTCCATCGTCAGCAATGTCCATGGTGGGACAGGGGGTTGTTGGGTCGGCTCCAGGCTCTTGCTGGAAAAAACATCCATTCCAAGGTTGGAATAGGAAAGCGCATCAGCTGCTATTTGCATTTGCCTGGAAAAGGTCTACATAAGATATTAACTGGTGACGAAGTGACAGCTGCGCGAGCATGCGCAGGAAGTGATGGGGAGTGACTTAGATCTATCTTAATTGATGATGTCGGCTGTGGCCTGATTGTCTGTGGTGAAGAACAGTGTCTGTCCTGTTCAAGTTTGGTCCCAGACCTGGGCAGCTGCCACGATGGGGTGCAGCACGAGGCGTGATGAAGACTGGGTGAAGCAAAAATTTAATAGAATTTCTGGGGGCCAAGTTTTGGAGAACCAGTGGCGGCCTAAAAATGGCTGCAAAAGCCTTTGGTGGCTCGGCTGACACTGCCGGGATGAAGATTGAAATGATGTTCTATCAGGTGGGGAAGTTGTCCCACATAGCTAAGTCTGCTACTGATGCTTGGTCTAGTTTGAGAATTTGGACTGGATCTTGCATCGGTGTGAGAAAATCAAGACAATACACAGGTGCTCAAAAAGACGATATACATGTACTCGCAGGCCAACGTGCACTCGCAGGCCAACGTGCACTCGCTGATGCTGGATGAAAACCTGAACTAACCGCAGGGAAAAAACTGAGAAAAGATGAGTGGCCCGCGTGCCACTGAAGATGAATGGCCAACTGGGTGCCACTGTGTGTTTGTGTGGCTGATTGTTTGTCACTGAGGTGTGTTTGCAAGTTTAGTTTGTATTCGGGTTTGCACGTAGGTGCGTGCCGCTAAGTGTTTTATACTACTGCAGACAATATTGTGCGGTTGCAAGGGTGTCAGTGAGTGTCAGGTTGCTGGGACGATATTGTGTGGTGGCAGGGGCCTTGAGTATGAAGGTTTGATGGTATTGGTGGTTGCAAGGGTCTCAGTCTGGTTTGCTGAGACGATATTGCGTGGTTGCAAAGGTGTCGATGATTATGAGGTTTGTTTTGAGATGGCATGGTGTGGTTGCACAGGTCTCAACAAGTGAGGGGTTGCTGAGACGATGTTGCGTTTTGCAATGGTCTCAAATGAGTGTCGGCCGCTGAGACAACTTTGTATGGCTGCAAGGGTCTAAATGGGTGTCAGGTTGCTGAGACGATATTGCATTTGCAATGGTCTCAAATGAGTGTCAGGTTGCTAAGATGACTTTGTATGGCTGCAAAGGTCTGAACGGGTGTCAGGTTGCTGAGATGAGATTGTGTGGTTGCAAAGGTCTAGAAGGGTGTGAGGTAGCTGAGATGATATTACATTTAGCAAGGGTCTCAAATGAGTGTCAAGTTGCTGAGACAATATTCCCCTTTATTTTAATTTTTTTTATGAAAACGACTGTGAATGAAACGCTGGTAAACATGAGTTACCGCATCTGGCAGTGTTTACAAGCTGTTACAGGCATTTGCGTTTCGAATGCGTTTCGAATGCCTCTGAACATCCGTCTGAACCCATTTTTTTTTTTTTTTTTACCAACAGCAGTGTACATGAGGCCAAAAATGATTTGTCTGGCTGCAAGGGTCTCAATGAATGCCAGGTTGCTGGGGCGAGACTGTATGGTCACAAAGGTCTTTGACGAGTGGGAGGTTGCTCAAGACAGTATTGCGTGGTTGCAAGGGTTTCGATGAGTGTGGCGCTGCTGAGACGGTATTGTGTTTGCAAGGGACTCAACAATGGTGTGAGGCTGCTGAGACGGTATTGCGTGGTTGCAAGAGTCTTGATGAGTGTGGGGCTGCTGAGACGGTATTGTGTTTGCAAGGGTCTGAACTATGGTGTAAGGCTGCTGAGACGGTATTGCGTGGTTGCAAGGGTCTTGATGAGTGTGGGGCTGCTGAGACGGTATTGCGTTTGCGAGGGTCTCAACAATGGTGTGAGGCTGCTGAGACGGTATTGCGTGGTTGCAAGAGTCTTGATGAGTGTAGGGCTGCTGAGACGGTATTGCGTTTGCAAGGATCTCAACAATGGTGTGAGGCTGCTGAGACGATTTTGCATGGTTGCAATGGTCTCAACAGGTGTCAGGTTGCTGGGCCGAGATTGTGTGGTGACAATTTATTTTTTTCTGCTTTTTTTTTTTTATTTTTATTTTTTTGCATATTTTTTTTTTTTTGCGTTTTGTAAGGGTCATGTGTTGCAAGGGTCTTAACAAGGGTATTAGGCTCCTGAGACAATTTTGTGTGCTTGCAAGAGTCTCCATGAGTGTGGGGCTGCTGACACGGTAATGCGTTTGCAAGGGTCTCAACAAGGGTGTCAGGCTGCGGAGACGAATTTTGCGTGCTTGCAAGAGTCTCCATGAGTGTGGGGCTGCTGAGACGGTATTGCGTTTGCAAGGGTATCAGGCTGCTGAGACAATTTTCTGTGCTTGCAAGAGTCTCCATGAGTGTGGGGCTGCTGAGACGGTATTGCGTTTGCAAGGGTCTCAACAAGGGTGTCAGGCTGCGAAGACGAATTTTGCATCGTTGCAACGGTCTCAACAGGTGTCAGGTTGCGGGGCTGAGATTGTGTGGTGGCAAAATTTTTTTTTTTGTTCTGCACTTTTATATTTCTTTTTGCGTTTTTTTTTTTTTTTTGCGTTTTTTTTTTTATTTTATTTTTTGCGTTTTTTTTTTTTAATTTAATTTTTTTGCGTTTTTTTTTATTTTTTGCGTTTTGTAAGGGTCATGTGTTGCAAGGGTCTTAACAAGGGTGTCAGGCTGCTGAGACGATTTAGTGTGGTTGCAAGAGTCTCGATGAGTGTGGGGCTGCTAAGACGGTATTGCGTTTGCAAGGGTCTTAACAAGGGTGTCAGGCTGTGGAGACGAATTTTGCATCGTTGCAACGGTCTCAACAGGTGTCAGGTTGCTGGGCTGAGATTACGTGGTGGCAATCGTTTTTTTTTTTTTTTTTTTTGCGTTTCATTTATTTGTTCCTTTTTGCGTTTTTTTTTTTTTTTTTTGCATTTTGCATTTTGTAAGGGTCATGTGTTGCAAGGGTCTCAGCAAGGGTATCAGACTGCTGAGATGATATGATTTGCATGGTTGCAAGGTCTCAATCAATAAGAATTGGGTTACTGAGAAAGGATAGAAACACCTGGTTTGTTTGTACCTTAAGCAAGCAGTAGGTAGAAGGACAACGCCTGTTTGAATCGTAGGTTCCATAGGGGCCACTAATGAACGATATGGGAGACAACGAATGGTAGCAAATTGATAGAACATAAAGAATGTAATAACAAATCTTACTTGCGACAGTGGGCCATGCGAGTGAGTTTGCGGCGGACTGTGGCTGGAGTGAAACATGTCGGGAATGTGTAGCGTGATGCCGTGCATGGGGCAAAACAACAAGGTTTGGTGTAGAAAATAGAACACGAGAAGTGCGTATCAATGCTTTGTAAGCTCCACTGCGGGAACCAAACATATGGTACAGGTGACACCATGAGTGGCCACGAATTTGACATGAAAAACAAGCTAACGAATCCTACCTGGGACAGTGAACGTGCGACTGGGTTTGCTTTGGACTGGAGTGGATGTGCAACGCATCCCAAGAGTGTGGTGTGGCGCCATGCATGACACACAGGCAACAACTTTGGTAAATAAATGAGAGAGAAGAGCCGTGTACAAGCAATTCGTAAGTTCCGCTGCGGGAACTAAAACACACGACATGGGGGAAACAATGAATGACAACGGTAGAAAGTATGCAATGTATCTGATACAAAATGGTTGTAAAATGCATGAAATGAATCCGATACGAATTGATAGTAAGGAGTATTGAACGAATCTGATAAAAAATTGGTTGTAGAGTGTATGCTACCCCTTGCTTTGAAACCGAACACCTACCAACCACCCATCCCCCCAGGCTAATCAAGTGCAGAGAAGGCACCATGTGAGTCCAATTACCACCTCAATCTGCCAAAGAACCCATACAAACACATGTCAATCTCCAAATGGATTTACAAATGAATCGTATGTTTGGCAGAAGGAAGTTACAAATGTACTACGCCTGAGCCAAATGATGTTGGAACATGAGCAAAAGTAACTCAGGCAGATTTTTTCCCAAAAGGGATGCAGGATAGGAAGCATAACGAATTGTAAGATTGCACAAGATACGAAAAGGTTTGAATCCTACCTGCGACAGTAAGCGGGAACCGCCGGCGAAGACCATGAAGGGAGAAGCCGCAAAGCGCTTGCGATGTCGAATGCGATTGAATGCGCAGACTCACAGACATGAGGTGAGCTGGGAAGAGTCGGCCCAGTGACGTGTAGTACTGCACACTGAACCGACAAAGAGCATGTGTGAGTGGGCTGCTTAAATACCCTCCGGGCTCCTCCCATAAACTCAGGCCACCATACTGGCCTTCTTATATATATATATTTATACAGTATATGTAGATATCTATATATCTATATCTATATATATATATATATCTATATATTGTAAACTTTGGGGGTCCTTAAGCTCCGCGAGACAAGTGCGTAAAACCGTGTCAGTAAAGCAAAGGGTCTTTATTGGTGACCAAACAAAACAAAAATAAAGCTTTTCTTCAGCATCCAAAACGTCACAACAAAAGTCCTGCTTGTTTCCAGCATAAATTAGGAAAAAGTCTTTCTTCAGAAAAAACAACCAAAAGAAAGGCACATACGTTTTTAGTAAGAAGTCCTCCAGACCTTCCCTGCAGACACAGCTTCACTTCCAAACTACTCAGAAGTCCTCTCTGAGCAGCTAGCAGACTTCCATCTTGTCCTCACAGGTGCACTCTCCCAACTCACTCACACACCTCCACCATCACTTCCTGTTTAAATGGGTGGTTCTCTGGGAGTGTTAACACCTTGTGTGCTGGCTCTTCAGTGTTTAGGAGTGGAGGCTCTTTCCCACCCAAATAGCACTTTAGAGCCTCCAGAATTCCAGGCCCCAAATTACTCTATCAAAACAGATAGAACTGCGAGCCAGTCCTCTCTGGATTAATTCTTACCTGGAATCCTTCACCCACTTTGGGTGACCCCCTGAACACTCTTCCCGCTATTTAAAGGGACCATAGCCCAAATAGTGGTGCTGTATAGCACCCGTCCAGGACCCAACCCTGGCGTCCTGTACATATCCCCCCCCTCTGCCTCAACGCGGAGGTGTTGGAGGCACCAGTAGACACCATACAATGGACACGGGAGAGGGCATCGGCATTCTGATGTTGTCTCCCGGGTCTGTGCTCTACCACAAAATTGAACTCCTGGAGAGAAAGGAACCACCTTGTTACCCTGGCATTGGTGTGCTTGTTTTGTCTCATCCACGTAAGGGGGGCGTGGTCTGACACCAAGCGAAACTTCCTACCCAGGAGGAAATATCGTAGGGAGTCTAAAGCCCACTTGATGGCCAGACACTCCCGTTCCACCACCGCGTAGTTTCTCTCAGCTGATGTCAGCTTCCTGCTAAGAAAAACCACGGGGTGCTCCTCTCCATTGATTTCCTGAGACAGGACCGCTCCCAACCCTTCACTGGAAGCATCTGTCTGCACTACAAAATCTTTTTTAAAATCTGGAGCTACAAGCACCGGATCTTGGCACAAAGCTGTCTTAAGCTTTTGAAAAGCTGTCTCGGCCTCGGCGTTCCACTTTATCATCACTGACTTTCTACCTTTGGTCAAGTCAGTCAGCGGTGCAGCAATAGTGGCGAAGTTGGGGACAAACCTCCTATAATAGCCAACTATGCCCAAAAACGCTCTGACCTGCTTCTTGGTTACGGGACGGGGCCAGTCCTGTATAGCCTCCACCTTATTCATTTGGGGCTTCACCAGCCCTCTACCCACAATATACCCTAGGTATTTTGCTTCCTCCATCCCAATGGCACACTTCTCTGGATTGATGGTGAATCCTGCTCTTCTCAAGGAGTCTACAACTGCCTGAACCCGGGGAAGGTGGGACTCCCAATCAGTGCTGAAGATGACTATGTCATCTAGATAGACCGAAGCGTACCGTTGGTGTGGACGCAGAGTTTTGTCCATGGCCCTTTGGAATGTGGCGGGGGCTGAGTGTAGACCAAACGGCATCCTTTTATATTGGAAGTGGCCTTCCGGGGTAGAGAAGGCCGTTTTCTCCCTGGCTTCCTTAGTCAGGGGGATCTGCCAGTACCCTTTTGTGAGGTCCAGCGTGGTGATGTACCTGGCAGGACCTAACCTCTCAATCAGCTCATCTACCCGTGGCATGGGATATGCGTCAAACTTGGAGACTTCATTAAGTTTTCTGAAGTCGTTGCAGAAGCGGAGGGTGCCGTTGGGCTTGGGTACCAACACAATTGGACTTGACCACTCGCTCTGCGACTCTTCAATGACTCCAAGCTCGAACATTCTTTTAACCTCTTCTGACACTGCCACCCTATGAGCTTCTGGGATACGGTAAGGCCTTAATCGGATTTTTACATTCGGCTCGGTCACAATGTCATGCTCGATGACATTGGTGCGACCGGGCAACTCTGAAAACATATCCTTATTTCTTTGTAAAAATTCTTTTGTTTGCTGGGTTTGGGGCCCAGTCAGGGTAGCAGCAACCTGCACCAGGTCGATCCCTGCATGGTCCCCTGACTGTACCCCTACTACCGCGGACACTTGTTCTCTGTCTCTCCAGGGTTTCAATAAATTAACATGATAGATCTGGTATGGTTTTCTTTTTCCTGGCTGGTGTACCTTGTAGTCCACCTCACCGACTTTCTCTACCACCTCAAACGGGCCTTGCCACTTGGCCAAGAATTTACTCTCTACCGTGGGTATTAGAACAGCCACCCGGTCTCCTACTTGGAACTGTCTAATTTTAGCCGACCTGTTATACACTCTTCTTTGGGCATCCTGAGCCTTCTGCATGTGCTCCCTCACCAGCGGCATCACCTTAGCCACTCTCTCTCGCATTTGAGAGATATGCTCCACCACCGTTTTATGCGGTGAGGACTCACTTTCCCATGTCTCTTTTACCAGATCGAGTAACCCCCGGGGCCTTCGTCCATACACTAATTCAAATGGTGAGAAGCCCGTGGATGCTTGTGGAACCTCCCGGATAGCAAACAACAGAGCAGGGAGTAGCATATCCCAATCCTTACCATCTTTCTGGACTACTCTTTTCAACATTGACTTTAGGGTTTTATTAAACCTCTCAACCAGGCCATCGGTCTGAGGGTGATAGACGGACGTCCGCAACTGCTTAATTTGGAACAGTTTGCACAAGTCCGCCATCACCTTTGACATAAAAGGGGTACCCTGATCCGTCAGTATCTCTTTGGGGAACCCAGTTCGTGAGAACATTTGAAACAATTCCCTGGCAATGGCCTTAGAGGAGACTTTCCTCAAAGGGACAGCTTCTGGATACCTAGTTGCATAATCTAGGATTACCAATATGTATTGGTGCCCCCGGGCCGACTTTACCAGAGGTCCCACCAGATCCATAGCGATTCGCTCCAATGGGACCTCAATAATTGGCAAGGGTACCAGAGGATTTCTATAGTGGGACACTGGGGCGGTTAACTGGCAAATGGGACAAGACGCACAATACCTTTTAACCTCGGCTTTCAGCCCTGGCCAGTAAAACCGGTCGGTTATCCTGGCCTCTGTTTTCTCCGCCCCCAGGTGTCCTCCCAGTGCATTGTTGTGGGCCAGATCAAGGAGCATCCGCCTATACGGTTGGGGAACCAGCAACTGCTCTACAGTTTCCCCTCGGCTCTCAGCCACTCGATACACCAAGTCCCCCTTCAATGCAAAGTGAGGGAACCTCTGGTCTGCATCTGGCATTTGTGAGACCCCACCAATAACAGAAACCTGCTCTCGAGCATTGATCAATGTAGGGTCCTGTAATTGGGCGGTGCCGAACGCACCCCTGGATATATCCAGGTCTGGAAGTACTGGCCTTGAGGATGTTTCCCCTTCATCCTCCTCAACCGGGGAGAGCTCCTCGTCATCCTCCCCCAGCATGACTTGTAATGGGAAGACCTCCCCCACCTCAGAGATCAACCCGGGTTTAAGACCTGGGTCAGGGGCATTATCCTCCACATTAGCATTCCCTGCGACTTCATTATCAATGGTAGGTATTTCTATATCAGAGGGGTGTATTTCAGCTCCGGACCCCTCGGACCCTGTCCCTTCCAGGCCCAGTGCCCCCAGTTCCCCTGGTGGTGCCATTTGCACCTCGTTCCATAGTTCCAGAAATAGTGGACAGTCCCGCCCCACTATGATGTCATGAATTAAACTGTTTACCACCCCGACCTCCTGTGTAACTGAGGCATGGCCATAAGAAACAGTCACCGGAACCAAGGGGTACTCCTTGGTGTCCCCATGGATACACACTACCCGTAGTGTCTTGGTTACTGGCCCAAGCCTCCCAAGTACCCTGGCATGTACTAGTGTTACCATGCTACCGGAGTCCAGTAAAGCCCTGGCAGGAAGGTGGTTCACCCACACTTCACACTCAAACCGTCCTGCAGCCAGGTCAAGATGAGTGGTACACACACTTCGCACATAGAAGGAGCTTCTCCGACCAGTTCCGCACTCCATAGGCTCCTCCTGCAGTGGGCATTGTGCCCGGGTATGCCCCCAGGACCGACATCGCCAACATTGTATGTCTCCCATCTTTGGTACAGGAACCGACCTCTGTGGTTCTAGGGCAGATGGTGTAAACCTGCGGACGCCAACATCTGGCAAGGCTTCTCTCCTCAGGTTGGTGGCTGGTCTGGGTGTCCTTGGCGTGGGTTCTCGACGCTTGGCAGGCCCAAGCAGGTCCTCCACCACGGTATACCGTTCAACCAGCTCGATCAGCTGGTCAGCATTAGTAGGGTTTCCATGGCTTACCCAGCGCTGTAGGTCATCTTGTAGGGACCGTAGGTACCGGTCCATCACCACTCGTTCCACCATTTGTGGACCTGACAACTTTTCTGGCTGCAGCCATTTTTTAACTAACTGAATTAGTTCATGCATCTGGGACCTGGGTGGTTGGTCCGATTTGTACCGCCAGCGATGCACCCTCTGAGCCCGGACAGCTGTGGTCACTCCCAGGCGGGCCAGGATTTCAGCTTTTAGACGTTCATAGTCTTTGATGTGCTCAGCTGGGAGGTCAAAATAGGCCTTTTGCGGGTCACCAGTGAGAAAAGGCGATATAATGCCGGCCCATTGGTCCCGGGGCCACGCTTCTCTCTCTGCTATCCTTTCAAAGGTGGTAAGAAAGGCTTCTACGTCATCGCTGGGTGTTAGTTTCTGCAAGAAATGGCTGGCTCTAACAGACACTGGGTTGCTAACGGTAACGACCGCTTGCGCTTGTCCCTGAGCCAGCTGCTGTACAGCCTCCTGCAAGGCAGCCACCTGTGCTTGAGTGGACTCCTGCTGGGCCGTAAACTGGGCGGATAGCAGCCGTGTATTTTCCTGCTGCGCAGCTATAGCCTGTGCCAGGGCCTGCTGCTGCTGAGCCATCGCTTCCTCATGGCGACGGTTTGACTCTGCTGACGCTTGCTGCTGGGCCACAGTGGCTTGCTGCTGGGTCACAGTGGCTTGCTGCTGGGTCACAGTGGCTTGTGCCAAAGCCTTAACGACCTCCTCCATGCCTTTGTCTGCTGTTTGTAACGCCTGGGCTGACTTCACCCAAGACATGCCATAGGTACACTGTCTCTTTAAATGTCAGTTTTAAACGTTTTTTTGCGCCTGCAAATGCACTTTGCCCGCATTCGACACCAATTGTAAACTTTGGGGGTCCTTAAGCTCCGCGAGACAAGTGCGTAAAACCGTGTCAGTAAAGCAAAGGGTCTTTATTGGTGACCAAACAAAACAAAAATAAAGCTTTTCTTCAGCATCCAAAACGTCACAACAAAAGTCCTGCTTGTTTCCAGCATAAATTAGGAAAAAGTCTTTCTTCAGAAAAAACAACCAAAAGAAAGGCACATACGTTTTTAGTAAGAAGTCCTCCAGACCTTCCCTGCAGACACAGCTTCACTTCCAAACTACTCAGAAGTCCTCTCTGAGCAGCTAGCAGACTTCCATCTTGTCCTCACAGGTGCACTCTCCCAACTCACTCACACACCTCCACCATCACTTCCTGTTTAAATGGGTGGTTCTCTGGGAGTGTTAACACCTTGTGTGCTGGCTCTTCAGTGTTTAGGAGTGGAGGCTCTTTCCCACCCAAATAGCACTTTAGAGCCTCCAGAATTCCAGGCCCCAAATTACTCTATCAAAACAGATAGAACTGCGAGCCAGTCCTCTCTGGATTAATTCTTACCTGGAATCCTTCACCCACTTTGGGTGACCCCCTGAACACTCTTCCCGCTATTTAAAGGGACCATAGCCCAAATAGTGGTGCTGTATAGCACCCGTCCAGGACCCAACCCTGGCGTCCTGTACAATATCTATATATATATATATATATATATATATATATATATATATATATATATATATATATATATATATATATACAGTATCTCTCAAAAGTGAGTACACCCCTCACATTTTGTAAATATTTTATTATATCTTTTTATGTGACAACACTTTGCTACAATGTAAAGTAGTGAGTGTACAGCTTGTATAACAGTATACATTTTCTGTCCCCCTCTAAATAACTCAACACACAGCCATTAATGTCTAAACCGCTGGCAACAATAGAAAGTACACCTCTAAGTGAAAATGTCCAAATTGGGCCCAAAGTGCCAATATTTTGTGGGGCCACCATTATTTTCCAGCACTGCCTTAACCCTATTGGGCATGGAGTTTACCAGAGCTTCAAGGGTTGACACTGGAGTCCTCTTCCACTCCTCTATGATGACATCACACAGCTTGTGAATGTTAGGGACCTTGCGCTCCTCAACTTTCCATTTGAAGATGCCCCACAGATGCTTAATAGGGTTTAGGTCTGGAGACATGCTTGGCCAGTCCATCACCTTTACCCTCAGCTTCTTTAGCAAGGAAGTGGTTGCCTTGGAGGTGTGTTTTGGGTTGTTATCATGTTGGAGTACTGTGACATACATGCTCTGCTTCAGTGCGTCACAGTACATGTTGGCATTCATGGTTCACTCAATGAACTGTAGCTCCCCAGTGCCGGCAGCACTCATGCAGCCCCAGACCATGACACTCACACCACCATGCTTGACTTTAGGCAAGACACACAATTCTGGACGGCCACACACTGTTGAAGGCATCTTTATTAAATCTTGAAAAAGTAGATACAATCCAAAACAGTCGCTACATATTTAGCAAAGGCAGGAACATACAGCTACAATGAATGGCACCGCAAGTGTGACGTGCTTTTTGCACATGTTGTAAAGGTGAAAATTTGCACTCATTCACATAAAGGTGCTGAAAGGTGCCCTATTAACATTAAATGAGAGTTTTTAGGAGAAAACTATTTTAACCAGTTAACGACCACCCACCGCAGTTGTACTGCGGCATGTTGGCTCTTCTGCGCGAATCTCCGTAAGTGTACGTCAGCTCGTGCAGGCACAGTTGTGGGCGAGGAAGGGGTTAAGTGTTTGTCCGAGGGAGTGATTCTAACCATGGGGGCTGGGCTTACTGTGACATGACACTGATCGCTGCTCCCGATGACAGCTCCCTTGTTTACAACGGCATCACCCCGTTCTGCCACTCCATGACAAGATCGCGGGACACCGGTGGATATCGAGTCCGTGGGCCCGGCGAGCACATTCATGGAGGCTTTTTTAAAGCAACGTATGGGTACGTCCATATGCGCACAGGAGCCATTCTGCCATCGTATATCTTAGTTACACGGTCGGCAAGTGGTTAACCTGTATTTTAAATATGTGGAAATGTTTTAGAAAACCATAAGCAAGTCCGTGTACACATTCCTTTTTACACTAATGATTATGTCCAGTGGATTTTGTACATGATGTTTGCCACCTTTTTCAAGCACAGATAGAACATAAAAAACCATGTTCTAAATGTAATACATTTCACATCCCTAGATCTCCCAGTATTACTTTGCAATATGACATCATTCTGAAAATGTTAATTTTCCCTCCTGTCTAACATCTGTACAACAGTGTTTTCAGAGAATTTTCAAACGCCTATTGTATGATGCAGTTCTGATATTTTATACCTTTTAGTGTAAAATAAAAGCCTGAGAAATTTCATCTGTTTTATCTTTATTACATCATTATAGGAGTATACTACTATATGCTTATGAGATCATTCTGGGTAAGGTCATACACACATAAATTCATAATTTTAATGTTTTTAAAGCCCATGATGTATAATATAAAATAGTGATGGGCTGAACGACCCCCTGTTCGGTTCGTAGCAGAACTTTCGAACATCGCAAGCATTCGGAAACCGAATAACGAACCCTACTGAAGTTTATGGGACCCAAACTGGGGAATTTACATACTCCTTCTGTATGATGCAATTCTGATATTTTATACTTTTAGTGTAAAATATCAGTACGAGAAATTTCATCGGTTTTATCTGTATTACATCTTTATAGGAGTATACTACTATATGTTTATGAGATCATTCTGGGTAAGGTCCTACACACATAAATTCAATCATTTTATTGTTTCTGTTTCTGTTGTATAATATAATAATGACAATTTACAGGCTTATACACTTAAAAAGGAGATGAAACACATTCCAAAGCAATGCTGAAAAATGCAAACTAAAATGCTTCTCTCAACTGTGCTAAATTGGCAGGGTATTGAATAGGGATGTTCAGTTCGTAGCAGAAATGTTGAACATTGCAAACGTTCATAACTAAATAACAAACCCTATTGTCTATGGGACCCGAACTGGAAAAATCAAAAGTGCCCATTTTGACGGCTTATATGCAAGTAACTGGGGATACAATGGTTATGGGGGTCCGGATACTGCCCTAGGGGACATCAATGAAAAAAAGTTTGTAAAATACATACTTTTTTAAATGAGCAGTGCTTTACTGATGCTTAAAGTGAAACCATCAAACTGAGAAATAAAAATAAAAAAATCTTTTAAATATAGTTCAGGAGTTGTAAAGCAAGCAGCTTTGACAAGCTTGGATTTAGGCGCTGGGCATGTGGGTGGGAGTGACTGTATTTTTTACCGCTGTAGCAAATGTGGAAGAGAAATTTGCCTGCTATAGTCTACAGCTGGTGGTGTGCTACTGGCAGACGTGCTGCAAGGACCTGGGACACCTCGCGCTATACCTTCATTCCTGTCAGTGGAGGCTGCTGAGAGGTCATGAGGTATAGTGGTGGTAGACCGGAAAGGTAAGGAGTGAGGAGGAGCAGAATTGCATCCCTTCTGTGTGGCTTTTAGGTGCTCTTGCCAATGGGCTCAGTGGTGGGAGGTTAAATGCCTTGCCAAGCATGTGGTACCCAAATGTCTGGTGTTTTTGCCACGCTTGATGTGCTTGAGGCAAAGTTTGCAAATTGCAACATTGCGATCAGCTGCACATGTGCTACAAAAGGCTGATACTGTTAATTACCCAATAATTAGCGGACCCTAAGTCAATCCTTTGGCCATTTCAACCAATGTGCTGCTGATGTACCTTCAGTACTCACAAGATGTCATCACCCAGCAGAATAATGATTTTAGAATTGTTGTCAAGTGATGGGATGTAGTCACTTGACATGACAGTCTGTCACTCTGTAGTATGGAACTTAGATGATATGGTATAATGTTGGGGTTAAGCTTGATGGGTAGAGAGAACAACAAGCCTGTTACATCAATGATTAGTCACAGTAGTTTTGGGAGGTTGATGCGCTGAAGGAACGTCAGTGTCATGAGGTGCATCATAGGTAGGTTGGAGTCCGCCTGCTCAGCGGGGAATCTGTCTGCTAATCCTTGCTGAGCCAATGGATGGCTAGTCTGTGTCTATTTCGCTTATGCAGAGCAGACATAGACACAGCCTGCTCTCCTCTATGGGCGGTCAGATGTAAATGGACCACCTGTCCATTCACACCCACTGCCATCCAATCCAATTCACCAGATGGATAGGGAACCAACCCCTATCTGTCTGTTTTTAGTGGACAGGATCGGATCAGCCATGTCTGTTGACACCCGCTGCTCCATAGAGGAGACTGGAGGGTCTAATCGGATCCACCTAAACGGAAAGGCAGACCCAATCAGTCTGTCTGTGTGAAAGGGCCCTTAGTGTGCTCTATGAGGTCTTCTGTATTTTCAAGACTGATACTGTCTACATCACTTGCAGTCACAGCTTGTTCTAAAACTCTCAATTTTGCTTCTGCAGCTGTTTCTGTCTTGATTTCTGCTTTGTTTTCTACAAAGGCATCTTGCACCTTGGCAGACTCTACCTCTGTATGAGTCTTAGGCCTCGTACACACGGCCGAGGAACTCGACGTGCCAAACACATCGAGTTCCTTGGCCAGTTCAGCACTGAAGCCGCCGAGGAGCTCGGCGGGGCGAGAGCTCCCATAGAACAACGAGGAAATAGAGAACATGTTCTCTATTTCCTTGCCGAGCTCCTCGTCGGCTTCCTTGGCCGAAAGTGTACACACGGCCGGGTTTCTCGGCAGAATTCAGCCAGAAACTCGGTCGGAAGCTGAATTCTGCCGAGGAAACTGGTCGTGTGTACGGGGCCAAATAAGTGTGCAAAATGGAAAAAGTCTGGAATTTGCTGCACTCCTCTGTATCTTTATTTTAGCATCATAACAGTATCACAGGTGCAAGAACAATAGATGGTAGCACGTTTTGAGCTAAAAACCAGTGCTTACCGGTACTCAAATCCTTAAAGCGGAGTTCTGGCCACAGTTTCACTTTTTAAATATAAATACCCCTGTAATACACAAGCTTAATGTATTCTAGTAAAGTTGGCCTGTAAACTAAGGTCCGTTTTGTTAGGTTGTTACAGCATTTAGACACTTTATAAAATAGAAATTGACTGGGGCCATCTTAAGTGTGGGCATCATGAAGCCAGACTGTATGACTTCCTGGATTTAAGCCTTGAAGATCTCGCACATGCTCAGTGCTGCACAAGCAGTGTCAGATCAGGTTTCAGCACCTGTGCTGTCCAAGTCACATGATTCTTTGAGACTGAGGAGTGCACAGACTCCTGGAAAGTTACACCCACTACATTCCCAGGAGTCTGTGTGGTGTAGGTTAGGAAGCATTAAGCACCTAGGTGCAGGAAGTGGGAAGATTAACTATTCTGCCTAGCAACAACACTTTGAAGGCATCAACAAAAAGAAAAAATTTCGTAAAGGACTAATGACATTTTTTTAAAACTACTGATGTAATGTTATATTTATGGGTGGAACTCCACTTTAATTTCTTTCTGCTATCCCGAGCCTAATAAGTGGTTCACTAAGTGATAAACACCTCGAATAGTATGATCTTGAAAGTCCTTTAGTATGTTTGGTAGATGTTGAACAATGAGCTCTAGTTTATCTGAATTGTGGTATTTTGCTATCTGTTTGTGACTTTGGTGCTAACGTGAATTCCTAATTGTTTTAGTTTTGCAAGCACACGTATCCACAAGATTAAAAAAGAAATTGACACCATCACACAGAGCTCCCCGTGCATCCCATCCTAGTTTCTTGATGTTTCAATCATAGCATGGATTTTCTGGTGGACATGGCAGGAGCTGGGACGCACTTGGAGATGTCTAGCTGCATTTTGTTCAACACCATCTTCTTGTTGAGTTAATCTGTGGCACTTCTGTCCCTGTCTGTATGTCCGCCATCATATTATTGTACCATCAGGCCTAGGTTTCCACTTTTTGGACCCCAGTACACACACAGTACTACTGTATCTGGTACAGGATACAGACTACATTCTGATGCCCTTGGGGAAGTTGTCCCTCCCAGAAGATTTGGGTATTTTTTCTTCCTCTACAATCCCATGCTATGATGGAAACATCAAGAAACTAGAATGGGATGCACGGGGAGCTCTGCGTGATGGCGTCAATTTCTCTTTTAATCTTGTGGCTACGTATATGTATTAGCAAATGGATTTGATATATGATATTTTCTGTCACAACCCTGATGAAGGAGAAATCTTTTTCCGAAACGCATCGAATTCAGTATATCATATCTTCCATTGGCATTTTATCCATATTGTATCCATATTTATGTGCAATATTATGTGTTTTTGAATAAAATATTTTTTTGTAACTTTACTACTTTACTATTGTGTGGTAGTGCTTCCAAAGTCACACTCTATGGGTTTCCTCTCTTTCAATACTTTATTTGGCATGTAGCACACCCATGTAGCGCCCCCTTACTTTCAGTATGGGCACTACACTAAAGTTAGTGGGGAATGGGAGAGTTATTTTGCTCCCATTCACAATTTGCTAAATTGTGGGCAGCTGTCATTCCTGAACTATCCTGTAGGTCAGTCTGCGCTCCAGGGGTGTTGTTTTCACCCCTGGGTGACAGGTGGCGCTAGAGGGGTTCTGGCAGAGCCACTCTTCCCCAGCAGCCAATTAGAGGAGTTTTTCCCTCGTGGGGCATGCTGGGAAGGGGTATATCTGTGGCAGATGCCATCTTTATTAGTTCTTCTCACGGGTTCCAGGTGCGGCATCTACCTTCAGGGTGTGCACATCCAACGGACCCTAGCGATGGCCTTCCAGGCCGTGGTCGTATGCTACACAGAGTTTTAAATTTCTAAGAGGGGCCCCCAAATTACTGAGAAGATCCCAGGCTTGGTGCCGCTCGATTGGGGGGTTGGCTTGAGGAGAACCAGGAGGTGGGTTGTCCAACAGAGCTTGAACGAACCATCGGGGATCTGGTGACCGGAATGCTGACAGGTACTCTTGCTGTCATCCGGTGACCTATTTTCAATCTACTGGGAGGATTCGCTCAATTCATCCGTTTAGCTTATTCAAGTAATAGGCCTGTGGCAGAGGCCCTAGAGCCAGGTCTGTGGCAGAGGCCTGTTCCTCCCAGCAATCTAAAGTGACACTTCGGCTGCCAGGCTTGTGACAGAAGTCTGTCCGGGGGCACTTCACCCACTCTGGCTAGAGTGGCGACGTACGGTGACTATCATTATTGTGCAGCTGAGAGCAGGATTGCTCTTTCTATATCCAGGCCTGATACCGCAAGTTCTCTATCGCTTCATCAACCTTTCCTTCCTACTACATGTTGATGTTGGCTATGTTGGGCCTGAAATAAAGCATTTGAAAACCCTTTCTTCATGTACTGGACATTCGCTCACTACTCTATTCATCGGTTACACCCCTAGACAACACTGACGTAACTTAATACGCCGATCCCAACAACAATCAGCGGCTCCTTTGGGGGTAAGCGAAACACCCATATTAGCTTTCTTTATCAGACTCTCTTCTTAAAGGGGTTGTAAAGGTAAAAGTTGATTCACCTTAATACATACTATGCATTAAGGTGAAAAAACATGCTGATTAGCGCCCCCTTCACTTACCTGACCCTTCGAAAGTCCCCTGCCGTGAACGTGCAGGCTTTTTGGCCGTCTTCCGGGCTCATCCATCGGTTGATTTAAAGCAGCGCAGCCATTGGCTTGCGCTGCTGTCAATCACATCCAATGACGCGGCACGCCAGGGTGCGGAGCCGAGTGATACAAGCGGCGGCTATGGCCGCCGCTGTATCACGGGAGGGTGCCCGCAATAACTCAACACCATGTGAGCTTGCTCGCATGAAGGTGTTGAGTCCTTGTGGAGGGGGAGCCGAATCAGTCGCCGAGGGACCCAGAAGATCAGGTTCAGGGCCACTCTGTGCAAAACGAGCTGCACAGTGGAGGTAAGTATAACATGTTTGTTATTTAAAAAAAAAAAATATCTGTAGTGATCCTTTAAGGAAACAAGGATATACATTTGTAAAGACCTTTGTCCTATATACAGCAATGTGGCTGTGAAGGTGTGCTACCCCCTTGAGGGGAGAACTCTCTGGTGAGTGCATAAAAATAGGGGAGCATGGAGTGGAACACCTGGACTTTCAATATGTTTTCAAATATGGAAAAGAAGAAACAGTCACTTTGAATTAGAATGTCGGCTTATATCATTTCAACATATGAAAAGGACTGAATATTACCATCAGGATTTGCTCATTCAAAAACAGATTTGAAAAACTGGGTTTGTACCAACTATCAACTGGAACGTTGATTTAAATGTATTTGATTTATCTGGCATTTTGCACACTATTCAGCACCTGTCACTTTATTTTGTTTTCTGTAGCCACTGTCACCAATTAATATAACAGGACTGAGTATTGGCAGAACTTGATTGTTTATACACTGATTTAAATCACTGGGATCCCCACCAGTCATCAATTGTTTTCAGCTTATTTCATAATTGATGGTTTACATAGTTATTTTCACATTCATTAGCACCTGTCACTTTATTTGGAGAATTTTGTTTGGATGTCATATATATCTTTATAGCACTTGATACGTTTAAACTGTATGTTTATTTTTAATTTGTGGTATATGGTGTTAGTCACAGTATTATTAGCACCTTTCGATTTATAGAGCAGCACTACGCCCACTATATTCTCTTCTATTTTCAGATTAGACCCTACACATCGATGTCTCAGTGGAGGCAGCAGCTCTCATTAATGCAAACATATTACCTTCTGCGCAGAACATTCCCACATTTTTCTTTCTCTCAATACTTGGCATAAGATACTGTATATGGCAGTGATGGTGAACCTTGGCACCCCAGATGTTTTGGAACTACATTTCCCATGATGCTCATGCACTCAGCAGAGGAGATGAGCACTATGGGAAATGTAGTTTGAAAACACCTGTGGTGCCGATGTTCGCCATCACTGGTATATGGGGATCCACTATTAAGGAGAGAATTCAAAATGATTGTATATTTTCATGTATGTTCATATATTGATTTTATGTAATGTTTACTAGGTATTTATTGACTTTGTGTAGTCCATGGGTACCTCAAAAGTCCACTCCAAATTGATGTTGTTTGTAGCTTTGATATGAGCCTATATAACTGTGAAGGGGTTTGTGTCATTGGGCAAAACCATTTTTCATTTCAATGATATCCAGCAGCCAGATGTCCAAGCCTATGGAAGTCCTTACCCCAATCTGTCCATCTATCTCCTTTTCTATTATCTTTTAGAGGATCCCTGAAAACCTTCCTCTTCAGAGAAGCCTATCCTACCCACACCTAACAATTGTATTTTTATTTTGTTCATCTGATCATCCCCCACAGCTACTACTAGGGTTGTCCCAATACCACTTTTTTAGGACCGAGTACAAGTACCGATACTTTTTTTCATGTACTCGCCGATACCGATACTTTTTTTTAAATGTGTCCCCAAATGCAGCCATGTGTCGCCAAATGCAGCCTTGTCCCAAAAGAAAAAACCAAGTCCCCCGCCGCCGCTGCCGCCTAGTTGATCAGCGTGGGGAACATTACAGCTTTCATTTGAATAACTGTGTGTTCCCGCCACGCCTAGTCATATATAGCCCCTCCCCCTTGTCCAGGCACTTTGATAGACAGATCACCCATCCAATTCTGGACAAGGGGTAGGGGGAGGGGCTATATATGACAAGGCGCGGCGGGGAACACACAGCTATTCAAATGAAAGCTGTAATTTTCCCCGTGCTGATCAACTAGACGGTGGCGGCGGCAGGGGGGGCTTGGCTTTCTCTTTGGGGACTAGACAGCGGCAGCAGCTCTCTCCACCCGCTCTCTGCCCCCTCTTCACCCACTCTCCGAAAAAAAAAAAGCATCGGGAGCATTTGCGTGAGTACAAGTACTCACGCAAATGCTCAGTATCAGTCCCGATACTGATACTAGTATCGGTATCGGGAAAAACCCTAGCTACTACCCTTTGTTCCACTAGACCCTCCCTTCTAGACTGTAAGCTCTAACAAGCAGGGCCCTCTGATCCCTCCTGTATTGAGATGTATTGTGACTATACTGTCTTCCCTGATGTTGTAAAGCACTGCGCAAACTGTTGGTGCTATATAAATCCTGTATAATAATAATAATAATAATAATAATAATCTCAAACAAATAATATTAGCTTAGATTTAATATGTTTCTTAGAACATATGGAACACACATACGACCACCATTTTTCTTTTTCCTATGTGGTCTGGCTCTATATTAAGCCCCCTCTCAAATCTTCATAATACATGAATCACATAGCCAGCCATGCATATTAGAATATTATGACCCCCATCCCACTATCCCCCTATCCCACTGATTTTGCCAGGAAACCAAATTACACGAAAACCAATCACACACGATTGTGGTCAGCTATGGCAGGAATTCATTCATCCAGCAGGAGAAGCAGCAGCTCAGTCTCTTTCCCACACACCTTACATAGTTACATAGTTAGTCAGGTCGAAAAAAGACACAAGTCCATCCAGTTCAACCTCAAAAAAATAAACAAACAAAATAAAAAACACAATACAATCCCATACACCCAACTCCATACCCACAGTTGATCCAGAGGAAGGCAAAAAACCCCAGCAGAGCATGATCCAATTTGCTACAGCAGGGGAAAAAATTCCTTCCTGATCCCCCGAGAGGCAATCGGATTTACCCTGGATCAACTTTACCTACAAATCTTAGTACTCAGTTATTTTATGTACATTTAGGAAAGAATCCAGGCCTTTCTTAAAGCAATCTACTGAGCTGGCCAGAACCACCTCTGGAGGGAGTCTGTTCCACATTTTCACAGCTCTTACTGTGAAAAAACCTTTCCGTATTTGGAGGTGAAATCTCTTTTCCTCTAGACGTAAAGAGTGCCCCCTTGTCCTCAGTGTTGACCGTAAAGTGAATAACTCAACACCAAGTACACTGTATGGACCTCTTATATATTTGTACATGTTGATCATATCCCCCCTAATTCTCCTCTTCTCAAGAGTGAATAGATTTAGTTCTTCTAATCTTTCCTCATAGCTGAGCTCCTCCATGCCTCTTATCAGTTTGGTTGCTCTTCTCTGCACTTTCTCCAGTTCTCCGATATCCTTTTTGAGAACTGGTGCCCAAAACTGAACTGCATATTCCAGATGAGGTCTTACTAATGATTTGTACAGGGCAAAATTATATCTCTGTCTCTGGAGTCCATACCTCTCTTAATACAAGAAAGGACTTTGCTCGCTTTGGAAACCGCAGCTTGGCATTGCATGCCATTATTGAGCTTATGATCAACTAAAACCCCCAGATCCTTCTCCACTACAGATCCCCCCAGTTGTACTCCCCCTAGTATGTATGATGCATGCATATTCTTAGCCCCCAAGTGCATAACTTTACATTTATCAACATTAAACCTCATCTGCCACTCAGTCGCCCAATTGGACAGAGCATTGAGGTCAGCTTGTAAATTGGAGACATCCTGCAAGGACGTTATTCCACTGCATAGCTTGGTGTCATCTGCAAAGACAGAAATGTTACTTTTGATCCCAGACCCAATATCATTTATAAATATATTGAAAAGTAAGGGTCCCAGCACTGAACCTTGGGGTACACCACTGATAACATTGGACCATTCAGAGTAAGAATCATTAACCACGACTCTCTGAATTCTGGCTTTCAGCCAATTTTCTATCCATTTACAAACTGATATATCCAATCCTGTAGACCTTACCTTACACATGAGCCGTGTGTGCGGAACTGTATCGAACGCTTTTGCAAAATCCAAATATATCACGTCCACAGCCACGCCTCTGTCCAGGGTTTTACTTACCTCTTCATAAAAGGAAATCAGGTTTGTCTGACAACTTCTGTCTTTCATGAATCCATGTTGTCTGCTGCTTAAATAGTTTTTTTCCTGCAAGAACTCATCCATGTGGTCTTTTATTGACCTGTTTGTTTCAAGCCCATCTTCCCCTCTCTCCTCAGCAGCCTTCATGGCTTGTTGGTCCATTTTGCAACACAGTGGGTTGCAGCTACTCCCTGATGTCAGCAGGTCTGGAACCATGAACCTGGACAACACAACCACAAATCTTGAACCACATCCCCTCACTGGACTGCAGCTACATTTTTTCAGCAAAACTCTACTGCAAACTTTCACCGCATTTTAGCTGCAGTTTTTCTCACATGTGGAACAGCAGCTCAGGAGTCTCTAACAGCAAGTCTCTGTTGGGGCCTTTGTAAATAGTTCTCAGCTCTCTCCACAGTCAGTCCCAGTCCCTGTGGGCAACCCCTGTAGTCCCACAACAGCAAATTTCAGTTCCTGTTGGTAGCAAACTGACAGGGTGTCTCTATTACAGCACATGTCCAAGCAACTAGTGCCTCTGTCCCTGTCTCTCAGGAGCCCTGCAATCTGTCTCCCAGCTCACAATTCACTCCACATCAGAAAAGGTACAGGGGCACAGGCTTCCAACACACAGCAGCAAACAGGTGCAGCATATATCCCAATAGGTGGGTACAGAAAAGGTCCCGATGCTTTCTCAGCTCTTATTCTGTTCAGCTACTCCCCTTCCTCCTCCCACCTAACTGTCCTGTCAGATTGATCCAAATCCAGAGAAGATAGTTGCCCCCTGCACTGGAGACACGCCACAGATGAGAATTACAAAGTGGTCTCCCTAAAGATGGCTGAATATTCAGTTTAACCCACAAGGCAGAAGAAAAATACAGCAGCAACAAAGGAACAGTTCCACAGCAGTTATCAGCTACGGTCCAGAATACAGTTGTATTAAACCCAAAAATCATAAATTTAACATATTACATGTTACCATTTGTGAGATATGGTGACTGCATTCATTTTCATTTTTAGGCTTTTTCCTTTATTTCTATCTGGTGATCCTACCAGTAAGTATGTTTTTTTTTTTTTTTTTTTACTTTCTTTAACAGACCAAGCTGTCTAGCAAAAGTGTTAGTTAGAGGATTGCGTGCAATCATTTAACACTAACAGAGGTGCTTACAAATTATTAGCTTTTATTTATGTAAATCCTTTATCCCTAAAGGGAACAAAACAATCCCTTTATAAAAAAGTGTTATCTGGAGCTCAGCTTGAATTTGTTAGTCAAGTTCATTTTAATCTAACAGTGTATCTAAAACTACACTCTTCCCAGATTGACAATGCTTCTGTCCAAAGGTGCCAATATTGCTCTTACAATGGAGTGGAGACACCCTAAGACAGGAAGTGTATTACTGGACAGATCACCAAGTGAAAATGTAAAAAAGCCTAAAAAAAACAAAAGCATCCACTACAGGGATTGGCAAGCTGCATTATATGACATTTTTGTTTTTGGGTGTAATACTGATCTATTATGTATTGCATTAAGGCAGCCAATTAATCAAGAAGGAGCTCCCAATGGTTGGCAGCAGAAAAAAACAGACCAACCTTTTTTGTTTTTTTTAATGCAGCACTCCAGAACGCAAGGCACATGTGTGCTGTTGGCACCTACTGTACTTGTGCATTATAAAAAGTAATGACATTGCATACCTTTGTGGTACAATACAATTACCACATAGATATAAAGGAGACCTAAAAGCTAAGTATACAGATAAATATCTTAATCATAATGACCTCCCATTCCCTTCCTAACTAAACTCCCTTGCCTTAGATTAGCAGACAATATGGTCCAGAAGCATACAGACTTGCAAGTAGACAGGTTTTTTAAACAGGTCTATAAAGAACTCCAAATGTATTCTTTCTTTTACTTACAAAGTAAGCATTTATTTGAAATATAACAACACTCTATATTGCCTCTCCGTCCTAAGCTATTGAATCTTCTACAATATATTATCATTTTGATCATGAAATCTCTATATCAGGCTGGAGCTCAGGGGGAGACTAAACTTAATTTAACTTCCTGTGATCTTCTTTTACAAGAAATATAGGAAACTTTATGTATCTAAAAAAAAAAGCTTTAAAAGTGCAATTATGTTCACAAAACGTTTGCATTTAAACATTAGCAATGTGAACACCATGTCCTCACCTTATCTGATGATTATGAATTCATGCAACTAGGTGTGACATGGCTTTGTCAGTCAATAAAGTCCCTTTACACAGCGGTCAAGTCATTATAAAGCCACTTTAAAAAAGATACATTATCTGCCTTCTCTCAGTGGGCTTTCATTTTCTTCATGGGAGAAAGTCATAATGATATGTTGTGAGGAGGAGATTTGGAAGAAGTGGTCGATTGTCCTAAAGGATAAGGCACCTCATCCCAAAATTAATGTCAAAGGGAATAAGGGGTACGGGATTATTACGGTGCCACAGTAAGTCATCGACATAGGCCTCGTACACACGGCCGAGGAACTCGACGTGCCAAACACATCGAGTTCCTCGGCCAGTTCAGCCCTGAAGCCGCCAAGGAGCTCGGCGGGACGAGAGCTCCCATAGAACAACGAGGAAATAGAGAACATGTTCTCTATTTCCTCGCCGAGGTCCTCGAAAGTGTACACACGGCCGGGTTTCTCGGCAGAATTCAGCCAGAAACTCGGTCGGAAGCTGAATTCTGCCGAGGAAACTGGTCATGTGTACGGGGCCTTACTGTGGCACCGGAATAATCCCGTACCCCTTATTCCCTTTGAAAGATATGTTGTCTGCACACAGAACTGAAGTTAAATACATTTGCTTTTTATTGCATTTGAATTAAAAAAAGCCTGCAACATTTTGGGAAAATGTGATACCCATTCATCAAAGCATATGTGTGCAACAATGTGAAGTTTTGGAGCCACTAAAGGACTCCTTTATCAGGCTACAGTGTACACAATTGCCTGATGAAAGAGTCCATTAGTGGCTTTGAAACATTACTTTTTGCCACGTGGCAAATAAACACTTATTAGTTAGAGCTGTAGGGTGTGCTGATGAATTATCTTTGTGTCTGCTTTTAGACCTAGCAGCACTTTGACTTCCTACCGTTAAACTGCATTGTCATCAATATTATTGTACAGTACTGCAAGGCAAAATAAGAGGTAATTCCCTCGACCCTACCCCCTTAAGAGTCACCCCTCTCTGAAATGCAAACAAACTCTTCGGAGTTGCGCATATCTAGTTTGCTGTTGGGGAGGGAAGTAAGAGATGACCACTCCCTTCCCCCCCTTTTTTTTAATTTTATTTTCTCTTCCTTTCCCCTGTCCCATCTACCTCACCCTTCCCCCTCCTCTACTCACTCGACTAAGCCATCCTCAAAAGACCACTATGCATACACCATATTAGGAGTCCCTCCCCAATGATGGACTTGACCTACACTATAGCCGACTCTTCTACAATCATTCACCTCTACCTCCATAATCATACATTCTTTCAATTAATTTACATGTTGCTCCAAGTTGTTGGGTATACAAACCCATAGCATGAATCGGGACTGGACCAATATCTCAATATCTTAAAGGTTTATGCATTGTCAATTGACTCTCACCTGTAACATAACTTTGTTTAACCAATTGTTATTATACAATTAACGTTCAAACTCTCTGTATGTTACTATTTTTCCTAAATAAAAATAATTATGGAAAAAAAAGGTGGATGTTGACAATATTTTGGAGAATTAAAAAAAAAAAAAGTATTAAACTAAGTTTAACTAACAAAATTAAGTTTGCCTAAATCAGCAGCTATGTGCTAGTGGTTGAAAACAGCAAAGCATATTGGCCAAGATGGTGTTCTGTACTACTGTGTACTGTATTATTGCTAGAAAACCATGGAAATGACTGTGTCTGGGTCAGTCATTTGTATTATAAAGCCAAAATAGATAACTTTGAGGGCACTACGTTTTTCAACTCTGAAAGCAGTCATTAAAACCCTAAAATGACACTCTCCTTGCCCAAGTGCTCCATTGGGATTTCATATGAAGAAACAGGTTCAAACTGGTTAGGACCAACCTACCTACCAACCTACTATGACCAACTGGTAATTATTTTCTGTTAAACCAGTTTAATAACCTATGTGAAAAACAACTTTATAGGAACTTTAAGCAGCCAATCACCAAATATCTTTCATTGTTAAGATTGCTCTTTAGGTGACCCTGTCTCACCTCTTCCACTTCCCATGTTGCCTAATGTGGCTCTGTTGAGGAGAAATTGAATCTAAAGTCTCTGGAGGAATTGACATTTCCAGAAGTGTAAATCTCCTGCATCTCTTATGGTACTATGTGGGTAACTACAGGATCGAATATTGGGGAACAATTTCTCTTGATCAGAGTAGTGTTCAACACACAGCACGGGCAGCAAGAGAGAAAAGTAATTTACAGGTACGGTTACTATTTTTTTAATCTTAGCTATAGAATTTCTATAATTCATAAAAGGGGAAAACTGATCAATTGTAATCCATCACTGCTATTTGCAAGTCACTATTGGTCATTGCATTGCTTCATTAAACTCCCTTCAATCTGTCTACGTAGTATACTATTTCTAACATGTACAAATCCTTCATCCTCTCTTCCATGCTTCATGCCCTGTTTAATGTATGTAAATAGTATACTCAGTGCGATGCCCATCAGCCAAAAATATATTCGCTAGAATCGCTAGGTCCTCTGTTTAATTAGACTTTTGGTTTCTCTAAAGAATTACATTATTTCTCTGATTCTCTTTTCAAAACTGGTCAAAATTTAAAAGAAAACTGAAAAAGCCCTAAGGCTTTTCTTTAGTAAGACATTGTTGTGCTGTGCAAATGCAAGAATGGATCCAAGCAAAGGAGGAGGGCATTGTTTCAGCCCCGCTGCAGAGTGAAAAACTAGGTCATGAAAGTTGTTTGACAGAGCTGAGAATTGAACTAGTCACCTTGGAGGCCCATTGGTGTAGAAAGTGAAAGCTGGCACAGCAGGCTAAAGGATGGCGCCAGTACTCTGTGAAAAACAGCAGGCAGAATAAACCTGTGCCCTCCCAGTCTCTCTGTACTCTATCGGCTAAGTAAAGTCAGGTGGGCTTGCTGAGGCTGCAAAGCTGTTTGGGCTGCTGGAACTCTCAGAGGAGTGAAGATGCTTCACTTGGCAAACATGCAGCTACACCAGTTTTTATGTCTCAGTAGATTTCAAAGCCGCAGCTCTTCCATTTAGAAATTAGAGTACTAAGACACAAAACACTTCTATATTTAATGATAAAGTTCATATCAGGCTCTAGCAGACGTTTTCTTTCTTAATAATCACACTTTTAAATTCTCAAGATTACACTTGTATTCTATGGGCACTTAAATTGGTCACTGTAGGTTACATTCTCCATGTTTCCTTTTGCAGCAACAAAAATAGGATACGACTGATGTAGTGTAGCAGCTAATGACAATGCTATAAAAATACATGAAACCGGAGCCAAAATAAGAAAAGATAAAAATAGATCAGCACAATAATAAGTGATATATGGTTCCAGTGTTTAACTATGTTGCTTTCTGTAGTCTTGGGAAATAATTTTCATCACGTAGGATACTGCAGACTTGTTTTATCAGTCCATAATACATATCCCCTGCTTATTAAAGGTATTGTTAATCTACTACATATGTTTTATCTGTTATCCTGATTCTGTAGCAAATTAGCCATAAATCAAATCATTACCTTTCTATATAGGTTTTTCATTTTCAAATATTTTCAAATTTGCATCTTTAATTAAATCAATGCCTGGTGCTCTTGCCATTAAGGTTGATATTCACCTAGGCACTTCCTGTTATAGGGTTACAACACTGTCTCCAAAGTGTCCCCATGTCACACATGGGGACACATGGAGCTTACAAGAACAGACATGGTTTTCTGTCAATAAAACCACCCTGAAAAATAACATGCCATGGTTTCTGCAGTGTATGCTTATAGACAGGAAGTGCCTGCAAAAGGCATTATCTTATTAAAAAAAGCATTAGTAATGCTTTTTAAGCCTAGTACACACCACTCATTTTTTTTGTTCGACACAGGGTTGAATGGAAAAAAACTTACAGCTCCTGTTGGAGCTGATGTACTAACAATCCAATGTTAGTACAGCAATCTCCCCTGCTCTTCTGTTCTAACAGGGGCCAACCCTCCCACCAGAACTCTCCAGTCAGTGCTCTCAGCCATTTACTGAGATTGCCGATCGGTAGCCGGCCAGCTGCTGTTTTTCCCAGCATGCTCATCCAACAGAAGCCAGCCGTTCGGACCGGCTGCCATACACATGGGCCATATGTCAGACAGTTTTTATTGAACCAGTCGATGTCGCCCAATATTTGGTCCATGTGTAGTAGGCCTTAAAGTCTTGCTATTAAGTGTATGAACAAGCTCTTGGAAAAAATAATATCATAAAGTATTTTTTCCTTTTGCAATGTAGTAGTTTGATCTTCCCACTAAGTTGGATTTTTTTTATACAGACATAGAAATATAAAAGAATACAAGCATATAGTGATGAAGTTCATGACTATTCGTCCTTGCATTTTATTCAAGAGAAATTCAATGGCATTCATGTAGCATATGAGAAAACAAATAACAAGTTAATTCTTTGTCTGGAGACCTCCACATTTAATGAAGTTTTTCATGTACACTTCAAGGCTTAGAGGAACTCCTGTACCCCTTTATCCTGTCCTAGAAATAATAAGTTTCATCAAATGCAAACTAAAACTCCTATTCTTGCAACTATTCAGTATTTCCAACCAATAAAATTATCTTTTAATAATATGATTATCATGTATACAGCGCTATAATGTGTCCCAATCATTAATATTTAAACATTAACTAAACATCATGCATAACTACATAAACATTCAAAGTGTCTGAAGAAAAATTATTTTCAATATATTTATCCAAGAAAGTAAAAAGACCTCTATGCTGTGCAAGCCTCCTTCAGCAGTTTCATTAATTACCTCTTGTGCTTCCCATCAGCCTCGATCCTCCACCTCAACACTAGAGGACTCACCAAATGCTACGACCATTTGGGGATTGAAACTTCTAGGACCACCTTGGCTCCTCAGGACTGCATTCACTCCTACACCACTTTATCTCATATCACAGATTCCATAGAAAGAACAAGGCCTCTATAGTGTAAAAACACTTTTTTTCCTTTTGTAAAAATGACTAATCAAACTCACATAAAAATGCCCACTCACATTGTAGGGTGCATTGCCCCTGCACAGCTTAATCTGTTTATGGGACACCAGCACCACTAACAGCCACTGTGAGGGGCTTCCTGTATCAGACCTTACTTCTGGGTGTACTAACATAATGTATAGGAGTATTGTGTGGGATGATGTCAGTTCATGTATCAAACTGACGCATTTCATCATCTTGATGTCCTTAGCAAGTATTAGCGGAAGTCCTCTCCCCATTCTATTTATACACAGCAGTTAATCCTTATTTATCACTACGGGCAAATTGTTAATTAGATTGCTACGCGATTGCAATGTATGAGTGCCTCTATAACAATTAGTGAATCCGATTGGCACGATTTTACGCAAATATGCAGGTGGTATTGGCCCACCATAAACCATTGCATTGCAAATGAATATTTGCCCACAACTGGAACAATAAAAAAACACGTATATAAAGAATAATTGCATACAAAAAAATGTTATATTAAAACTTGAACTCCACAATATACAATGAACTTACAATCACACCTTTAGATACTGAATAATTAGCAATAAAACAACTAATATCAATATCGATGTTTAATCCAAATAGTTTTAGTGTGTCCAAAGTGTATATCTATTTGGTTTCATTCTGCAATAACTGCTTTCTTTTAACTTGCCCTTTCCAATGCCCTTGCACTATATAAATTCTATAAAATGTCAGTTGTCCTGCATCCTTATTATGATGTTCCATAGAATGTTTTGACACACTATGGGGCAGATCCACAAAGATATTACGCTGGCGTATCTCTTGATACGCCGCGTAATTTCAAATTTTGCACGTTGTATCTTTGTTTTGTATCCTCAAAACAAGATACAACGGCATCTCGGCTAGATCCGACAGGCGTACGTCTTAGTACGCGTCGGATCTAAGCTGCAATTTTTCGGCGGCCGCTAGGTGGCGTTTCCGTCAAATTCCGCGTCAAGTATGCAAATTAGCTAGTTATGGCGATCCACGAACGTACGTCTGGTCGGCGCATTTTTTTACGTCGTTTGCGTTCGGCTTTTTCCGGCGTATAGTTAAAGCTGCTGTTATGAGGCGTACTCAATGTTAAGTATGGCCGGCGTTCCGGCGTACAATTTTGAATTTTTTACGTTGTTTGCGTAAGTCGTCCGCGAATAGGGATTTGCGTAGAATGACGTTACCGTCGTGAGCATTGGCTTGTTCCGGGTTAATTTCGAGCATGCGCATTGGGATACCCCCACGGACGGCGCACGCGCAGTTAAAAAAAAACGTTGTTTACGTCGGGTCAAGACGTATTAACATAAAACACGCACTCATTACATCCAACTTACGGCGCAAATTCTTTGAGGATTCGAAAAAAGAAGAATAAAGTTACGGCAGCATAGTGTATCTTAGATAAGCTGCGCCCGGCGCAGAGGTACGTGGATCTGCCCCTATGTTTGTAATACTCTTTTTTTATAATATTGATATGCTTGCTAATCCTCTTGCTTAATTGTCTAGTAGTTCTTACATACTGGAAGCCGAAAAGACATTCCATTACGTAGGTCACATGGGTATTGTAATAAGAAATAAATGATTTCATTTTGTATTCCCTGTTGGTGCGATTAGATCCAAAGTGTGATTTCCTTCTTTCTTTATTTTTTAATTTTCTACATGCAATACATCTGTCACTAATATCACTAATGTCACTTTTTTTATCACTTGTGACCACTATATTCATTAATGCTCTTTCCCTGCTATATATTAGGTATCTAGAGGTGTAATTGTAATTTGTATATTTTGGCGTTCTGGTTTCAATATGCATTTTAGTATATGCAATTGTTTTTTATATGCATTGGTTTGTATTGTTCCAGTTGTGGGTAAATACTCGTCTGCAATGTATAAGTATATGGTGGGCTAAAACCCATCTGCACATTTGCTTAAGACTTGGACAATCAGATGTATTAATTGTTATAGAGGCACCTAATTGCAAAGCAATTAAATTCCTGATTCGCCAATAGAGTGACAAATAAAGGTTAACTGCTGTGTATTAGAAGAGCGGGGCAAGGACTTCCTGTAACACCCTTTGAGGACATCATGACAATAAAATGCGTCAGTTTGGAGCAGGAAGTGACATCATCCTGTACAATACTCAGGGAAGTAATGTTTGATCACCAAAAGGTAAGGTCTGATACAGGGAGCCACTTGCATGGGCTGTTAGTGGTGCTGGCCTCCCGTAAAGAGATTGAGCTGTATATAGCTAAGTGCAGGGGCATTACATACTATAATGTGAGTGGTAATTTTAATGTGATTTTAATGGGTATTTTATTTAAAAAGAACCACCCACACATCCATGTCGCTATGCTTTATTTTTGCAGAGAAATCACTTTAAAAACCACCCACCCTGTATTTTCTTAAGTAAGCTCAGATGATTCATGTAGCATTTACTTCCTGGATTGCATCTGCCCTTAGCTTAGGCACACAGGCAGGAAGGTGTGCTTAGCTGAGAAAACTTTTCCTCCCCTCCTGAAGACTGCTAAAGGAGATTTGCACAGAGCACCTTTTTGTTTTCTATGATATACATATTGAAAATATTTTTTCTGCATGGACACTTTATTTATTCACAGACACTTTATTGATGCACAGACACTTTAAAAGTTTAAGTAGTTATGCATTATATTTTAATGATGTACAATAATTGATTAACGGGATACATTATAGCACTGCATACATGATAATCCTAATTTCTTTACACTTTGTTTGGGTGTTATCATACAGCAGCTGGTGGGTGTGGTAATAATCCTAGCGCTGGTGCATTGTGGTTATATTGTATAGGTTCTAAAAAGTGACTGATGACTTACTACTGTATATACCTGAAGGAATGGCATGATGGATAAGTATCTACATGTTTTTCTCAGCACTGAGGACATCATTGATGCCGACCAAATCTCCAACTCCATTTGCAGAAATGTAGCCCCAAACTTACAAGGAACCTCCACTATGCTTCACTGTTGCCTGCAGAAATTAATTATTGTACCAATCTCAAGCCCTTTGGTGATCAAACTGCCTCCTACTACAGCCAAATATTTCTAATTTTGACTCATCAGTTCACAGCACCTACTGACATTTTTCGACACCCCAGTTTCTAGGTTTTTGCACATAGTTGAGTTGCTTAGCCTTGTTTCCACATCAAAGGTATGGCTTCTGTCCAGACTTTTACAGACAGTAGATGGGTGTACCTGTGTCCTACTGGTTTTCGGTCAGTTCTGGGCGGATGGCACTGATGGACATCTTCCACTGCATCTATGGTCCTTAACATTGCCTGTTTCTTTGTGCTTCTTCAAAATAGCTTGAACAGCATATCTTGAAACCCCAGTCTGCTTTGAAAACTTTGCCTAGGAGAGACCTTGCTAATGCAGTATAACTATATTGTGTCCTGTTGCTGTGCTCAGTATTGCCATGGTGTATGTCCTGTGACCAGGGGCGGACTGATCATTGAGTCACTCGGGCACTGCCCGAGGGCCTCATGCCACTAGGGGGCCCCATCAGGGTTGCCAGGCTCAGTAAAACCAGGGACAGTATGTAAAAATCTATGTTTTTTTTTTACATTTGTGCCTGATATGTCCAAAACCGACATGCTTTTGATGTGAAAATCCTGAGATTTTAGCTGCCCCACCTCTGCACTGCCTCCTGGCGTGGTGGCCATCTGTAAGCCAAGGGGCCTCATAATCTTCTATTGCCCGGGGGCCCCATGAGTTGTCAGTCCGCCCCTGCCTGTGACATGAAACTATCTTCCATAACCTCACTTTAGTATCAGAGTTTGGCTGTCCCAAACTCAGTTTTAAGCCTACTACACAACTGTTTCCGTTTTAGTAAATGTTTCAACCTACATATAAAATTGATAATGATTAGAACCTGCTTTTTATAATTGAATAATAATACACCTGACTCTAATTCTACAAAATCCCTGACTTTGTGCAAGTGTAATGCCGCGTACACACGACCGTTTTTCATGACGTGAAAAATGCAATTTTTTAAAATGGTCATTAAAAGTAGGCTCCAGAGCATTTTTCTCAACGTGAAAAATGGGCATTAAAAATTTAGAACATGCTCTAATTTTACTCAGCGTTTTTTCACTTTGTCGTTTTTCACGTTGTGTAAAACAGTCGTGTGTAGGCTTTAACGACGGTAAAAAAACGTGCATGCTCAGAAGCAAGTTATGAGACGGGAGTCTGGTAAAACTAGCTTTTGTAATGGAGATAGCACATTTGTCACGCAGTAACAGACTGAAAAGCACGAAGACTGAAAAGCACGAATCGTACCTCACCAAACTTTTACTAACACAAAATCAGCAAAAGCCGCCTAAAGGGTGGCGCCATCTGAATGAAACTTCCCCTTTATAGTGCCGTCGTACGCGTTGTACGTCACCACGCTTTGCTCGAGCATTTTTTTTTTTCAGGATCGTGTTTGTGGAAGGCAGACTTGACAAGAATCACGTCGAGAAAAACTTTGTTTTTTCTAGGACATTAAAAATGGCCGTGTGTACGCGGCTTAAGAATTGATACTGGATTGAAGCAAAAGGGTAGTCACATCAAAATATTTATTTGATCTAAATTTTTCCACAGTACTGTATATATATATATATATACATATATGGCTTCCACATATGAACAAAAAAGGTGGTATAATAGCTATATTGTACCTTGAGAAAGGCAGGCTGGGACATGCCAAAATGTTGGTGCAGGTAACATTGTTAGATAATCTTAAAGCGGAAGTTCACCCGAAATTTTTTTTTTAACATTTTTTTTTTTAACATTAGATTGAGGCTATTTAAGGGGAGCAGAAATGGGTATTTTTTTTAAAATCAATGCCGTACTTACCGTTTCCGAGATAGATGTTCTCCCGCCGCTTCCGGGTATGATCTTCGGGCCTGGGCGTTCCTATTTGATTGACAGCCTTCCGACGGTCGCATACAGCGTGTCACCAGTTGCTGAAAGAAGCCAAGCGTTGGTGCGGCTCTATACGGCGCCTGCGCACCGACGTTCAGCTACTTTCGGAAACTCGTGACGCGCTGTATGCGACGGTCGGAAGACTGTCAATCAAATAGGAATGCCCAGTCCCGCAGCCCATACCCGGAAGCGCCCGGAGAACATCTATCTCTACAACGGTAATAGCCTCAATCTAATGTTAAAAATAATTTTTTTGGGTGAACCTCCACTTTAAAGCAGAACTAAATCCCCTTATTGTTTGCAGTAGTAAAACAAATATCTACATTTTTATTCCTGTTAGATGGCCTTGGATGTTCAAAAATTAAAGTTTTTTTTTGCTTACCTCAGAAATGTTCATGCTCCCCTGCCCACCGTCTTGTACCCCATTTAGATCTTCATTTGCCATGGTGCTGCACATGTGACCAGCTATGACAGCAGTCATTTGAGGGATTTAATACTGTTGAGAGCTGACATAAGCACACTGACTACTGTGACAGTTATCACCAGGGGCATGCCTTGAATTCAGTAAACGCTGCACATTTTTATGTACAACTATTGTAATATGTACTGTATATCCATCAATGACAATATACCAACAATGCTTGTATTTAACAGTTCTCAATGCATTTCAATTAGGCAAACTGATCAGCGATCTCAATTAATGTATGCCAATCACAGGAATTAGTCATTCATATCTACTTAGTTGACTCTCCTTTCAAAAGGATACAACTACTGTTGAACATCTGAACTGTTTGAAGTTCAAATTTTGCTTTGGACATGTCAAATGTTTGACACGTTCTTCATACATTCAGCAGATAGATATGATCATACACTACTGTAAAAAAGGGACACCATTTAAACATACAATAGATATAATATATAGAAGACACATCACATGGAAGCTTGAAAAGCTGTAGTGTTGTGGGTTAAGCCAAAATTGATTTATTACACAGATTGACTTGCTAACCAGTAAAAGGCTTTATCCACTATTGATTCGTGTAACATATGCACATACAATATTCGTCTGTTCCTACACAAAATAAGCACAGATGGCAAACAAGTTTAAAAAGCTGAATGCTGATCCCTTGCAGCAGAAATACTGTTTTAGATGATTTTTAAACCACAAAGGAAAATCAGACAAGTTGTGTTCACTTTATGCCTATTCACACCTTTGTGTTCATCTTTTGTTGTGCTTTTTTATATGTGTTTTACATGCAATCTCTGTGGAACACACCCTTGCTGGCTAGAAACCATAGGACAAATGCAGAAAGCAGCATTTTGTTGTTTGTTGTAAATTGCACCACAATAAAACACATAGAAAAATAAGCCCAAGGAGCTTCTTTATAAACCACGGATTTGCCTTTATTTCCTTATTGTTCGTTGACAAATGGCAGATAATGTAATTGATTTATCAAGCTACATTTGGCACACTGTCTGCATTCAGATCCGTGCAAACACTGCTGCACGCATGTCAAATCTTGACATGTGTTTCTGTGCAGCCGCTGTGTCTGCCTCTTCCCCTAGAGGCTGCCTATGTGCAGCTTGGGGCAGATGCAGGTACAATAAAAAACGTGGCCTGCATGCAAAATGGGTGTCAACACTCATCTGAATGAAGCCAAAAGCCTCGAACACACAGCCGGTTTCCCCGACGGGAAAACTGCTAGGAGAGCTTTTGGCCGGGAATCCCGGCCGTGTGTATGCTCCTCGCAGTTTTTCCCACTGGAAAATTGCCCAAAAACCGCCAGACAAAAAAAGAGAACCTGCTCTCTTTTTTACCCGCCAGGATTCCCGGCTGACTTTTTTCCCGCCAGTTTTTGGCAGTTTTCCTATGGGAAAAACTGCGATGGAGCATACAAACGGCTAGGCTTCCCAACCAAAGCTCTCATCTGGGTTTTCCCATCGGGAAATACGAGGAAAGGTTACAGAGCAGGTTCTCGGTTTTTCCCCTGGGATTTCCGATGGATTTTTTACCGCCGAGAATCCCATTCCTGCGTACGAGGCATTAGGGTCTAGTTACAGTTTTTTATTCACAGAACATTTGCACAACTTTCACCCAGCTGTGAATTTTGAGTGAAACCATTTATAAATAGATCAAAATATTGGGAAAATGGAAAACCAAAATGTAGAAGAGAGTTATCTTAGAAATGTTCCTACTTATACAATCTCAAACTGTATTTGTTCAACTAACTAACATTTGAAAACCGTAAAAACATCACGTCATTATGATTTGAACCTGATTAATAAACCACATTATTTAGTGGAACTAAATCCAATTTAAGTATTAAGCCTGAACTAAACAAAACTTAACCCACTAAAAGGAGAAATATAGCCAAAGATTTGACCGTCAGTCGCTGCTCTCTGCTCAGAGGGGGGGGGGGGAGAACTGAGCAATCATATGTGTTTGATTGCTCAGTTCTCACTACAGAGCCGGCAAGGGACAGATGCAGCATCTAAATATAATTATTATTTTTTTTAACTGTACTCCTCTTTTAACTCTTAGAAAACTGACATTTTAAATGTTTTGCAAATGTTATTAAGGTGTATATAAACCCAAAAAAACAAATTACAGTTTACCAGCCCTTAGATGTGGTGGCTGCATTCATTTTCTCTCTACAAGCTTTTGTTTAACTATATCTGCACTTCGTCAAGCTGCCAACAATATGCTTCTTGTCCTAGGGTGGCAACGCTCACTCTGCATAATGTGTTGCCTTGGCTATTTTAGTGATTTTTATAGGATAAATATATGGATTAACACATTTTAGCTATCATCTACAATTCAGAAGCAGGGCCCCCTCTATCTATTCAAATGCTAATTATCTCATTTAACTGGTTCATAAAGGCTAGTTAAACAGGAAGCGATGTTGGCAGTAAATGTGGGGGAGGCAACAAATTAGATAACAGCGCTGAACACAAGGTGGGGATTCTGGAAGAAGTCCTGGGTTAAAAAAAGGACTCCATAACAAGAAAACCTGGGTTTAAGGAGGGGTTCCATAACAGCAAAAATGGTCTGTGTCAGAGGGGACTTCACAAGACCAAAGAAGGAATTTCATCTGGGAAAGGAAACTAAACCTACACTAATGAAGCATTTGGTTTCCTGCAATTGCTTGATTGAGCCTAGAGTCCTGTTTGTTACAGAAATCGATGCAAACTATAACCCAAGCTAACTAACTCTTTAGTGTATCCCTATCCCACACAGACCATTAGACACATGCAATTTCTTTTGTTCGCTTCTTAAGGAATTTCGACAAATTCATTCATTCAGAAATATCCAAATTAACGAAAAACCGAAAATACAGGTGAAACTCAAAAAATTGGATTATCGTGCAAAAGTTCATTCATTTTACTAATGCAACTTAAAAGGTGAAACTAATATATGAGATAGATTAATCACATGCAAAGCAAGATAGTTCAAGTCGTGATTTGTCATAATTGTAATGATTATGGCTTACAGCTCATGAAAACCCCAAATCCACAATCTCAGAAAATTAGAATTTTGTGAAAGGTGCAATATTCTAGGTTCAAAGGGCCTGATCCTCAAAAGGGATACGCCGGCGTATCTACTGATACGCCGTCGTATCCCTGTTTCTATCTATGGAACTGATCCACAGAATCAGTTTCACATAGATAGGCAGAAGATCCGACATGTGTAAGGTACTTACACTGCCGGATCTTAGGATGCAGTACCGCAGCCGCCGCTGGGGGCATTTCTCGTCGAAATGCCGCTTCGGGTATGCAAATAAGCACTTACGGAGATCCACAAAGCTTTTACGCTTCGTTTTTTCTCCGTAAGTATTATTTTGCTGTCGCAAAATTAGGGCTACTTTTACAAGGCCTAAACTGTTTACACCTTGTAAAAGTAGACCCTTCTACCCCGCGTCGCTGTCATTTTTTTTTTTCCCGCCGCAACTCGTTTTTTTTTTTTACGCCCGTCGCGATTCTCAAAACCCGGCGCAACGTAAAACCGCGCAAAGCACGTCGGGAAAATGACGTCAGGAGCATGCGCAGTACGTCCGGCGCGGAAGCGCGCCTAATTTAAATGGGACTCACCCCATTAAATTAGGAACGCCTTGCGCCGGACGGATTTAAGTTACACCGCTCAAAATTTCTAGGTAAGTGCTTTGTGGATTGGGCACTTAGGTAGAGATTTTGCGGCAGTGTAACTTAAATAGGAAAAAATACGTTGCGCCGGGTTTTTGTGGATTAGGCCCAAAGTGTCCCACTCTAATCAGCTAATTAAGTCATAACACCTGCAAAGGGTTCCTGAGCCTTTAAATGGTCTCTCAGTCTGGTTCAGTAGGAATCACAATCATGGGAAAGACTGCTGACCTGACAGTTGTGCAGAAAACCATCATTGACACTCTCCATAAGGAGCCTCAAAAAGGTAAATGCAAAAGAAGTTGGATGTTCCCAAAGTGCTATATCAAAGCACATTAATAGAAAGTTATGTGGAAGAGAAAAGTGTGGAAGAAAAAGGTGCACAAGCAGCAGGGATGACCGCAGCCTGGGGAGGATTGTCAGGAAAAGGCCATTCAAAAGTGTTGGGGACTTTCACAAGGAGTGGCTGAGGCTGGAGTCAGTGCATCAAGAGCGACCACACACAGACGGATCCTGGACATGGCCTTCAAATGTTGTATTCCTCTTGTCAAGCCACAACAACAACAAACAATGTCAGAAGCGTCTTACCTGGGCTAAAGAAAAACGGACCTGGTCTGTTTCTCAGTGGTCCAAAGTCCTCTTTTCCGGTGAGAGCTAATTTTGCATCTCATTCGGAAACCAAGGACCCAGAGTATGGAGGAAGAATGGAGAGGCACACACTGCAAATGCTTGAAGTCCAGTGTGAAGTTTCCACAGTCAGTGATGATTTGGGGAGCCATGTCATCTGCTGGTGTTGGTCCACTGTGCTTCATTAAGTCCAGGGTCAACGCAGCCATCTACCAGGAGATTTTGGAGCACTTCATGCTTCCTTCCACAGATGAGCTCTATGGGGATGCTGACTTAATTTTCCAGCAGGACTTGGCACCTGCCCACACTGCCAAAAGCACCAAAACCTGGTTCAATGACCGTGGGATTACTGTGTTTGATTGGCCAGCAAACTCGCCTGACCTGAACCCCATAGAGAATCTGACCGAACAATGCAGAAGAGCTTAAGGCCGCTATTGAAGCATCCCGGTCTTGCATAACACCTCAGCAGTGCCACAGGCTGATAGCTTCCATGCCACGTGGCACTGAGGCAGTAATTGCTGCAAAAAGGGCCAAAACCAAGTACTGAGTACATATGCATGCTTATACTTTTCAGAGGTCCGATATTGTTCTATGTACAATCCTTTTTTTTATTGATTGCATGTAATATTCTAATTTTCTGAGATTGTGTATTTGGGGTTTTCATGAGCTGTAAGCCATAATCATCACAATTATGACAAATCACGGCTTGAACTATCTTGCTTTGCATGTAATGAGTCTATCTCATATATAAATAGTTTCACCTTTTAAGTTGCATTAGTGAAATAAATTAACTTTTGCACAATATTCAAATTTTTCAAGTTTCACCTGTATTTGTAAATTTGAAAATTCAGAAATTCAAAAATCCGAAAACCTGAAAATTAGAAAATCTGAAATAATAACTAACTAATAATAACTTAACTATTACTATCTATTAAATTATAGGTATTGGAATTTCCTTTCAAATTTGGCTATTAGTGAACATAATGAATACAAATTTATCCAAAGTTACGAATTATCCGAAATAACGAATGCTGCATCTAAATAAATGGAATGTAACAAACTAATAATAAAAAATAACAATAATAAAAATATTTTTTTATTATTATTATAATTTATTATTAATTTGTTCCGTTCTATTCATTTAGATGCAGCATTCCTTATTTCTGATAATTCGTAACTTTGGATAAATGTGTATTTGTTACGTTCAGAAACAGCCAAATTTAAAAGTAAATTCTAATACCTATAATTTAATATTTAGTTATTATTAGTTAGTTAGTTATTCTTTCATATTTTCGTATTTTTTTCCTTATATTTGGATTTTTGAATTTACGAATTGCGATCATAACGAATGACCCACAAAAAAAAACGAATGAAACTAAAACAAATTTTTTTTTTTTTTGTCAGTTCACAATGCTTATTTGCAAGCAAGGACAGATAGCATTTGCATGTGTGTGTATGCATATTTGTATATTATGTATGTTGTGTATTGTTTTCCTACAATTGCAAAAAGTTTGTATGTACATAATTTTTGTTTGGTAAAAGCACATTAATATACTACAGGGGTTTTTGCTTCTTTGCTTTACCAAAAGGTAACCTAAAAGGTACATGCCCAGGATATCAAGGCAACAGAAGCAGGACAAGACTACAGAACACTTCCCCTTCGTATGTATAAAATGGCTAGGAGGTGTTATCTATTTCACGGAGAAAACGGAGAACAATGTTACTGGTAACAGTAAGCTCAAGTCTCTAACAGATTCTTATCCTTACTGATAATGTGGTTGTTTGTTTCTTATCTGTGGCCTATGCTTATCCTACAATTGGTATTTGCCGCAGAGCATCTATTTCCCCTCTTTTTCCCTGCCTCCTTTTTCTCCTCCTTGTCCTCCTTTCTCATCTTTTCTTTACATTTCTCCCTTATTTTCCTTTGTAACAACTGAAAATCATGCTCTCCATGTAAGCTGTAGTGCAAGTATTCCACAGTCATGGCCTTTGGGCAACTAATGATATTATGTGAGATCCATATTTAACTCGGATGTAACCCATCATGGTATTGTGCTTCTATACTTACAGAAACTTTTTAATTTTTTTGCTCCATATTCTGTATTCTTCTTTTGAATTTGCAATAAAAAAGTTATTAAACAAAAAAAAAAAAAATGGTAACAGTAAGTAGAGTCAGACAGTGAAGAAAGCTATCAATTCACAACATTTCTAGCAGATTTATGGCAGGGTCAATGGGTGTTTTTTTTTTTTTGAATTATCGAACACATATAACAAAGCATTTTCAATGGTAAAATTAAATTAAAAAGGACCAAATAAGAGAAGTTTATTGTTACATATACCTTTAATCCTCAGTTATACATACTGGCCCAGATTCTTGTATATCGGCGTATCTATGCGGCGGCGTAACGTATCCGATTTACGTTACGCCGCCGCAACTTACATAGGCAAGTGCTGTATTCTCAAAGCACTTGCTCCGTAAGTTGCGGCGGCGTAGCATAAATCACCTGGCGGAATTCAAATTTGGCGGATAGGGGGCATGTATCATTTAAATCAAGCGAGTCGCTGCGCCGAACGAACTGTGCATGCGCCGTTTGTAAAATATCCCAGTGTGCATTGCTTCAAATGACGTCGCAGGGACGTCATTGGTTTCTACGTGAATGTAAATGACGTCCAGCCCCATTCACGGACGACTTACGCAAACGACGTAACTTTTTAAAATTTTGACGCCGGAACGACGGCAATACTTAACATTGTTGCGCCGCACTTATGCCACCATATAGCAGAGGCAACATTACGCTGGGAAAAGCCTAACGTAAACGTCGTAACTTTACTGCGTCCGCCGCGCGTACGTTCGGGAATTCGCGTATCTAGCTAATTTGCATACTCAACACGGAATTCGACGAAAGCACCACCTAGCGGGCAAAAAAAAAAATGCAGTTTAGATCCGACGGCGTAAGAGACTTACGCCTGTCGGATCTAATGGATATCTATGCGTAACTGATTCTAAGAATCAGTCGCATAGATACGACGGGTCAGATTAGGACTTACGACGGCGTACATGGCGCTGCGCCGTCGTAAGTCCTTTGAGAATCTGGCCCATAGTGAAGGGAATTTACTAAAGTTAGAACAGACAGAATCTGAAGCAACTGTGTGTGGAAACCAATTGACTTTTATGCCACGTACATACAACTGTTTTTAAGGGTCTAAAAAAAACTACGTTTTTTTCAACCCGATCATTAAAACGGCCTTGCCTACACACGATCGTGAAAAAAAAAATGCTCTAGCAAAGCGCGGTGACGTACAACACATACGACGGCACTATAAAGGGGAAGTTCCATGCGGATAGCGCCACCCTTGGGGCTGCTTTAGCTGATTTTGTGTTAGTAAAAGACGATTCGCGCTTTTCAGTCTGTTACAGCGTGATGAATGTGCTTACTCCATTACAAACACTAGTTTTACCAGAACGAGCGCTCCCTTCTCATAACTTGCTTCTGAGCATGCCCTATTTTTTTACGTCGTTAAAGCCCACACATGACCATTTTTTACGACGTAAAAAACGACAACGTTAAAAACGACGTGAAAAATTAGAGCATGTTCGAAATTTTTAATGCCCATTTTTTACATCGTGAAAAATGCTCTGGAGCCCACACACAATCGTTTTTAATGACATTAAAAAAATGTAAGAGTAAATTTGGATACTATGCTTCAGATTCTGTCTGCTCCAGATTTAATACCCCAAAACCATCCCCCCACCCCATCATTCCTCATTGCTTTTAATGCCGCGTACACACGATCATTTTTCGGCATGAAAAAAAACAACGTTTTTAAAATTTTTAAATGATCGTGTGTGGGCTACACATCATTTTTCGGCTTCTGAAAAAAGACAAAAGGAAAATTCGAACATGCTGCATTTTTTAACGTCGTTTTAAAAAAATTTGTTTTTCGGGTTGTAAAAAATGATTGTGTGTGGGCTAAAACGACGTTTTAAACCTGCGCATGCTCAGAAGCAAGTTATGAGACGGGAGCGCTCATTCTGGCAAAACCATTCATCAATCAGCTAAAGCAGCTCAAAGGCGAATAGAACTTCCCCTTTAGAGTGCCGTTGTATGTGTTGTACGTCACCGCGCTTTGTTCATCATTTTTTAAAAACGATGGTGTGTGAGCAACGTCGTTTTTAATGATGAAGTTGGAAAAACTTTGTTTTTTGGACATGCTGAAAAACAACATTTTTTTTCATGCCGAAAAATGATCATTTGTACGAGGCATAAGTGTTTTCATTTATATTCTGTAATGGCACATGCACAGTGTATTCTACATCCAATGCCCTAGTGCAGTGATGGCTAAACTTGGCACCCCAGATGTTTTGGAACTACATTTCCCATGATGCTCCACTACACTGCAAAGTGCATTAGCATCATGTAAAATGTAGTGCCAAAACATCTGGGTTGCCAAGGTTAGCCATCACTGCCCTAGTGTATTCATCCCTGGCTGTCCATCAGGGGAGGGAAAGAAAAGATTTCCATGTAGGGATGGGATTAAATGGGCTGCTGGGTGGAACTTTAAAGAGCCCTGTTGGTGCTACACCTTGAAATACATTTTTCACCTGCTAGACTTTACATTGTATTTATATTTTTTTGGCAGGTATGATATATATGCAGGTATATGTAGTTTTTAGGGGAAGGCTATAGCCCCTGTCATCATATTGCTGTGTCCCAGTAGCAGATTTTCCTTCACTACTTTATCTGCTGACAAAGTTTCACCAGACAGAAGGAGAGGTGCCATGTAGGTTTCCTTTCTTAGACCCCTTTCAGGCGATATAGCGTTAAAAATAGCACCTGCAATCCGCCCTAAAAGTGTTGCTCTATTGTCTCCAGTCAGCAGCGCATTGCGGGCGATTTTAACCCTTTCTCGGCTGCTAGTGGGGAGATAAATGCACCCTGCTAGTGGCCGAAATGCGCCACAAATCCTCCCATAGCTTTGGCGGTAAAAATATCGGCATTTTACCGCAGACCCTATGGGCTGCTCAGTGTAAAAGGGGTCTTAAAGCACAGTGGTTTGAAATGAGATACGACAGCATACTAGATAGGAATCATAGCTACAGTATCTAATTCATTAGGTAGTTCATACCAGTGTACACCACAGTCAAATTATGAGGATGACCAAAACAACCAGCAAAAAACGTGTAGGTTAAATGGTGACTAGAAAAACAAGAACATGCCCCACCTTGGTTTTTCTTTATGTGGCAGAATTCCATACAAGTATTACTTGGATGACGACAGCATCTTTGCATTTTCAGACAAAGATTTGCCAAATTGCTAGCTTTGCTTTTCCTTTAATTACCATATACAGCGCACAAGGGAACAATAGTAGTGGTTATTGTTCATATTTTAAATGTCACAAAAGCTGTAGCATGTTGTATATCAGGCATATACTTTGCTGTCCTGACATATACAAAAGCTTAGATGACATAATCATAAAAGCTGACACTATCCCTGAGTCAGAGTGTTTCAGGGAAGCTAGTGATGACTTGATCAAGTAGGTACATTAAATAAAAATCATTGCAAATGTATTCAGAATACCTCACCTACCATGACTCATATCATGTCCCATTGATTGCTAATGATGATGGCATACTGAATAACTTCCCAAGACTGATCTCCGAATTGATTAGTTTATATACAGTATGACCAAATAAAATCTAACATTTGTCACATGTAAGCTTATTTATATGCATCACACTATTATAAGCCAGGTCAGAGCCAGTAAAACAAGAGCATGATCAGAGGTGATCCTAGAGTAGTGCGCTCCCTAAGGAGCCGCAAGTGACACTGATACCTTTTCCCTCAAATAAGTACACACATAGCCAGTCTTTAAGGCTTGATTGGAAGTTGAACTTGGATTGGGGGAAAGGGATCATGGGATACCCCAAACTGAAGAATTTAACTTTTTGAGGTCTTTTCTATCTCTAAGGAGCACAAAAAGTCCCACACAACTCTATGCTGCTAACAGGTGACTATGTCTTCTTTCCAGAGATGTAAGAGTTGCGCATAGTCACTAAGGCCCAGCACACAGTTATTTAATAACGATGACACAGGATCATCGGTTGTCTGTTATCTGATATTCACTATTCGGCAAGGGAGATACAGACTGACACTACCCACAGGACAGCTGTCCGTTTTCCCTTAACTTCCTCCTGGTAATCTCCAGTGAGCTTCTCCAGATCCAAACCAACTCCAGGACCAGACCAGCAAATAGGCCCCCCAGCTTAAACTCCAGCTAGGACCTCAATTTCTTCTGAATGTCATATCCAGCAATCCTTCCTATGGGGAATAGCCCCTGCACAGGGGTCACCTCCAGCAGGACTGGACCCAGAAACTGCTCACCCCTGCCTCAGACCCCAGGCTATTTATGGACTCTCTCACCACCTACTGAGCACACCTCCACAGGGATTGACAGGACACCCATACATTTTTAGGCTGCCTCGTTTCCTCTTCCTTCCACTATAATTCAAGAATCCTTTAGAATACAGGTGGACGCAAAAGAGCAGCAGCCTGTGAGACACTGAGCAGGCCAGAATAATCAACCCCTGTTCCACTGATAACATTAGAGTTGTAATACATTTTTCTAACAGCACTAACAACACTAACTAGGAGGGTGCAACACCAGCAACGGGCTGTTTCTTAGGATGCCAACAAATTGTGCCTACAAGTGCCATTGATGTCTTTACACAGATACAATACAAGTACATACTGTATGTTACAATAATTTTTTGCCAAAGCGTTCTTAATTCTGTACAGTGATGTTAGAGAGTTACACAATACAGGGTAAGTAACTAAGCTTCCTGTGCCATTGCAAGGTGCTGTACACCACATTAACAAAGCTGACACACCTAATTAACAAAGGAAATGTGGCAGATTTGAATATCCTTCTCTGCTCGTATTGTAGTTACGCAATAAGTACAGAGCCTATAGAGTTAACAGTTTTCCTCCTCCCTCTCACACTTAGCTAAGCAAAAAGGGGGAGGGGGGATTGGGGTGTGAAAGAGCTGGTAAGGGAGAATCCACACTCAATGCCATATCTCTCAAAATGTCTTTCTAGTCAGTGCTGAGACAATTGTTACTGGCAAGTGAATGGATGTTACCCTTCCAGTGTGGGGCCTGGTGAAGTAGTATAGTCTCTGGCCACCAGGGGAGCTAGCTCACACATTAAAGTAATATCATCATGCTAACACATAGAAATTTACATCATGCAGTTCCCACATGCTGTCACACCTATTACATTTTGATTATTTTGGATACAATTAAAAAGAAATGGATTTCACCAGGACAAATAGAGGGGTGGTTCCACCCAGCAGAGACACAGACAACCATAAAAACAAACAAAAAAATGGTATTACCCTCCCCTACTGTATACAATGTAAAGTAGTGAGTATACAGCTTGTATAACCAAGTAAATTTGCTGCCTCCTCAAAATAACTCAACACATTAATGTCTAAACCACTGGCAACAAAAGTGGGTACACATCTAAGTGAAAATGTCCAAATTGGACCCAAAGTGTTAATATTTTGTGTGCCCACCATTATTTTCCAGCACTGCCTTAACCCTCTTGGGCATGGAGTTTACCAGAGCTTCACAGGTTTCCACTGGAGTCCTCTTCCACTCCTCCATGATGACATCACAGAGCTGGTGGATGTTAGAGACCTTGCGCACCTTCCATTTGAGGATGCCCCACAGATGCTCAATAGGGTTTAGGTCTTCTTTACCAAGGCAGTGGTCATCTTGGAGATGTGTTTGGGGTCGTTATCATGTTGGAATACTGCCTTGCGGCCCAGTCTGAAAGGAGGGGATCATGCTCGGCTTCAGTATGTCAGAGTACATGTTGGCATTCATGGTTCCCTCAATGAACTGTAGCTTCCCTGTGCTGGCACCACCACCAATTTGATGCAGTGTGCAGCATATGGTCTTAACACTGACAGGCTGACCCCCCCCCCTCCCACTGCTTTAACCTCTGCAGCAATGCTGGCAACACTCATACATCTATTTCCCCAAAACAACCTCTGGATATGACGCTGAGCATGTGCACTCAACTTCTTCTGTTCTGAGTGAAACCTGTCCTGTTAACCTCCCTGGCGGTATGATTATTTCAGAAAAAAGGTGCTGAAAGCGGTACCATTATTTGCAAGGAAATTTGGTGTTTTACATTGTAGGCCTGTAATTTTTAGGAATAACTCACTTAAATCTGACCAAACAAGAGTCTAGTAGGCATCCCTGGTATGATTTTTTTTTAAAAACAAAATTATAAATTATAATATAATAAATAATTATGAATAATTATAACAAATAATAATATAATTATAATACAAATTATTCAATAATGTAATCATCTCAAAATCACTTAAATTTGCTCAGTTGCAGAATTGTCGCTGTTTTCTAGCTGCTCTAAAACCATTTTTGACATAAAGGGACACTTTTGGTTGCTATGGACAATCTACAGTTTGCAGGCAGGAAGAACAGTTTTTATTATATAAAAGTACATGCAGGGCGCTGGGCAGACCACTAGGGACAACGGGGGTGTGTATTTTTTACATACTGTACTGTAATCTATAAGATTACAGCATACTGTATGTATTGTGTTTGTGTACCTTTTAAAAATTTGGCGCCGTTCTCCGCTCCTGTGCGTCGTAACGTCGCAGGGAACAGAGATCGGCGGCACACAGAGGCATTGTGTGAATCGAGCGAGGTCCCGCTCACTCACACAGCGCGGTGGCATCGCTGGATCCAGGGACAAGGTAAGTAAACCAAGCCTGTGGATTCAGCGAGGCGAGCCCGTGTCTGACTCGGGGTTACCGATCGTAGCCCAAAAATCTCACCCCGAGTCAGACTCTGTAATACCGCCAGGGGGGTTAAACTGCTATATGGTCTTGGCCACTGTGCTTTAGCTCAGTTTCAGGGTCTTGGCAATCTTCTTATAGCCTAGGCCATCTTTATGTAGTGCAAAAAAAAAAATCAGATCCTCAGAGTTTTTTTGCCATGAGGTTCCATGTTGAACTTCCAGTGATCAGTATGAGAGAGTGAGAGCGATAACACCACATTTAACAAACCTGCTCCTCATTCACACCTGAGACCTTGTAACACTAACAAGTCACATTACACCAGGGAGGGAAACTCACTTTTGTTGCCAGCGGTTTAGACAATAATGACTGCGTGTTGAGTTATTTTGAGGGGACAGCAAATTTACACTGTTATACAAGCTGTACACTGACTTATTTTAATTGTAGCAAAGTGTAATTTCTTGTTGATAAATTTTTAACAAAAATGTGAGGATGTAATATTGAAAATATGACTGATCATGCCATTATTTAAGGGTAGCAATCACATGAAGTAATTTATTATCACATAGTTTTTTGGATCCTTTTTAAATCATAATAACAGAAATTCGCCATAGCCAATGAGTTTGTTAGCTCTAACATGGATGCATATACGGGCTAGACACTGAGCCATGAGGAGGTAGAAAAGAACAGTCAAAAGACCTGCGTAAAAAAAATAATGAAACTGTAGAAAGGTGGAAAAGGATATAAAAAAATATCAAAAGCCTTGAAAATGCCAGTCAGTACTGTTCAATCACTTAATAGGAAGTGGAAATTTGGGGCTCTCTTGATACCAAGGTCAGGTAGATCAAGAAAGACTTCAGCCACAACTGCCACAGGAACTGTTTGGTATACAAAGAAATACCCACAGGTAACCTTAGGAGAAATACAGGCTGCTCCAGAAAAAGATGGTGTAGTTGTTTTGAAGAAGCACAATACCATGAACAAAATAAAGAGCTTTAAAAAGGATCCAAAAAACGATGTGATAATAAATGGCTCCATGTGATTGCTATCATTAATTTAAAGACAGTTTTTGGCATGATCAGTCATATTTTCAATATTAACCACTTGACACCCGCCCGCCGTCAAATGATGGCGGGCGGAATGTTGTTCTGACAGGACGTCATATGACGTCCTGTCATTTAAAGCCTCTAGGGCGCGTGCGCACCCGTCGCGTCACAAGGAACACAGTGCGCGTGCCCGGCGGCCGCGATGGCCGCCTGGCACCCGCGATTGCCCAGTAACTAAGCAGGGACGTGGAGCTCTGTGTGTAAACACAGAGCTCCACGTCCTGTCAGGGAGAGAGGAGACCGATCTGTGTCCCTTGTACATAGGGACACAGATCGGTCACCTCCCCCAGTCACCCCCCTCCACACACAGTTAGAACACACCCAGGATACACATTTAACCCCTTCCCCGCCCCCTAGTGGTTAACCCCTTCTTCCCTGCCAGTCACATTTATACAGTAATCAATGCATATTTATAGCACTGTATAAATGTGAATGGTCCCAAAAATGTGTCAAAAGTGTCCGATGTGTCCGCTATAATGTCGCAGTCCTGAAAAAAACGCAGATCGCCGCCATTCCTAGTAAAAAAATAAATAAAAAAAATCATTATGTCCCCTATTTTGTAGGCAATATAACTTTTGCGCAAACCAGGTTATTGTGATTTTTTTTTTTTTACCAAAAATATGTAGAATACTACATATCGGCCTAAACTGAGAAAAAAAATATATATTTTTTAAAAAAATTGGATATTTATTATAGCAAAAAGTAAAAAATAGTGGGCCAGATTCAGAAAGATCAGCGGATCTTTCTGCTGGCATAACGTAACTCATTTACGTTACGCCGCTGCAAGTTTTTCAGGCAAGTGCTGTATTCACAAAGCACTTGCCTGTAAAGTTGCGGCGGCATAGCGTAAATCCATCCGGCGAAATTCAAATTCGGCGGGTAGGGGGCGTGTATCATTTAAATGATGCGCATCCCCGCAAAGAACGAACTGCGCATGCACCGAATGCGACTGAATCCCAGTGCGCATGCTCCAAATGACGTCGGCAACTCGTCATGCTTTCGTCGTGAACGTAAATTACGTCCAGCCGTATTCACGAATGACTTACGCAAATGACGTAAAAAATGTCAAAACTCGGCGCGGGAACAACGGCCATACTTAACATAGGATACGCCGCACATACCCCTCATATAGCAGGGGGTAACTATATGCCGGAAAAAGCCGAACGCAAACGACGTAAAAAAAAGCACCGGGCGGTCGTTCGTTTCAGAATCGGCGTAAATCCTCATTTGCATATTCCTTGCGTAATAATTCGGAAGCGCCACCTAGCGGCCGGCCTGGAATTGCAGCCTAAGATCCGACGGTGTAAGACACTTACACCTGTCGGATCTTAGGCATATCTATGCGTAACCTGATTCTATGAATCAGGCGCATAGATACGACGGCCGGACTCAGAGATACGACGGCGTATCAGGAGATACGCTGGTGTATCTCTTTTCTGAATCCGACCCATTGTGTTTTTTTTTTCAAAATTGACTCTCTTTTTTTGTTTATAGCCCAAAAAATAAAAACCGCACAGGCGATCAAATACCACCAAAAGAAAGCTCTATTTGTGGGGAAAAAAAGGACGTCAATTTTGTTTGGGAGCCACATCACACGACCGCGCAATTGTCAGTTAAAGCGACTTAGTGCCAGAAGCTAAAATCTCGTCTGGGCAGGAAGGGGGTGTATGTGCACAGTAGGCAAGTGGTTAATGCCAAAATTTCACAATTTCTGCCAGGGTATGCAAACTTTTGAGCACAACTGTATATTTATTATAGTTGCTTTAATTCTTGAAAATGTTTAATTGCATGAAACTGAACTGCCTAAATCTTTACCAGAGATGTGGTAACCCCACCTAGAAATTCCATTGCTCCACCTATTTCCAGGTAACCCACACATTCTACTAATATCTTAGAGAGCAAAAACAACAGAACCCAGTCACCTTCTTGAAAAAAAGGATGCATTGTGTAGCGGACATCCATCACCTAAATGTTGTTTCGGAATGGGTTAAGCAGATGGGCTCTACATCCTGTGTTAAAATAATTTGCAAGCAAAACACTTCACTTGCCAAGAATTTATATTACACGGGTCTGAGCAAGAATATCTTTTTCTCTGTGCTCTTTCCTCCTATTGTCATATATAAGTAAAAGAAAGAGTTAAAGGAAGCAATCATTGAAAATGATTTTTGCATATGAAAGAAGCCTGTAAGTTTACACACCTGGTTTAGCTTTGGAAAATATCAACCAAGTTACCCTTGAAGCCCTTTGGGAGAGGGAGCAGTCAAGGTCATTGAAGCTCACCTCTGAATTATTTACTTCCTTCTCAGCATATCTGTAATGTGGGTTCTTTGCTAAGTGACAGTAGTTTGGCTGCATACGCTCTGCATGTTTTTAAGATAACTTGGCAGTCTCGCCAGCTCTGCTGTTCTGCTCTGGTATTCTGGAGGTCACCTGACCTTCTACGTCAAAAAAGAAATGACAGCAGGAGGGCCACCGATTTCTTTGAGAGGGAACCAAGATGGCCCTTTCCTGGCTGGCATACATACATTTTGAGCCAGAATTTCCTGCTGAATTTCAAAGTTGTCCTTGTGGTTTCTGGAGGCAGTGCATTTGTCCTGAACACTAAAAGAAATTAAATGAATGAACCTCTTTACTCAGAGGACTGTGAAAATATGCAGGCTTTAATCTCTGTGACTGCAGTGCTCATTGGGAACATCGGAAATAAGCCGCACAAATCCTGGACTTGAAAACAACCGACAGTTTTGAAAAGATAATTCATATATTAACTTTTAAAATAACATCCATTAAGCTGTACTAGTAGACCTGGGGAAATAAAGTTGTAAACACCAGAGAGTTGAAAAAGGATATACAGACCTCTCTTACTTCATTCAATGAACAATCATTAGGATTTTGTGCATGTGAAAGTTTTTAGAGAAACCTACAGTTCTTACACGAAGCCTTTGCAAGTGTTTGAAGAGATACTGGGCCAGATTCTCGTAGTTTTCCCGCGGCCGTAGCGTAAGCCATTTACACTACGCCGCCCCAACTTACAGGAGCAAGTGCTGTATTCCTCAAGCACTTGCTCCGTAGTTTGCGGTGGCGTAGTGTAAAAGGCCCGGCGTATCCCCGCGTAATTCAAAGGGGGCGGCTTATATTTAAATTAAGCTGCCCCCGTGCCGATCGAACTGCGAATGCGCCGGGCTTAAAAATAGCCCAGTGCGCATGCTCCAGTTCTCGACGGAAAACGTCAATGACGCCGACGTGTGCGTCATTGACGTAAGTCGTATTCAAGAACGACTTACGAAAACGACGTACCCGACGGGAAAAGACGACGCGGACCCGACGCCATACTTAACATGGCATACGTCGGACTGGCATAAGGTTACCCCTCATATAGCAGGGGTAACCTTACGCAAACGACGTAAGCGACGGTTACGCGACGCGATTTCGTTCGGGAATCGGCATATCAGGCTCATTTGCATAAACAAATGAGACCTGAACGTAAACGCCACCTAGCGGCCGGCGGCGAATTACATTTAAGATCTGACAGTGTAAGTGACTTACACCTGTCAGATCTACAGCGTATCTATGCGAAAATGATTCTAGGAATCACTCGCATAGATACGCGGTTTAGAAAACAGAGATACGACGGAGTTTCCTGACATACTCCGTCGTAACTCTTCTGAAAATATGGCCCACTGTCAGTTTTCTCATTCTGTCAAAGTCATAATGTCTCTGCAAAGCGCCCCCCCCCCCCCCCGTTCACCTTATACTCACCCTGACAGTGCTTCTCCACTGCTCCTTTCTCCATTGCAGTTGGCAGCAATACCCTGTGTTTCAAGATATAGTGGTGCTTGTGACTTCTTCAACCCAGGTATTGCTGGCTGAGAGGTAAATGTAAACAACATTTATTTTGGGTGGGGTCCCTCTAAAAAGCCATGCCTGACCCTTATTCGAGCATGCAGCTTGGAAGGCCCAGAAAGGGGAGTCTGAGCATGCATGTCCCGCTCATGCCTCCCTAACCATACCAGGTGATATGCCAGGTCTATATTTGATTAATGATATCACATTAAATACTCCACCCTTTGTTCACACGCTGTGGTGGGGACCAGGAGCTGTCATTCATGGCAAGCAGTTGTTGGGAGTGGATTGTGTTGATGGCCCATTTATTTTGTTTAGGGAGTTGGTGTACGTCATAATTATGATTGCTGTGGATCTGCATCGCTGGGTGACAGAATTGAATTTTAATTTATATGGTGGGACATTTATGGGGGGGTATGAGGCCCCCCTTGGCGTCCTTACCAGACCCTCATCAGTGATAAGTATCTGGTACAGATGAAGGAAATTCCCAGCTGTTTGTTTACAAAAAGAAGGAAATAGCTGGAAGCTATCATTTACCAGCAATTTAAACTGCATTTTTTTTCTTTTTCAATGTCAGTATTGCTTTGGTAAGCTGTATACATCGTGCATATGCGTCACTTTACAGCCAGGTTCAGGGCATCTCCCAGAAATGTTATTTAAAGCCCAACTTGATCCTTCAATCCTCCAGAAAACGGTGCTACCCCACATCCAGTGGTCAACTGTTCTTGATGTCTTAAGATCCAGATGACATCAGGAACAGTTCACCACACAAGACTAGGGGAGGAGCCAAAGGGAATGGTCTTGAGCTAGGATGATCGAAGGATTAGGTGAATACATCTTGGCTCTCCGAACCCCTAGACCAAAACAAGCAATTAATTCATGCAGTGTGGACACAGCCCCACTGCATGGTAAAAAAAAAACATTAAAAATTATCTTGAGTTCAGCCTTCTAGAAATTTTGCTTTTTTAATATCTTTCTTTCTCTAGTACATGTTCCTCCGGGCAATGTCCAGCCCCCCATGCCATTTGTTTGACAATTCCATGCCCATTAGCCTAGAAAATGTCAATTACAGTTTTTTTTCACATTCAGCACCCATTCAATTGGATTTGGATTAGGTACCTGAAATTTGATTACATTTTGCGAACGTTCTCAGAATTCAAACCCAAGGTGTTAGGCTCATTACAACTGGTCTCTTTCAAAAAATGTTAGGAGGAATGGATATAACTTCTGACAAGTGTTTTTAGGAGTCTTTGTCCGCTTTGCCAATACCAGCTGAACCTGCCCCCCTTAAACTATATACACACTTTAAGAAAGCATACTGTATATAGAAAACGTGTGAAAATACCACACATGCATTTTAAACCATTGTAGCTATGTATACATACAATTAGATTTGCTTATCACAACTTTCCCAAAGACTAGCTCTTTGAAAAAAAAAAATGGTCACGGAAATTACTGTTTTAAGATACAGAACAAGAATATGTGGGACAATATAATAGTCACTATTTTCTGAATATACTGGTGTTGTTCTTATTGCTCCTCAGTGTTCTAATCAATCACAGTCATAATGAACTTGGCACTGATCTCACTCTGATCTATACTATTAATATCATTATGATTCATCACAGTTACCTATAATTTATTTGCTAATTGTCCGTGCCTTGACTCTCTGTCAGGAATTCTTATCACTGCACAATATGCACAATATAGCAAAGGATTGCTGTTATACTATTTCAAGCGAGCATGAGTTTAATGGAGTCAAGAGGCTATGGATATGAGAGAGATGAACTACATTTAACTTTTTAGTTGGTCAGAAATGTTGGGCCTTGATTTGTCCTTTCCCAACATTTCAAAACTAAAAGAAGTAAGATAATCTACTTACCGTATTTTCCGGCGTATAAGACGACTCGGCGTATAAGACGACCCCCTAATTTTCCAGCCAAAATGTTGGTTTTGGGATATACTCACCGTATAAGACTACCCCCTTTCCTACTAGTCATGCCTCACCTCACGGTGCCACCATTACATGCCAGACTATGCCACTACATGCCAGACTGTGCCCCATTACATGCCAGACTGTGCCCCATTACATGCCAGACTGTGCCCCATTACATGTCAGACTGTGCCCCATTAAATGCCAGACTGTGCCCCATTACATGACCAGACTGTGCCCCATTACATGACCAGACTGTGCCCCATTACATGACCAGACCTGCCTCATTACATGACCAGACCTGCCCCATTACATGACCAGACTGTGCCCCATTACATGCCAGACCTGCCCCATTACATGACCAGACTGTGCCCCATTACATACCAGACCTGCCCCATTACATGACCAGACTGTGCCCCATTACATGCCAGACCTGCCCCATTACATGACCAGACCGTGCCCCATTACATGACCAGACCGTGCCCCATTACATGACCAGACCTGCCCCATTACATGACCAGACCGTGCCCTTACCTTATCCCATGCGAATCGCGGCCGTGTAACCTAACATCTTACCTTACCAGAATCGCCGGTAACCTAACATCTTACCTTACCAGAATCGCGGCCGTACAATTTTTCAAAAGCCGCGCCTCCGACGTCTTCTGTTCCGTGATAGGCGGAACATTCAGCTTCCCAGGAGGCACTGTGTTCAGTGTTCGCCTATCGCGGACACTAAACACAGGACGAGAGGCCCTCCGTGATAGGCGGACACTGAACACGGTGCCTCCTGGGAAGCTGATTGTTTCCGCCTATCACGGAACAGAAGACGTCGGAGGCACGGCTTTTGAAAAATCGTACGGCTGCGATTCTGGTAAGGTAAGATGTTAGGTTACCGGCGTATAAGACGACCCCCGACTTTTAAGAAGATTTTAAGGGGTTAGAAAGTCGTCTTATACTCCGGAAAATACAGTATTTTTAATTTAATTTTTTTTTACTTTTAGGACTTTTTTTTATCAGTGGTGCATGCAGCCTATTTATGTGTTTTGCTTTTAGAATTTCAGTCTCTATTTTAATTTTTTTTAGGTGGTAGTGTATAATTATCTTATGACCTTCTGTATTATAGCAAATATTTTTCAATTGGCTGTATAAGAGTTTTGCACTGTTTTTCTCTGTAGAATAAATATTTGTGTGCAGTGGTTATTTTACAGAGTCTTACTGTTTGAGTCTTTCGATTTGTCACAAATTTTGGGGCTTTAAAGTGGTAGTAAACACTTATGCAGTATATAAGTGACTAGCCTCAGTTGATACACAGAGATGGAACAAATCCTCCTAAATCACTTGCATCTGTTTAACCGCAGCCTTCTAAAAAACACAGATCAAAGGCTGTTTCTCAGCTCCAGAGTGCAAGATGATCTGCTGTCCACACCACAAAGCATAGAGCAGGGAGCTGAGTGTAGTCTGAGACCTAAGTGGAGAGAAAGAACACACACCCTACATGGTGTCATAGGGAAACATGCACAGTTGGGGCTGTCAATTACTTTCTATGTGATTGGGGGGGGGGGGCTGCCTCCTGAGATTCTGTGGTGTCAGTATAACCTGTCAGAATTGAATAATGAACATAGACAGGAGACAGGAGACATAAGTCACATTTAGTGTTGTGGATGGAGTCTAGAACACATTAGAGAGGGGCATGCTGTGCTCATTTTTTAATTTAGAGGTTTACATTACAACCACATTATTTTTTTAACACTTATACTATGAATTCTAGTGCATGAATGTGTTAAATGTATTTATGTGTTAAAGTGGAGTTCCACCCATAAATATAACATTACATCAGTAGTTTTAAAAAAATGTCATTAGTCCTTTACAATTTTTTTTTTTTTTTTTAGATGCCTTCAAAGTGTTGTTGCTAGGCAGAATAGTTAATCTTCCCACTTCCTGCACCTAGGTGCTTAATTCTTCCTAACCTACACCGCACAGACTCCTGGGAATGTAGTGGGTGTAACTTTCCAGGAGTCTGTGCACTCCCCAGTCTCAAAGAATCATGTGACTTGGACAGCACAGGTGCTGAAACCTGATCTGACACTGCTTGTGCAGCACTGAGCATTTTCGAGATCTGCAAGGCTGAAATCCAGGAAGTCATACAGTCTGGCTTCATGATACCCACACTTAAGATGGCCCCAGTCAATTTCTTTTTTTTTTAAGTGTCTAAATGCTGTAACAACATAACAAAACGGACCTTAGTTTACAGACTAACTTTACTAGAATACATTAAGCTTGTGTATTACAGGGGTATTTATATTTAAAAAGTGAAATTGTGGCCGGAACTCCGCTTTAAAAACAACATGACAAGTGCGCATGCGCGGGATCCCGGGAGAGGACGTGCTCTGAGCAGTCTCCGCAAGCCCCGACCCTCTGAAGCAATAGTAAGCGCAGGCAGCGGGACTACGGCACCGGGAACGATCGGGCAGGCTTCCGGAGGGGGTGATGAATCGGCGGGCGCAGGACCAGCCAAAACGGGGACAATTAAAACAGCCTAAATTGGCTAAAGGAGCGGCACCCTTCCCCGGATACCGGTCACAAGCTAAGATGGCTCCCAGACCTGTAGATTCATGAGGCAGCACAGCCTCCAAAGCAGGAGAGTCCCAGCAGAAACAGACGAGGGGGGACCATTCTGACCACGCTAGAGATCCCTTTTCATCGCAATCATCAGGGGACCTGGACGCTGACCAGAGGGCTGAGTCTTCATCACAGCCCCCTTCCCCAGCCACATACAGGGACATGCAAGAGCCTGCTGACTCCCCTATGTCCTCTATGGACAGAAACATGGCAGAGCTGACAGAGGTCATGTTCAGTCAACCCAGTCCAGATGTGGCAGCACTCCAGCCAGTACCCTATGCAGGGGACGCGGTACTGTTAGCTCGCTTTTCTGCGTTACTGATGTTACAACAAGAGCTCTCGGTCTAGGTGAACGTTTTGTGCTGATTGAAACAAAGGTGGACAGTACAGCTAAAAAAGTTAACCAAAATTCCAATATGACAACGGATCTTCAAGATAGGCTGGAAGAGGCCTTTACCAAAATCGAAGATTTGGAGAACCGTTCATGCAGATACAGCGTGCGTATCCGTGGTCTCCCTGAGAATCATACTGACTTGGAAGGGGCTATGAAAGAGCTGATGAAAGAACTGATACCTGACATAAGCCCACACCACATGGAAATTGATCGAGTCCACCGTGCCCTAACAGCCCCTCGGAAGGATGGATTGCCACGTGACGTTATAGTAAAACCGCACTATTACCACGTAAAGGAGCAGTTGATGTTTGCAGCCCGCAATAGACAAGACTTGTCATTATTTGGCGCATCAATTCAACTCTTCACTGACCTGGCCCCTTCTACGGTTCAGAAACGCAGAAACTTCAAGCCATTGTTACAACAGCTGATGAACAGACAAATTAATTACCGCTGGGCGTTTCCCTTTAAGTTGTCCTTTACATATAACGTCAGATCCCATTCCTTCTCAACATTTTGAGATGGCGAAGACCTACTGCTGGATCTGGGAATCATTGTGCAGGTAGCCCGGATCCCCTCCCCCCATCACCAAGCGAGTCGTCCCCTCTCTCCACTGTGGATGGACCGTGGGAACTCACAGGCCAGGAGGCCTTCCTGAAACACCTGATCATTGGAACGGTCGCCTTCCCCAGACGGGGAGTTCTGAAGTTCTTTCACGTTGGTCAGAATGTAGTCTGTAGCGTACAGTTGCCCAGATGCTGCATGAACGTTGCAGTTCCCAGTGCCAATTGATCTTTTGCTCAACTGTTATTTGCTTGTTTATAAATGGTTTTTAATAATCATTCGCTAAGTTTTTTTTTTCTTTCTCTTGGTGGGGGGGCTGCGCTGGTCCCCTCGGTTTGGGGGATGTTTGGGTCTCCCTGGGCAGACCCAATGTAGATGATTTACTTGTGTAATAAGCAGACAAGTAAAGGCCTAAGGCTGACAGTTCTTTTCCTTTTAGTTTGATTGTTCATCATCCTCTGTTTTCTCTCCTCTTTCTTTCTTCCTCCCCGAGTCCTGGCTCCGTGCTCCGCTTACGCTTACGCTACCCGGTTCAAGAAGGTCCAGAAACTGTCCACATTTGCTGTCCACATTTGCTCCAGAGCCTTCGTTTACATCAAGACACAAGGTAAGAGTGCTCTGCCTTGCCACGATGGCTAACACATACCCCACTAACTATTCTGTAATTACCTCATGGTTTTAATTTTCCTACTAAACGTGCCAAGGCCTTCCAATTTTACCATACTCAAAAAGCTGAGGTTCTCCTTTTACAGGAAACTCATTTTTCTAAAACCTCGGCTCCTCGATATCTAAGTGCAAAGTATCTGCAATTTTACTTAGCCTCCGGTCCTGAGAAAAGGGGCGGGGTGGTGGTCTGCTTCTCAAAGCGGACCCCCTTCACGCCCATCACAGTGGTCAAGGACAAGGGTGGCTGATACCTTTTGGTGGTTGGATGCCTCCACAACCAACTGGTCTCATTATTATCATACTATGCCCCTAACACTGGACAGACAGAGTTTTTTAGCAGAATGCTTAGCATATTGATGTCTAAGGTCCAGGGACAAGTAATCATGGGGGGGGAGGACAGCAATCTACCGTTATATAGAATTATGGATACATCTAACCCCAATAGACCGATTCTTAAACTCCCACCGATTGGTAGCGGTAAGGTGGCGCGTCTGCTCCATCATTATGATTTTATAGATGCCAGGACAGAGGCTAACCCCACCGCGAGGGACTATATGCATTTTCACAGGTACATCGTACCTACTCCTGGATCGATCACCTCCTAGTACGCACCCACTGCTCCCTTACTTAGTTAAAATATTGTCCACTCCTTGGTCCGATCCTTCCCCGGTTAAGCTTTCCACAATAGGACTTTGGGTCAAATCCAGCCCTTCTCCATGGAGGCTTAATTGCAGCCAACTAAACGATCCTATACTCTATGCAGAAATTGAGAAAGAACATAAGGAGTATTTTATAAACAATAGCGGCGGACACTTCCCCTGCGACTAACTGGGCGGCTCACAAAGCGACGATACGGGGGAAAACTTATCCAAATTGCGGCTAGAGCAAAGCGATCTCGCGAATATAAAATTGGGCAATTGTAGGATGATTTAGGCAGACTAATGGATGAACAACATAGGACTCCCCAGATTGACATTAGACATAAAATAGACAAAGCAAGACTGGCACTGAACTTGTGCCTGACTACCCAAGCGGAAAAGAGTATAGCATGGTCCAAATTTAAATACTACACCATGGGAGATAAGTCAACCACACTGCTGGCGAGGAAGTTAGTTCCCCGACCATATACTCCGACTTTACCAAAATTGAAGCAGCCCACGGGTCACCCCACTCAAAATCCTAAACTGATTCTTCAGGAATTTCATACATTTTATACTGCTCTATACAGTTCCCCGACTAGTTATGGGCTAACTAAAGTGGAGAAGTTTTTTTCATGATGTCCAATTACCCCAACTGACGCAACCCCATGCAGAATTGATGGACAAGGAGTTTACGGAACAGGAGATTAATATGGCCATACAAACTATTCACCCCTCTAAAACCCCTGGTCCGGATGGCTTTCCAGGCTATTACTATAGAAAGTACCAAGAAATCCTCACCCCCCATTTATGTTCTAATTTTAATTATTTGCGACAGGGTAATAAAATTCCCACTCATGAGAATGCAGCTTACTTGCATGTAATACCAAAGCCGGGTAAGGATCATGGAGACTGTGCCAATTATCGCCCGATCTCCTTGATCAACACTGATCTGAAGATCCTAACTAAAGTGTTGGCCCTTAGATTAAATTCATTCCTACCACAATATATCCACCTGGATCAGGCAGGTTTTGTCCCAAATCGCCAGGCGTCCGACCAAACCGGTAGAGTGATAGATTTGATCTCAGCTATCCAGTCTGACTGGGATGGTAGGGGTCCCAGACAGGGAATGCTGCTTTCTTTAGACATTCAGAAAGCATTTGATTCCCTCTCCTGGGACTACTTATTCGACGTGTTATATCACTTTGGATTTGGTGAACACTTTTTGGCCCTCCTCCAAACGCTTTATGATACCCCGACAGCATCATTAATACAATCCCTTTCTATTAGGAGAGGTACAAGGCAGGGCTGTCCATTGTCCCCGTTACTATTTGCTTTAGCGATCGAGCCTTTGGCCATACAGATTCGCACCTGCCCAGACGTCAGGGGTATAGTTTGTGGACGTAGTGAGCATAAATGTTTACTTTTTGCAGATGACCTGCTGCTGACCGTATCTTCCCTGATTACTGGTCTCCCTAATCTTCATTCTAACTTACAACCATTTTCAGACATTTCGGGCCTAAAAATTAATCACAGCAAGTCTAGGGCATTAAACCTCTTCTCTACTGATATCCACCCAAAAGGCACTAGAACAGTCTTACAAATTTATATGGGTGCCGGCTGTTTTTCCAGATCTTGGGATCAGTCTGACCCCGTCTATACAAACGCTATACCGATGGAACTACCCAGCACTATTTAAGCGATTGACAGACGACTTGGCCAGGTGGCAACTTCACCCTCCATCATGGTTTGGCAGACTACACTCGAAAAATGAACATACTACCGAAAATATTGTATTTGTTCCGTTCCCTACCTGTGTCATTAATTGGAACTGACCTCCAGAAGTTTCAAAAAAGAATTGTTCAGTTTATCCGGGGAGATATAAGAGCCCAGGGTGAATAGAGGTACCATGTACACCCCAAAACGGAAAGGGGGACTGGGTGTACCTGACCTGTTGAAATATTTTTATGCGGCCCAGCTGGCGCAACTTTCTAGGTTCCATTCCCAACGTTCTCGAGCAATATGGATGACTATGGAATCTTATTCCTGTCGCCCTGCATTGATCTCCCATATTATGTGGCTCCCCATGAAGGAAAGACCACTTATTCTATGTCCCACCCTCTCCTTCTCTTTAGAAATTTGGGATAGACTCTCTAAGTCTCAGAAATGTAAGTCTCCTCATAATCCACTAGCGCCCCTCTTGGGGAATAAGTAATTCACCCCGGGCCTCACTCCTACCACCTTTCAATGGTGGATCAATAAAGGACTTATGAGAATAGCGGACATTTGTGATCACAAAGGTATATTGGCAGAAAGTACTATGATTGGTAAAGATCAAATGCCATCTACTGAATGTTTTAGATTCACTCAAATACATCATTATGTACAAACTTTAGCCTGTAAGAGTGATTTGGTGACAATGACTCACATTTCAGCTATATATACTATTCTGATGCATGTTTCGTCCAAATTGACCTATATGCTCCAATAGGAACAAGACCTTCAGGAAACTCTTGATCTTAAAGCGGGGGTTCACCCTAAAATTAACTTTTTGTCTAAACTATCTGTAGCCTTAATAAAGGCTTGTAGCATTGTCATTTTTTTTTGTGTACACTTACCTGTCTTCAGCCGCACTTCCGGGTCTTCTTCCTTGCGGGGAGTGGGCGCGTCGCTCCTTTTCCCCGATGGGGAGCTCTGCATAGATGATTGACGTGCGCGTCATCGCCTTCCAAAAATATCCGACTGGGACTCGGCTCTTTACGGCGCTATACGGCGCCTGCGCCTGCCGTGTAGAGCCGACTGCACAGGCGGCGTAAAGTGCCAAGTCCCACTCTGATATTTTCGGAAGGCGATGACACGCACGTCAATCATCTATGCAGAGCTTAGGAACGCCTACTCCCCGGGGGAGCAAGAACCCGGAAGCCGGGTGAAAACGACAGAAAACCGTAAGTACAGACCGAAAAAAAAAATCCAGCATACTGTTGATGTCAGCAGTATGCTGTATATAACAGTCTATATTTTTTTTAGGGTGAACCCCCGCTTTAAGGACTGGCACGCACTATCGGAGTCTGCTTCTCGTTCGCTCATCAATACTCTATAATAGCCTCTATAATAGAGGCTAATTACAAGGTCTTATTGAGATAGTATATGGTCTTGGCTAGATTAGCTACCTTTGTACCTGGTGCCACTTCAGGGTGTTTTAGGGGTTGCGGACAGGTGGGATCCACTTACCATATATGGTGGACAACTTTATAAATACCCTCACCCAGATTAACTTGACTAAATCCGCAAAACACGCACTCTTGGGTGATAGGGTAGCCGTGGCGTCTAAACCCCAAAGACGACTCCTCACATTTATATTTCTTTCAGCTAAAATAACAATTGCCAGAAATTGGAAGTCGGCAGCTCTTCCCTTTGATCAGCTCAAGCATAAATTGTCTTGGCTTATGTTGAATGAAAGGTTAACAGCGCTGGCACAGGATAAGATGAAGTCATTTCATAGAGTATGGGACCCGTGGATTAGTTATCTGTCACATGACCCTAGAGCTATTGCGAACTAGATTGAACCCGGAGTGATAGATTAATAGATTCTCGAGTACGGAGCTACAATCCCCTCCTCTCTTCCCCTCCCCTCTTTTCTTTTCTCCCCCCCTTCTAGCTAACATACTCTTCCATTAAGCCTACTTCTTTCCCTTCAACTATTTTTAGTTTGGTTTGGTCATCTGTCTTCTCACCTTTGGTGAGACATCGCTCTCTTAAGATGTTAAACTTAATACAAATTATTGATACTATAATGCATAGTCATTTGTGTCTAAATACTGGAAATAGCGGTTTGTTCACTCCCCCCCTTCTCGTTTTCCTTTTCTAAACAAGTATATGTTATAGTGGTACTCCATAGGTATATTATGATGTAACTTGATATTGTCACCACAAATCAGCGCTTTTAAATGTACAAAGTGGCAGCGGTGGAGTCTCCCGACGCATTTCGCATCAAATAGTGCATTGTCTGGTCATCAAATAGTACCCCAGACGATGCGCTATTTGATGCGAAACGCGTCAGGAGACTCCACAGCTGCCACTTTGTACATTTGAAAGCGCTGATCACCTTTTATAATGTAAGTGTTTTCACCTACATTAAACATTGGTACCTTTCAGTATTACGCTATGTGCCTTTCTCTTCTTCTCCTACATCTCTACATATTGGTTTAAATTTTGGCCCACATTGGGTACCCCTGAGAGCGAACTTTTTCCTGATTCGATCCCTGGGTTCCTCTCTGATTGACGTGCGAGACGTCTCCATGAGCATTGCAGCCGATGATCCAGGCCTGAGAGTGGTTTATACCCTGCTTTACTGACCCTCTGGACATATGTCCATTAGGGTACAGTATCTCTGGTAAGCCTTCCTTTCAATGATCGGTGGTGGATTTCTTTACTGCACTTCATTCTGTGGCATTGGAACTATCATCACCAATTTTCATCACATTGGAATTTTTTTTCGCATACATTTATTTAGATTTTATATATACACCATCCAGTGTCTATACATATACATCACTTTTTTGGTTGATATATTGTCATCATAATTTTTTCACCATTTGTTTGATGCACTGTTTATTCATCCTTTCATTGGGTGATCTATTAATTTTTTGCGCTACACTTTTTAAATACAAAAGGCAAAATGAAATCATTATGCACATATAAATCTTCAGTTAGAACAAAATAACAAATTGAGTTTAATAGAAACAAATATATATATATCAGGGTTGAGAGTTATTTTGCAAACAGATCAGTTACTTGATTTAATTTTTTAGTGCGACTAAAAGAAGTCATGTTAACAGTAAATAAAATAATAATAAATGGCTTCAAAATGATAACCACATCTTTGTTTATTCTGAAAGAAAAGTCATTATAATGTAGATCAGATGGAGTCAGGCAATAAGTATCAGCTTAGGTAAACACTGTTGTGGATGATGACATGGTGCGCTCAAGGTCATGAAGCACCAATGCAAAACAATGTTGGTTTCTAGTAGTAAAATTAAATAAGTGATATATATTTTCATCCAAGTTCAACAGCTTCCTTATCATGTAAGTAATCACTCTAAAGATTATGTGTGGTTGTGTGAGATAATGTCCAAGTATAGTATCATTATGTGGGTCCCTACTACAGTCATTGCTTCATGCAAATGTTTTTTTTTGGTAAAGTGGACCTTTTTAATAAGTATACACGTAAATACTTTCCTGATATGCCACAGTATAGCAACAGTATATTTTTTTCAAAAATGTTGTACCTTGTATTATTAAATGATCATTGAGCTTGAGGGAGGGGTCAGGAGCACCGAAGAGGGACCTGAGAAAAGGAGGATTGGGGCTGCTCTATGCAAAACCATTACATAGAGCAGGTAAATATAACGTTTGGTATTTTTAAAGAAAAAAAACGAGACTTTAGTATCACTTTAATAACTTTTTTTTTTTTTTAACAAGGCTTAGCTCACAGAGAGACCAGCACTTACATCTTATAAAAGTGTATATAACTCAAAACTATTTTGGTATATTTGCCATGACTCCACAATGTATACAGTTTTATTGAAGTACAAGTTCAAGTTACAAAAAACAAAATACTCCCAGCCCTCCCTCCCTAGCCTGCTAAATATACAGTGGCAAGAAAAAGCTCTGATTGGAGCTGTCAGTTTTTTGTAGTGTGCTTCTAGTTTTCTGGTATTTTTTTGCAGCTTCTTGTAGTTTGCACCAGACATTAATTGAGGATCAGATCAAATTGTATGGCAAATTACTGCAATTAGTTTTTTATAAAAATTACTAAAGGGTTTGCACCCTTGTTGCACCAGGTTGGCTGTGAACTCCTGATACATCCATCAAGAAAGCTAGATGTAAATTATAGCCAGATTCACGTAAGGCGGATTAAAGTTACGCGGGCGTAGCGTATGTAATTTACGTTACGCCGCCGCAAGTTAGAGAGGCAAGTGCTGTATTCACAAAGAACTTGCGTCCTAAGTTATGGCGGCGTATCGTAAATGTGCCGGCGTAAGCGCGCCAAATTCAAATTGTGAAGAGGTGGGCGTGTTTTATGTAAATAAAGCATGACCCCACGTAAATGACGTTTTGAACAAACGGCGCATGCGCCATCCGTGGACGTATCCCAGTGCGCATGCTCTAAATTACGCCGCAAAGACTCATTGGTTTCGACATGAACGTAAATTACGCCCAGCCCCATTCACAGACGACTTACGCAAACAACGTAAAAATTGAAAAATTTGACGCGGTTCCGACATCCATACTTAACATTGGCTGCGCCATCTTTTTAGTGGTTTATCTTTATGCCTGAAAACGCCTTACGTAAACGGCGTATCTTAACTGCGACGGCTGTGCGTACGTTCATGAATAAGCGTATCTCGCTGATTTACATATTCTAGGCGTAAATCAGCATACACGCCCCTAGCGGCCAGCGTAAATAGACAGCTAAGAGTAGGAAGACTTACGCCGCTCGTATCTTAGCAACATTTAAGCGTATGTCAGTTTGAGAATACGTTTAAATATACGACGGCGCAGATTCGGAGTTACGACGGCGTATCTACTGATACGCTGTCGTATCTCTACCTGAAGAGTTTTCTTTTTTTTAAGAGTCGTTTCACACAGGGGCAACATGACTTCCAGCACGACTTTGGGAGGCAACTTGGACAGGACTTGAGTATGAAACATCAGGCAACTTCAAGTTGCCTCCTGGACAGTACAAGGCAACTTCAAGTCGCCTCCAGGACAAGAGGCTTTCCAGTGGCCAATCAAACAACAATCAGCTCTGTTGGAGGGAGGGGGAGGGAGGGGTTTGCCTGAGAAATGTATGTTATTATCTTCCTGGAAAGTTGCTTCAGTTAAGACAGTGATCAGACTTCTAAAGGCAACTTCCATTGAAATCAATGGGTACAAGTTGCCTACAAGTCGGATTGAAGTAGTACAGGAATCTTTTCTGAAGTCGGAGCAACTTCAGTAGTGTACATAAAGACAGCTCCATTGATTTTCTCATCCGCGCGACTTGGGACGACTTGGGGAGACTTCAAGTCAGATCCCATGTCGCCCCTGTGTGAACCGGCTCTTACTATACTTGTATCTTAATCTGTTAAATAGTTTCTTGTCTGAAGATCTTGCCAATAACAACACTTGCTGTTTCAGGCTGACAATGCTTAGCCACTGGCATGCAATTAGAAGCAGCGTTATCAGCTTTAGGTATGTCATATAAGAAATTGAATGGACAACTAAACAAGCTTCCAAGGCAGGTTGACTTTGCTGATGCTAAATGCAAAGTAGTAGCTTAGAGCTGTCAGCCTTCAACAGGAAGTACTATTGGCATGATCTTCAGGTAAGAAACTACACAAAATATTTCCAAAAAATGATTTGCTTGAGAAAACACAGTAAGACATGATGTCAAACATATTGAAAAAACAGACTTTGGACTTACATACAATTTATTTTAAAAACTTTACCCATCATTATATTTAAATAATTGTTATAAAAAAAGTTTTTATTTTTTGTTATTAAAAAAGTGTTGTTATAAACCAGCAAATTTGTATGTAAAAAAGTGTATGTACATTCTCTAGTGGTAGTCATAGCAGAAGTGTATATGTAATACAAAATGCCTCCAAAATTCTATACTTTTTCTGTAGTATTATACAATATTTTCTTCTAGAATACATTTTGCACATCATATTACATAAAATTTGCATGAACCAAACAAAAATGTATTACTGCCAGCATACATAATGTGAACACTTGGATAAAGTCCTTAATATTTGATGTCTTTAGAAATATAGCAGACTAACAACCTAATGTACAAGGCTTAGACACTTAGCTGTCCAGCATCTCCGGAAAGTTAAGATTTACTATTAACCACAAGTAAGGAAAGTCTATCCATGACATAAACAGAGCAAAGTTTTAAAACAAAGAAGCTTAATTTTGATACATGGCATTGTATTTTGCTCGATACTTCAGAAAGTGTATTATAATACATTGTTAGTCATTGAAGTGTATATTACCGTGGCGTTTTGCTTCCAAAATGGAAAATGGATGCTCAGAGGCAGAGAATGGTGCAGTCTATTATAATTATGTATATAGCAAAGCTACTTGTCAACATATCTCTTAGGCATTGCTCAAGCGGCATACTGACAGCTACCTAGCAAAATGTAAAAATATTACCTCAACACAGTGCTTCTCAAATCAGAACATAAAAGGAATCTATCATGGAAATCAAACTGCCATCTTTAACAAGCTTATTTACAAAGAAATTACATTGTGAGAGAGTTTGTAGCTGCAAAAATTAGAAAATGATCCTAATATATTTCGGTTTTGGCATTAATGGATCACTGACAATTGTATTCTTATAGCTAACTCCAAGCAGATCTTTCATAACTGTGTAAATAATGTTTTGCAACATTAAATTTGTGCAACAGTAGAAACAGGAGATATAAATCTGTTATGTGAACCAAATGTAACCCCTTTTTCCCATGGTTCTTTACGTCATAAATGCTGGCAAGAAACCTGATATAGTTGGGCAGGCAAGCAGCACTTTTAGTGGTGACATCACACAGGTAATGTTCATTTCTAATATATAAAGATATGATCTCTTGCGCTACCACGGGAATGAGATGTGTAAATAAGTGAAGAATTTAATTAAACAATAAGGGCCAGATCCACAAAGAAGTTACGTCTGCGTATCTATTGATACGCCACGTAACTTCTAGGATGCTCCGGCGTATCTTTGTTTTGTATCCACAAAACAAGATACGCCTGAATGCGGGCTAGATCCGACTGACGTACGTCTTAGTACGCCGTCGGATCTTAGGTGCATATTTACGCTGGCCGCTAGGTGGCGCTTCCGTTGATTTCCACGTAAAGTATGCAAATTAGCTAGATACGCCGATTCTCAGAACGTACGTCCGCCCGGTGAATTTTTTTACGTTGTTTACGTAAGGCTTTTTCCGGTGTAACGTTACCCCTGCTCTATGAGGCGTACGCAATGTTAAGTATGGACCTCGGGCCAGCGTCAAATTTTCTGTTATTTACGTCGTTTGCGTAAAACGTTCGCAAATAGGGCTTTGCGTAAATTACGTTCACGTCGAAAGCATTGACTATTTGCGACGTGATTTCGAGCATGCGCACTGGGATACCCCCACGGACGGCGCATGCGCCGTTAAAAAAAAAAGTCATTTACGTGGGGTCAAGTTTAATTAACATAAAACACACCCACATCTTTGTCATTTGAATTACGCACCCTTACGCCGACACATTTACACTACGCCGCCGTAACTTACGGCGCAAATTCTTTGTGGATACGGAAACTACGCTGTAAGTTACGGTGGCGTAGTGTATCTGAGATACGCTACGCCTGCCTTAAAGATAGGCAGATCTTTGTGGATCTGGCCCAATGAATAGAAATCGCTGCAATATCTATAAGTGTAAATGTGCATAAAAAAAATTGGGAATGATGATCAGTGCAACTTCCTAAGTGAAAACTCAAAGTCTGACCCTATCAGCCAGACTATGCAAATGTCCACACTTTTCCAAAACCAAAAGAAAATAGTGAAAACAAAAGTCCTTCTTAATATTGTGAAATGGGTGACACAATTCTTTTAAGTTGTGCATCAAACAATTCTTCTATAGGTGATCTTCGTAGTGGTTAATGCTAACAGAGCGCTTACCTCACACCAGATTACAGTGAGCCTTCAAGCTAAGGGGAACAGAGGTTGTCCGGTTCCGCATGTATCCGTGCTCCTGATGGTTCGATTGGGACTCTCCGGCGGTGGTATAGATATTCAAATTTCCAGATGTAGATAAATCTCTTGATATATGTGTTAAAGAATAAACAGAGAGATTCCCATAGAGTAAAAACTTTAAAAGTAGCAGTATATTTGATAGCCAACTGGGCACTTACATAGAACAAAAAAAAAAACAAGCAAATACAGTGCAAACCGCGCGTTAAGGACACTTTCAGCGTCACTTCTGGTTTTCAATAGCTTGAAAAAGGCTCACTCTAAAGGGGTTGTAAAGGTAATTTTTTTTCCTAAATAGCTTCCTTTACCTTAGTGCAGTCCTCCTTCACTTACCTCATCCTTCGATTTTGCTTTTAAATGTCCTTATTTCTTCTGTGAAATCCTCACTTCCTGTTCTTCTGTCTGTAACTCCACACAGTAGTACGAGGCTTTTTTTTCTTGGTGTGGAGTGTCGTGCTCGCCCCCTCCCTTGGACTACGGGAGAGTCAGGACTCTAACACACAGCTCCTTTCTCTATCTGCAACGTAGAGAGCGTCCTGACTCTCCTGTATTCCAGGGGAGGGGTCGAGCACGACACTCCACACCAGGGAGAAAGCCTTGCATTACTGTGTGGAGTTACAGACAGAAGAACAGGAAGTGAGGATTTCTCAGAAGAAATAAGGAAATTTAAAAGCAAAATCGAAGGATGAAGTAAGTGAAGGAGGACTGCACTAAGGTAAAGGAAGCTATTTAGGGGAAAAAAACTGTTACCTTTACAACCCCTTTAAGAAGGACTTAGTTTTCACTATTTTATTTTGGATTTGGAAAAGTGTGGACATTTGCACTTATATATAGTCTGGCTGTATAGACCTTAGAAGATAAGGATACAACCCAAAAAGATGTCCTGAAAATTTAAATCCTATTGCAAATTAAAAATCATCATGGACTGTACTCAACTGTGTTGTTGCAAGTACACCAATATCACAACCACCTTAGGGCTGCTTTCTGAAACGTAGATTTAAAAATTAACTGAGCTGATCCGTAATTAGCAAAACAGCGACTGCATTTTATCAGATGCAGTCAATTTTGGGCTGGGTTCACACTAATGCGAAATGCATGTCAGGAGATTGTGACAAGTTCACACATTTCCAGGGCCACTCCTGTACATCTTCTGGTCTGTTTCAGGTCTGAATTCAGCCAAAAATTTGGACCAAAATCGGACCTGAAACGGTGAACGGTGACACACTGGACCCCTGCTGTGAGCTGATCCATACTGAGGTGTGAACCCAGCCTTGGGTATTCAGGCAGCTGCAGCAAACAATAGCCAAAATCCACATCGTTTAGCATGGATGAAACAATTGCAGGCTGAACAAGAAAAAATCTATGTGTATGGCTAGCTTCTCCTACTCTCTCCTTTTTTTTAGAGCATTTTAACCACTTGTCTACCAGCCGCCGTCAATTGACAGCGGCATAGTAGCTCAGTTGTTCTGACAGGACGTCATATGACGTCCTCGTCTTTTAAAGCCGCTAGGGGGCGCGCGCACCCGCCGCTTTACTGGGAACACGATGCGCGATTGCCCAGTAACTGAGCAGGGACGTGGAGCACTGTGTGTAAACACAGAACTCCACGTCCTGTCAGGGAGAGGAGACCGATGCTGTGTCCCTTGTACATAGGGACACAGATCGGTCACCTCCCCCAGTCAGTCCCCTCCCCCTACAGTTAGAACACTCACTAGGCTACACATTTAACCCCTTCTTTGCCCCCTAGTGTTAACCCCTTCCCTGCCAGTCACATTTCTACAGTAATTAGTGCATATTTATAGCACTGTTCACTGTATAAATGTGAATGGTCCCAAAAAATGTGTCAAAAGTGTCTGATGTGTCCGCCATAATGTCGCAGTCCCAATAAAAAATTGCAAATCGCCACCATTACTAGTAAAAAAAAAATAATAAAAACAATAATAATAATTATATCCCCTATTTTGTAGGCTCGATAAATTTTGCGCAAACCAGTCACTATACGCTTATTGCGTTTTTTTTTTCTTTATCAAAAATATTAATATAAATTTTTTAATGGGATATTTATTATAGCAAAAAGTAAAAAATATTGTGTTTTTTTCAAAATTGACGCTCTTTTTTTGTTTATAGCACAAAAAATAAAAAACGCACAGGCGATCAAATACCACCAAAAGAAAGCTCTATTTGTGGGAAAAAAGGGACATCAATTTTGTTTGGGAGCCACGCCGCACGACCGCGCAATTGTCAGTTAAAGCGACGCAGTGCCGGAAGCTGAAATTTCGCATGGGCAGGAAGGGGGTATATGTGCACAGTAAGCAAGTGGTTAATCTAATTTCCTGAATACAGACATGAATCACACTCAGTACTTTGGATTGAGGGACGTATACACACCATAGAAGGATATACTTTGTTATTTTTTTTTTTATGAGGTTTACAACCACTTTAAGTATTTAGGGCCATGTGGATGAACTTTTATATACTGTAAGGGCTGGCTGGTTAACACCATAAAGGTGCATCTGATTTTAGATTCCACGCGGTGCGTTTAGGGCAGCCCATTAATTTTAATGGGCTGCCAAACACGTGGGAACACACAAAAAGTACTGCAGGCATGATTTTTAGAATCGTGCAGCACCAAACCGCATTTGCTAGATGTGTCAGGGTGCCATCAAGAATTAATGGCCTTTGTGTACATCTGCAGAGGGTAGCACGTTTCTAAGCCGCAAATGGTGTGAACAAGCCTTAACTTTTAAAGTGCAATTGCAGGCAACAAGTGAAATCAATCTGTGAACTGTTCATGCTGTGCAGTAAACACTGCAAAGCTGTATTGGATACATTTCACATTGCTTAATCCAAGTTCTGTGAAATCTTCTACAACCAACTTTCCTTTTCAAATATTTTACTGAAAAACAGAAAAAGTTTTCCACCAATAACATGTGTTGTGAAATAATGAGTATAAAAAACAAATAACAAGGCTTCTCAAGTGAAAGGTGATTGGCAAGTGAAATCTGTTAAGACTGTTTGGTGATGCCATACACATTCTAGTGGTTTTATCACAGGCTTTGAGTTTCTGCAGTTGCAAACAGTGAACGGTGAAAAGTAAAACGGTTAAGCGTTATTGTAAAACGAGGGTATGAAGGGGATGCAGTTGTCGATGGGATGATAGAGCAAGTAACTGTGGGATATTCGCGGAATTAATCAGATATTTCCAGGGCCAAGCTTCGGCTACATCCAACTTTCAATAAGCTGCTTATCTATGCATTGGGTTGTCTGCTTCCTGAAGTCTTTGGTGTGCTGCTTCCTCTCCACTTGCTTAACACATCACCAATCATGTTCATCATTGAAGGCATGTTTTAGGCCCCTTTCACACGGTCGGACCGTTCAGGTCCGCCTGTCAGTTTTGTCGGCGGACCTGAACGGCCGCTCTATACATCTCTATGGAGCATCGGATGTCCGCTAAAATCAGATGGATGGCGATAAGTCGCCATCTGCCAATGGCGGATCGGGTAAGATCTGATGAAAACGGACATGCTGTCCGTTTTTATCAGATCTGCTCAGTGAGCAGAGAGGGACTTGTCATCCCCCGGCTCAGTGGAGATCATCGGAGAGATCTCCCGCTGAGCTGGCGGACTCCGCAGCGATGGATCCGCCTAGTGTGGAAGAGGCCTTAGTCTAATTAGGCACATAAAGAGAAATCACTTGGCACTCTGCTTTTACCCCTAGTTGTAACCAGGCTATTTAAATTGGATGCAGACAGGGTTGAGTTCAAGACTGAGTCCAAATCTGCAAATCTGTTTACACTTTACAAACCTGAGACAGCAATTTTACAATAACTTTTCAGGCAAGGACTGCCCCCCTTGTCCTTGAGACCACATAGCAGCTGAATGGACTGCCATGATTGCAAATACTCCACTGAACCTGATTGATCCGTAGTGTGTGAGCAAGAAGCATACATTATCTGTGTTTATTCTGTAGGGTTGGAGATCACGCTAGACTGACTCAATCAGTTGTAAGTCAATAGTTAGGTGATTGTAGAGTTCTCTTCTGATGCTTTCTGCTCAACCACACTGGAAGGAAGTGGTGAGCCCATTTTAGGGGGCCTGGGCTGCTGCCCATGGGTACGGCTTTGAGGTTGTTTCCGTGTGTTCTAGTAGAGGAAGAAAAAGAGGGAGTGCCCCATATCCAATGACATGCAAGTCGAGAGGTAGGTTTGTGGTAGCAACACGTGATCAAACCAACGCAATTCGGGGAAAAGGACTCCCTCTTCCTCAGGGCTGCTGCTGTTTTCTGATGGGATCTGTGACACCAGGATCAGAATGATCAGTGCCCGATGTGTTTTCTGACGTTTTCATACTCTCAATAACCGACCATAAATTCACCTCTCGACATGCATTTCATGTAATATCGGCAGCTCCCTCTTTTTCTACCTCTATTATCTGTGCTTAGGTATACCTCTAATGCATTCCAAACAGGTAAGTAAAGGTATTCCCAGATAAGCCGTTTAAAAACAAAAAGGCCTGGGACAGTCTGATGCCTAGCAGGCAGCTAGGTCTGGAAGCAAAACTAAAGCTTTAAAGCCTTGAGCAAGTAGAATGTATTGAATGCATGCATTTCAAGACTTTATTTTTGCTTCTTGACTTGAATGAACCTTTGAATTAAGATCAGTGTTTTTGTTGTTATTTTTATTTTTGTAAGGTTTGATGAACAGCCTTGCTACTTACATTGGGGGTCGAAAGTTTGGGTACCCTAGGTAAAAATTTGTATTAATGTGCATAATGAAGCCAAGGAAAGATGGAAAAATCTCCAAAAGGCATCACATGTCAGATTAGACATTCTTATAATATGTAAAAAAAAATCATTTACACTTTCAAAATTACAGAAAACAAAAAAATGGCGTCTGCAAAAGTTTGGGCACCCTGCAGAATTTATAGCATGCACTGCCCCCTTTGCAAAGCTGAGGCCTGCCAGTGTCATGGATTGTTCTCAATCATCGTCTGGGAAGACCAGGTGATGTCAATCTCAAAGGTTTTAAATGCCCAGACTCATCTGACCTTGCCACAACAATCAGCACCATGGGTTCTTCTAAGCAGTTGTCTAGAAAACTGAAAATAGTTGATGCTCACAAAGCTGCAGAAGGCTATAAGTAGATAGCAAAGCGTTTTCAGATGTCAATATCCTCTGTTCGGAATGTAATTAAGAAATGGCAGTCATCAGGAACAGTGGAAGTTAAAGCAAGCTCTGGAAGACCAAGACAAATATCAGACAGAACAGCTGGCAGGATTGTGAGAAAAGCAATTCAAAACCCACGTTTGATTGCACAATCCCTCCAGAAAGATCTGGCAGACACTGGAGTTGTGGTACACTATTCCACTATAAAGAGATACTTGTACAAATATGGTCTTCACGGAAGAGTCATCAGAAGAAAACCTCTTCTATGTCCTCACCACAAAAATCAGCGTTTGAACTTTGCAAATGAACATATAGACAAGCCTGATGCATTTTGGAAACAAGTTCTGTGGACCGATGAGATTAAAATATAACTTTTTGGCCGGAATGAGCAAAGGTACGTTTGGAGAAGAAAGGGCACAGAATTGAATGAAAAGAACCTCTGTCCAACTGTTAAGCATGGCGGTGGATCAATCATGCTTTGGGGTTGTATTGCAGCCAGTGGCACAGGGAACATTTCACGAGTAGAAGGAAAAATGGATTCAATAAAATTTCAGCAAATTTTGGATGGTAACTTGATGCCATCTGTGAAAAAGCTGAAGTTAAAGAGAGGATGGCTTCTACAAATAGATAATGATCCTGAACACACCTCAAAATCCACGGGGGATTACATCAAGAGGCGTAAACTGAAGGTCTTGCCATGGCCCTCACAATTTCCTGACCTCAACATAATTGAAAATCTATGGATAGACCTTAAAAGAGCAGTGCGTGACAGACAGCCCAGAGATCTCAAAGAACTGGAAGACTTTTGTAAGGAAGAATGGGCAAAGATACCTCAAACAAGAATTGAAAGACTCTTGGCTGGCTACAAAAAGCGTTTGCAAGCTGTGGTACAAGATATTAACTCTGCAGGGTGCCCAAACTTTTGCAGACGCCATTTTTTCGTTTTCTGTAATTTTGAAAGTGTAAATGATGGAAATAAAATCTAACTTTTTTTGACATATTATAAGAATGTCTAATCTGTATTTTGATGCCTTTTGGAGATTTTTCCATTTTTCCTTGGCTTCGTTATGCACATTAATACAAATGTTTACCTGGGGTGCCCAAACTTTCGATCCCCACTGTATGTATGATAGATTTTCCTGACCTACGCTGTAACATATAAAGCTACTAAGTAAGCAATCCACAAACACAACAGGTTCTTTGATAGTGCTACTTAATGCACTTTGTGTGCAGATTTATTCAGCAGTGTACAGTATTTCTATGTCAACTGCCTGTTCGTAGCTTAAAGCAAATGTGATTCATTTCACTGCTGGTAGCTGCTCATGGTCACTTATTGCAAGGCTGTCACTTCTTTAATAAACTCCCCCGAGATGAGCGACATGATCAGAAATCAGCTCTGAGATGCATCAGTAGGGCTAGAAGGACAGCACTATCTGTCCCAGTTTAATATCCTTTTAGTTTTTTTTCCCATCATGCTATTTAAATGTAGAATCATCTGTAGAATGTACATACAGAAAATAATTGTACATAATCTAGGACATTATGTGGATAGCATTAGTACATAACGTAGGTCTGTGTGGGTTGTTTTATTGCAAAGGTGCAGTGAATGTCAAGACAGAGGAACATTTTGGTCTCTTTGCTTTAGACGAGAAGTAGGTTGCATACTAACTACTTTAATTACTCAAATTGGGTATCTGGGTTTTTGCATAGATTCTTTGCTAGGCATATCTTAAAGGAGTTGTAAAGGAAAAAGTTTTTTTGGCTGAAATGACTGTTTACAGGGTATAGAGACATAATAGTTAACTGATTCCTTTTAAAAATGATTAAAAATAGATAAAAATAAATCATATAATGTACCTGTAGTTTCAGTTTCGTTTATGCATCTAGTTTCATGCTTCTGTGAAGTACAGAGACACAGAGCCAATAGAGGGCAGTGATGGTTTGTAAAACGAAAGTGATTGGTTCTGAGGGGTTTAAGACACACAGTAATCACACCTCCTTGATTAGTGCCACAGAGAGAAAGCTCCCATGACTTTTTTCATCAGGAAACAGACTGTTCAGAACAGAGAAGGATTACAGCAACATCATAGCAAAAACGAACAACGAGGACATGAAAACAGGACTGCAGTAAGGTAAAGGAAGCTATTTAGCTAAAAAAAATATTTCCTTTAGTGACCCTTTAACCACTTTAGCCCCGGAAGAATTTACCCCATTCCTGACCACAGCACAGCATAGATTAAACCCGGCAATTGCCCAGTCGTGTGACGTTGCACCCAAACATAATTGACGTCCTTTTTTTCCCACAAATAGAGCTTTCTTTTGGTGGTATTAGATCACCTCTGCGTTTTTTATTTTTTGCGCTATAAACAAAATGTTTTACCTTTTGCTTTAATAAATATCCCCCAAAAAATATATATAAAAAAACTTTTTTTTTCTCAGGCTGATATGTATTCTTCTACATATTTTTGGTAAAAAAAAATGCAATAAGTGTATGTTAATTGGTTTGCGCAAAAGTTATAGCGTCTACAAAATAGGGGATACATTTATGGCATTTTTATTGTAATTTTTTTTTATTAGTAATGGCAGCGATCTGCAATTTTTATTGTGACTGCGACATTACAGCGGAGACATTTGACACTATTTTGGGACCATTGTCATTTATACAGTGATCAGTGCTATAACAATGCACTGATTACTGTGTAAATGACACTGGCAGGGAAGGGGTTAAACACTAGGGGGTGATCAAGGGTTAAAAGGGTGTCCTGGGGAGTGATTCTAACTGTAGGAGCGATGAGCTCACTACAACATGACAGAGATCACTACTCCCAATGACAGGGAGCAGTAGATCCCTGTCATGTTGCTAGACAGAAAAGGAAAATGCCTTATTTATATAAGCATCTCCCCGTTCTGCAGCTCCGTGTCACTTTAGCGGGCACCCGGCGGACATCGAGTCTGCGGGACCCGCGGGCACGCTCACGGAATATGCAGCGGGTATAAACACGACAACTAAGCCGCGATTTAAAGGGGATGTACCTGTACGCCCATTTGCGCAGCCGTGCCATTGTGTTTGACGTACATCATTGTGTGCTGGTTGGCAAGCGTTTAAAGTGGTTTAACCACTTAAGCCCCAGAGCATTTTGCAGCTAAATGCCCAGGCCAGGTTTTGCGATTCGGCACTGCGTCGCTTTAACAGACAATTGCGCGGTCGTGCGACGTGGCTCCCAAACAAAATTGGCGTCCTTTTTTCCCCACAAATAGAGCTTTCTTTTGGCGGTATTTGATCACCTCTGCGGTTTTTATTTTTTGCGCTATAAACAAAAATAGAGCGACAATTTTGAAAAAAATGCAATATTTTTTACTTTTTGCTGTAATAAATATCCCCCAAAAACATATATTAAAAAAATGTTTTCCTCAGTTTAGGCCGATACGTATTCTTCTACCTATTTTTGGTAAAAAAAATCGCAATAAGCGTTTATCGATTGGTTTGCGCAAAATTTATAGCGTTTACAAAATAGGGGATAGTTTTATTGCATTTTTATAAAAAAAAATGTTTTACTACTATTGGCGGCGATCAGCGATTTTTTCCATGACTGCGACATTATGGCGGACACTTCGGACAATTTTGACACATTTTTGGGACCATTGTAATTTTCACAGCAAAAAAGGCATTTAAATTGCATTCTTTATTGTGAAAATGACAGTTGCAGTTTGGGAGTTAACCACAGGGGGCACTGTAGGAGTTAGGGTCCACCTAGTGTGTGTTTACAACAGTAGGGGGGTGTGGCTGTATGACTGACGTCATCGATCGAGTCTCCCTTATAAAAAGGATCACTCGATCGATACGCCGCCACCATGAAGCACGGGGAAGCCGTGTTTACGCACGGCTCTCCCCGTTCTTCAGCCTCGGGGAGCGATCGCGACGGAGCGGCTATAAACGAATAGCCGCGCCGTCGTCCCGGATCACTCCCCGAGGGAATCCGCCCGCCTCACGCAGGCGGGGACGTATATATACGCCCATCTGCCTGTCCGTGTCATTTTGCTGACGTATATAGTCGTGCGGCGGGCGTTAAGGGGTTAAAGGTTTTTTACTTTAATGCATTCTTTGCATTAAGATATAAAAAAATGTCATGTGCAGCTTCTTGTGACCCCCCCGGCGCCCCCCAAATACTTACCTGACATAAATCTTGATCTAGTTCTGTTCTCTTCCCTGAAGAGGAGTGGAAAGCTCCAGCACCCTAGAAGAGATATGTAGACACGTGCATGAGGAAAAAAAACATTTCATTTATTTTTTTCATTTTGTTTAATTCAATTCGGTTTGTTTTGGGTGGCACGTTACCTCTGTATCTCCGCCGTCTAGGGTACTTGATGAGAGTTATAGTAAATAGAATGTCCAACAGATGTCTTTTTGTGCTTTTATTACCAAGCCGGGTAAAAACGGTTAAACAGTAGAAAGGTGAAGGGATAGCAAATAGAAGACAGTAGATCAAGGTATTACTGAACACTTTACCTTGCCACTCCAGCCGGAATGGGTATAGCGCACCTAGATAGGCCTCTCTCACAAGCCTGGCAGCCAGAATGTCACTCGAATTTAGGATTAGGCCTCTGTCAAAGACCCTCCCAAAAGATTGGAGACAATTATGGCCCAGAATCCTTACTTAGTCGATTCAGCACCCGGATCTCCTTCAGGTAGTCAGTAGCTAACAGACGACCAACATCCAGCCTGTCAGAACTCAAGTGGTCCCCGATGAATGGACAGGGCCCTCCTGGAACACCAGCCTCGTGCTAGGTATCTCCCGGACAGACTCCTCACCGGTCGGCTTCCTCCAATAGGACGGACAGATCGGGATACCCTCCCAGATTAGGGACCCAGTCAGCTACTGTGTCCACACAGTGGATCAATCGCTCCGGGCCAATGTGGTCCCAGAACCAGGAACACTGCTGCCCACACACACCCAGGTCAGGAGGGCCATATGCGGGGGTGTCGTGGAACGGCTACCCCAATGGTGGGCGCCACACGAGGAAGAACCCCAAGGTAATGGCATCTGCCCCCTTTATACCCCTCCCCAGCATGCACAGCGGAGAGATCAACTCCACCGGTCGCTAAGGAGTGGCACTCAGAGCACTTGACCACACTTCTGCCACCTGCTGGCCGGGGGTGACTGGAGTCCCCGAACAGGAAGGTCAGCCCACAGCACAGCCAAGCTAGAGCAAACACCCCAAATTTAAACAGTCAAACCAATTCAGAGCCAACTACTTCTCTGAATTCTCCCCTAAATTTAACATAGCACCGGTCCTGAAAGTGACCTACATTTCAATGGATCAAAAATGCTAAACGCTGGTTAGACACATTTTTGAGCATTTATTAAAGTTTTTTAGCATTTTTCGGCGTTTGGCGGTTTTCGGGCGTTCAGAAAAAAGCCAATAAACTCCACTGCTCATTAAAGATGAACAATGTCCATGTGTGCATGGACACATAGGCTAACAGAGAGTGGAGTTTATGGGCTTTTAAAAAAACGCCCAAACTTCAATAAACTGCAGTTTATCAGCTCCAACGTAACTACATTTAAACTTTTATTTAAAAAAAAAAAAGAACTATATAAAAACAGAAAACATGACAGTGTTCTGTGTTACAGAGTAAAATTGTCAGTGTTCATGAAGATTAGCTTGATAATAAAATACTTTTAGGCTGGGTTCATACTGCAAAATTGTGCCTTATGTACGCATTCATTCTTCATAGCACACCAATACATCTTGCCAAAAGATGTGCATTGCAGTGCATCACAACATAGAGTAATGCACTACCATGCCTTGTGGTGCACTGCAGTGGCGGCTGGTGCTCAAATTGTTTGGGGGGGCGCAAACGAAAAAAAATAAAACAATTGCAGCCTCACTGGGCCCATCAATTATCACCACTGTGCCATGCCATCAAACACAGCCACTATGCCATCAATTGTCACCACTTTGCCATGCCATCAATTGTCACCACTTTGCCATGCCATCAATTGTCACCACTTTGCCATGCCATCAATTGTCACCACTGTGCCACCAATTGTCACCACTGTGCCACCAATTGTCACCACTGTGCCACCAATTGTCACCACTGTGCCCATCAATTGTCACCACTGTGCCATGCCATCAATTGTTACCACTGTGCCATCAATTGTCACCACTGTGCCATGCCATCAATTGTTACCACTGTGCCATGCCATCAATTGTTATCACTATGCCATCAATTGTCACCACTGTGCCATGCCATCAATTGTCACCACTTTGCCATGCCATCAATTGTCACCACTGTGCCATGCCATCAATTGTCACCACTGTGCCATCAATTGTCACCACTGTGCCATGCCATCAATTGTCACCACTGCGCCATGCCATCAATTGTTACCACTGTGCCATCAAGTGTCTCCACTGTGCCATGCCATCAATTGTCACCACTTTGCCATGCCATCAATTGTCACCACTTTGCCATGCCATCAATTGTCACCACTTTGCCATGCCATCAATTGTCACCACTGTGCCATGCCATCAATTGTTACCACTGTGCCACCAATTGTCACCACTGTGCCACCAATTGTCACCACTGTGCCACCAATTGTCACCACTGTGCCACCAATTGTCACCACTGTGCCATGCCATCAATTGTTACCACTGTGCCATCAATTGTTACCACTGTGCCATGCCATCAATTGTCACCACTGTGCCATGCCATCAATTGTTACCACTATGCCATCAATTGTTACCACTGTGCCATGCCATCAATTGTCACCACTTTGCCATGCCATCAATTATCACCACTTTGCCATGCCATCAATTGTCACCACTGTGCCATGCCATCAATTGTCACCACTGTGCCATCAATTGTCACCACTGTGCCATGCCATCAATTGTCACCACTGTGCCACCAATTGTCACCACTGTGCCACCAATTGTCACCACTGTGCCCATCAATTGTCACCACTGTGCCATGCCATCAATTGTTACCACTGTTCCATCAATTGTCTCCACTGTGCCATGCCATCAATTGTCACCACTTTGCCATGCCATCAATTGTCACCACTTTGCCATGCCATCAATTGTCACCACTGTGCCATGCCATCAATTGTCACCACTGTGCCATCAATTGTCACCACTGTGCCATGCCATCAATTGTTACCACTGTGCCATCAATTGTCACCACTGTGCCACCAATTGTCACCACTGTGCCACCAATTGTCACCACTGTGCCATGCCATCAATTGTTACCACTGTGCCATCAATTGTCTCCACTGTGCCATGCCATCAATTGTCACCACTTTGCCATGCCATCAATTGTCACCACTGTGCCATGCCATCAATTGTCACCACTGTGCCATGCCATCAATTGTCACCACTGTGCCATGCCACCAATTGTCACCACTGTGCCACCAATTGTCACCACTGTGCCACCAATTGTCACCACTGTGCCACCAATTGTCACCACTGTGCCATGCCATCAATTGTTACCACTGTGCCATCAATTGTCACCACTGTGCCACCAATTGTCACCACTGTGCCCATCAATTGTCACCACTGTGCCATGCCATCAATTGTTACCACTGTGCCATCAATTGTTACCACTGTGCCATGCCACCAATTGTCACCACTGTACCCACCAATTGTCACCACTGTGCCCATCAATTGTCACCACTGTGCCCATCAATTGTCACCACTGTGCCCATAAATTGTCACTGTCCAGACATCCATCCACCTCGGAGCTTTATATTATAACCTGCTGGGACTTGTAGTTCTCCATCATCTCCTGGGGCTCAGGTGCATGCAATCCACCATATTTGTTCAGTTTTTCTCACTGCTGGGACTTGTAGTCCCATAGATGGTGGATTGCATGCACCTGAGCCCCAGGAGATGATGGAGAACTACAAGTCCCAGCAGTCTAAATACAATAACAGGCTCCAAGGTGAATGGGTGGGGATCAGGCAGTGCACCGCTGTCCGCTGATGATCTAATGGGGCGATAAATCAAATCAAATCCATTTTGAACTGAATTCTGTGGCTTGGCTGGCTTACCTTAGCAGCGCCAGCTCCGCTCGGGCAGTGTGAACTTCAGAGAAAGTGGGGGGGAGGAGAGGAGACTTACACAATGACAGGACTCGGAGTGAACTAGGGGGGGAGGGGAGGGGGCCCCTTCCCTCCCCCCCTAGTTCACTCCGAGTCCTGTCAGTGTGTAAGTTCAGTGACAAGCAGAAGCAGAAGCAGTAGCCCCCCTCCCCCCCCCCAGTTCACTCCGAGCTCTGTCATCTAAGTTCAGTGACAACTGACAAGCAGCAGCAGCAGCCCCCTCCCCTCCCCCCCCCCACAGTTCACTCCGAGTCCTGCCGCCCAGACCCACTCCGCTCCGGATCAGCAGTGTGCACTCGCAACAGCTTCAGGTCCCCCCCCCCCACCTCAATGTGCCGATCAGACGTCTGATCGGCACATTGAAGTGGGGGGGGGGGACCCGAAGCTGTTGCGAGTGCACACTGCTGATCCGGAGCGGAGTGTGGTGGTGGGACTCGGAGTGAACTCCGGGTGGGGGGGGGGGGAGAGAGGGGGGGGGCCGCCGCTGCTGCTTGTCACTGGCAGTACTAGCGCAGAGAGAAGTATTCAGCTGCGGTGGGGCTCGGTGGTGGTGGCGGGGCTGGCAGGCAATGGATGCGGGGGTGCTGCTGGTGCTGGAGTGGGGGAAGGAGCCGGTCTGTTCCTTACCTTCAATGGTTGGCGCCGCTCCTCTATGATGCCCCCACACGCGCTCCAGATATCACCAGAATACCGGAAGTGGTATAATATTAATGGCACTGCCCACTGACCTCTCCTCGGTCCCCGCCGAGCCAATCCCATGAGAACACCATGCATTCTAGCAAATCAAATGACAGTGGGAGTGTGTGCGGGCGCACAGCTTGCGCCCTGCACACGCCCTAAACACGGGCAAATCAGCTTCCAAGCCTGCGATCAGCTGATTGCAGGCTGGGAAGCTTCCCATAGACCGCCGCATGTCCGGCGCCTGGTCACTCTTAAAGTGACATTTTTTTTAAAATTTTTTTTTTTTTTTTTTTTTACAGCTTGGGGGGGGGGGGGGGGGCGGCGCCCGAGCGCCCCCTATGGACGGGCTGCACTGCATAAAAAACAGTGACTCTTATCGTGTAAGGAAGCCTCTTCAAATGAATTAGCTGCCTTTACGCAATGTATGGTAACAAACAGAATGCATTTATTAGATTACATATGGAGGATAAGCTTAAATAAAAAAATAAAAAAAACATTAAAGAATTCTGCATTATGAATTCAACTGCAGCAGCACTGCAGCATTATAGACTTTTAACTATAAAAGCATCATGAACCAGCTGTGAACAACAAAGAAGAATACAGAAAAAAAGAATTCTGTTGCAGAACCTTCGGCATCTTGGACTGACCAGGGAAAGAAATAAATTTAGAATTATACCATCATTTTTTCCAGTATATAGCAGCTTAATCATCTGCACCAGACTATGCAGGGAAGTTGATGAGGAATACAATAAAGAATAAGACATACAGTAAATAATGGGTTATCATTTTTTCCATATTACAGTACGGTGTAAAAGTCTTTAAAGAGCTTTTTAGTAAGCTCAAAAATCTTTATCTTAAATTGTTATTTTATGCCTTCTCGGTTAGGGTGTCAATATAAAATAAAGTGTATTTTAGAGTCCAGTTTAAAAAAAAAATCTTTGAAGGCAGTTTGTCCAGTGCTTTATAAAGGTTTGTTCACACTTAAAGAAGAACTTAAAGAGTCACTAAAGGATTTTTTTTTTTTTTTGCTGAAATTACTGTTTACAGGGTATAGAGACATAATAGTTAACTGATTCCTTTTAAAAATGATTAAAAATAGATAAAAACAATCATATAATGTACCTGCAGTTTAGTTTCGTTTTTGCTGTTGATTCCTGGTTCTCTGATGTACAGAGCCAGAGAGCCAATAGAGGGCAGTGATGCTTTGTAAAACGAAACTGGATTGGTGCTGACACACAGTAATCACACCTCCTTGATTAGTCACCACAGTGAGAAATCTCCCAGTACTGTGGTGATCAGGAAACAGACAACCAGGAAGTGTCCAGAACAGAGAGGAATTACAGCAACATCAAAGCAAAAACGAACAATGAGGACATGAAACCAGGACTGCAGTAAGGTAAAGGAAGCTAAATAAAAACAAATTTCCTTTAGTGACCCTTTAAGTCATTCTGGGAAGCTGATGCTAAAGGACTTGTCTCCCTCTCATCAAATGTCAATGAATTACAAAACTGCATACTGCTGCCTCTAAATACCATCATTTCAGTACGTTATTTGCCTAGGCAAAGCTGTAGTCCAGCTGACTCCTGGGAATTTATTGTCACTAATGCCAGGAGTCAGCTGCCATTTTTTTTTAATTTAGTGAATTTCTACACAGGGAAGAAGGGCTGGAGAGCTGAAAGAGAGCAGAGGCGGGGATGATGAGAGGAGATGGATGTGTACATCCAAGAATCGCCACTTTGTCTTTATTGTGCAGCCGTCACCACGCATGCACTTCCAGCCCTTTGTGTACATGTTGATTTTTTTTTTTCAATTCAAACTGGTTTTTATTGGTACAAAAAAAACACAGGTTACATGTGATGCATTAGTACAGAAAATGTCAGGTAAGGGTGACAATATGAGAAACAGAGAAAAACTGGTTAAAGACATCCCAAATATGAAAGAGAGTATGTCTAGGTACACAACGGAGCCACACGGTGGCGAGTATAAGAAACAGTAAAACATTTCACCCATGGTACTAGTAATAGTGATGTATTTGGCTTCAAGAACCACAGTTTGTGCAGAGTGGCAAAAAGAAGGGCAACTGTGGGCTGTCTTGGGCATACAGGAAGTGAGATATTCATCCCAGGGTCTCCGAAACCTGCAGCCACCTATCCCAAATATTACCATATTTCGCAGGGCAGCCTCTGTGAGAATAGATATGCTTTTTGTATTTCAGGCTACCGTTCACCTCCACCAGCCACATAGCAAATTGGGGTGGAGTGGGCCTCATATGCTGCTGAGGGCGTGAGCAGCATACTGTAAAATGCAGATATGAGTTTTTTGGGATCCAGACTACAAATAATGGCCATAAGGGGAGTGATTTCCAGGGAAGGGGGACCAGTCGGGAATGGCATTCTAAAGGCATGACGGAGTTGAAGGTACCCGAAAAACATTAGAGTGGAAAGGTCATATTTGGCTCTCAGTACATTAAAGTCCTTCAGGCCACCATTGGAAACCAAGTGGCACAAGTAATACACTCCCCCAGCTCTCCATATTACCGAGTCGGGCATGGAGCAAAACTCTGGGAGATCTAGGTTGTGCCACAGTGGAGTATGATTTGGGCCATAGCGACAGCCAAACTACAGTTAACACCACTGTGGTGTTAACTGTAGTTTGGCTGTCGCTATGGCCCAAATGTGCCGATAGTGATGAAGCAAGGAAGTCCTATCTTTTGTCTGGTGTGTCGTTTGCAACCATCCTGTTATGGTCGTAAGAGGGTCTCCAGTCGAGTGTGAACATCCGTTTTCCCAACATGGAACAATTGAGATAATTGCGCTGCTATGTAATAGTAGTTTAGGTCAGGTAGTGCCGTCCCTCCCAGATCCGTGGGATTCTTTAGTTTGTTCCATGGTAGTTTATGCCTGCTCTTACCCCAAATGAATGTTTTAAAGTGGTCATGCCGTGTTTGTGAATGGGGCAATGGGGGGTTAATACCGTAATCCTGCGCATGTGCGGGGATCTGCCGTCCCGCGCGCCGGCCAGTCACGGCCAGTCACGGCCGGCCAGTCACGGCGCCGGATCGGCGATACAAGGAAGAAGACTGGGGAAGACAAGGAAGAAGAGGGGACCGAGGAGAACTTTTTTAATGAAACAAAATAAATAAAAATGAATTTCGGAAGTAACTAAATACATTTATTTTCCGCTATCTCCTGGGAGCAGTGTGTTTCCCCGAAGACAGCGGGGGGGTTATTGCGAAGGGGCATGACCCCCAGGGGAGTCAATACCCGTAAGTGGTGCAAATACCTGTTTTATACAGGTATCTGCACCCCCCTCCCCCTGAAAGGTATCAAATGTGACACCGGAGGGGGGGAGGGTTCCGAAAAGCGGAAGTTCCATTTTTGGGTGGAACTCCACTTTAACATTCCTCTAAACACTTGGGGCCAGATTCAGGTACAAATGCGGCGGCGTAACGTATCGTCTTTCCGTTACACCGCCGCAAGTTTTCCTCGTAAGTGCTTGATTCACAAAGCACTTGAGTATAAAGACGTCCGGCACAAGCCCGCCTAATTCAAATAGGGCATGTACCATTTTAATTAGGCGCGCTCCCGCGCCGAACGTTCTGCGCATGCTCCGTTAGTAAATTTCCCGACGTGCTTTGCGCGAAATTACGGCGCCCCGACGTGTTTGTGAATGGCGACGTGCATAACGTACTTACGCCGAAAAAAAAAAATTCAATTCGACGCTGGAACGACGGCCATACTTTTACATGGCTGGTGTAAAGTTAAGAAATGAAAAAGCAGGCTTAACTTTGCGACGGGAAAAAACGACGTAACGCACGCGAGTAGCTTCGTAGATCGCCGTAAAAGCTAATTTGCATACCCGACGCTGGAAAACGACGCGAACTCCACCCAGCGGCGGCCGAAGTATTGCAGCCTAAGATCCAAAGGCGTACGAAGTCGTAAGCCTGTCGGATCTTAGCCAAATGCCGTCGGATATTGTTTGTGAATCACAAATTAAGATACGAAGCGGCAAATTTGAAAATACGCCGGAGTATCAGTAGATACTCCGGCGTATTTCTTTTGTGAATCTGGCCCTTAAAGCGGTAGTAAACGCATCAATTTGATAGTTTCAAAAAACTTGGCTGAAAATGATCGGAGGGTTTACTTTAAATGACTTGTGGATGATTAAAAGAGGTATACAGTGCAAAAAACCTTTTCATGTTAGAAGGCAGCTTGTTCATTGGGTTGGGTGACGGTGAATTTATACCAAAATATTACATAGGTAGACCCATGAAAAAAAATGTTTTAAAAAAATTACCAAGCCTGAAAAAAAGAGCTTTCACCAGAACCTAGCTCTTAACATAATCTGTAATTGTAACCTTCATGAAACCTCAAAACCCATATCACTTAAAAAAAAATCTGCAACCAAAATTCTTCAACAAAGAAATAAATAATGCAAGATACACACACAGACAAATATAATTTTGAATCTATTTCACAATTTCTTTTCCTCACACTTAATGAACAACAGAAAAAATATATGTGGAAAATATGTGAGTTCCAAGAATTCTGAGCTTAGCTGTCTAAAGTAAAATATCCACAGACAATAGTCTGGGTTTGCCAAGAACTGTAATAGTTAGTATGCTAGTTGAATAGCAAGAGGCTGAAGTTCAAGCAAAAAGCTGTTAATATGTATGTAAAATGCAATACTATAAATATCTATACCGTTGCCCTTGAGTTTAGCCTTGTGTATCTTAATATTCTCTCTTAGTACAATCATTACAGTGTCTGTTTCTGACCCTGAGCCACCTAGCACAAAATGAAAAAGGTTTGCTGATAGAAGTCAACTAAAAACTTATACAAAAGGTGCCTGTGTACTTTATCTGTAGTGAAGGCTCAGTGTAGGCAATAATTGTCATAAGTGTGGACTGCTAACCAACATTCCTGTCCTCATGTTTTCTGCTCATAAATTATATTGGTAGAATAGAAGATGCAATCATTCAAAGGTTACATTGGTGATTGCAAGCATTTGTCAAATTACTGGTTTTATTTTACCAAACAGGCAGCTTGAACACCTTGAAGACTGTATAGCCTCGTACACACGGCCGGTTTTCCCGACGGTAAAACTGCAAGGAGAGCTTTTGGCCGGGAATCCCGGCCGTGTGTATGCTCCTCGCAGTTTTTCCAACGGGAAAACTGCCCAAAAACCGCCGGACGAAAAAAGAGAACCAGCTCTCTTTTTTCCCGCCGGGAAAATCGACAGACTTTTGCCCGGCGTTTTTTGGCAGTTTTCCTGTGGGAAAAACTGCGTTGGAGCATACACGCGCCCGGGATTGCTGACCAAAGCTCCATCGCACTTTTCCTTTCAGGAAAAGCGGCCGTGTGTAGGGGGAAAGACTGACCGAGCAGGTTCTCGGCTTTCCCCTCTGGATTTCCGATGGGGACTTTTCCCATCGGAAATCTCGCACGCGTGTACGTTGAATTTGAGACTGCTTGTGACATTGAAAGCCACCGAAGATGGATGACTCCTTGACAGTTGAGAATCTGTGCTTCAGAACTTCTAAGGTGACCTAACAAAGCATTGTCAATAGATGCTGAGTGGTGTCTCCATGTAATTTATTTATTGGTGTCACTGTGTCATTTATTGATTAGGATTATAGTGCCCCCTTGTCATTTATTGATTGGGTTAGCTCCCCACATCATTTGAACGACCCTTTATGGCTTCTTGCACCGGGGCCCAGAAGGTTATAGTTACACCTGTGCTGAAACATGGTAATATGCCCCTAGAGGCTAATTTAGACTTGCAGTTGGGGGAGGGGGTTTTAAAAAAAAAAAGTGGTTGAGCAATGCATGCAGTTGCAGTGCATTGGTGAGGCATTTATGGCGTTATAATAGGGGGTGTGGAGTTGTCATATCACCTCCTTACTGCTGATCAAACACCTCTGAAAATCACTTGGATCACTTGCTGGACATCTAAACATCACCTTTGTGCTCCGTAGGTTTTTACCATGTTGTCTTTTACACTATTTCACTTACAGTGCATGCAAACTGTAACAATGAACTTTTATTATTTGCTTCCTTTTGATCTGTTAAAAGAGAAGTATGGCTTTGAAAAAAAAAAAACAATCATACACACCTAGATATGGCTGCAGCACTGAACTTAGCCACAGCTGTCTCCCGCCGCCTCTAACACGAAGAACTGAGCAATTAAAAATACCACTGATTGGTCATTTACTGGCTCTCTGCTCTCCCCTCCAGTGCCCACTGGAGCGCTGGGCTGTGGAGGGAGGGCCTGGCTCAGGTTCTCAGCAGCATGCTGAGAGGCTGAGCGAGCTGCCGGTCCAGGCATCTGGATGGATCCCGACTGTAAAGCCCAGATCTTTCCTGAGCCTGGACTGGCTGTGTGGCATCAGCTGACAGCAGGGTTTAGCCTGCTGCCTGCTGAAAACGGGTTCCAGGAGTTCCAAACGAACTGCACTATACTTCTCCTTCAACCACATGCCGACCAACCGATGCAGTTATACTGTGGTAAGGCGGCTCTATTGCACGAATCGCCATACCGGTATAGCGCTTTGTTTAATAGATATAGCAGGCGCACGCCCGCGGACCGGTGCTGGAGCCGATGCGCGGTGCAGATGCGTGGTGCCGAAGCCCATGCGCGTGGCTGGCGGCCGCAATGTCCGCCAGCCACACGCGATCGCTCCACAGAGAGGCAGAATGGGGATCTGCCTTTGCAAACAAAGCAGGTCCCCATTCTGTCAGGGGAGTACAGTGCGATCGTGTCATTTATACACAAATCGGTGCATTTTTATAGCAACAATCGCTGTATAAATGTCACTGGTCCCCAAAAAGTGTCAAAAGTGTCCGTTCTGTCCACCGCAGTGTCGCAGTCCTGCTAAAAATCATTGATCACCACCATTGCTAGTAAAAAAAAAAAATCTATCCCCCATTATGTAGATGCTATAACGTTTGCGCAAACCAGTCAATATATGCTTATTGCATTTTTTTTACAAAAAATATGTAATAGAATACATATTGGCCTAATCTGATGAAGAAATATTTTTTTTTTACATTTTTTGGGGGATATTTATTATAGCAGAAAAGTAAAAAATATTGTTGTTTTATTTTCAAAATTGTCTGTCTTTTTTTGTTTTTATAGCGCAAAAAAAAAAATCCACAGAGGTGATCAAATACCTCCAAAAGAAAGCTCTATTTGTGGGAAAAAAGGGACATCAATTTTGTTTAGATACAATGTATATTTTTACCCAAAAATCATTAATTTTTCTAATTAAATCCTATATGAAAAATTTGGAAAATGGGTAAAGAAGACTAAGGCATCGTACACACGACCGTTTTCCTCTGCAAAAACCATCAAGAAAAATGCTGGCAGAGCATTTTTGCCGAGAAAAATGGTCGCGTGTATGTTTTTCGTCAAGAAAACTGTTGTGGATCTCGACGAGAAAAAAAAAGAACATGCTCTCTTTTTTCTCATCGGGAGTGTCAATTTCCTCGTCGTGTTTCTCGTCGGGCAGGTTTACAACGAGAAACACGTTCATGTGTATGCTTAGAAACCCGCGCATGCTCAGAATAAAGTATGAGATGGGAGCGCTCCTTCAGTAAAAGTAGCGTACGTAATGGAGATAGCACATTCGTCACACTGTAACAGACTGAAAAGCGCGAATCGTCTCTCACCAAACTTTTACTAACACGCGGTAACACACGATCAATTTTCCTGGCAGAATACCGTGGGGCAAACCGAGAACCTGCTTGGTAGCTTTTTCCCCTTACACACGGCCGGTTTTCCTGGCAGGAAAACTGCCATGAGAACTTTGGTCGGGAAACCCGGACGTGTGTATGCTCCACTGCAGGCTTTCCCCATAGAAACATGCCAGCTTAAAAAACTACGGGAATCGCGACGGGAAAAAATAAATGTTCTAATTTTTCCCACTGGGATTCCCGGCGGTTTTCCTGTCGGCAAAACTGCTATGGAGCATACACACAGCCGGTTTTCCCGGCCAAAAGCTGTCATGGTAGTTTTCCGGATGGGAAAACTGGTCGTGTGCGAGGCATAATAAAGCATAACTGAATCCAGGAACAAAAGTGTAATATATTGCAGCTTACCAGTCCTTAGATGCAGTGGCTACATTTATTTTCATTTGTCATTTGTCAAATTTTTCAGCAAGTACAGAAAATAACTAGCCAAGAAAGCAACTATTAAAGCATGATCTGTGCTTGAATAGCTGCTGTGAAGAGCAGGAGAGACATTGGGGGGTCTAACAGCCACCTGATGTCTCCATAAAGAGAATCTGTCACCTGCCCAATGTTAAAAATTCTGGATGAACCATCTGCACACTGCTATATACCCTTTCTAGCAAACTTTGCAATAAAAAATTGGGATTTTTAGTTTATGCATATTACAATACATGTTAAGCCTGAAACCATGTGGCAGTATGTGGGCCTCCCATCTGAAACCACATGGGAGTATGTGGGCCCCCATCTGAAACCACATGGCAGTATGTGGGCCTCCCATCTGAAACCACATGGCAGTATGTGGGCCTCCCATCTGAAACCACATGGCAGTATGTGAGCCTCCCATCTGAAACCACATGGCAGTATGTGGGCTTCTTATCTGAAACCACATGGCAGTATGTGAGCCTCCCATCTGAAACCACATGGCAGTATGTGGGCCTCCCATCTGAAACCACATGGCAGTATGTGAGCCTCCCATCTGAAACCACATGGCAGTATGTGGGCCTCCCATCTGAAACCACATGGCAGTATGTGGGCCTCCCACCTGAAACCACATGACAGCAAAGCGACAAAGTGCCTCCTCCTTAGCTGGACTCTCCTCTCTGGGCAAAGACCCTTTCCTGTTTGTCTCACTGAATATAAATACATTTCCCAGCATGCAGAGGGGCCCCTATGCCTGTAATTGGCTGGGGAGGAATAAATGCTACTAATCTGCATTAGTCACTCCTGTCCATCCAGCAATTTCCAAAACTTCTTGGATAAAGATGAGCCAACACAGATACAGCAGTACTGTGAACAAACACAGAACTCACCAGGGGTCTTCAAACTACGGCCCTCCAGCTGTTCAGGAACTACAATTCCCATCATGCCTAGTCATGTCTGTGAATGTCAGAGATTTACAAGGCTTCATGGGATGTGTAGTTTCACCACAGCTGGAGGGCCGTAGTTTGAGGATCCTTGCGCCTAGCTGAACAAATGTAGCTCTCCTGTTAGGCAGGAAAGCTGCTATATATTACCTAACAGTCTCCTGTTAATCAGGAAACCACACTATGCTAACTATGTACATCTTAGCAACCTACCTAGGAGGATGATACATAAAATTTACAAAAAAAAATAAAAAAATCAACATAACCCCTGTTGCCCTGCACACAGAGGCAAAGTGGTTAAGTGTTCAAGGTCAATGCAAGTGTAAAACTAACTAAGTGCTCTTTCGGAAGGGTGGACATGGGAAGGTAAAATGGGTGTCGTATGCTGCGTACACACCATCTGAGTTTTTTTATCGGAAATTCCGATGAATTCCATTGAAGTTTAGATATAGAACATGTTCTATTTTTCTCCAATGGAATTACGTCGGAATTCCGATGTGATTTGGCCGGGCAAAAGCCTGATCGTGTGTACGTGGCATTATCCCCAGTTTTACCACTTTTACGCTGCAATGCTTTGTTTTTTGCATTTTTAACTCAGGGTGCAGAGTGTGGCATGTGGCGCTGCCTGTCAAACAGGTCCATTGAGTTTAATGGGCTCGTGCTGCAACCACATACAATACACATGGTTGCTGTGTGGTAGTGCAGGATTATTGGGTTAAATTAGGCAATGAGGGTTACATATTTAAAGTTTTGTCCATGCAGGGCAAAGCAATGGGTTCACTTTAATGATGGCCCTCCCAACGGCACCTCCCTCCCTAACTCCCCTGTTCATCACTTTTGGGTATGGGTGGTATGTGGCTAACTCCCCGTATGAGAATGACCCAATTGGGGCATGTATTGGTTGAGAAAACAAGACCTTTAGACTAGTGCAGTCCAACCATGTTGTGACGTTGTTGTTTTTTTTCACAGACAATAAACCACACATTACTCTTCCATCTATCTATGTGTTTTTTCAGCTCTTAAGCACCACCCTTTGGGCAACTTCTGCTATTGTTGTTTTATGTTGTAGCATTGCTTCTGAGCATGCGTGTTTGCACTTTGGAGTTTAGTCTGATGGACTTGTGTACACATGACCAGAAAATCCGACAACACACATTTGTTGTCGGAAAATTTTAAAGCAATTGTTGGTGGAAAATCCGACAATTGTCCGATGGAGCATACAAACAGTCGGATTTTCCGACAACAGCCTGTCATCACACAATTCCCATTGAAACATCTGATCGTGTGTACGAGGCTTAAGTTTCAAGTTTACTACCGCTTTAAAAAACTGGTCAGTAGGTGAACAAGCAACCTCACATCACTATGCTTCAGCCTACAATGAGCATTGTGCATAAAGTTGAAAACCCTGGGGCAGATCCACAAAGCTATTACGCCGGCGTATCTCTTGATACGCCGCGTAATTTCAAATTTTGCACGTCATATCTTTGGTTTGTATCCTCAAAACAAGATACAACGGCATCTCGGCTAGATCCGACAGGCATATGTCTTAGTACGCCGTCGGATCTAAGCTGCAATTTTTTGGCGGCCGCTAGGTGGCGTTTCCGTCTAATTCCGCGTTGAGTATGCAAATTAGCTAGTTACTACTAGTTAGTACTAGCGGCCGGCGCATTTTTTTACGTTGTTTGCGTTTGGCTTTTTCCGGCGTATAGTTAAAGCTGCTGTTATGAGGCGTACTCAATGTTAAGTATGGCCATCCTTCCCGTGGAGAAATTTGAAATTTTTACGTCGTTTGCGTAAGTCGTTCGCGAATAGGGATTTGCGTAGAATGACGTCACCGTCAGAAGCATTGACTTGTTCCGGGTTAATTTTGAGCATGCGCACTGGGATACCCCCATGGACGGCGCATGCGCAGTTAAAAAAACACGTCGTTTACGTCGGGTCACGGCGTATTTACATAAAACACGCCCCCATTACATTAATTTGAATCCCACACCCTTACACCGCCAAAGATACACTACGCTGCCGTAACTTACGGTGCAAATTCTTTGAGGATTCGGAAAAAAAAAAAGTTACGGCGGCGTAGTGTATCTTAGATACGCTGCGCCTGGCAGAAGATTACGCGCAGGTACGTGGATCTGCCCCCCTATCTTCTGTCTTCTGCAGCAGAGCTTATATACATGATGTCAGAAAGAAGTATGAAATAATTAGACCAATCGCTGAACTGTGTCTGAACTTTACTTCCAAGTTCCAAAGCAGATCAGGTGGTCATTAGTGACACTTTTGTGGTAGGAGGTTGTATCAGAGCCAGGAACAACATCACATGCATAACAATGATTTATAAAACGCATGCAATGATGAAGATTCCTAACTGTGGGAATTAACGATAACAAAAAAAAACTTTTAACTGGTCAATGTTAGAAAATTAAGCTCTGCCACAGATATTTTCTATTTATAGCAATTATTTTACAAAAGCTACATTTGAATTCAAATTTATTGTTATATTTGTTAGGTTTTTAAACCATTATTGTATAGCAACTTTTTGTTTTTTTTATATAGAATATCTCAAGATGATTTTGACTCCTCCACTGAATAACAACACAAGATCACAGATTTGCAGAGATTCGCACCATCCAGGCAAGACAGCATGACGAAGAATTGCCAGACTGAAGCTGATTTGATAGAGTAGAGGTTCATTCAATTCTGGCAGTTCGCAGGGAGTAGGGGCTTTAAAAATGGGTTCCTCTTTAAAATGTATTTTCTCCCATTATCTGCCACAACGCCGCATCAGATGTTTAATCTCTTACACATAATTTACAAGCACACAAATATTAATTTCAAACTGGTAATTTGAATTGTGTTCTTAATAAATTCATTCAGAGAGATGATGCTTTTGGATTATTGTGATCACATGCTGATTCTGAAATAAAGCATGCTGTTAGGGGGATATGTGAATATTTTTGGAAGAATAATCTTGTGGTTTTCTCAGTTTGTTGGAATTATTATAAATCTTGATCACATTATAGGCAGTCGCAAGAATAATTTTGTGTTGGTTAAGGAAACTGAATGCACATATGCAGAGAAAAAAACAATTAAAAACAAATGTAGAAACTAACCAAGCTTAATCAATGAATATGGAAATCATAACAACATTTTATATCAAAATATATTAGAATATATATTATATCATCAGAATATTAGTCAAACAGACTAAATATTTCTAGAAAAATATTGATAATTCTATTTAGCTGCTTTTTTCACGCATATAGCAATTATTTGCGTGAAAATTATTTTTTAAGCACTAATCATAAAAAATATGGCGTTATAAATTAAAAGACAACATGTAAACAATTACAACATGCATGCGGAATTAAAATCTAAAACATTTAAGTGTATTGTGTTAATAACTGCTCAATTTATAGAACAGGTGAAGGGCCCCGTGCCATTAATCTTGCCCAACAAGCTGGCTAAAAACTTAACCAGACTGTCCATTTACCCATGGCTTATGTAGAGCTGTGGTTTCTCCATGTCAAAATCCAAACAGGTTGATGAATACATTCTGATAGAATGTATAGATGAGATCTCTAACCAGCAGGTCCATTATTAATTCATAAGAGTTGGCGCCTATGAAGCAGAACCCTGCTGTCTCTCGCCCTGCAGGGATGTACATGTCATGGCTCCCAATGAAGCAGAAGATGACATCACTTTCACACCAAGAGTGGCTGAAATAGAATGGAAGATGACTTAAAGACAATTAAGCCCATGGTATGACATGCCTTTGCCAGCTACTACCTATTTATTGTTTGTTAAAGGAACTGTGTGAAAATGATAAAAAACTGTCATGAATGGATCAAAATGCTTTCTTTTTAATGTATGCTCATATTTTAATATATATATATAATGTTATGTTATAGCAATCCAAACAATTGCTAGAGAATAGAAAATAGAAATGTGCAGCATTCCCCCATGTATTTCTTTCAAGTTTTTTTTACATATTAGCTTCAGGAATTAAAAAATATATTTCTGATTTTTTTTTTTCAATCAAGTTAGCATGAAAGAATGCATATACTGTACCCATTGCAAAATTGACCCTCTTAAAAAAATTAGGTGGTTCAGGTACTCTTGATAGAATTCCATTGATAGAACTCCATTTAGCACTGTTTGTATGTCATATTGACATACAAAAAAAAATAAAAAATTAAAATGTCGATAAATCCCAACCCTTCCCCAGAAAATACATTTGTTAGTATTTTGTTCATTGAGTATAAAATGTTTGTCTAAGAGTGGACCCCATTCACCTTTCAAAGTATATTCATGAAAAGCAGGGATTATGTTTCACCTGAAGGATCTGGGGGTTTTGGTAGATCATAAGCTCAATAATAACATGCAATGCCAAGCTGCAGTTTCCAAAGCAAGCAAATTCCTTTCTTGTATTAAGAGAGGTATGGACTCCAGAGAGAGATATATCATTTTGCCCCTGTACAAATCATTAGTAAGACCTCATCTGGAATATGCAGTTCAGTTTTGGGCACCAGTTCTCAAAAAGGATATCGGAGAACTGGAAAAAGTGGAGAGAAGGGCAACCAAACTGATAGGAGGCATGGAGGAGCTCAGCTATGAGGAAAGATTAGAGGAACTGAATTAATTCACTCTTGAGAAGAGGAGAATAAGGGGGATATGATCAACATGTACAAATATATAAGGGGTCCAAATAGTGAACGTGGTGTTGAGTTATTCACTTTACGGTCAACACAAAAGACAAGGGGGCACTCTTTATGTCTAGAGGAAAAAAAGATTTCATCACCAAATACGGAAAGGTTTCTTCACAGTAAGAGCTGTGAAAATGTGGAACAGACTCCCTCCAGACGTGGTTCTGGCCAGCTCAGTAGATTGTTTTAAGAAAGGCCTGGATTCTTTCCTAAATGTACTTAAAGCGGAGGTTCACCCAAAAATCAACTTTCTGTCACTAGATCCAGCATACTGCTGACATCTGCAGTATGCTAGATCTTTTTTTTTTGTACTTATCGTTTTAGCGGTCTTTCTTCTCCGGGTCCGAGCGGGGAATACTGCGGGGAGTAGGCGTTCCTAAATCAAGCGCAGTTGATTGATGGGCTTGGATAGCGCGTCACGCCATCCGAAAATAGCCAAAGTGACTCTCGGCTGCTTACAGCGCTATACGGCGCCTGCGCCTGCCGTGTAGAGCTGACTGCGCAGGCGCCGTAAATTGCCAAGTGTCACGTCGGCTATTTTCGGAAGACGTGACACGCTATCCAAGCCCGTCAATCAACTGCGCTTGATTTAGGAACGCCTATACCCGGAAGGATACGCCGCTCGGTGCCGGAGAAGAAAGACCGCTAAAATGATAAGTACAAAAAGAAAAAAAAAATCCAGCATACTGCAGATGTCAGCCGTATGCTGGATCTAGTGACAGAAAGTTGATTTTTGGGTGAACCCTCGCTTTAATATAACTGAGTACTAGGTAAAGTTCATCTAGGGAAAATCCAATTGCCTCTCGGGGATCAGGAAGTAATTTTTTCCCCTGCTGTAGCAAATTGGATCATGCTTTGCTGGGGTATTTTACCTTTCTCTAGATCAAATATATTTTTTTTCATTATTGGTTTATGGTTGAACTGGATGGACTTTTTTCAACTTGACTAAGTGGAAACTGGAATGGAACTATGGGCCAGATTCACTTAGGGCAGCGGCGGCGTAACGTATCGTAGATACGTTACACCGCCGCAATTTTTCATCGCAAGTGCCTGATTCACCAAGCACTTGCGATAAAAACCTACGCCGGTGGCCTCTGGGCGTGTGCCATTTAAATTAGCCGCGCTCCCGCGCCGGACCTACCGCGCATGCTCCGTTTCCGAACTCCCGCCGTGCTTTGCGCGCCGTGACGTCATTTTTTCGAACGGCGACGCGCGAAGCGTAATTCCGTATTCCCGGACGGCTTACGCAAACGACGTTATTTTTTAAATTTCAACGCTGGAACGACGGCCATACTTTATACAGCAATACGATTGCTGTGTAAAGTTAAGGCACCAAAAAAACCGACTAACTTTGCGACAGGAAACTAGACTAGCGGCGACGTAGCGAACGCGAAAATACGTCGGGAATCGCCGTAACTCCTAATTTGCATACCCGACGCTGGTTTACGACGCAAACTCCCCCCAGCGGCGGCCGTGGTATTGCATCCTAAGATCCGACAGTGTAAAACAATTACACCTGTCGGATCTTCTGGCTATCTATGCGTAACTGATTCTATGAATCAGTCGCATAGATAGAAACAGAGATACAACGGCGTATCAGCAGATACGCCGTCGTATCTCTTTTGTGAATCTGGCCCTATGTAACCTGTGGTGGTTTAGTGGTAATTTACACGTGTCCATTTTAATATAGCAAAACCGATGCTTTTTGCTGCAGGAAAATGGATTTCAAGTATAAATCCTATTCCTTATATTGTGCCAGGTTCACATACAGTGCCATGAAAAAGTATTCATGCCCCTTGAAATTTTCCACATTTTGGCATGTTACAACCAAAAATGTAATAGTATTTTATTGGGATTTTATGTGATAGACCAACACAAAGTGGCACATAATTGTGAAGTGGAAAGAAAAGGATAAATGGTTTTCAATTTTTTTTTTACAAATAAATATGTAAAAAGTGTGGCGTGCATTTGTATTCTGCCCCCCTGAGACAATACTTTGTATAATAACTTTTCGCTGCAATTACAGCTGCAAGTCTTTTTGGGGATGTGTCTACCAGCTTTGCACATCTAGAGAGTGAAATTTTTGCTCATACTTCTTTGCAAATAACTCAAGCTCTGCCATATTGGATGGAGAGCATCTGTGAACAGCTATTTTCAAGTCTTGCCACAGATTCCCAAATAAATTTAGGTCTGGACTTTGACTGGGCCTTTCTAACACATGAATATGCTTTGATCTAAACCATTCCATTCTAGCTCGGGCTCTATGCCTAGGGTCGTTGTCCTGCTTGAAGGTGAACCTCCGCCCTAGTTTCAAGTCTTTTGCAGACTCTTAACAGGTTTTCTTCTAAGATTGCCCTGTACTTGGCTCCATCCGCCTTCCTATCAACTTTGGCCAACTTCCCTATCCCTGCTGAAGAAAAGCATCCCCATAACATGATGCTGCCACCACCATGTTTCACGGTGGGAATGGAGTGTTCAGTGTGGTGTGCAGTGTTTGTTTTCCGCCACACATAGCAGTTTTCTTTTAGACCAAAGGGTTAAATTTTGGTCTCATCTGACCAGAGCAATTTTTTCCACATGTTTGCTCTGTTCCCCACATGGCTTCTCACAAACTGCAAATGGGTCTTCTTATAGCTTTCTTTAAAAATGGCTTTCTTCTTGCCACTCTTCCATAAAGGCCAGATTTGTGGAGTGCACAACTATTAGTTGTCCTATGGACAGATTTTCCCACCTGGGCTTTGGATCTCTGCAGCTCCTCCAGAGTTACCATGGGCCTCTTGGCTGCTTCTCTAAATAATGCTCTCCTTGCTCGACCTGTCAGTTTAGGTGGACGGGCATGTCTTGGCAGTTTTGCAGTTGTGCCATACTCTTTTCATTTTCAGATGATGGATTTAACAATGCTACGTGAGATCTTCAAAGCTTGGGATATTTTTTTTATAATTTAACCCTGCTTTAAACTTCTTCTCAACTTTATCTCTGACCTGTCTGGTGTGTCCCGTGGCCTTCATGATGCTCCTTGTTCATTAAGGTTCTCTAACAAACCTCTGAGAGCTTCATAGAACAGCTGTATTTATACTGATATTAAATTACTCACAGATGGACTCTATTTACTAATTAGGTGAATTCTGAAAGCAATTGTTCCACTAGATTTGAGTTAGGAGAATCAGAGTAAAGAGGGCTAAATGAAAATGCACGCCACACCTTTCAGATATTTATTTAAAAAACTTTTTGAAAACCATTTATCATTTTCCTTTCACTTCACAAATATATGCCACTTTGTGTTATTCTATCACATAAAATCCCAATAAAATACATTAACGTTTTTGGTTGTAACATGACAAAATGTAGAAAATTTCAAGGGGTATGAATACTTTTTCAAGGCACTGTATTTGCATTGCAGTTTAGTGTGAAAGGAGAAAGAAAACTAGAAGGGCCTGTTTATACCTACCATGTGCACTGAAACCCACATGGAATGGTGTGATTTCAGCATTCTAGTTGTGTGTAACCATCAGTCTTGAGTTTTTTTCACCTGCTGGTTGGAACTCAGTCCCGAAGCTCAGACTACACTATTTGGCAGATCTGACATTATCAGGAGTGCTTTAATGTTCTCCAACACATTATGTCTATTCCTAATCAAAAGTTCTGACTTTCTGATGCCTGTCTAGTTACTTCACTATTTGTATTGCCTTCTGTGAACAACTTGAACTGCATTGAGACGCTACCTGCCAGCCACCCTGACCTATGACATGTCTACTGACCTCGTTTGCTATCTGCCTTGACAATCTGCCTGTTCTTCCACCAAACCAAAGGTGACATAGTGATTAGTTAATCATGTTGAAAACCAAACATACTAGTGAAGCTAGAGTATAGATTTTCCCTTTAATCTCATAAGTAAGCTCATGTCAATTTAAGAAGAATCTTACAATCAAAGTGATTCTAAGGTCTGATTTTCTTTTAGTTAAAAATAACAAACATGTTATACTTACCTGCCCTGTGGAATGCTTTTGCACAGAACTGCCCAGATCCTCCTCTTCTTAGGTCCCTCTTCGGTGCTCCTGACCCCTCCCTCCTGGTAAGTGCCCCCACAGCAAGCAGCTTGGTATGGGGGCACCCAAGCTGAGCCGCAGCTCCCTGTGTCCATTCAGACACTGAGCCGTGTCCAGGCCCCACCCTCTTTTCTCTCCTCATTGGCTGACTGACTTTGATTGACAGCAGCTGGAGCCAATGGACGCAATGCGCATGGCCGGTGGTCGCGATGATCACTAGCCACCCGTGATCACAAGAGACAGAACAGGGATCTGTGTGTGTGAACACACAAATCCTAGTTCTATCAGGAGAGGAGAACACAGATAGTGTGTTCCTATTAGTTAGTAACAGTGATATGTCTCCCCCTCTAGTCACTCCCATCCCCCCACAGTTTGAACACACACTGTGGGAACACATTTAAGCCCCTAGTGTTATCCCCTTCCCTGCCAGTGACATTTATACAGTAATCAGTGGCTATTTTAATCTCTGACCGCTGTATAAATGTCAATGGTCCCAAAAAATTGTCAAAAGTGTCCAATCTGTCCTTAACAATGTCACAGTCCTGATAAAAATTGCTAGTAAAAAAATAAAATAAAGCCCTGTACACACGACCGGGAATCCCATCAGGAAAAAAAACCTTGGCTTTCCTGACGGGATTCCTGGCAGGCATGCCCTGAAAAGCTGTGTATACACACGGCCACACAAAAACCCACCGTTCTTTTGAATGGCAAGAACGCAGTGACGTCGTCGACTACGATGAGCCGGTGACTCGTGACAGTCGATGCCGTCGCCGCCATCTTGCTACACCCCACACTAACCTTATATGCTACCGCACATGCGTCAACGTGTTATCGAGCATGCATGGTTTTCCAACCATACAGGCGACTGGATTTCTCGGCAGGAAACACTCTGCCGGGAAAACCAAGGAGAAAATACAGAGCTGGGTTCTCTATTTTCCTGTCGGGATTCCCATCTGTTTTCCTGGCGGGAAAACTGCTAGGGAGCATACACACGGCTGGGATTTCCCGGCCAAAAGCTCTCCTGGCAGTTTTCCTGCTGAGAAAAACGGTTGTGTGTACGAGGCTTAATAGTAATAATAAAAATGCCATAAATCTATCCCCTATTTTGTAAAAAAAATGTCGAAGAATATATATCATCCTGAACTGATGAAATTTGTTTAGAACATTTTTTGGGGGGGGATATTCAATATAGCAAAAAACTAAAAAATATTGTTATTTTTTTCAAAATTGTAGCTTTTTTTTTGTTTATAGTGCAAAAAAAAAAAAACAATACCACCAAAAAAAAGCTCTATTTGTGGGGAAAAAAGGACATCAATTTTGTTTGGGTACCACGTTAGTTAAAGCGACTCAGTGCCCTATCGCAAAAAATGGCCTGGTCAGGAAGGGTGAAAATCCTTTTGGGGCTGAAGTGGTTAATGCATAGAATGCATTAAGATAAAAAAACCTCTGCCTTTACAATCACTTTAATGAATGATGATTACAGAGGTTCATAAATTATCCACAGATTAGACAGCCCAACCTGGAATTATTAAAGTCAATCAAAAAATACTGAATCTGCATTTCTTTCTGATGAGATTGTTGGTCTTTGAAATAATGAGCGCAGGCAATAGTATTATTATACAGGATTTATATACAGTAGCACCAAAAGTCTACGCAGCGGTTTACAACATAAGGGCAGACAGTACAATTACAATACAATTTAATACAGTAGGAATCAGAGGGCCCTGCTCTGTTAGAGCTTACAATCTGTAGAATGTTAAGTAAAAGGCTCCTAAAGGACTCATTCACATGACCACGTCTGGCCATATAGCTTATTTCTCTGCCAGGGAGTCCACAGGTGCTGCATACAGCTGCCTATAGAACTCAATGGCTGTACATGGCTATATACTATGTGCCAGATTCACGTAGCTCGGCGCATCTTTGTGCCGGCGTAGCACATCTCATATGCGCTACGCCAACGTAACTCTGAGAGGCAAGAGCAGTATTCACAAAGCACTCGCTCCTGACGTTGCGCCAGCGTAACGTAAATTGGCCGGCATAAGCCGGCCTAATTCAAAGTAGGAAGGTAGTGGGCGTGATACATTTAAATTAACCGTGACCCCATGCAAATGAAGGGCCGAACGAACGGCGCATGCGCGCACATGCTCAGAATCATGTCGAATTTACTCCCTAAAATACGACGGCTCAATGCCTGCTTTCTGAATCCGGCCCTATATGTGTATATGTAAGTACTTACATAAACACACATATGCGTATGAGCGCGCTGCTCTGGATGCAAATTTTCATGTCCAGAGTTGTACACCCATACACAGCATGCAGCATCTGTAGGATTCCTGGTGGGGAAATATGCTGATATGCATGCTATGCGGCTGGATAAAACCAAGTGCATGATCCAAAAGTCTCTTGGTCATTATATTCTTCTTAATTTAGTGTGGCACTGCTTATTTTGTGTAACAAGTCTGTATAAATATGTGTATGCTAGTAGCCAATATGTGTATGCTAGACGTCAATTGATGCTTGCAGCAAATTAGAATTAAAAAATCATTTTTACACTTGTCGTGATAAACATAGACAAAAATAAAAAATAAAAAATTACAGTTATATAAAATATTAAAAATAAAAATATGGAGAGATGTGAACACATTTGGTCTAAGCTGTTGGCTGTGTGCTATAGTAATGGTCTTGCCTGCATGCTGTAGCAGGTGGATGTGAATTGAGACCAGACTAATTCACTGTTTTGCATGCATAAAGGTTCCTTTTATAACACTGCCAGAATCTTTATTCTCAATGTGTCTGATGTAAGGACACGGTGGAGAAGAATACTGAATGCAGTGTCCTGAGATTGCAGATGGGGTTACTTATCTTCCTAACTAAGAAACTGTGACTCCAGAGGAAGAACATATGTTATAAATTTAGGTCAAGGAAGACATAAGTTGATCTGGTTTGGTTGTGGGAAGGCTGACACCCCACCAGCTCTCAGCAGGTGTGTGCATGGCAGCACATGCCGAGAAATTAAGATGAACAGAACTGAAGCAAAGTACAGCAACAATTCCTATAAACCCATATTGATTTCTGTCTTGCTGTTCACTCACATCAAGGTGAAGGCAGCTTCAAAGCAGCAGGCTAGAGTTCCCATGATCTCCTGGCAGTTACTGCTACAGGCAGAGGTACAAAGCGATGTTTGATTCCGATTTAACTAAATGAAAAGACCTTCCAAGTGCAACATGATTGCTGATTGAAGTCTAATAGATCATAGAAGTACTGAGTTCCCCTCTTTTTTTCTTCCAACTGTACTTAAAATATAAAAGGAATGTCTGACATAACTCAGGTACTGCTATAATAAAACAATACACTGCCCTTGAAAAACTATCCTTGAACTAACGACCAAGGTAATCACAGAAAACCCGCTGAACGGTCAAAAATGTAGTGCATTGCTTGGATGTATTTTTCTTTTTTTAAATTCAATCTATTCATATTTTCTTGGAAGGAAAAAAAATACACTTGGATGCCTCATTGGAAGGGTTTCCTTTGTCATAAAGGTGGTGGGCAGGTTCAGCTGTTGACTTCCCTCCCCCCTCTTCCCTCCAGGAATGTGCACAGCAGCACCCAGAGGTACTAAATTGGCCTTTACTGGGGAGAAGGTGATGACATCAGAGGGAAAAAGGAAGTGGGCAGAGAGCCTCTCTGCATCCCCCTGCAAGGGTAACAAAGGGCAGATAAGACAGAGGAAGCAGTGGTGGCAGTAGCAGAGTTGCTAGCTAGGTGTTGGAGTACAGTGTCAGGGGTGTTGGAAGGCAAGAAGGTTCAGAGTCAAGGTATTTGGAACTGTTCATAATTCCCTCTACCTGGACAAAGGCCCCTGTTCCAGCTGAAGAAAAACAGACCCAATGCATGATGCTGCCTCCACCATGCTTCACTGTGGGTATGGTGCTCTTTGGTGATGTGAAGTGTTGTTTTTGCGCCAATCATCTTTTGGAATTATGGCCAAACAGTTCAACCTTGGTTTCATCAGACCATAACACATTTTCCCACATGCTTTTTGGAGACTTCAGATGTGTTTTTGCAAAATTTAGCTGGGCTCGAATGTTTTTCTTCATAAGAAAAGGCTTCCGTCTTTGCACTCTACCCCATAGCCCAGACATATGAAGAATACGGGAGATTGGTGTCACATGTACCACACAGCCAGTACTTGACAAATATTCCGGTAGCTCCTTTAATGTTGCTGTAGACCTCTTGGCAGCCTCCCTGACCCATTTTCTTCTCGTCTTTTTATCAATTTTGGAGAGACGTCCAGTTCTTGGTAATGTCTCTGTTGTGCCATATTTTCTCCACATGATGATGACTGTCTTCATTGTGTTCCATGGTATATCTAATGCCTTGAAAATTATACCTTTTAACAATGAGATCCCTCTGATTGTTGGAAGCTCTCTGCAGACCGTGGCTTTTGCCCTAGAATGTGACTAAGAAAATGCCAGGAAAGACCTACTAAAATAGCTGAACTGTAGGGTTAATCAGAGGCACTTTAAATGATGGCAGGTGTGTACTGACTCCTATTTAACATGAGTTTGAATGTGATTGCTTAATTCTGAACACAGCTACATCCCCAGTTATAAGAGGGTGTGCACACTTATGCAACCACATTATTTTTTTTTTATTTTTATCTCCAAAGGATTTCAGTTTGTTTTTTCAATTGAGCTGTACAGTTTACAGGTCACATTAAAGGTGTCTAATTTTTTACATCACAGAAACCTGACATTTTAACAGGGGTGTGTATACTTTTTATATCCACTGTATATATGTTTGAAAAGACTAAGGGCGGCTTCACACTGCCCTACTGCACTTTTGCTAAAGAACAGCTAACCAGTGGTTTTCATGTGGGTTAGCTGCACTTTCCCATAGATGTCTTTGAGGTCTTGCGGTTTTGGTCTGGTTTCAGAAAGGGCAACGAAACTCCTGCATGCTGCATCTTTGGTGCGATTTCTTAAACTACACCAAAACTGCGGGACATCATAAAAATCTATAGAAAACAACAGCTCGTATGAAGGCCAAGGATTGGCTGCGCTCTGTCCAAAGCACAGCGGGACCGCACCAGGGTAATATCAAGCCATCCTAAATGTTTTATTTTTTATTTTTTGACAGTGTGGGTAAGGGTTAGACATTCTGACAAGATATTATTGCTATGTGTGCCCCCGCTGAAGAGATTCACTCTACGAATGTGTTCTACTGACCATTGTCACCAGGGCAAAAGGGTAAGGGGAAATCATCAAATGAGGCAAATGTTTCAGTGTTCTCCTCTGCAGAACACAGAAATCAACAATTGTCTAATAATGGTTTTAAAGGGGTTGTAAAGGTACCATTTTTTTTCCTAAATAGCTTCCTTTACCTTAGTGCAGTCCTCCTTCACTTACCTCATCCTTCGATTTTGCTTTTAGATGTCCTTATTTCTTCTGAGAAATCCTCACTTCCTGTTCTTCTGTCTGTAACTCCACACAGTAATGCAAGGCTTTCTCCCTGGTGTGGAGTGTCGTGCTCGCCCCCTCCCTTAGACTACAGGAGAGTCAGGACGCTCTCTATGTTTCAGATAGAGAAAGAAGCTGTGTGTTAGTGGGCGACATTTAAAAGCAAAATCGAAGGATGAGGTAAGTGAAGGAGGACTGCACTAAGGTGAAGGAAGCTATTTAGGAAAAACAATTCTACCTTTACAACCCCTTTAACCCTTCTCTATGTAATTCTAAATGAATTTAAAAAAATATAATTCTCATGGTTAGCCAGTAGATAGTCAATGTCATGGACAAAGATCTAGAGCCACATATACAAACATTGTCTGATAGTATATACCGTAGACCAGTAGAAGTACTCAGACCCCCATCCTCTACAACTGTTCAAAGTAACTGGTGACCTGTATTGTTTCTGCGCATCAGTTTTGAGAAGTGCAGCAAAAAGCACAGCCAGTTATTGCATTTTTCTAAGTAGTAATATGAATGTGCATACAGGGTTGTGCAAATAAAGCAAACTGTTATTGCCAATTCCTAGTGAAGTAAATATAGCCTTAGATATGGAACTCTGGCAATATGAAGATCCATATTGTGGTGGGTGACACAAGAGCCATCAGATTTTACAGGAAAGTAGGCCATTATAGAAGCTTAAAATAAGCCTTTTTTAACTAGGGTCTCTCTTTGACATTATTTTGTGCTACTTATTTTTAGCCTATTACTGCTTTGGGAGAAAAGCCTGACCCTCACTGCCATTCTCTAATTTACCTTGCTTTAAATGTCACCTTAGATTTGTGTCTCCTATAGTCATGGGGAGGATTTACATGGTGCACCGATTATATTGTGATTAATCAAAGTCTGCACCACTGTGAAATTATTTTCACATTCTGTTAGTATAAAAATTCCACTGAGAGGCCTTAAAGCTTCATAGCTATTAATCTATCTCAAAAGCAAGAAACATGATGTGTCAAACAGAACCAATGTATGGGCCTGCAAGATATGTTAGAAAGCCAGTTTCCTGATGTCAGGGAATACGTTTAATGTTACTCGTTCTCATTTGAAACTGTTGGAAAGGCAACCATTACTGAACTAAGATATATATAACTTCTCCGCACATCAGAGTGACAGATTACAATGCAATGTGGCACAAAATAAACATGGAGACTATGCAAAAATTATTTCATTAGCCTTGGGTCATTGTTGACTATGCAACAGGAAGCCCAACACAATACTGTCTGCAACAGTATTGGGCTAAGTGATAAAAAAAACGTAGGTAACTACAATGCTGTTCCTGTCATCTCTACACATTTTAGAGAGAATATATAGAACATAAAGTCTAAACTCTGAAGTTTATTCTAAAGATAACTGCTTTTACGTGTTAGCCCCTGGGATACCAAGCAACTTTGCCGATATAACCTCTTACAGTACTTCTGCTTTTTCATTTTGTGCTTTTAAAGCTGTCATCACAAGCCTAGAGCAGTGTAACCATTGCTCTATTTACATGCAAATTGTCTATGTCTGCACTTTAACTACAGACAAGGTGTGAGATCAAGGTTTGGCCATGAATTATTAGTTATTTGTATCAACGCACTCATGTAATTATATGAGGTCAGAAGTTGCTAGAATCAGGTAAGCAGAAAATAGTAGAAACTTAACACAAAGAGAAATAAAACACACTTTTGAGTTTGGTTGAAAAGTTTTTTTTATTATTTATTTTATTGTTGTCTGTGACCATATGGGGAGGATTTCCTCCACTTGTTGTCCCATTTAGGTCACATTGGACAGGATGTGAGCTTGAATCACTGAGTAAGGATGAGGACATACAAACCTGTAAATAAATCCATCCAGCAGCTGACCCTAAGCCCACTGTGCAGGGGTGCATGGCTAACAGTAATATTGGGCCATAGCTCATAAAACAAAAGTTCAGCTCTCCGTCCTGAACTTCAGTTATTTATTGAGGCCTAAGCAACGCGCATAATAAAAAATCAGGCCTGCATTAATAAGAAAAAAAAAGTAGGTGAAATAATTGTGCCTAATTTATCTTGGTGCCCCGTGCATGTAACTTGTTAGCCTGTATGGGAAATGTAATGCCGCATACACACAACCGTTTTTCAGGTTGTAAAAAATGAAGTTTTTTTTTTATGTCATTAAAAACAATCGTGTGTGGGCTCCAGAGCATTTTTCACGGTGTAAAAAATGGGCATTAAAAATTTAGAACATGCTCTAATTTTTCACGTCGTTTTTAACGTTATCCGGGATCTGTACATGTGAAAGGGGGCCTTAAGTCACACATTTCTAAAACCCAGAATTAATAATCTATTTACTTTTATTTATTTATTTTTTGCGCTAGGCTCACAAGAACACCCGAACGTTCTTTTTTTTTGCGTTGTTTGTCATGCAGTTCTATCTCCATATCGTCGGTACAAATGAGCATGGGGGGGGGGGCTATTGCTGCATTTTAAACAAATAAAGGAAATTTAACTAGTTGTAAACTGGTGCAAGAAACAGAGAGGAGGAAGGAAACAGGCAGCTTCCCAGTATATCTCTTTGACATTGCATGAGGTCCATTGCAGAACAGTCCTTACCTGTAGTTCCCCAGGGCAGGCACTGGCCAATCCGATGCTCGGGCCGGGGGTGAGGAGGGAGGGACAGATCGGATGTGTCTTCTTCACTCTGACTTCAATACTTAGGGCCATATTCTGAGTAAATATCCGCCTGCTTCGCTTAGGGCACTTACACTCCGCTGTCCCAACTTACTGGAGCAGGTGTTGTATTCCCCAACCACTTGCTCCATAAGTTGGGACAGCGGAGTGTAAGTGTCCCGGCGTAGCCTGGCGGATCTCCAAGGGGGCGGCTTCTATTCAAATGAAGCGCGCCCCCGATACAAAAGAACTGGGCATGCGCCGGGCTGCAAAAAGCCCAGTGCGCATGCTCCAGTTCTCGGCGGAAAACGTCAATGACGCCGACGTGTGCGTCATTGACGTAAAGTCGTATTCAAGAACGACTTACGTAAACGACGTATCCGACGAAAAAACACGACGGGGACCCGACGCCATCCGTAACATGGCCTACGCGAGACTTGCGGAAACTTACCCCTCATATAGCAGGGGTAAGTTTCCGCTTACGCAAACGACGTTAGCGACGGTTACGCGACGCGAACTAGTTCGTGAATCGGCGTAGAAGGATCATTTGCATACGCAAATGACTCCTTCACTTAAATGCCATCTAGCGGCGGCCGGCGTCATTGCATTTAAGATCCGCCAGTGTAAGTGACTTACAGATGGCGGATCTTAAGTGTATCTATGCAAAAATGATTCTGAGAATCAGGAGCATAGATACACGGGTCAAAAAAGGGAGTTACGATGGAGTATCCTGAGTTACTCCATCGTAACTTTACTCAGACTATGGCCCACAGTCTCTTACGATTCCAGGGGGGGCAATTGACCCCCTTTGCCCTATGGAGCGGACGCCAATGCCTGGGGATCTAGTGACTTTAGAAGAAACCCTGTGATTTCTGGAAACCAAGTCAAAACTGAACTCCATGTCATGACTAAGGCATTAAATATAGCACAACCGATTGGAGTTGGTTGGCTATAGCAGCCTTTTATTAACCAAAAACTAATAATTAACTGATTAATAACATAATAGCATGAACACACAGTTCATAAAAGTATGGAGCCACAAGGTGCTAATAGGCATCAAAACAAACAAACACAGTACCTGCTTGTCACTTCTCAGGCCTCGAGCCACAAAAACACTGACTCGGAGACAACTCGCAGATACACATTACAACAACTGGGAGCTGTACCTAAGGCGGGTCCCTACACTGTACCTTTTTGTGCCCATATGAACCTAAAAGGACCTTGCAACCCACCACCGCCACACAAACCTAACACCTTGGGTTTGTTTGGACCTCCACAACCTCTTGCAAACCAAGACACCACATGCTTTAATGTATTTTGCTCCAAATTCTGACCCTATCATCTGAATGTTGGTGTTGAACTCGAAACTCATCAGACCAGGCAACGTTTTTCTGATCTTCTATTGTCCACTTTTGGTGAGCCTGTGTGAATTGAGCGTTAAGAAATGATATGCTGCATACCTTGGTTGTAACAAGTGGTTATTTGCTTTTCTGTTCCCTTTTCACTCATCTCAAACCAGTCTGCCCATTCTCCTCTAACCTTTGACATCAATAAGGCATTTCCCTCCACACAACTGCCACTCACTGGTAATTTTCTCTTTTTTTAGACCATTCTCTGTAAACCCTAGTGATGGGTGTGCCTGAAAAGCCCAGTAGATCAGCAGTTTTTGAAATACTCAGATCAGCCCGTCTGGCGGCAACAACCATGCCACATTCAAAGTCACTTAAATCCCCTTTCTTCCCCATTCAAATGCTTGTTTGGAAATTCAGAAAGTTGTCTTCAACATATCTAAATGCCTAAATGCATTGAGTTGCTGTCATGTGATTGGTTGATTAGCAATTTGTGTTACCAAGCAATTCAACAAGTGTACTTAATAAAGTGCCCAGTGAGTGCGTGTTATCAGTAGTCAATATCACTGCCAGAAATGCAGATAAAGAGTACATTTCTCACACTCTCTCACATAGTGGAGGAGGGAATCCTTAGAATAATTCATACAATATTTTAGTGAGTCTGTTGCTGTCTACAGAATTTCTTTCTGAATGGTCCTGATTTGCATTTAAAGCTTTTATGTGCTGAGAATGTATGGAGGCTGCCGTTGGTGGCTTACCTTAAAAATGCCAGCTCCCTTGCCCACAGCGATCTGGAACACAGGTCCCAGAAGGCTGTAGGACCATTCACATAAAACAGCGTGGTTCACGCATGCATGTGCAGTGGGATGCTGGCTGGGAAGCTGGCTTCCTACACTAAACATGTCTGTGCCGGGGACCCAAAAACTGGCAAAAAAACAGCCCGGGTGAGCATGGCACTGGATCCCTGTGCAGCTCCCCTTGCAGCCGCATTTTGGATTTTTTCCACGTTTCCTGTAGGTTCACCAACTCGATCAAATAAATGGGTTACTGTGGCCATGCAAATAGACCTATTCCAACCGCAAAGGTGTAAACCTAGCCAAACCTAGGTGGATTGCTTTTCAGAAGGCGGTATAGTAGTGGTGGCCAGGCATTCAGGAGGTGACCCTTGCTCCTCCTGAATGTCTGTTTTTGTATTCTTTCTTTAATCTCAAGGGGAATTTTGGTATTAATTTACCACAACCGTGAACCAAGTAATTGGCTTGTGGTTGCGGCGTACTGTCACTGACCTCAGTGGGTGAGTTTGACAGGCAGTGGCACCTGTGAAACTCTGCAAGCTGAGTTATAATTGCCATGGCTGTGAAGCAAGGGATCGAACCCCAACTAGCTGTAATGTTAGAATTTAGGTAAATGGCTAGGTCTGGGGAAGTGGGGAGGGGGGTTGTAAGAAGGCAAAACCGAGGTTCAGCCACCTGTTGTTGCTGCCTCCCCAACCCCCCTTGGGAAGAGCCCTTATAAAGCACTTCATATTACATAGTTTTGGTGAATATAAAGAAGATTGTATACAGATCGTACTATCAATTTGCTACACGTGTTCAGCTTTTAAAAATCTGTATATATTTTGTCTAATGTGACTAGCTTTTAGAATAAAATGGCATTGCAGGTTATTACAATTTGAATGAGTGGCTGTGGATAGAACATACAGTTTTCCCTTCCTGTTGCTATAAGTCAGCCCAGATTTGCAGTAAAGTAAGCCTATCTCAAGGAGGAAAAAGAGCGCCCACCATGAAACCTTCTGTACAGGAGATCCATTAGAAACCGTTACGGATATTTTCCCACCAGCAGGCAATTATTAACAATAACGTGCAAATCATGTTAACGTCAATTATAATGGGAATTAAAGTGTGAAGTTCCTTTTTAAATAATAGATATAATTACCATTTGATTTTCAGACCTAATACATCCAACGCGCTGCAGATTTAGTCAATAAATATTTCGCTCAAAGCTAACACTCCCATACAACATGATAAATATTTAACACAAAATGGTTCTAATAAATACATTGAACACTCTCTGCTGCACATATAGCCATTAACACTGACATATATTCAATAAAGGCAGAGCAAGGATCTGCGGTAATTTACAGTTTCATTTTGGCTGTAATGGTGTCTCTTCTTATTCGTGTCAGGATATTTCTCTCTCGCCCTCCGTATTCTGCAAAGAGGGCGCACGACGCACAAAGTCGTTTTCGGCAGCCTCTCTTCACACCCCTACAGCAGCTGAGAAGAGAAAGAGTGAAGATTCGGGAGCTGCTAATGAATGCACCAGCTGTGCGAGGAAATATCAGGCTTGGCCAGCCTCTGGGCTTTCATTTTTCCACTTGGATTGTCATCCTAGACAGGCTGGGAAGACTGCAGAAAACCGCGGCAAGAGCAGAGAAGAGCACACAAGAAGCAGTGCTGGCAAAAATGGGATTACACTGGAACATTGATTCATTCCTGCTTGGAGAGCATCAGGTTCCCGATGGCACCACACAGATGTAGTGTAGTCACAGGGAAACACTGAACAAGCAGCTTGCTGGTAACCCTTACTGACAAGGTTCAAACAGTGGCCAACTTTCCCTTCTTGCTGAAGGCAGCAATATGGCTCACTAACCTCAGCGTTTTATTCACTCGGGTTGTTGAAATACTTTTTCTGTAGTCGCACTTATTTACTGCAGCAAATCATATCACATTCTACGCACTGGTATATAGAAGAAATTCTGTGTTTATTATTTTATAAAAAATACTGGACAAGTTTCTTGACAATGTTCTCAGAGCGAACCTGTGGGAAGCGTAAAAGTACTAAAGTTACATATGCAACACACAGCTGAAAAAATAACCTGTCAGAGCATATCTTTTCTTTTATGATCTGTCCCTGCCTCACCTTCCACAGGCCTACAGAAATGGCTATGCTGACTTTCTGAAAGTCAGTATTTGCATAGCCATTGGCATGCCCATTTTTTTTAAATGACAAACATCTCATACTCACATGCTCTGTGCAATGGTTTTGCACAGAGCAGCCCCGATCCTCATCTTCTCCAGTCCCCCCGCCAGAACTCCTAGGTCCTCCTCCTTGACCAGGGCCCCCAATAGCAAGCCAAGGGCAATGGCGGGTGGTGTTTTTTTGTTTGGTGGGGTGGCAAGCAACCACCCCTCGCTGCACCTCAACCTCCCCGTCCCCTGCTGTTTGCCGGTCCACCGGCACTTACTAAAATCGGCGGGCACATCGGGGATCATCCGGCACATCGGGCAAGGGGACAGGCTGTGGCAGGCATCTTGCAGCCTCTTCCGTGTCTTCCTGAGATCACAGCAACTTCCGCTGTGCGTCTCCTCCCCTCCTCCTAGGCATCCAATAGGATCGCCTAACCTTTCAGCCAATCGGGAAACAGGTAACAGACCCACGCTTCCTGATTGGCAGGGAGGCAATTCAGTGTTAGAAAAGAAAATATTAATTGCAATGCTCTGCACTCCGAGTCCACCCTATTTTAAAGCCTATTAGAACCTATGGCTCTAATCAGATGCTTAAAAAAAACACCCCTGCCACTGTAATTCGAAAAGAGGCCGAACTCCTGAATAGGGATAAATTCATACAATGCACAAATCTATCCATTATGCATATAGGAGGGTGGTGAGGATAGAGGGGCAGTGGTGCACATTTATTGGAGGAGAGAGAGAGAGGAGCCAATGAGGAAAGAGAAACCAGGGACCAGGGACAGCTGAGGCTCCCATGCACATCACTGGATCGGGAGGGGACTCAGGTAAGTATAAGGGAGTGGCTGCGGGGGAGCTGCACCCAGAAGGTTTTTTACCTTCATGCATAGAATGCTAAAAGGTAAAAAAAAAAAACTTTACAACCACTTAAATCTATATGCATGTAGCCTAATGCCCTGTACACACACAATCGGAATTTCCGACAGCAAAAGTCCGATGTGAGCTTTTGAACGGAAATTCCGACCGTGTGTATGCTCCATCGCACTTTTGCTGTCGGAATTTCCTCCAACAAAAGATTGAGAGCTGGTTCTTAAATTTTCCGACGGGAAAATCCAATTGTCTGTAGCAATTCTGACACACAAAAATCCGACGCATGCTCGGAAGCATTGAACTTCATTTTCTTGGCTCGTCGTAGTGTTGTACGTCACCGCGTTCTTGATGGACGAGAGAACTTTTGTGTGACCGTGTGTATGCAAGCCAAGCTTGAGCAGAATTCTGTTGGAAAAACAATCCAAGTTTTTTCCGACGAAAAACCAGATCGTGTGTATGCGACATTAGGCTTCATAGACACAAGCGTATTAAAATTATCCTAGCTTATTATACACCTAAACGCCTATTCAACTTTGGAAGAAGAACAGATGACAAATGTCCTAGATGCCGGGGGACTGGAGACCTAGTACACATGGTGTGGCGTTGCCCAAAGCTGTTTCTATATTGGGAGGGGGTGATAAGGGTCTTGAGGGAGACATTTGGGGTTCCTCTAGAGGCGGAAGCCACACTATGTGTACTGGGAGTTAGGAGGGAACGGAAGGAGAAGAAAGTCACCACAGTCGCAGTACTGAGATGTTTGTTCCAAGCCAGAAAATTAATAATGATAAGATGGCAGGCGATAACACCCCCGGCAATAAGGGAATGGATTGGTGCAGTAAACGAGACGATCTGTAAAGAAAGAGCAGTTTATATAAAAAGAGGTAACCTGAAGGAATTTGAGGAAATGTGGAGACCTTGGCTGGAAGAGAACGGTTCCCCCCTCTAGTGGGTAAGAATTATAGCTGGGGAGAAGTAAAATTAAAAACAACACCCTAAAATAAAGACATATATATGCCAACTTAGGAAAAACTAGGATTGGGCTGGCCCTGAATCCTCACCGGGGGAGAGAAGAGAGGGGACGGAGGGACCAGTTATATAAAACTAAGGGTGAAGAGATTAGGTATTAACCACACCGTCTATAGCTAAAGAAATAATTCCCCTGATTGGTGGATGTGATCTGAGCATTTTTTCTCTTTTTTTTGGGATGCCGCCTTCCCTCTTTTTTATACAAACAAGATAAGCAATGGGTATATACCTTTTATATTAGCTGTGTGTTACATTAAGATTAAGATATATATAAGGAATAATGTTGATTCCTGAAATTTTTTATAAATGATTTGTTCAATAATCAAATGTGATTAAGAAAAAAGACAAATAAAGAATGAAAATTTAAAAAAAAAAAAAATTATCCTAGCTACACTGGATCCCTCTGCCAGATGCTAACAGACAAAACCTGCATAGAAAAAACACTTTTGACGTGTAATTGCATGCGTTTCCAGGCATATAGCATTTAAAAGCGTATGTGCGTAAACTCATTCTATTGGGTAAAATATTAATTTCTTCTAACCGCTGGCCAATTACACACATATGGACCTAAACTATGCCAATAAGCTCCACTTCAAATGCTTGTTTTGGCAACATTTTCTCCCCCTGAATGCAGTTCTTAAATACGAGTCTAAAGCCTCGTACACACGATCAGTTCATCCGATGAGAACGGTCTGAAGGACCGTTGTCATCGGTTAACCGATGAAGCTGACTGATGGTCCGTCGCGCCCACACACCATCGGTTAAATAACCGATCGTGTCAGAACTCGGTGACGTAAAACACAACGACATGCTGAAAAAAATGAAGTTCAATGCTTCCAAGCATGCGTCGACTTGATTCTGAGCATGCATGGATTTTTAACCGATGGTCGTGCCTACTAACGATCGGTTTTGACCTATCGGTTAGGAATCCATCGGTTAAATTTAAAGCAAGTTGGCTTTTTTTAACCGATGGTTAAATAACCTATGGGGCCCACACACAATCGGTTTTGACCGATGAAAAAGGTCCATCAGACCGTTGTCCTCTGTTTAACCTATCGTGTGTACGAGGCCTAAATGTCACAATGTACCTGGACACATCGACTAAAATAGAGCTGCATTCAAGGACATTAAAAAATAAACACATCTATGATTTAGTTTGCACTTGTGGTTGGGGGGGGGGACATGCAGCTAAGCCATGACAGGGGAGGGATCCCCAGCCTTGGCTATGCTTCTGTGTGCTGTGTGAAGGGGGGCCAATTAGCTCTCAGACCTTTCCTCACTGAGCTCTGCATAACTTCAGCTCTCTGCCCCTTTTTTTCTGACATCTAAGACAAGCTTTATAAATTCTGGACTTTGAAAGGCTGTAGAGAAGAGAAGACTGCAGATAAACAGGTAAAACCAATGTCGAAGGATTTGTTTCATCTTTGTGTATCATCTGATGGCAGTCACTTCACTGGGTATATATAAGGGTTTACAAACATTTTAACTGGAAAATTAGTGAGGCTTGGCTAGATTTAGAAGCTGGGCAGTACTGCTCCTTGCAAAGATTTGCTCTCACACCATGCAGCTAGCTCCAAGTCGGTTTATTTCTGAGTGGAATGTCCCTCTACATGATCTTTTTGAAAGCCTGATATAAATGCAAAATAGACCACACTTTGGGAGTGGAAATCACTAGCTAACTTTAAAAAGTGAGACATAACAACAGCCTTATATATAGCTCAGAAGAAAATCCCAGGTTCCTGCTGCTTTTTCTGCAGAGGTGATAAAGGATTATATCTGTTTGTACAAGATAGGAAACTTTACAGAAAGTGTGGCAAATCTGAAGAATAATTATTTGCTTATAGGCAAATCTATAAAATGTCTGTGTTAAACCTAATAATTAAATACAAAGCAGTCCAAGGTTCAAGTGTTGTATAATTTTGGATTATATTTAAAGGAAATCAGCTGGTCCAGCAAGAATTATTTAGTTCTTTAAAGGAGTTGTAAAGAAAACAATATTTTCACCTTAATGCAATCTATGCTTTAAGGTGAAAAAACATTGGATGCTGCCGGCCCCCTCGAGCCCCCTTTATACTAACCTGACCCCTCGAAAGTCCTGCGCGGTCCCGCGATCCTCTTCGCCCGCTCAGCCTGGCCACTGATTGGCTTGATCGGATGGATTGAGAGCAGCACAGCCATTGGCTGGCACTGCTGTCAATCAAATCCAGTGACGCGGCGCGCTGAGGGGCGGGGCCGAGTGATACAGTGAGCGGCTATGGCCGCTCGCTGTAACACAGGAGCGCGCTCGCTATTACTGACCACCATGCGAGCTCTCGCATGACTGTGGTGAGTAATTGCGGGGAGGACCAGAGACAGCCGCCGAGGGACCCCAGAAGACGTGGATCGGGGCCACTCTGTGCAAAACGAACTGCACAGTGGAGGTAAGTATGATATGATTGTTATTTTAAATTTAAAAAAAAATCATTTACTAACGCTTTAACTACAGTATTTAAAGATGCTGTTAAAGATGAAATCCATGAACTATTACTATTGTATGCTTTAGGCCAGCCATACATGTTTCAAATCTGGGCTGAGATATGAACTGTTGGTGGGCAGGCTAAAAGTACCAACCAGCCTGCCGGATTCTTTTACGATTATCACTAGCAGCGACTAGCAATAAGCACTGTCTTCTCCCAATGAGGAAGGTTACAAGACAATTGTGAAGAGTCTAAGTACTAACCAGTATTCACCAGAGCTCCTGAAGTTGGTGATGAATTTTGAAGCTCTATTTGTAGGGAAAAAGGACGTGAATTGTGTTTGGGGGCAACGTCGCGAGACCGCGCAATTGTCAGTTAAAGCGATGCAGTGCGAATCGCAAAAAGTGCTCTGGTCTTTTGCGTCTGGTCTGGTCCAGCTCTGAAGTGAATAATAACCAGTTTTAAATATGGCCAGATCCACGAAAAGATAATGCTCTATGTAGACGACACTGTTATTATTGGGTGACACAGTGGGCTCCCTGAAGGAAGCCATGACGGTCATTAAAACATTTGGAGAGTCCTTAGGCCTAGTAATCAATTGGAGTATATCCTCGATCATGCTGCTAGACTCTACCCCTGGCAGTCAGGAAACCACACTCCATAACAGCCCGTTCACCCCTCAGTTTAAATACCTGGGAGTATATGTTACCCCACAGCCACAAGATTATGTCTGCCAATTACTAAGCCGTATTAAGGACAAAATGTGTGGTCTAAACTAAAAGTGTCATTGGTAGTCAGAGTAAACCTAACTAAAATGATCTTCATGCAACTCCTTTATGTACTACACAATACACCAATGGTAGTTACACTTAGGGTATTCCTCATCATCAAGATGCTAGATAGACCCCGGGGATTAAATTGGAACAACTCCAAAAATCCAAAGGAAGCGGGGGGGTAGACCAACCCAACCCTTGGCTATATTACATAGCAGCCCAGCTCCAACATATCCAACATATCGGTGTTATCCCCAAGGAGACTATCAGGGAGGGGGACAGAGGAGACCCAACCATGGCTCTTCTTACACAGGTCACAGGAACGCGCAATGTAGCCACTGGTCTGGAAGCACTGGCTTTTGCCAAATCTAATAATCTTTTCCCTACCTATGTCTTAATGCAAAAGGTACAGTATGGAACAAAGTAAGACAGCTACAGGAAGTCACTGGTTTCACTGGCTACAGTCCAATTTGGGACAACCAATACTACAGTCCCTAACATGTGGAGAAGGATGGAAATCCTATGGCAGTGATGGCGAACCTTGGCACCCCAGATGTTTTGGAACTACATTTCCCATGATGCTCCACTACACTGCAGCGTGCATGAGCATCATGGGAAATGTACCAGTAGTTCCAAAACATCTGGGGTGCCAAGGTTCGCCATAACTGTCCTATGGTATCACGCACTTGGGACATATCTTTATTTCAATAGTTTTTATTGAGTTTCAAGTGTGCAAATACAAAATACAAAACAAAAAAAGGTAAGAGAAAAAAGTACAGTAAAATAAGGCACATAGATAGCATTTAAGAAACACTTGCCACCATCACATCAGACGATTCAATTTCTTTGTTGCATAATCTTGGCTGCCCTTCATCCAGTATTGGCTGGGATTCTAGGTGGTACTGCCAACATAGCCCCAGATATAGTCAATCACATACAATCTCTCTAACAGGTCGCAGTAACTAACACCAAGGCGGAAGGGGGACCCCCCAGAATTGTAGCAGTCGTTTAGACTAACCAAGATATCTAGTAAATTACATTCCTTGAATCAACTGAGGCTCATCTTAAAAAAAAAAAAGTCAACCAACATAAACAATAACAAAGAACAATTGCCCTGATCAGCCAAAGTAGAGCTAAGTAGTAATCAGCCGAGTACCACAAACATCGATCATGTGTCTTTCATGTCCAACCTCCAATTTTCCCAGGGAGCCCATAGTTTGAGTACCTCATCATACAGTATTTACCCATTGTCGATGCATGGAGTATTTCGTAAGTACTATGGGCCAGATTCACAAAAGAGATACGACGACGTATCTCCTGATACGCTGTGGTATCTCTGTGATCCGCCCGTCCTAACTATGCGGCTGATTCATAGAATCAGTTCCGCATAGCTAGCCCTAAGATCCGACAGGTGTAATTGACTTACACTGTCGGATCTTAAGGATGCAATTATATGCCGGCCGTTAGGTGGCGAGGCCATTGCGGTCGGCGTAGAATATGCAAATGACTAGTTACGGCGATCCCCGAACGTCCGCGTTACCCGTCGCTCTAACTTTACGTAGTTTCCGTCGAGATACGCGTCGTAAAATTAGGGCTGAGCCCTAGGTGTTCTAAGCCATGTTAAGTATGGCCGTCGTTCCCGCGTCGAAATTTAAAACATCACGTCGTTTGCGTAAGTCGTCCGTGAATGGCGCTGGATGCCATTTACGTTAACGCCGAAACCAATGACGTCCTTGCGACGTCATTTAGCGCAATGCACGTCGGGTAATTTACCCGACGGAGCATGCACAGTATGCTCGGCGTGGGAACGCGCCTAATTTAAATGGTGCCCGCCCCATTTGAATTGGGCGGGCTTGCGCCGAGCGCATTTACGTTACACCGCCGCAAGTTTACAGGTAAGTGCTTTGTGAATCAGGCACTTACGCTGCAAACTTGCGGCGGTGTAACGTAAATGGATTACGTTACGCCGCCGCTGCGTAGCGGAAATGTATGTGAATCTGGACCTATGTGTCTGTACTGTGCTTATAACTTCAGAGATCCCTGGAGCCTCAATGATCTTCCAATATCTAAGAATGACTAAGCGGGTAGCCATCAATATATGCAAAATTACAGTTTGGTATGGTTTGGGGACCACACCCAACTCTAAGGAAAGAATGGCCATACTGGGTTGTAGTGGATAATTAAAGGATGAAATGTCAGCTATTAGTCTTCCCACCTGATCCCACAGTGACTTAATTTTAGTGCAGCCCCATAAAATGTAAATCAGAGTACCCCTGCCTCCACATAGTCTCCAACACTCCAGAGAGATGTCCGAGAATATCTTTGATAATTTATGCGGGGTGAGGTACCAGCGATGGAGTATCTTCTGGTGCATCTCCCTCAGATTAGTGCTTTTTGTAGTAGTGAGCTGTAGTCTGATTGATTTTTCCCAGTATGGAGCTGGGTACTCTGCTCCTATTTCCTGTTCCCATGCCAATTTATTTGGGGTTTTGACCAACTCTTCTTTATCCTGTAATCCCTTATATATAACAGATATACCCTTGGGCCCTTTCATAGGTTGTTGATAGAATTGGGCTATTTTCACCGGAAGATGAGTGAGTGTTTGAGGTTTTTTTTTTCAATAATTGCGATAATTGGACATGTTTATATTGCTCGCTTGCAGGTAATTGAAACTTTTGTTGTAAAAATTGGAACAGCCGTAACTGTGTTAAAAACTGAGTTAAAAATTATATCCTCTAGGGAATTAATACCCTTCTCCCTCCATAGAGTAAGATTAATGTCAGGTACTATATGTTGGACTGCTGTAATAGGAAGATGGAAAGGGATCAGCTTGCCCTCCTATTTATGCGCAGTGCGGAGGTATGCCCAAGCTTTCAGCGAGGCCAGTATAGGCGGCGCTAAGTTCCTGTCCAATGATCTACTATGGTGAGCCCGCTCCAAATTCCTTCCATAATGCATTGGAGCTAGGTTCCATCCACTGTCGAAGCTGAGTCAGAATGGAGGGACATATCTTTACTGGCAGTAAAATGGGATCCTTTCCAGAACTACAGGCTAAATTCGGGCTGCCCAAATCCATGTATTTTCCCTATCTGCAACTATGCCATGCGGTGAGAACACAGGTAGGTGGATTAATCTCCAACCCCTGTCTTCCCCTACATGGCTGAAGTGTCCCACTTTAAGAGTTTTAACCCCAGATCTTATTCCATGCTTATGTCCATATGCCAAAGCAATTTCCCACCTAAAGTAATAACCTGCTGGGAGGGGGATGTGGGTATGTTTGAGGAGGACCAATGGGAGGAGGTACTATGCACCATAAAACTGTGCTCTCTTAATAAAGCGCAACGTCCGTCCCAGCTCTTTATTGTCTTGCGGGTACATTTTACACCTGCCAAACTATACAAGATGGGCATACGAGAAGATGCAGACTGCCTCGATGCTCTGGAGATCACTTATTCACTTACTATGGCGGTGCCCCAAACTGCATCTCTATTGGAAGGGAGTTGTTGCGACCATTAATCAGGTTTTTCAAGTCAACATTCCACTAGACCCCAAACAGTGCATTCTAGGCATACTAGATGACCTCCCAATTGAAGACAATCCTAAGCAGGCCATCACGAGGGCTCTATCCAAGCCCGCAAACTAATTCTCAGAGGCTGGAAGGTTTCCGAGCCTCCCACTCTGAAAGAGTGGGTAACCCAAATGGGTACTACATTGAGACTAGAAAAATTTATTTTCCATCATTGGGGCCGCCTGGGACAATTTGAGTTGGTGTGGTCGACTTGGCTGAATACGCCTGGCCTGATCCCAGTTGATCTTTTTCTGGACATAATTCTCCTTTAACTGCCGCCGCAGAGAAATATGGGGGGGAGCAACTGAGTCAAGGGGAGTTATATATATTTTGGGATTGGAGTGACGGAGGAGAGAAGAGATAAACTGAATGAGGCAATGTGAGGAGATGGTGATTTTGCACAAATGTACATACAATTTATTTTGACTGTAACCTAAACTGTTTGTATACTTCCTATGTGTACTCGTTTCAGCAGCATCTTTTGTAGTCAAGTGTGCAATCAATTTCTTTCTTCCTTATGATAGTTTAATCATATAAGAAAAATATGTAAATTAATGGCCATGCTCAAGCTTCCATTTGGGTAGGGGTAGGGAGGGAAGAAAGGGAGACCAGGGGATAAATTGTTAGAAAGCAGAGCATATATTTTGAAAATAATATGAGCAGGGGGTGAGGAAGAAATTCAAACTTTTCTCAAACTGCAGAAGACAGCAGTAAAAGCTCTGTAGTCGAAGGTATATAAGCCATATAGCCCTAGCGTTCCCATGTAGGGCTTGAAATTGTGATAATGATAGGAGGGAGTTAGCAGTAAAAACATGTCGGAGTTGCGTTCAGGAGGATTTGTCCCAGAAGTTAAAATTTTTAAAAAGTTTAATAAATAAAAAAAATTAAAAAAAAGTCCTGTGTGCTGAAGTGTGTTTGTGTGTGTCAGGCCCCGTACTCACGACCAAACATGTCTGCTGAAACTGGTCTGCAGGCCAGTTTCAGCAGACATGTTTGGTCGTGTGTGGGCGTGAGCGGGCCGAATTCCAGCAAACATTTGCCCGCCGGGCCTTTTCCCAGCAGACAAATATTCCTGGACTTGTTTTAAAACAGTCCGCTGGAATTCTGCCCGCTCGGACATGTACGGTCGTCAGTACAGACCTACCGTACATGTCCAGGCGCCCGCCGTCCCTCGCATGCGTCGAATGACTTCGACGCATGCGTGGAAGCATTTTAAAGGCGGGCCGCCCATGTCGCCGCGTCATTGTCGCGGCGACACCGCGTCATCGACACAGCGACACCGCGGACACGCCCCGCGTATTGTTTACGCGCGGACTTCTGTACGATGGTGTGTACAACCATCGTACAGAAGCCCTCTGGTAGACATGCATGGTGAAAACGGTCCGACGGACCGCTTTCACCATACATGTTTGGTCGTGAGTACCCGGCCTCACTGTCATTAATGGCCCCAAGGCTTAAACAATTCTAGAATAACTCCTGGGCAGGGTGGTTGTTGGTGCCACTGATACATTGGCTCATAAAGAAGCAGGTTGAGTGTTCAAATAAGAGTAGGTGATAAAGCACCAGTGCAAAGAGATGGCCATTATTGGTTTATGAGCTGTGTGTGAGGGAACCCCACTGAATTGAAAGCAGAGTGAAATTGTTTAGATCAGAATTTAAGCATTTGAGTGGCAGCCTGTATTATTCCTATAGTGTGAAAATATACTACAGCGCTATTAACCACTTAAGCCCCGGACCATATTGCTGCCTAAAGACCCAAGGTGTTTTTACAGTTCGGGACTGCGTCGCTTTAACAGACACTTGCGCGGTCGTGCGACGTGGCTCCCAAACAAAATTGGCGTCCTTTTTTCCCCACAAATAGAGCTTTCTTTTGGTGGTATTTGATCACCTCGGCTGTTTTTATTTTTTGCGCTATAAACAAAAATAGAGCGACAATTTTGAAAAAAATGCAATATTTTTTACTTTTTGCTATAATAAATATCCCCCAAAAACATATATAAAACATTTTTTTTCCTCAGTTTAGGGCGATACGTATTCTTGTACCTATTTTTGGTAAAAAAAATCGCAATAAGCGTTTATCGATTGGTTTGCGCAAAATTTATAGCGTTTACAAAATAGGGGATAGTTTTATTGCATTTTTATTAATTTTTTTTTTTTTACTACTAATGGAGGCGATCAGCGATTTTTTTCGTGACTGCGACATTATGGCGGACACTTCGGACAATTTTGACACATTTTTGTGACCATTGTCATTTTCACAGCAAAAAATGCATTAAAATTGCATTCTTTATTGTGAAAATGACAGTTGCAGTTTGGGAGTTAACCACAGGGGGCGCTGTAGGATTTGGTGTACACTGTGTGTGTGTTTACAACTGTAGGGGGGTGTGGCTGTAGGAATGACGTCATCGATCGAGTCTCCCTATAAAGGGGATCACTCGATCGATGCAGCGCCATAGTGAAGCACGGGGAAGCCGTGTTTACACACGGCTCTCCCCGTTCTTCAGCTCCGGGGAGCGATCGCGACGGAGCGGCTATAAACAAATAGCCGCGCCGTCGTCCCGGATCGCTCCCCGAGGGGACCCGACCGCCGCAAGTCGCGGGGGGGTCCCGATCGGACCCCCGACCCACGTCTAGGCAGGGACGTACAGGTACGCCAATGTGCCTGTACGTGTCATTCTGCCGACGTATATGTACATGCGGCGGTCGGGAAGGGGTTAAATAATTAATTCCAGGTGCACCTAAATTAAAAAAACAAATAATACAGCTGCTATCTGGGTGATACCAAATCAAAAACAGTGAAATATATATAATATATAGATGCGCTAATATTAACTTAAAAGTGATAAAATGTACAAACTAATCAGGGAGATAAAATCTCCATATACTGTGAAATGCAACCAAGTCCTTAGATAGTGCACAGTGATTAGCAGAAATCCCAATCAGGAAAACACCTCCTTCAGTATGAATGCTGATCCAGCACTTCACCGCTGTGATCAGATGAACAGGCACTCACAGGCAGGTATTACATGAAAGAAAGAAAACCTCATTGCGCAATATTCGATGACAGATCGTAAATTTAATTTAGAGCATCAGCATATACACTCACGAATCCCCGCTTTCAATAAAGCATGAAACGCCCCTCAGTATGCTGTTTCCTCAGCTCGATCTGATGCACTCGGATTCGATCGCAGGCTCCTCCCTACGCGTTACGTCACAGGCACGCGACTTACTCATGGGTTCCTGCCAGTTCTGACTCCTGACCCCTTCACTGTGAACTGGTAGAACTGGCAGGAACCCATGAGTAAGTCGCGTGCCTGTGACGTAACGCGTAGGGAGGAGCCTGCGATCGAATCCTAGTACATCGGATCGAGCTGAGGAAACAGCATACTGAGCGGCGTTTCATGCTTTATTGAAAGCGGGGATTCGTGAGTGTATATGCTGATGCTCTGAATTACATTTACGATCTGTCATCGAATATTGCGCAATGAGGTTTTCTTTCTTTCTTTCATGTAATACCTGCCTGTGAGTGTCTGTTCATCTGATCACAGCGGTGAAGTGCTGGATCAGCATTCATACTGAAGGAGGTGTTTTCCTGATTGGGATTTCTGCTAATCACTGTGCACTATCTAAGGACTTGGTTGCATTTCACAGTATATGGAGATTTTATCTCCCTGATTAGTTTGTACGTTTTATCACTGTATTATTCCTATGTTGCTGGGCCATTTTTCAGTTTCCAGTGTTGTGATACTTTGACTGACAATTACCCAGTCAAACAACACTGTAACCCAAATTACTTTTATATCCTGGAGGTAGAGAGGTACCGTAGTTAAACAGGATAGATAGATAGATAGATAGATAGATAGATAGATAGATAGATAGATAGATAGATAGATAGATAGATAGATAGATAGATAGATAGATAGATAGATAGATAGATAGATAAATAGATAGATAGCTATATTAAAAAATGATTACAACAATGAAAAACAGACAAGTATTTGCTATAAGAAACTACGTGTTACAAGCTCGACTGAAAGCCATGAATTTTTTATACAATCTTTATGGGAATTCCATGTAAAAACAAACTATACTGAAAAGTCACTGACATACTAGATGATTTTCCTTTTGGGAACTGTTAGAGTTAATATATTCAAACTGCACAGCTAGAATATTCCTCTGGCTGACTAGGAAGAATTATTTTACAGAAACCTGACATAGGAAAAATATGAAAGCTGCCACTGCTGACCTCATTCTGAGTAAAAAGTGTTCATATCCCTCAGGTAGTCTGTAAAAAAACATGTATGTAACAGTACCTGTGGACAAAATCAGTCCCTCTAAAATTAGATTGTATATCAACGATGGTCAGGTCATCCTGAGGTAAAGGGGAACTAGGCATTCCAAATCTGCCAACAATTTGATAATTCACTTTCACTCCTTTTATGCTAATAAATAAACAAATTGCAATTAAATTGTTTGATTAGCAATCATTGTTTGATTGGGTTTGCTTTGGGAATGGTTCAACAAAACTTCAAAGAAGTTCAGATGCTGAACCTGAACATCATTCATCATAGGTGTGCGCAGCCTATTGCATTAGGGTGTGCACCCCAAAGCTCAAACATATTTGCATGTGTACATACAGTATACTGATGGTGTTAGTAGGGCAGTGGACAGTGTCAGTAGTTTTTTATTTTTAGCTTTGGTGAAATATCAGGGGTCTATTTCTGTGCATTACTGCACGCTTAACGCAGTATATTTCTGTGCATTACTGCATGTTTAACGCAGTATATTCCAGTGTGTTACTGCACGTTTAATGCAGCATATTTCTATGCATTAGTGCATGTTTAACGTTGTATATTTCAGTGTGTTATGTGCCGTTTAATGCTGTATTTTTCTGTGCGTTAGTGCAGGTTTAACTCGGGACAATCTGCACCACACAGGGTGATTAGGGTGTGCCCAGGCACACCTGGCACACCCTGTGCGCACGCCTATGTCATTCATATAATTGGGAGCCAAATCAGATAAATAATAATGCAAAAAAAATACCAAGGAGGGAGGGCACTGTGCCAATGTGAAAACAAAAATTGTCCAGGAGCAGTGATTTTTTAAATGCTCAAATTGAATGCCCAATTCCTTTAAATAACATGGCTAGGGGTGTCCTGCTTGTGAATGGGGCACATATCTGTGACATTTACAAAGGAAAAACTGTCTCAAATTGTTGGCATATGGCATTTCCCTGCCAGCTTCTTAAAAAAAAGCAAAAGAAAAACACACAGATTCCTCCAGGGGTCTGTTATTTATTTTGGGGGACTTTCAGAGGGGTCTGTGTGCTGATTTTTTTTTTTGTCATAAAAAAAATATATCAGGGAGACATGTAGTCTGAAACTGTTGGGAATTAGTTATAAGCTTTAACATGAATAATTGAGTACTGTGATCAGTGGCCGCCCATCCATTAGGGGCACACGGGAGCCGCCCCCCTTTCCATGTGTCCGACCCCCTAAACTACATACATGGCATTGGAATTATGGATTCCAATGGCAGGGGTGTGTTTTTTGGAAGCAGGTGATTAGAGGCTCTAATAGGCTTTAAAAATGGTGGGCTCCACCCAGTTGTGTGACAGTAGCAAATTAATATTCTCTATCGCCACGGCTGATCCTCCTCCCGGCCAAACAGGAAGCAGATCTTGAGACACATCATCCGATTGTCTGAAAGGACAGATGATCCAATTGGATGCCTAGGAGCAGGAGCCACGCGATGGAAGCCGCCAAAGCCGAGCAGGAGAGAACACAGGAGCTGCTACCCGCAACATGCCCTTTGCCCACCGCTGAGGAGGAGAGGACACAGGAGCCACGTAAGAGAAGAAAAGAAACGGCTGCACATCCAGAGATACCGATTGCCTTTTATTGATCACCGTGATGACACCAAAGACACCAACATGAAGTCATGTAGATGCGTTTCACACATACTTTTTGTGCACAAGATGTATGTGTAAAATGCGTCTACGTGACTTCATGTTGGTGTCTTTGGTGTCATTACGGTGATAAGTAAAAAGCAATTTGTATCTCTGGATGTGCAGCTGTTTCTTTTCTTCTCTTACAAGTTTCCCACGGAGGCGGGCTGGGGCTGGCACTCACAGGTCCCGTACACACGACCGGATCGATCCGCTGGGATTGATCCGTGGATCAGTTCCAGCAGATAGATCCGGTCGTGTGTACGGCCTAGCAGACATTTTCAGCCGGATAAAAATCCAGCCGAGGAATTCCCAGCGGATAAAAATTTCTTAGCATGCTAAGAAATCTATCCGCTGGAATCCAGTCCAGCGGACTGATCCGGTCGTCTGTACAGACTCACCAGATCAGTCCGTCCGCTCCCATCCCTCGCATTCGTCGTAATGATTCGACGCATGCGTGGAAGTATTTACCTTCCAGGGTCGCGCACGTCGCCGCGTCATCGTCGCGGCGACGGCTCGGCCACGTCACCGCGGATGTATTCCGCGGGAAATTCGATCTGATGGTGTGTACAGCCATCAGATCCAAATCCGCCAGAGGATTTATCCGCTGGAAACGGTCCGGCGGACCGTTTCCAGTGGATATCCTCTCGTCTGTACGAGGCCTAAGAGACATTCCACTTAGGCTTTCATCATACACTTGTAGCAGCATTTTTTTTTTCACAGGAGCCGCGCTGCCCGACGCCGAAGCAGAGGAGGAGAGGATACAAGAGCCGCTGCCTGCAACCCACCCCCTGCCCGCCGCAGAAGCCGAGGAGGAGAGGACACAGGAGCCACTGCCCGCAACCCGCCCGCTGCCCGTAGGAGCCCACAATCCAGCCGCCACCTAGATGGGATATGTGCCGGGGAAGGGAGGGTGTCACTGACTGACTGACTAACCAACAGGGGGTGGTTGTTTGCCGCCACCCCCCCCCCCAAAAAAAAACACCAGCCACTACTGACTGATACTTTTTTTTATTTTGCACTAACATCCAAATTTTCAGGATGAGCTTTCTTTGGGTACCCTTTTCTTCAAGGTCCATGCAGTACTAGTACACAAAGTTTTAGCAGAATGTTAGGTAAGACAATCTCTGTTAAAGGGACATGCTGGAAATCTTTTATTGATCAGTGGTTGCTGTCAGAATACAATGTCCCAGTGGAGGAGATTCCTCCATCCCACTGGCTGAACAAAAAGAAACTAACAGTGAGTGACCAGCTTTAGATGGGGGCGTGGTCCGGACATGCAGCAGTGAAGACGTGCTTGTCTGGAGCTCCGGCGCTGACACCTTGATTTTCTACTTTATTTGCCTAATATCGCCTGATTTCCTCCCAGAACCATGCAGAAGCTCTCTAGCAAGTCTCTCCCCAAGCCGGGCACCCAGTCGGGGTCCATCAAGAGGTTCCTTGCCGCGGAACCAGAGGAAACGGAGGCTATGGACGGCCTAGGCCGTTCTCCACGTGGAGTGTCCTCCGGCGCGGGCCCCGCCTCCCGCCGACAGTCAGAGCGGAGACGCCATTCTCCGGCATCGTCGGCTTATTCAGAGGCAGACGGCAGTGTATCCAGACTGTCTGAGGGCACGACACTAGGGGAAGGTCTGCTCACCAGATCGGAGCTGGTATCTATGTTCCTGAGCCTGTAACGGACTATCAAAAAGGAGATATCGGGAGTGAGAGCAGACCTGTCACAGGTATTGGAAAGGGTGGAGGAGTCAGAGCTGCGTCTAAATAGACACGCGACCGCCATTAGAGGCCTGCAGGCATCAACTAGAGCCCTCACAATCGCACATAGGATGGCCCTCTATAAAATCGAGGACCAAGAGAACAGAAACAGGAGGAATAATGTGCGCAACAGAGGCCTGCCGGAGGCGACTGGCGACAACGACCTCCTCCCTTCTGTTCGTGGAATTTTCAACGGCCTGCTGGACCACGAAGCTGATCATCCTCTTAAAATTGACAGAGTGCATAGAACCTTGCGTCCCCGGAACCTCACTTCGGACACTCCGAGAGATGTCATCTGCCGCATCCATTATTATGATGAAAAAGAGCAGATTAGGCCAGGGAGAAGACCCCTCTGGACTTTGATGGTGCCTCCCTGCTGTTTTTTCCAGATCTCGCCAAAGAGACTCTTGACCGCCGCAGAGCACTGAAACCGCTAACTGAGAAGCTCAGGGCGGCTTCTATTAACTACCGCTGGAGCTTCCCTGCAGCCCTCGTAGCACACCGTGATGGTAAGACCGCTATCCTCCGCTTTCCAGAGGACTTGGAGAAGTTCTGTTTGGATGTCAACATATCCCCTCCGGAACTCCCAGGCTGGCAAGACACCATTCCCGCCTTACCTGCGCCCACTGAATCGCAGTGGCAAAAGGTCAACCGTGGACGTCGATCCGCTGCTACAGAATCCTCTTCACAACCATTCTGAGTCTTTTCCGGAGTGATTCTCCACTGCAAATCCTTTGTTTCTCTCCAGCACAGCGCTTCTCAACCTGGTTCTGTTTTTTACTTTTAATTTTTTGTTTTTTACTAACTGATTTTTTTGTTTTTTTTTGGCTCCTACAAACTTGTTAGCTCTCCTCATTTGGGTGCCCTAAGAACTGTTGTCCCTTATTCCTGGGATGATTGCTCGAAGTTTCTAGCCCCTTTGCGTGGTTAAGTGGAGGTGTCAGGTTTTGTTAATGTTTTTCTTTTATTTTGAATGTTTTTATTCTTGGTTGTCGGCGCCGGGGCGCCGTTGCAATGATCGCACCGCTTTTCGGTGCTTTCCGTTGTTTACCTGCGCCCCCGCGCTCCCCCTACCGGGGCCCCCGTGTAGTCTTTCGCCCACGTGCCTCTACCCTATATAGGGTTGGTGGCGCTGGGGTGCCGGAGTACCCGCATGCCCCTGTGGTGCACGGCAGAATTATGCGTGCACATAAATACCCTCATCAGGGGGATGTGTTACAGTCTGATATTGATGTGTTTTTTCTTGCTCTCTCTCTCTCTTTCTTTTTCTTTTCTTCTTCTTGCCCCTTTTTCCCCACCTCTGTTCCCCATCTCAGGTGCATCTCATCCCGGTATGTGATCAAGAGTCCTCTCACTCGACCCCTATGGCCACGCTGAACCTGATTTCTCTCAACGTTCGGGGCCTGCGCGCCCCAGGTAAGAGACATAATTTATATCGTGAGTTGGACCGCCTGCGAGGTGATATCGTTCTTCTGCAGGAGACCCACCTCACGCATACTACATCTGTGAGACTCTTCTCCCCGCAATATCCCACTTGGTTCTATAGCCTGTCGGATGTTCATAAAGCCAAAGGCGTGGCCATAGGGTTTCGTAGGGGTACCTCTTTTATATTGGATTCTATGCTTAGCGATGACCTGGGTCGTTTCTTGTTTCTACGAGGTAGCCTGGGTAGCATGCCCTGTACAATAGCGACTTTGTATGCCCCTAACCAGGCTCAGACCTCTTTTATTACTAACACTCTTGTTAAATTAAAGGACTTTGCCCGTGGGTGTATTCTCCTTGCTGGAGATTTTAATGCCCCGATGGAACCGCCCATTGATACGTCCTTAGGATGGTCCTGCATATCACAAAGAAGGTTGGCGTCTCTCCGTAAACGCTTTCATGAAGCTCAATTAGTTGATGTTTGGAGGGTGATGCACCCCCGGGTAAAAGATTATACACATTACTCCCCTTTACATAATTCCTACTCCAGGATAGATTATATCTTTATTGACCACCACCATCTTTCTCTCCCCAAAGCATCGTCTATTGATACCTCCCCCATTTCAGACCACTCCCCGGTAACCCTTACACTGACTATCCCCTCGATTCCCTGTAGAACCAACAGCTGGAAGCTGAATGATACCCTACTCTCTGAGGAAATTGATAGGAAACTACTCACCGCTGAATTAGCCCAGTTTTTTGAGGAAAACACACACCCGGATGTCTCACCGGGTATTCTCTGGGAGACCCATAAGGCCTTTATGCGGGGCAAGCTTATTGAGTTAGGTTCTAGGGGAAAAAAAGAACGTATTGCTCAACAGGAGGTGTTACTTCATGAGATAGAGGCCTTGGAAAGGCAGCACAAAGTTAGCTTATTACAATCGGTGTTCCAGGCTCTGACCCAGAAGAGAGAGGAGTTGAAAGCCCTCTTTCATTTGGAGCAGAAACAGCGCTTTCGCGTAGTAGCCCAAAGGTTGCATGAATGGGGCAACAAGCCTGGACGTCTTTTGGCCCGTTCCCTGCAACAGCAAAAATCAGCAGCCTTCATTGCTAAGATAAAAACTCCTTCTGGATCTTTAGCACATGAAACCTCTGCAATTGCACGGGAATTCCGTACGTTCTATCAAAAGCTATATCATGTACGCGATATGGCTGATGATGGAGTCCTTAGATCCCAACGCATTAGTGACTACCTCTCTCAAGCTAAAATTCCCAGACTTTCTGCGGAAGTGTTGTCTGCTTTGGACGGAGAGTTCTCTCCCTCTGAGTTGCGCGTTGCTTTAAAAGCCATGGCAAATGGTAAGGCTCCTGGCTCTGACGGCTTTTCCGTGACATACTATAGATCCTTCGTGAAACTTTTGATCCCACGCTTGACCAATTATGCAAACGCAGTCTCGGAGGACAGCCCTTTCCGCTCTGAAACCCTTCACGCACATATAACAGTTATCCCCAAACCCGGTAAAGACCCCTGCAACTGTGGTAGCTATCGTCCCATCTCCCTTTTAAATCTAGATGCTAAATTATACGCTAAAGCTATTGCGAATAGACTCCTTCCCCTTCTCCCACATTGGGTAACTAGTAATCAAACCGGATTTATACCCGGTAGGGAGGCGCGGGATAATTCCCTTCGCACTCTTCTCTAGATGTCTCATGTTAGACGGTTCCCCCAGCCCACCCTTCTGCTGTCCACGGACGCTGAGAAGGCGTTTGATAGGGTGGACTGGGGGTACCTGATGGCCATGCTCTCTCAATTTGGTATTAGTCCCTCCCTTTATTTCACGCATCTCGGCCCTATACTCATCGCCCACGGCTCAACTCCGTATAAATGGCACATTGAGCGAATCCTTTACACTTTACAATGGCACTCGACAAGGTTGCCCTCTTTCCCCCATCCTGTTTGCGCTATCCCTTGAACCTTTCCTTTCCACAATTAGACATGACCCAAATATTCGAGGTATCACGATAGGAGACGTGGAACATAAATACGCCGCTTACGCGGATGATATTCTGTTTTACGTCCAACAGCCTGTAACAACCCTTCCTAACTTAATGTCAGCTTTCTCTGCCTTTAGTGACATTTCTAATTTTAAGATAAATATGACGAAGTCGGAAATTCTTAACGTTACTGTCCCGCCCCAGATTGTATCCCAGCTAAAAGGGTCCTTTCCTTTCACTTGGCAAGCACGGTCTCTTAAGTACTTAGGCATATTCCTCACATCTAACCCAGCCTCCCTGTTTCGTACTAACTTTATCCCCCTATTAAACTCGATCAGATCGGACTTACAAAAATGGTCCAACCTTGCACATTCCTGGTTGGGGAAAATTAGTGTCGTGAAGATGAACATTCTGCCCAGGCTATTATTCCTGTTTCAGATGATCCCATTTGGGATCCCTGTGGGTTTTTTCACGTTGCTGAGATGACTGATTTGTAAATATATTTGGAATAGGAGACGGCCCAGGTTAGCTAGGTCCGTTCTGGTGAGGTCTAAGAGGGAAGGAGGCCTTGCCCTCCCAGACATTAAAAACTATTTCCTGGCAGTTGTCCTGAATAGGATATCGGACTGGAAGTTTAACAAACGAACTAAACTATGGGTGACCTTAGAAATGTCTCTCTGTGGTACGGATCCTTTCACGCAAATGTGGGTGCCCAGGAAATGCCGTTCTATGGCGATGCATACTTCACCGATTACCCGCTCAACTCTCATGGTTTGGGACTCGTTATGTAAATCTCAACACTGGTTGTTTAATTCACCCCTCATGCCCTTATCTGGACATAATTATTTTCCACCCGGAAATTTACAACCCTCCTCTCTTAAATGGTCCTTGGGAAATGTGACCCACCTACATCATGTCACTACTTCTACTGGGGTTGCCTCTCTCTCTGACCTTCTGGGTTCCTCTACAACTTCACCCTTAGACCATTGGAAATACCGTCAGCTGTCTGCATTCGTACGTTCTCTTCCTAAACCTCTCCGGGATTTCAATGAGCTGACACCGATTGAAATTGCCTTTGCTGAGGACCAACCTGTTGAGAGACCCCTGTCTTATTTTTATAAAGCCCTTCAATCACTTTCCTCCACGGGGCAACCGGCATTCTTACATAAATGGGAACAAGACCTACACAAAGATTTTTCAGAGTCCCAAAAATCTACTATTTTATACCTTGCTCATACCACCTCGCTATCCTCCAGGATGGCAGAAGTTAACTATAAACTGCTTGCTAGATGGCACCTCACCCCAGTTGTACTTCACGGAATCTTCCCTCAGGTGCCCCCCCTCTGCTGGCGGGGCTGCGGAGAAAGAGCGACACACGCTCACGTATGGTGGTACTGCCCCCTTATCCGACCTTTTTGGTGTTCTGTTTTGGGTTTGATGAAAGACATCCAGGGTTTTGAAACCCCTGGGGATCCATGGGTTGTGTTGTTACATTGTACAGACAAACCAGTTAGACCGTATAGAAAATCTCTTACACCTCATTTACTGAATGCCGCTAAGTCCCTCATCCCTAGGTTTTGGAAACAGGCGACCGTACCCACGGTACGCCAATGGTTAACGGAAGTAGACCATATTTATCACATGGAAGACCTCACGCATTCCCTTAGAGCTTCAGAAGACCTCTCACGCAAAATATGGTCTGACTGGTTTGCCTTCAAGTTTACCTCTGCCTATGCAGACATAATGTCTCACTCGGTCTGATTTGATTGTGTAGCTCTACTGAATGGTTGTACTATTAACATATGGAGTGTACCTGAGATGGGTTCCCCCTTTCCCCCCTTCTCTCTTCTGCTTTTTTCCTTTTCCCCCCTTTCTCTTTCTCTTGCTTCTTTTTCACTCTATTGTCTCTGTTTTCTCCTCGGTCTCTAGGCCGCTATGTCTCTCTCTCAAAGAGGCAGTCTGGATATTGTTGTTTAGATTCGCTATTTTAGGTTAAATGGCTATTGTGTTGTTTTTCGGATCATAGATCCTCATATGTGGGGTGTATACCATTGTGTCGCTTTTCACCCCCAGTCCCAGCCCCTGAGTCTGCGAACGTTATTTGGGTTGGGGGGTCTGATTGCACCTTTGTTTATTGTTTCACCCTGGATATTAGTGCTTGACTGACTGTCACTGCTCTTTTGTTTTGCTTTCTTTTTCTGTATCGTATACTTTTCAATAAAAACTTATTGAACAACCAGCTTTAGATGTTATGCTAACCCTCTGGCCTATGGGAATTTTACGTATGGTTTAGTTATTCTGCACTCACCCAACTAACTATATAATCAATACCATAAAAATGTATTCTGTTCCCAGTCGATGCTTGTTACAGGGAAACACATCGGTTGGAGAGAATCTTGTGACGTCACCACGCACAAGTTGGCAGCTTGATAGCTTGTAGCTGTGTGTTTGTATGTTTCTTCGGTTTGGAGTGGACCGGGTGGAAGTTTACAGTTGATCACTGTTGATATCAGGCAAGTCTGACCCCTATAAATTGGTGTCCATCAAATTCGGTAAGAGGCCAAGTGGGTTTTTTGCTTTTTTCCTCATCTGGATTTTAAACATCTGACCCGTTACCATTGTAGATTGTGAAAAGCGGCATTAGAAGCGTCTCTCAGTATCACCTGGTTTTAAATCCAGCTCTGCTTCTGTTGGGACCTTTTATAACAAACACATTCCTTGTGTTTTTTGCCGAACTCTTACCCCCTTTTTATATTTTTTATGTTGTTTGGGACTTTATTTAAACAAGTTCAATTAATTTATCTATTTTTATTATCTTATTCACTTGATATATAGTTTTTTTTGTTTGCACTCTAATCTAACATTTTTTTTGTTTATCTTATTCACTTGATATATTTTATTGGGTTTGCACGATTTTGTATAAATGTGTTTTTGGGTTTTGCACAATATCTTTTTGTGTATATATAAGCTCTGGAAATGTTGACTTTACTAGATGCAAGAAAGTTGTAAAACCAAAAGATAACAAAATGGCAAGGCAACTAAAATTCAAAAGAGGAGGTCATAAATGGCAACCCCTGCATTTGTTTCATTACAGATTTATCCAAAAACCCAACTGAAATTTCAGTTTAATTGTGAGTGTGTAAAGTATTTCAGTTTTCTTTCTTTAGAAAGAAGCCACAGCCTAAACAGAATATCCTATCTCCTGCTAGCATGCTCCAGAGAGAAACCCATGCAATCTGTTGGTAAGGAGTGATCTCTCTGCAGAGGTCCAACACACTCCTTGTGGAATCAGAGCTAGAGCTGTACAAAAACTATGCGGCAAAATGTATGCTGATTGCATAGATAAAAGTGTGACACTTAAGAACACAAACAGGAACAGGGAGCGAGTCTACCCTTTGCTTTATTCTACTCTCTACGCTATCCCTGCACATTACATACCACTGCCCTCCGTTTCAAGAAAGGGTTCTCTATTTCTCCTCCATATGTGTAGGCTGTGAGCAGCCTGTCGGTAAAAACTCCTTGGTGCTTGATCTCAACTGACAGGATGTTAGAAGTGTTCCCCCACTGGTCATTCTAGCTTGCTGCTGCTGCTAGAGAGGAGAGAGCACCAGAGCCGCCATCTGGAATTATGGGGCCCCTTACACAGATTCAGGCATGGGCCCCCTGGAGCAGAGAACCGGGGGGGGGGGGGGGGGTCTGCCACGAATTGAGAAGCGGTGGGGTGCTGCCGCTAATTGAGAAGCGGTGAGGGCCGTGAATTGAAAAGCGAGGGGGTGACCTCTGGGCCCTTTAATAAAAAGAAAAAAAGAAATCATTTTTTTTATATATAAAAAAAAAGGGGGTAGCCATCTGGGGCCCTGAGGACCTCCAGGCCCCTAGGGACCTCTGGGCCCTTTAACAATAATAAAAAACAACTATCTATATATATATATATATATATATATATATATATATATATATATAAATAAATAAAAATATTTATAAAAAAAGGGGGGTTCCATCCGGGGCCCTGGGAACCTCTGGGCCTTTTAATAAAAAATATATTAAAAAAATATGTTTTTTTCTTTACCAAATAATTTTTTTACTATTTTTTTTTTTTTAAAAAGGAGGGTTGCCATCCGGGCCCCTTACAGGTGTACTGCCTGTACCCCCCCTGATGGCAGCCCTGGAGAGCACACTATGTATGCATGGTGTTTGAACAAGCTAGAGTGCCCGCTGGGTGTGCATATTTAACACCAAGCCTGAGCATTGAGGTGTTTTTGATGATAGGCTGTACACATACATATGGAAGGGGAAAAGGGGCACCATTTTTCCCGGCTGAGTAGTAGTATGTAATGTGCTGGGATCCCAGGATGCATTGAGGTTTTGTAGGAGAAAAGCAGGGAAGGAAAACTAACCATTTAGGCTGGACTGGTGTAGCAAAGTAGAGAGACTGGGAAAAAAAGGACAAAAAGTAGAAGGCAGAAGCCAATTAAAGACAGGAAACCAAGGGCAACCAGGAGGCTAAAGGTGAGAATGACTAAAAGGCAGATTAATCAGTAAAAAATGGAAATAGATGCAAGGTTTGTAAGATAGTCAGCAATAATAGCAGCCAAAGATGAACATAAAATTAACAGGGGGTGAGGAAGAGGTGTGAGGTCCTATTAAACCCAAAGCCAAAAATGTAATATATTACAGCTTACGAGTCATCAAATGTGGTGGTAGCATTAGTTTTATTTTTTTTTGGCTTTTTCCCCTCTGATTTCATTTGGTGATCTGACCAGTAACACACCTCCTGTAGTTGATTTTCCCCAGTCTAGATGAAGGAGCACAGGGGGAGAAGCATTATCAGTCCAGGGGGTGGGGAATGTTATATGCACTAGCAGATTTAAATACACTAACACATTGAAGCCAAACTCCAACTAATACTTTATAAGGTGAATAAAGGTTTTACATAACTAAAAATGGATCATTGTAAGCACAACTGTCAGAGTTGAATGGTTTTTATCATCCCTGTAACGGATACATCTGAAAAAGAGCTTGTTCTTTAAACAAACAATAGGCTTATGCAAGAAATCCCAGTTAATAAATTGTACAAAAAATGTAAACACACAAATGATTGTACGATTTTCTAACCACTAATGACCATCCTGTGGTAGTCAATATCTACTACATACCTGACAAATACTGAGGGAATATGATGGAATACTTTTGTTGTTTTCTCACATGAACGAACAATTTTCTACATGTTCATATGATGGTCCCCCGTTGAAAATCAATGTAGCATTAACGTGCATGAGAAGAAAATGAAGAATGTAGTGTGTGTGTGACCCTTTTTCCATGCCCTCTTAATCAGTACAAAGGGTTGGAGCAAGGGTAGGCAACCTTTTGAGCACAGTGTGCCAAAAATGTTTTCAAAGAAACTGAGCTTACAGATTTTATAACAAAAACAATTCAACTCCACACTCTCAATTACAAAAATGATTTTTTATAAAGTAAATACTGTAAACTACAGTGGTGGGACAGATGTGCAGGAGGTACAGTGGTTGGACGGATGAGAAGGGGGTTCAGCAGTGGACAGAAAAGCAGGGGGGTAAAGTGATGGGGCAGATGAGCAGGGGGTTACAGTGGTGGGACAGATAAGAAGGGGGTTACAGTAGTGGGAATGATGAGAAGGAGGTTACAGTGGTGGGAAAGATGAGCAGGGGGGGGGTTCAGTGTTAGGGCAGAGGAGAAAGAAGGTACATTGGTGGGATGGATGAGCAGGGGGTTACAGCAATGGGGCAGATAAGAAAGGGGTACAGAGGTGGGGCAGATGTGCAGAGGGGTGCAGAGAAGAAAGGAGGTACAGTGGTGGAACACATGAGCAGGGGGTCAGAAGAGCAGGGGGAACAGAGGTGGGACAGATGTGCAGGAGGTACAGTCGTGGGGCAGATGACAAATGGGGTTATAGTAGTGGGGCAGATGAGCAGATAAGTTCAGTGTCAGGACAGATGAGAAGATGGTTCAGTGGTGGAGCAGATGTGCATGGAGGTACAGTGGTAGGGCAGATGAGAAAGGGGGAACATTGGTGGGGCAGATAAGCAGGGTGGTACAGTGGAGGGGCAGATGAGCAGAGAGATACAGAGGTGGGGCAGATGTGCATGGTAGTACAGTGGTGGGGCAGATGTGCAGGGGGTTACAGTGGTGGGGCAAATGAGAAAGGGGGTAAATTGGTGGGGCAGATAAGCAGGGTGGTACGGTGGTGGGTCAGATGAGCAGGGGGGGTTACAGTGGTGGAGCAGATGAGCAGGGGGGGTTCAGCATTGGGGCACAAAAACAGGGGGGTAGAGCAGTGGGGCAGATGTGAAATGAGGTGTATTGTTGGGGCAGATGTGCAGTGGGGTTACAGTGGTGGGACAGATGAGCAGAAGGGACAGTGATCTGAAGTGTGGAGTTGCAGAAATTGGGGCTAATCTGAGACTTGAGAGTGCAGGATGTTAATTTATCACTACTAAAGTAGTTTACAGCATTTACCTCATAAAAAATAATTTTCGTGATTAAGAGTGTAAAGTTGACTTTTTTGTTATAAAATCGGTTTGCTCAGCTTCTTTGAAAACATTTTTCGGCACACTGTGCTCAAAAGGTTACCCAACCCTTTGTACTGATTAAGAGGGTGTGGAAAAGGGGTCACACACACTACATTCCCTCCACCTCTATGGTGGCACGTCAACAACTTACTGTACGCAAGCCTAAAGCAGAACTGCCGGATGTTCAATATTTATCAAATGGATAACGAAGGTGTTGATTTGGAACAACGTACATATATTGGTAGAACATTGGTGAACGATCTTTTAATTTTTAATCATGTATTCCCTGCATTACTGGCCAAATCAGCAGATGAATCTAGAAGAAAGGAAGCCTAAAAAAGAAAACTTATTCAGCCATCACATCTTGATAAGCTGCAATATAATGGAGGTGGGAGGTGGGGCATAAAATGTTTTTTTTGATTGTTGTATTTTAGTGTAAAGAGTTCTTTTTTACCCCAGCTCTCATATTTAAGAGGACCTGTCATGCTTTTTTCTATTACAAGGGATGTTTACATTCCTTGTAATAGGAATAAAAGTGACACAATTTTTTTTTTAAAGAACAGTGTAAAAGGTAAAATAAATAATTAATTGCGCCCCGTCCTGCCGAGCTCGTGTGCAGAAGCGAACGCATACGTGAGCAGCATCCGCATATGAAAATGGTGTTCAAACCACACATGTGAGGTATTGTCACGATTGTTAGAGCGAGAGCAATAATTATAGCCCTAGACCTTCTCTGTAACTCAAAACATAAAACCTGTAGTTTTTTTTAAACGTCGCCTATGGAGATTTTTAAGGGTAAAAGTTTGTCTCCATTCCACAAGCAATTTTGAAGCGTGACATGTTGGGTATCAATTCGGCGTAACATTATCTTTCACAATATAAAAAAAATTTGGCTAACTTTATGTTGTCTTATTTTTTTATTAAAAAAAGTGTATTTTTTCCAAAAAAAGTGCGCTTGTAAGACCACTGCGCAAATACGTTGTGATATAAAGTATTACAATGACCGCCATTTTATTCTCTAGGGCAGTGGTCTCCAAAATGCGGCCGGGGGCTTGATTTTATCCGGCCCTTGGGACACCATTTCATCAACTGATACTAACATTGACGCATAATTCCTCCCACTGACACCAAAGACGGGACACAATTCCTCTCAATTATACCAATGATGGGGGAGAAATTCCTTGCAATGACAGCAACGCTGGAGCACAATTCTTCGTAATGACACCAACAATGGGGCTCAATTCCCCTCAATGACACCAATGATGGGGGGACAATTCCTCACAATGACACCAACAATGGGGCATAGTTTCTCTCAATGACACCAACAATGGAGCCCAATGACATCAGTGATGGGGCACAATTCATTTCAATTATACCAACAATGGGGCACAATTCCTCCCAATGACACCAATGATGGAGCACGATTTCTCTCAATGACACCAACAATGGGGCCCAATGACACCAATGATGAGGCACAGTTACTCCTAATGAAACAAACAGCGGGGCATTATTTTTTCCCAATGTTGGGACCTTTTCACTGACTACTGTCTGGCCCTCGTAAAGTCTGAAGGACAGTAAACTGGCCCTTTGTTTAGAAAATTTGGAGACCCCTGCTCTAGGGCGTTAGAAAAAAATTGTATAATGTTTGGGGGTTCTAAGTAATTTTCTAGCAACAAAAATATGTTTTTAACTTGTAAACATCATTAGCCAGATTCTGGTAGGGGCGTGCATCTTTAAGGCGGCGTAGCGTACCGTATTTACGCTACGCTGCCTTAAGTCAGAGAGGCAAGTACTGTATTCACAAAGTACTTGCCTGCTAACTTACGGCGGCGTAGCGTAAATGTGGCCAGTGTAAGCGCGCCTAATTCAAATGAGGATGAGGGGGCGTGTTTTATGTTAATGGGGGGGTGACCCGACGTGATTGACGTTTTTTAGGAGTGGCGCATGCGCCGTCCGTGTATATTTCCCAGTGTGCATTGCTCCAAAGTACGCCGCAAAGACGTATTGGTTTCGACGTGAACGCAAATTACGTCCAGCCCTATTCACGGACGACTTACGCAAACAACGTAAAATTTTCAAATTTCGGCGCAGGAACGACGGCCATACTTAACATTGACTAGGCCAGCTATTTGATGGAATAACTTTACGCCGGAAAATGCCTTACGTAAATGGCGTACGGGCGCACGTACTTTCGTGAATCGGCGTATCTAGGCATTTACATATTCTACGCCAAACTCAACAGAAGCGCCACTTAGCGGCCAAAGGAAAAATTGCACCCTAAAATACGACGGCGCAGGCCATCGTATCTTAGCTAGGTTTAAGTGTATCTCAGTTTGAGCATACACTTATATAATGTGAAATATTCAGCGCTGGAAAAAATTAAATTGAAATAAAACTAACATATGCAAGCCAGCACTGAGGATGAATTCATAAAAATTTCCCAAAAGACATAAAGTGAAGAAGTGCAGCGCAAATTAATAAATATATATAAACATTATATATGCACAGAAAGTGAATATATGCACAAGCAAGTGATAATTAAATGTCCATGTGTCCAAACAGTCCTTATGCAAATGTATCTACAAAAGGACAAATCCAGCAGGAGTGTAGGTGAAAGAGCATCGATAGGGAATCCACCACAGCATGCAAGATGGACTCTCACCTTAATGCTTCGACCCGTGAAGGTCACAAAGCATATCAGAAGTAATCTCAGTTACATCAGATCTCCAGAGGAAACATCATACCATGGATGGTACCAGAAGTCACCCATACATAGAAAAAAGCAAAGAGGAATCTAGTGCTCTCCATATAAACAGGTTTTATTGCTGCATAGAATAGTACAAAAATGGGCACTCACATTTAAAAACACTCATAAGCCGAGTGTATGCTGTCACAGCGTGTCAAGAATCACAATGGCGACGATCGCGGTGACGTCCTGCGTAGCTCCTCCCTTTATGTACGCGTTACGTCCCGTGGGCGGGACTTCTTCAGCGTCAAGCATACACTTAAACTTAGGACGCCGCAGATTCCGAGTTAGGTCGGCGTATCTACTGATACGCCGGCCTAACTCTCTCTGAATCTGGCTACATATCTAAAAAAAGAGGCTTGGTCCTTAAGTGGTTAATACCTATAATAAAGGGCCACGGCCTATTGAATCCGCAGCTTTTTGAGTCGATGGTGATAATTTTACTATTGTGAGTTCTGCCTACTGTCCCATAAATGCTTGCTTTTGATTTAATACTGCTTTAATAAACTGACAATGTTCATCTGAGTAAAACTCAGGAAATAAATACTTGAGCAGCAATTATTAGAAAACAGAATTTTGCAGAAGACTTTGCTAGATGATCAATCCCTAGGAAAGGAACATCATGACTAATAGACAAGGGAATGACAGAAGACAGACTCTATGTATATGGATAGAGAGATTTGGGAGTTCCCATAGTCCCGTGACTAGGCACATTTCTAAATTGAGACGAGACAGAACCTTTCAGTAAGATTCTAGCAATAGCAAACTCCACGTGATATAATCATATGTGCTAGAAGAGTAATTTATGTAAAAATGTTCCCATGGTAGATAGTTCAACATCGAAAACTATTCAGCAGCAAAAGGCATCCTTAAAATTTCATCAGCTTGTGGAAATGATTTCTAAAAAGTCAGATGCGAGAATTTACACATCTAGGTTCTGCTTTCTACACTGCATAAAGGTATTCCCTTTAGTGATTATAACACATTCTCGCCCTTACAATACTGATATCTCTGCGCATGCAGATAATTACTGCAAAGCCTAGATAGCTGCCCAGGGATACATTGGGTATTCCATCTTATTACTAATAAAATGACCTTCAATGGTATTCCTATCGCTTAAAAACACTACACCCACAGCTACAATTTCCATCATAACCCACAGTCTATTTCCAAAAGAATCTATTTCCTACAAAAGGAAATGAGTCTCAGGAAACACATTAGAAGCTGCTGAGGTATAAATTGGCTTCAAGAGAGTGATCAAAAGACCGAGCAGGAAGCCTTGCACAGGGGAAATGACACAGGGATTTGCCATATCGTTTTGGCTATTATGGCAAGCAACATATTTGGTGCTACTTGTCACCTCCCATCCTGTTTTTCAAAGGTTTGTTGTCCTGGCCTTCATGGATGGCTGGGATGGTTTGGACCAAACATCTCAGCAGAGAACAAGAAGAAAAGAAAACCTAAAAGACAGAAGGGGACACAGGACGTGATTAGAAAATCATTACATTAGTATGGATTGCCTGGTGTGTCTCTGAAGACTAAACTCTTAGACATATTGGCTTTCACCAGCAGTTTCACAAGGGACCCATGTATCCAGCTCTACTTTGACTTTTTCCTTTTAATCTGATACCCTCTTATTCAGGAAGTCTAATATTCCCAGAAATAATTAGCCCCCTTTTTTTTAATAGGTCTTATTAATCATTTTGAAGACAAAGGCATCAGTCCTTGAGAGCTAAGCCCCTTGACATTAGAGTGGTGTTACCACAATTAAGATGTAATAATAATGATTATTTTACATTTGTCAAAATAAATTATTCCCATAGTGCGACTGATTTGGTGGATCATGCTTTTGGTAAAAAAAAAGGAAAAAGTAAATCAGTATCACATAAGTCATCTACAGTATCTTCAAGTGTTCTTCTTTTCACGCTTTTATTCCTGAGATTATACAAGTATACCTATCAGTCTTATTTCACAATAAGAAATGGGTATACCGTATTTATCGGCGTATAACACGCACAGGCGTATAACACGCACCCTAACTTTAAGAGGGAAGTTTCAGGAAAAAAACTTTCCACAGCTCCCTGCATATAACACGCAGGCACAGTTTACACTCCATTTTCAGGGTAAAAAAGTGAGTGTTATACGCCAATAGGCATGTGCATTTTGTTTTGTTCCGAATCGAAATTCGGACAAATTTTTCATTATTCGGACATTCGGATGCATACGAATTCCCGAATTGTAATATAACAAATTTAACCGAATCCGAACGAACAATTTAGAATCGAAAACCCGTGGACGAAATTCGATCAAATTCGAAAACAAATTCTATTCGACTCGAATTCGAAAACAAATTCTATTCAAATCGGATTCGAAAACAATTCGATTCGAAAACAAATTCGAATGGAAATTGAAAGCAAATTTGAATCAAAATCTAAAAAATATAAATCGATTTCTAAAAAAGAATACAATAAAATAGAATATAAAATAATAAAACAATAGAATGAAAATCAAAGAATAGTAAAGAACAGAATGGACTTTAATAGAATGTAATCAAATACAATAGAATATGACCTGGCTTCTTCTATCTATCTTCTATCTATCTTCCATTTTCTGAAATTCAAAATTCATATAGAATGAACTCAAATTCGAATAGAAAAATATTAGAAGAGTAGAATAATAAAATATATATATATATATATATATATATATATATATATATACAAATATATTTTTTTCTGCTCTATTCTAATATTTTTCTATTCAAATTTGAGTTCCATCTATATGAATTTCGAATTTCAGAAAATGGAAGATAGATAGAAGATAGATAGAAGAAGCCAGGTCATATTCTATTGTATTTGATTACATTCTATTAAAATCCTTTCTGTTCTTTACTATTCTTTGATTTTCATTCTATTGTTTTATTATTTTATATTCTATTTTATTGTATTCTTTTTTAGAAATCGATTTATATTTTTCAGATTTTGATTCAAATTTGCTTTCAATTTTCATTCGAATTTGTTTTCGAATTCGATTCAAATAGAATTTGTTTTCGAATCCAATTGAAATATTATCGAATCCGGTCAAAATATTTTCGAATCCGACCGGATTTTTCGAAATTCGGTCGAAAACGAACGAATTCTGAAAACGAATTTAACACATGTAACGAATCTAACTTAACGTAATTAATTAAATAACGAATTAAAACGAAACAAAACTAAACAAATTGTTCCCTTTTGCACATGCCTATACGCCAATAAATACAGTAATTATTTAACAGGCTATTATTCCATGTATTTATTATATGGGTCTTTTTTTCGTTTTGTTTATTGTGCTATTGTATAACTTTTACCCTTTTCTTTGTTCCGGTCTCCTCCTTATATAGTTCATATTAAAAAAGCCCTCTGCTTTAAGCCAAATGTGTAAATCTGATAACAGACTTCAGAAACAAAGAGGTCAACACTGTTTTCAGTAGACTAATGCTCCGTACACACGATAGGAATTTCTGATGAAAAAAGTCTGATGGATTTTTTTCATCAGAAATTCCTATCGTGTGTGCGCCCCATAGGATTATTTTTCCGTTTGGAAATAGAACATGTTTTAATTTTTTTCTGATGGAAAAAAATCCTATGGGAAATTCTGATCGTGTGTGGAACTCCAACGGAGAAAAAAACAAAGCATGCTCAGAATCTACGCACGCTCGGAAGCATTGAACTTCATTTTTCGCGGCTCGTCGTAGTGTTTTACGTCACCGCGTTTGGGACGGTCGGAATTTAGTCTGACAGTGTGTATGCAATACTGATGAAAGACAGCTTGAATGGAATTCTGACAGAAAATTCCATCATATTTTAGCCCATAGGAAATTCCTATCATGTGTACAGGGCATGAAGTGATTAAGGTTGTATTTTTTTTTATATATGAAACATGTTATATTTACCTGCTCTGAGAAATAGTTTTGCACAGAGCAGCCCTAATCCTCTTCTTTTTGGGTCCCCCGCCGGTGGTCCTGGCTCTTACCCTCTGCAGAGTGCCCCCAAAAGCAGCTTTTGAGCCGCACTCTCTCCTCATTGGCTCACTGGCTGTGAATGAGAGCAGCAGGAGCCAATGGCTCCAGCTGCTTTGTGAGCCAATGAGAAGAGAAAGACCCAGGAGAGCCGCTGCTCTCATGGACATTGCATGATCGAGATGGGGCTGAGGTAAGTATAAGAGGGGGGTTGGGGGGAGCTGCACCCAGATTATTTTTTTTTACCTTAAAGAGGTTGTAAAGGTTTGTTTTTTATTTTCTAAATATGTTCCTTTAAGCTAGTGCATTGTTGGTTCACTTACCTTTTCCTTTGATTTCCCTTCTAAATGTTTTTTTTCTTTGTCTGAATTTCTCACTTCCTGTTTCTCCTCAGTAAGCTTTCCCCCATCACCTGGCTGGGGGTTAGTCAGTCAGAACAGTTAACTGAGGAGGAACAGAAAGTGAGAAATGCAGACAAAGAAAACAAAGAAAAAAACATTTAGAAGGGAAACCGAAGGAAAAGGTAAGTGAACCAACAATGCACTAGCTTAACGGAACCTATTTAGAAAATAAAAAATGAACGTTTACAGCCCCTTTAATGCATAGAATGCATTAGGGTTGAAAACCTTCTGCCTTTAGAACCACTTTAATTTTGTATGTTCATCTGCTTGAACATACTAGCTAGCAGCCACAATTATAGTGTTTTTTTTATTAAGGCTTGCAAGGAACATTGGACAAAAAGATTTGGCTATATTTTGTGTCTGAAATTTTTAGTTTGGTCATTTATCACCTTTTGATCTTTCCCCATTTAAAATAGTTTCTAAAGGGCACCTGTGCATCTGCTAGAGCTATCAGTACTGGCACTGCATCGTTTGACACATGCCTTTTGTAGACCCCATGTGTAGTCATAGATGGAGTATCTGTGCCAGCCAGACTGCAACACTACCCCTGGCAAAGATTCCACTTCAGGTTTTACAACTGGTTAGAAAGTCAGAAGCTAGAAGAAAAGAGTATGAGCTGTGTTTGCAGCAGAAGATGCCTGCTCTGAATAGTAAAATTTTGCACAAATATCCACTTGAGCTTTTGAACTCAGTAACACCAAACGTGTTACAACAAAGATATAAAGGGATAGCATGGAAAATGCAAAAATAAGCCTAAATACTGTATCTATTTGTTGTCTCAAAAGGAGTATGCAGAATATTAATAGAAACCACTTCAATATCGTGCCATACCCAAAAGGTGACTACAGTCTGGCTCTCACGTTTTGGTAGGGTGTACATGGACGTCCTTCCAAAACATGCCACCTTCACGCCCACTGCGATGCGCCTCGGACGTGCTCTGTGATTGCAGTGATCGAGGTAAAGGGCCAATCACAGTGACCCTTTACCATGTGATCAACTGTCTCCAATCACAGCTGATCACATGCAAACAAACTTGCCCGTAATCAGCACCCCTTTGTTTACACACTGTCACAGTGTGAGGAAAGGCGAGCCGGTAACCAGCAAGCGTGACAGGGTGCATTTACACAGATAATCAGTGCCCTGATGATCAGTGCAGCCCTAACAGTGCCAATCAATGCAGCTTATCAGTGCCCATTAGTGCCGCCTTTTTTTCCTCAAAATGTTATTTACATTTTTTGGTTTGTTTAGTAAAAAAAAACAAAAAAAAAACAGAAATTATTAAATACCACTAAAAGAAAGCTCTGATTGTGGGAAAAAAGATATATAAAAATGTAATTTGGGTACAGTGTTGCAATTGTCATTCAAAGTGCAACAGCACTGAAAGCGGAAAATCGGCCTGGGGAGAAAGGTGGTGAAAGTGTCCTGTATTAAAGTGGTTAATATGCAGTATTTCACATTTACTTAGTAATATAGACAGTATACAGTATACTGTGTATACAGTATATATTACATGAAAATACATATAGTGGGGTAGATTCAAAGAGCAATTGCGTCTGCGTAACCATAGTTACGCAGCGCAATTGCTTACCTGAGCCGGCGTTACGAATGCTCCTGATTCAGGAACCTTGTTACGCCGACTGCAGCCTAAGAAATGACTGGCATAAGGCTCCTTATGCCGTCATATCTTAGGCTGCATTCTTACGCAGGCCGCTAGGTGGCGTTCCCGTTGTGGTCAGCGTATAGTATGCAAATTGCATACTAACGCCGATTCACAACCCTACGCGAGCCCTGCGTACGCAGTTTATGTTGTTTGCGTACGTCGGTTTTTGCGTAAGGCTGCCCCTGCTATTAGCAGGGGCAGCCAATGCTACGTATACCTGTCGTTCCCGCGTCGCGAAATTTGAAATTTACGTCGTTTGCGTAAGTGAATCGTGAATGGCGCTGGACGCCATTCACTTTGAAGCAAATGACGTCCTTGCGACGTCATTTACCGCAATGCACGTCGGGAAACTTTCCCGACGGAGCATGCGCACTACGCTCGGCGCAGGAACGCGCCTAATTTAAATGATCCACGCCCCGTACGGGATCATTTAAATTGCGCGCACTTACGCCGGGCATTTTGCCGGATCGCCCACGCAATTTACGGAGCTACTGCTCCGTGAATCAAGGGTAGCGCAGGTAATTTGCGGAGGCGCAGTGGCAAAACGGTGCGCTGCGCCTCCGTAAAAACTGCGCAAATCTAACTGAATCTACCCCAGTTTCTTTAACGTTATCTTTTAGTCCTGGCCACAATATATAAAGAAGGAAAATATGTCCAAAACACTTTACATTCCTTTTAAGATAAAAAATAAATCAAAAGTTTGAGAATTAAATCGAAAGTCTGAGTTGTGTGGGCGTCAGGGACCTCTGTGTTTTCATTAATATCTAGTATTGGCATCAAATCTCTTTAGTGTTACAAGGAATTGCTTATATCCCAGATCTGTTTGCAGTACAATACAAAGCCCAACAGTATTATCTAAAACAAGCACTAATACTATTTTATACATTGAACAATATTCACAGTAGATTAGATGTGGCTTCAAAATATACTCAGTTGTACCCCAGGAGTCATTTACTTCACACTTTGTCCTGTGGGTAATGATACAGAGACACAGTGTAGGTTGTTTCTGTAATTCCACCTTCATCTCAACTATAGTTGCAGAGGGAAATCTCTCGATCCTAAGCATGCTAGCTCTATATTGTTCACATATTCAGTGGCTTCTAGGTGTGGAATTAAAATGTATCTGTAATCCATTGTGTCTGATTATATATATATATATATATAAGTTGGACCTGAGTGAATAAAGGATATGTACAAGGATATGTGTAGATTATACATAAATAAAAAAATTCTTATAAAATCATATGAAATCAAGCTACAGTGTATTATTTATATATATTTATTACAGGTACTTATATAGCACTGTCAATTCATGCAGTGCTTTAAATATACTATATACATATTGTACATTCACATCAGTCCCTGCTCTGCCCTGCTTAACCACTTAAGACGCAGACTATTATGCAGGTTAAGGACCTTGCCCCTTTTTGCGATTCGGCACTGCGGCGCTTTAATTGACAATTGCGCGTCGTGCAAAGTGGCTCCCAAACTAAATTGGCGTCCTTCCTTATTTGATCACCTCTGCGGCTTTTATTTTTGCGCTATAAACAAAAATAATAATTTTACTTTTTGCTATAATAAATATCCCCCAAAAATATATAAAAAAACTTTTTTTTTCCTCAGTTTAGGCCGATACGTATTCTTCTACCTATTTTTGGTAAAAAAAAAATCGCAATAAGCGTTTATCGATTGGTTTGCGCAAAATTTATAGCATTTACAAAATAGGGGATAGTTTTATAGCATTTTTATTATTATTTTTTTTTTACTACTAATGGTGGCGATCAGCGAATTTTTTCATGACTGCGACATTATGGCGGACACATCGGACAATTTTGACACATTTTTGGGACCATTGTCATTTTCACAGCAAAAAATGCTATAAAAAAGCATTGTTTACTGTGAAAATGACAATTGCAGTTTGGGATTTAACCATTAGGGGGCGCTGAAGGAGTTAAGTGTGACCTCATATGTGTTTATAACTGTAGGGGGGTGGGGCTGGACGTGTGACATCATTGATCGCCTTTCCCTATATCAGGGAACGATCAATTACAGTGCCACAATGAAGAACAGGGAAGGTTTGTTTGCACACACCTCTCCCGTTCTTCAGCTCCGGGGACCTATCGCGGGACTCCGGTGGCAATCGAGTCCGCGGGTTCCGTGGCCGCGGTCACGGGTACGTGATTGTGCCCAGCCGTGCCATTCTGCCGACGTATATTGACGTTAGGCGGTCCTTAAGTGGTTAAAGTGGTTGTTGAAATTGAACACACCATCCCCACCGTGAAACATGGTGGTGGCAGCATCATGTGGGGATGCTTTTCTACAGAAGGGGCGGGGAAGCTGGGCAGAGTTGATGGGAAGATCGGTGGAGCTAAATACAGGATCTTAAACGAAAAAACCTGTTATGCCGCGTACACACGATCGGTCCGATGGACCGTTTTCATCATCGGACGAACCGATATTGTGTGGGCCCCATCGTTTTTTTTCCAATCAGTGAAAAAACTTAGAACCTGTTTTAAAATTATCTGATGGTTAAAAAACGATAGAAAAAACGATCGTCTGTGGGCAAGTCCATCGGTTAAAAATCCATGCATGCTCAGAATCAAGTCAACGCATGCTCGGAAGCATTGAACTTCATTTTTCTCAGCATGTCGTAGTGTTTTACGTCACCACGTTCAGACACAAACAGATTTTTAACTGATGGTGTGTAGGCAAGACTGATTTATGTCAGCTTCATCGGATATATGATGAAAAAGTCCATCGGTCCGCAAAAGACTTGAGACTTGGGCGGAGGTTCATCTTCCAGCAGAACAACGACCCTAAACATACAGCCAGAGCTACAATGGAATGGTTTAGATCAGGGGTGGGCAATTATTTTTTCGATGGGGCCACATGAGAAACTAAAAATATTTTGGAGGGCCGGGCCAAAAGGCTAAACTCAATACTGCATAAAATCAATTGTATTTCTTTATAAAAAGCAGTAAATATCATTGTTGGACAACTGGTACGAGTACTTGTTATAGACATGGCACAGGAGGGGGACAGAGGCTGGGGACATGACACAGGAGGGGGACAGAGGCTGGGGACATGGCACAGGAGGGGGACAGAGGCTGGGGACATGGCACAGGAGGGGGACAGAGGCTGGGGACATGGCACAGGAGGGGGACAGAGGCTGGGGACATGGCACAGGAGGGGGACAGAGGCTGGGGACATGGCACAGGAGGGGGACAGAGGCTGGGGACATGGCACAGGAGGGGGACAGAGGCTGGGGACATGGCACAGGAGGGGGACAGACGCTGGGGACATGACACAGGAGGGGGACAGATGCTGGGGACATGACACAGGAGGGGGACAGACGCTGGGGACATGCAGCCACTGTTTAATCAATAACAATTGATTAAACAGTGGCTGCATGTGATGGCACAGTGGCTGCGTGTGATGGCACAGTGGTTGCGTTTGATGGGCACAGTGGCGACAATTGATGGCACAGTGGCTGCGTTTGATTGCACAGTGGCTGCGTTTGATGGCATGTCACAGTGGTGACAATTGATGGCACAGTGGCTGCGTTTGATGGCATGGCACAGTGGCGACAATTGATGGCACAGTGGCTGCGTTTGATGGCATGGCACAGTGGCGACAATTGATGGCACAGTGGCTGCGTTTGATGGCATGGCACAGTGGCTGTGTTTGATTGCACAGTGGCTGCGTTTGATGGCATGTCATAGTGGTGACAATTGATGGGCCCAGTGGCTGCCTGCATATGATGGGCACAGTGAGGCTTCAATTTTTTTGTTTGTTTTTTCGTTTGCGCGCCCCCCCCCCCAAAAAAAAAAAATTTGAGCACCAGCCGCAGGCCACTGGACAAACTAATGCAGGCAGACAGTGCACAGTACCATGAGGAAGTAACAGCTGCCCAGGCCCCAGGCCCCCAGCACACATGCCACAGCTATACTTACTTTTCTTTCAGTGTCTGAGAGGCTGGCTCACACTGTCAGTCAGACTCAGTCAGGTCGGTGGTCGGCCACACTCAGCACAGTCAGCACTGCAGCTCTCTCACCTCCTTGTCCACTCCTCAGCCCTCAACCCCACACTTCCCTGAGTTCCCTCACGCTGTGGACTCGAGATGGGCGGACGCAATTTGCAATTTGGCGCGGAGGCGCACTGTGAATGCTGGGGCGGCCGCGGCGTCCTCGGCTCCTCCTCCTGATGTCCTGATCACTCTGCTTGCTAGTGGTTAAAGTAGCATATTTCTTATTATCATCAGGTTACAATTATCACACAGGCAGCACAGTAACCATGGGGTCGATCATGGCTCTATGTCACATGGCTGTTAGGTGCTGACTTAACTTATGGCTGTATTGTATATAACAGACTGTAACAGTACAACCATAACAAAGTCAGCACCCAACAGCAATGTGACAAAGAGCCATGACAGAGACCCTGCTGTTCTGCCTCACCTGTGTGATGATTGTAACCTGATGTGCTGTAAGATACATATAATAGGACACAGTGAGTATTATTTCTCTATTGCCCACTCACTGTGTCCAAGTGCAGCCACGATCGCCTCCTGCTCTTCCTTGTCAGCCGCTCAACTCTATCATATCTCATGAGAGAAGCAGCCGGGAGCCGAAAGGAGAATCGCCGTATCACTCCGCCTGCCGGGACTATTATAATAGTGGGGCGGCATGATGTACATGTGCCCGAAAACAAAGAAATAGTCCCTCCGCTGTGCTCCCCTCCTGGGCCCCTGTGTTGACCCGATGGGGTCCAGTAAATGTATATAACCACTCTGTAAGCAAGTGGAGGCGGGGAAGATTTTAGAAAACATTTTTTTTTTAAATGCAGTAAAGCATTTTAATGATGCCCGGCCCCACTGTGTAGCTGATGGGGGCGGGCCCGGTACAACAGGGCTACTGTTATCACCGCGGCGGGAACATTACAGACAGCGTTCGTTTGAACAGCTGTTTTCCCAGCTGCGCATAGACACTCCCCCTTGGACGGATCTGTCCAATCGCGAGCAAGGGGGAGTGTCTATGTGACTCCCCCTTGCTCGCGATTGGACAGATCCGTCCAAGGGGGAGTGTCTATGCACGGCGGGGAAAACAGCTGTTCAAACGAACGCTGTCTGTAATGTTCCCCGCCGCGGTGATTAACGTGGCAGCTGCGGCGGCGGGGGGCCGGATTAAAAGGTCCGCCGGGCCGTATACGGCCCGCGGGCCGTAGTTTGCCCAGGTCTGGTTTAGATCAAAGCATATTCATGTGTTAGAATGGCCCAGTCAAAGTCCAGACCTAAATCCAATTGAGAATCAGTGGCAAGACTTGAAAATTGGTGTTTACAGATGCTCTCCATCCAATCTGAGAGCTTGAGTTATTTTGCGACAAAGAATGGGCAAACATTTCACTCTATAGATTTACAAAGCTGGGAGACACATACCCAAAAACACTTGCAGCTGTAATTGCAGTGAAAGGTGGTTCTACAAAGTATTTTCTTTCCACTTTACACTTATGTGCCACTTTGTGTTGGTTTATCACATACAATTCCACTAAAATACATTTAAGTTTTTGGTTGTAATATGGCAACATTTTGAAAATTTCAGGGGATATGAATACTTTTTCAAGGCACTGTATGTATATATATATATATATATATATATATATATATATATATATATATATATATACACACATACATATATATGTATATATCTATATATACACACATACATATATATATATATATATATATATATATATATATATATATATATATATATATATATATATATATATATATATATATATATATATATATATATATATATATATATATATATATATATACACACATACATATATATGTATATGTCTATATATACACACATACATATATATATATATATATATATATATATATATATATATATATATATATATATATATATATATATATATATATATATATATATATATACATACACTGAGCAAAATTATAAACACAACACTTTTGCTCTACGACTTTTTCTATGTACACAAAAGGCCTATTTCTCTCAAATATTGTTCACAAATCTGTCTAAATCTGTGTTAGTGAGCACTTCTTCTTTGCCTAATCCATCCACCTCACAGGTGTGGCAGATCAAGATGCTGATTAGATAGCATTAATATTGCACAGGTGTGCTTTAGGCTGGCCACAATAAAAGGGCACTCTAAAGTGTGGTCCAAAAACCAGTCAGTATCTGGTGTGACCACCATTTGCCTCACGCAGTAAAGCATATCTCCTTTGCATAGAGTTGATCAGGTTATTGATTGTGCCCTATGGAATGTTGGTCCATTCCTCTTCAATGGCTGTGCTGGATAATGGCAGGAACTGGAACACAATGCCATATAGGCCGATCCAGAGCATCCCAAACATGCTCAATGGGTGACATGTCCGGTAAGTATGCTGTTCATGCAAGAACTGTGATGTTTTCAGCTTCCAGGAATTATGTACAGATCCTTGCAACATGGGGCTGTGCATTACCATGCTGCAATGTGAGGTGATGGTTGTAAAAGAATGGCACAACAATGGGCCTCAGGATCTCGTCATGGTATCTCTGTGCATTCAAAATGCCATCAATAAAATGCACCTGTATTAGTTGTCCATAGCATATGTCTGCCCATACCATAACCCCACCGCCACCACGGGCCACTCAATCTACAACGTTGACATAAGTAAACCGCTCACCCACACAATGCGATACACGCTGCCTGACATCTGCCCTGTACAGTGAAAACCAGGATTCATCCGTGAAGAGAAGACCTCACCAAAGTGCCAGACGCCATTGAATGTGGGCATTTGCCCACTCAAGTCAGTTAGGGCGACAAAATGCCCATGAGGACAATGAGCATGCAGCTGAGCTTCCCTGAGACAGTTTCTGACAGTTTGTGCTGAAATTCTTTGGTTATGCAAATCGATTGTTGCTGCAGCTGTACGGGTGGCTGGTCCCAGACAATCTTGGAGGTGAAGATGCTGGATGTGGAGGTCCTGGGTTGGTGTGGTTACACATGGTCTGCAGTTGTGAGGCTGGTTGGATGTACTGCCAAATTCTCTGAAACACCTTTGTATAGTAGAGCTCTTATTAAGTCCCTACCCCCTGTGCTAGTAACAGAGAATACTTGGTTGGTGACAGTCGATGTTGAATCGCTGTACACTAACATCAAACAAACAGATGCGATTTTGGCTGTTACTGAAACACTTGAAACACAATCTGTAATACCACCGGCTCAAATTCAGTTTTTGGTAGAAGGTCTAAAACAAGCCATGGGGAACAACTATTTTTGGTCACAGGGGAAATTTTACAAGCAAATCAAAGGTGTCGCAATGGGGGCCCGTTATGCCCCCAGCGTGGCAAATTTGGTTTTAAATAAATGGGAAGAAGAAACCATATTTAATGTCAGTCAACCTGCTTTGATATACTATAAAAGGTATGTCGACGACATCTTATTGATGTGGGACGGCTCTAAATCAGCCCTAGATGAATTCATATTGGAAATGAATATCAATCATTATGGTTTGAGGTTCACTGCAGAGTGTAGCCTTGTCTCCATTAATTACCTGGACTTAACACTATATAAAAAAGGGGATCAGGTTGGCACAAAAACCTATTTCAAACCTACGGACAGAAATGGGTTTGTGCCTACCTCTAGCTGCCAATATCCAAAATGGTTGGGAGCAACCCCCAAGGGTCAATATATGTGCATTAGAAGGAACTGTGACCTAATTACTGACTATAACCTACAAGCAAATACACTCACTGTTACGACCCTGATTCTGAGAACACTCTGTCTCAAGTTTAGACTCCAGCTGTAGAGGCCTATCAGAATTAACCACCAGCTCACTCTCACTGAACTATAAGAGTATGGGGTCTATATCATCATATCCTCTGATTGGAGCAAAACATGTAGTAATAGTTTAATACTTGTTAAACTATGTTGTATCTTTTATCTAGAAAATAACAAGGATAAGTCTTTAGTAGGTGCTTTCTGCATATATAGGTAGTGAACTTGAGTCATGTAGAACATTAGCACTCATGATATAACACATAGAAAGAACCCCAATATAATTAGAGCAAGTATCTCAATAGTTAATATGCATTCTGAGAGAGAGAAAAGGAGACAGTCCTGAGTATGGATAGCAACACTATCTATGTGGCAAAATAGTCTATATACACATGCAGTTTAAGGGGTAGTGTGGACCGGGTCTCTTTGCACAGGAGTAGATGGTATTTCCAAATATGCAGTAATATGGTCTATATACTCATGCAGTTTAAGAGGTAGTGTGGACCAGGTCTGTTTGCACAGGAGCAGATGGTATTTCCAAATATGCAGTAATATGGTCTATATACTCATGCAGTTTAAGAGGTAGTGTGGACCAGGTCTGTTTGCACAGGAGCAGATGGTATTTCCAAATATGCAGTAATATGGTCTACATACTCATGCAGTTTAAGAGGTAGTGTGGACCAGGTCTGTTTGCACAGGAGCAGATGGTAATCCCAATATGCAGTAATATGATCAGAATATACTTGCGGTTAGGAGGTAGTCCAGACTGGGAAAGTTAGCACAGGTGCTGATGGTATCTCCTTAGCAGTATGCAGCGGTGGTGGTCCTTCTATCCAGTATAGCAATGAAATTTGGATCCAAGTGTCCCACAAAGGGGAACTTCAAGGTTGCTGTGGGTTGGTGGAGGGTCTCCAGGTGGCGGCAGGGTCCAACAGGAATATTCCAACAACCTGCCGCCAGTGCTGGAGGTTTAAATAGCCCGGTCTCCCATCCACGCCGAGCGTCACACACTGGAACGCACTTCCGCGTTCCAGCGTGGAGCGCAGACGTCCGCGTACCGGAAGTGACGCGGATGTCTTCTTGAATGGATCGCAGCTGTCATTGCAGGTAAAGCTGCGCTCCTTGTACACAAATTAACGCTAATAGCGTTACACTCACTCAACGGTTTGCGGAAAAAGGATAGCCCTTGCCCATGCTACAGGCCACTCAAAATGAGGTGTCCAGTATGGACCGTTCAACCTTGCTTGAGTCTAAGAGGGGCACCCAGTGGGGTGACCAGGTGCCTTTCCTTTCCGGTTTTCATAGACAGTACAGGAATGTGGAAAATAGTTTTAAAAATGTTTGGCCTATCCTATTACAGGATATGGATTTGGCCAAAATATTACCACCCAAGCCTACTTTTATATATAGACGAGCTCCAGGCCTTAGAAATAAGATTGCGGCAAATGTTCCAGATCCACCTGAGAGGCCTTTGACCTTCCTGGATGGATCTGCCTTTCATTACTGTACCCGATGCAGATCATGTAAAAATACCACCAGACAAGGAAAGAAAAAGAGCAAATTCACCTCTTTTGTTATTCAACAGGAATTTACGATAAAACCGCTTATAACTTGTCATTCGGATTATGTTACTTATGTTTTAGAATGCCCTTGTAAGTTACAATATGTAGGACGCACAACCCGTGAAATTAAAGTGCGAATTAACGAACATGTGGCGAACATACTCAAAGGGTTCCCTAACCACAGTGTCTCTAAACACTTTGCGGATTGCCACGATAGGGATCCTCGTAAATTGACCTTTTATGGCATAGACAGGGTTACTAAACACTGGAGAGGCACTGACCTCCAAAAAACTGTATCTCAAAATGAAACATAATGGATACATCGTTTAAGGACGATGCAGCTGCTAGGGTTAAATATTGAGTTGGATTTAAACTGTTTTTTAACCAATGAATAATGCAGTATTTCTATGTATTTTAATGTATTTTTATGAATTTTATTGGCCATTAGTGGTTTTATATATATGTATTTTATATATATATATATTTTATATGCAGGTTTAAATGTATATTTTACAATTTATGCTTTCTTTATAGCGTTCGATCTTGAATGTGATTTCATTTGATTGTATACTTACCATGCACGTCTACATACAAAACATCATGTAGAACACAGCATGGGTTAACTAATTGTTTGACTGGGAACTGAGGCTCGTCATAGGCTAATCCCGCCCATTTCAATTGATAGACCTATTTCTATGGGTCCAGTACGTATCCAGGCACGCTTCCTGACGACGTGACAATCACGAAACGTACGTCGAGGCGCCTGATTAGGTACGAACAATGCACTTCCGGTCCCGCTGGCTCTCTGGCATGGAACGCACGCCAGTTCCCCAACGAGGAACTCTCATCTTGCTTGGAACGCACGCCAGTTCCCCAGCAAGGAACTTTCATCACATTTTCTACTTGCCACGCTGACTAGCCTCAGTGCCGGGTCTAAGGCACTACACAAGTAAGAGGCCATTTGGCGACGCTGTATAATTTTGATACATTTTATTAAATAGTACTTCACTATGGTGGTTTCCCTCTCCCTCTTTGTTCAATTTTCATGAGGGTACCTGAGTCTAGGAAACGTAGAGCCGCGCAGCTGAATCTCTGAACTGGTTTAGAGACCAACTGCTCTATTTGACCTTTTCTAAACAATCAGGTCAACACCTTGTGGTAAGAAGCCATCCATTAGCGCACTTTTGGGGGATCTTCTTGGTGGAGGTCGACATCTTTCACACTGAATTTTCAGCATTGCTCTTTCAGTTTAATCTGATTAGAACATCTTTAACCACTTGCCGCCCGCCAATGACAAATTGACGTCGGCAAAGTGGTTGTAGAATCCTGACTGGACGTCATATGACGTCCTCAGGATTCTAAGCCGCTGCGCGCCCCCGGGGGCGCGCATCGCGGCGATCGTTGTTGCGGGGTGTCAGTCTGACACCCCGCAACACCGATCTCGGTAAAGAGTCTCTCACGGAGACTCTTTACCACGTGATCAGCCGTGTCCAACCACGGCTGATCACGATGTAAACAGGAAGAGCCGTCGACGGCTCTTCCTCACTCGCGTCTGACAGACGCGAGTAGAGGATCGCCGATCGGCGGCTCTCCTGGCAGGGGGGGTTCGCGCTGATTGTTTATCAGCGCAGCCCCCCCTCGGATCGCCACATGGACCACCAGGGAAGCCCACCCTGGACCACCAGGGAAGGGCAACAAAAAAAAAAAAAGTCTCAAAAAAAAAAAGTCTCAAAAAAAAAAAAGTCTAAAAAAAAAACCTATTAAAAATAAAAAAAAGATGCCAATCAGTGCCCACAAATGGGCACTGACTGGCAACATAGGAAAAATAAGTGCCGCCCCACAGTGTCCATCAGTGCCACCCCACAGTGTTCATCAGTGCCACCCACAGTGTCCATCAGTGCCACCCCACAGTGCCCATCCATGCCCAGTGCCCACCTATCAGTGCCCATCTGTGCCAACCATAAGTATCCATCAGTGCCACCCATAAGTGCCACCCATGAGTGCCCATCTGTGCCGCCTATGTGTGCCCATCAGTGCCGCCCATGAGTACCCATCAGTGCCGCCTGAGTGCCCATCAGTGCCGCCTATGTGCCCATCAGTGCCGCCTATTTGCCCATCAGTGCCGCCTATGTGTGCCCATCAGTGCCACCTATGTGTGCCCATCAGTGCCGCATACCAGCGCCGCCAATCAGTGCCACCTTATCTGTGCCCGTCAGTGCTACCTCATCGATGTCCATCAGTGCCATCTCATCAGTGCCGCCATATCAGTGCCCGTAATTGAAAGAGAAAACGTACTTATTTACAAAAAAATTAACAGAAAAAAGTAAAAACGTATTTTTTTTTCTAAATTTTCTGTCTTTTTTTTAGTTGTTGCGCAAAAAAAAAATCGCAGAGGTGATCAAATACCACCAAAAGAAAGCTCTATTTGTGGGGAAAAAAGGACGCCAATTTTGTTTGGGTACAGTGTAGCATGACCGCGCAATTGCCATTCAAAGTGCGACAGTGCTGAAAGCTGAAAATTGGCTTGGGCGGGAAGGTGTATACGTGCCCTGTATGGAAGTGGTTAAATGGACTTTATTCAACACTTTTGAATGGACTTTATTTATTCATTTATTCACTTATTTATTTAATTATTACTTTAACTGTGTTTATGTTCACTAGTTCACCATTGTTGGTTCAGACGGACCATCTGATTGTATTATTTATTGATATTTTAGGTATCACTTATTTACTGATTCACAAATTATCTAGTTATAGCGCCCCCTCCATATACCATTACCACTCAATTTTGACCTTTGACAGAGGTCTCATTTTAGGGGAGCTGCTTATTTATTATTATTATGTGTTGTTTATCACATTAATTTATTTATTTATTCATTTATTTAATTGGCGCGAGATACTACATTTTCCATTTTCTAGTATTACTATTATTTTTTAAACATATCATTTTTTTTATTGAGATGTAAAAGTAAAAATACAGGGCTTATTCTTTACTATGTATTTTACAGTATGTATGCAAGCATATGGACTTGCATACATACATAACATGGTAGTAATGATGGTTGTCCATTTCTCTCTCTTTTTTATCTCCCTTTTTTTTATCAATCCTTTTCCCTTTTCTTTCCCCCATTTTTATCATTTGAGTCAATTTATATATTTTTCACACATATCTGATTTGTTATATATAGTTGATATTCACATTAATAGTTATTTATTTGCACTTTTGTATTTTTGTATTATTGTATTTTTGTCCGTTATGGCAATTTCTTGGTATTTTGAGTTGTTGCTCTTTAAGTGTATGTTATGCAAGGCTCAGTATGTTTCCCTTCTTTTTTTTTTTAAATGACTGCCCATTATAATTGCTTTCCAGCCCCATCTCGTTCTACAGAGCATATATAAGTATGCCAGTCTCCTCCTCCCATTAGATCTGATGAAAATGCGGAAGCATTGAAACGCGTCATCACTACAAGCCCCTGTCTGACGTCACTTCCTGTCGCCGAGAGCTGTGTGCGCTCCAGGCCGAAAGCACGCCGCCGAACAGGTACTTTCCGGGATTCGCTGTTCCCGCAGTGCTCTGCCTCGCTTCTTTCCTGGACAGCAACCAACAATATCTTCACCAGAGAAGCCACCATCATCGGCTGACGATCTACAGTGACTATACTTCCCTGTTTTATGAGCGCATTTTGTACTACTTTTTAGTGAGTAGCCATTTGGCTGTTTTAATGAATTAATAAATTCCATATTATCAGACATACTGCACTTAGTAGGCGCATCTTTTCTTTTTGTCTTTCGGAAATAACCCCTACTGTGTCAATATGTGCTATCTGCCATCAGGGGATGTTTTGTGGGTGCAACCCCTTCCTCGCAACTGAAAAAGGTGAGAGGAAGGGGTTGCACCCCCAAAACACATCCATTGATCCCCCATGATGGCAGATAGCACATGTTGACATGAGGCACGGTGTCATAGGCTGGAAAGCCCCTTTTTGATACACCATGTTTTATGCATCTTCAAAATGTGGCTTTTTTTAGGGGTGACATCACCCCATCTTTTCAGAAGGCAAGATACAAACATTTTAAACACAATAGAATGTCTGATCTTGGCTACAAATTGAACATGTTGAACGTAATAAGTTCCAGAGTTTTAAATGTTTTTGGTTTGAAAACATGCGTGTTTCTGCGTTTTCGCAAAAAATTTGCATTGACAAATTTGTAATACATGTGTAACCCACAAGCAAAAAATGAACACCAAAAAACGATCTTTAAAGCACGAAAACTGAAAAGCACGAATCGTCTCTCACCAAACTTTTACTAACACGAGGATCAGCAAAAGCAGCCCAAAGGGTGGCGCCATTTGAAAGGAACTTCATCCTTTATAGTCCCATCGTACGTGTTGTACGTCAACGCTTTGGTCGGACGTTATTTGCATGAACGTGTGTATGCAAGTCAGGCTGCAGAGGAATCACGTTGTGAAAAACGACGGGTTTTTGAACGACAGGAAAAAAGATGGTGTGTACACATCATTAAAGTGGTGTTAAACACAAAAGTAAAAAGCTAACATATTACAGTTAACCAATCCATAAATGTGATGACTGCATATTGCTCGGTTCCACTCTCCTGACACTCCTGCTACTATTGGATCAGATTGCAGATCGCAACATCTGATGGTTCGGCCATCCGATGCTCCGGGATTCGAACTACAGCTATGTGCCGTTCAAATCCATTTGTGATAGCTCAGAACAAACACCAGGCAGGCTGTATGTAAGTTCAAACAGGAACACTCCTTTATTGGCTGCACACAACACAGTTTTATACATAGCAGTTTGAACACCCTGCCCTCAACAACCACTTTCCTATTGGTCAATTGTAAAGTACATTGTAGTTTTCAATTAGGTCCTCTTGGCCATGCAAATGAGGACTTGAAACAGGGTCAGCAGGGATTGGTCCGATAGTTTGATAAGGAGGACTGATATGTGTAATGACACAGAAGCCCCAGGGGGTAATTAAAGTACATAAACGCCAAACACAGAACAATACTTTTCTTCCAGACCATGGAGCCGTTTGGAGGGGGGTTAGCCTTAAGACAGGGCAGAAGACCCCCCTACTGTGTAACTGACTCAAAGGAGAAATACTTCAGTATTCCAAGGTTCATGACAATGCTCCCCCTGAGAAATAGTCCAACAGCCACAGTGAGACCCCGAACGGATCAACTCGTGATTGTTGGAAAAGTACTCTTAAGGTTCCAGGTCCATCTGCCGGGATAATCCATCCGCCTTCCTGTTTTGAGAACCTGGCCCATAATCGGAAGGCAAGAGGCTCGCATTCAGTCCTCTCCAAAAGCCTATGTCCCGGCTAGGTCTGTCACATCTCCTTTTTTAGTTTTTCTCTCCTTTATCTTCAACTGGCAATCTGTCCAGTAAAACCATTTACAAAAGTGGCAGTTCGAGGATTTAGAGAAACCATTTAAAGTGTAGCTAAAGTCTAATATTTGTGATACGTGAGAAGCAGTGGTGGCTAGTGCTCAATTTTTTTTGGGAGGGGCGCTACCAAACTGAAAGATTCAGGAAAAAAAACATCAATTGCAACCACTATGCCCATCAAACGCTGCCATTTTGCCATCAAATGCTGCCACTGTGTCATCAAACGCTGCCACTGTGTCATCAAACACTGCCACTGTGCCCATCAAATGCTGCCAATGTGCCCCTCAAATGCTGCCAGTGTGACCCTCAAATGCTGCCAGTGTGACCCTCAAATGCTGCCAGTGTGCCCATCATATGCTGCCACTCTGCCATCAAATGCTGCCAGTGTGCCCATTAAATGCGGCCACTGTGCCATCAAATGCTGCCACTGTGCCATCAAATGCTGACAGTGTGCAATCGAATGCCGCCAGTGTGACCCCCTGCTCACTCACCGTCTGTCCGGAACTTACCCTGTCTCGGTGGGGCAGCGGGTGACAGTGACAAGTCCTGTCTTCTGTCCTGTCCTCCTGATAGGCGTCCAATAGGGGCGCCTGTCGTTTCAGCCAATTAGGTGACGGGTAACAGACCTGGGCACCTGATTGGTGGAGAGGCGGTTCAGTGTTAGGTTCAGAATATTCGTGCGCTTTTCCAACACAGCTGGGTGAACTGTTAGCGCCAAGCAAAGTGCTCGCAGTTAACCTATTTTAAAGCCTATTATAGCCTAATGAGGTGCTTCAAAAACACCTTTGCCGCTTTAAATCAGACGCCCGGCGCCCGAAAAGGGGCCAGGCGCCGGAATAGGGGGTGGCATCGGCGGCCATGGATAGATTCATGTAATGCATAAATCTATACATCTACATAGAGGGGGTGGCTGGAGAGAGGCCCTTATGGACGCACCACCACTGGTGAGAAGGCTGGCTCTTTATTGTAGAAAAGACAGGCAATGTTTTTTCTGCAATTAGATGAACCTACCTGATTGCTCCCAGTCTTTTGTAGAATGTACATTGAGCTATGTATGCTATTTCTGTGCATTCACAGGAGTGACATCATCCCACACCGGCCAATCAAAATGGCTGAAATCTAAGAGACGCCAAGGAGAAGATGCCGCCACCGGTGTGGGACCTTGCGGGTTTCATACTCTGGAACATAAGGTAATTATTTCTTAGTTCATTTCAAAGTACAAAATAATTTATTGATTTGCATTAAAAACATTTGTTATTTTTTCGGGGCCATGAAACACTTCATCAGGGCTTCAGTTAAAAACAAAAAACTTGAATGGACTCAAAATTTTAACCCTGCAGCTGCGTTTTGCCGGTGGTTCGGCAATGCTGCCCATTGATTTCAATGGGCAGGGGCGCTTTAGGAGCGGTACATTCACCACTCCTACAGCGCCTCAAAGATGCGGCTAGCAGGACTTTTTTTTACTGTCCTGCCAGCGCACCGCTCCAGTGTGAAAGCCATTGGGCTTTCACACTTGAGTGAAAGGAGCGACTCTTTGAGGGTGCTTTGCAGGTGCTATTTTTAGCGCTAGAGCACCTGCAAAGTGCCTCAGTGTGAAAGTTGTCTAAAACAGGGGTCTTCAAACTGCAGCCCACTGTTGAAATATGGCCCACTCCAAAATTTTACCAGCCCACACAGACACCAGACACACTATGGTCATTGGTGCATCCTTAAGCCTCTTTACATTGGGTGAATTCCATACCAATCAGCAGAGGGTCAGCTAATAGATTCCCTGCTGATTGGATCAGCGCATGTGGATGACAAGTCCATGTCCACTCAGTTTCTGCAGAGTGGACATGGATAGAGCCCAATCTACTCTATGGGCAGCTGGGAGTAAATTGACTCTGCTGTCTAGTTACACCCAACTACCCTCCAATCCAATTTGCATAAACGAAAGAGGACAGATCCCCTTCCTTTTTTACCCGGAGGTAGGTGGGTGTAAACAGACACAAGTCAATTTAAACCCACCTGTCCAAAAGAAATGCATGGACCTTCTGATCAGTTCCCCCTTAAAAACGGACTGGTGGACATGATCGAATCACCTGTGTTAGAGGGGCCTACTGTAAGATTGACTGTTATGTAAGGGGGACTCTGATGGGGACCCTGTTGTAAGACAAACTCGTATGTAAGGGGACTCTGAAAGGGACCCTGTTGTGAAAGGGGCTGTAATGTTAGGGGGGGGCACTGATGGGAACTCTGATTTAAGGGGTAATGTAAGGAGGACTCTGATTAGGACACATATTTGTAAAATATACAATGTCGCCCTTGTATTGAAAATTCTGGGGACCCCTGCTTTAGGAAAGTAAATGTAATTCAGTTAGAGTTTACATCTACTTCAAAACTTAAAACAGCAATATGGGGCAGACTGTGTCTGAATGCTTAACTGATATAGTCACGGATGTTTGCTATCTGAATGACCTGATCAAACGCAGATCTTATTAATCCACATAGATCACATCACTCATCTCTAACTATGATGTTCTTAATTCTGTCTGTACAAGTCCTCCATTATGTTAAACTCTTTGTATAATAACAGATACATTACTCTCTGGAAATATATTAAGTTCATTTGCAGTTTAGATAATTATGCAATAAGTCTGTGACATGGAACATGTCTTCATATAGTTATACATTTATGTGGAGGCTTATTTTTGTATTACATTCCTAAGCTATAACGACTGCTAATTAATAGACTACATCTGTCATTGAGTTGTAATTAAAGTTATCACTCCTAATAACCTACAGAGATATAATGGACAATCTTTCATTTTAGAGTGACACTACATGGATTCAATTTGGAACATTGATTTTACTAGTTGTTCCTGAAATGCTCTGCACAGAGGAATGATGCAGTGATTTAGGTAAACTGCAAAATAATTTTGAACTGTACATTATGGCTTAAAAATGATAATGCAACAATTAACATTTAATACAATGTTATTCACTGAGTAGTAAATGAAGCTCAGATACTTTGCACTTCCACCATGGAACTCTAATGTTTATACTGAAAGATCTTTTAGATGGGAAAGCAATGTTTAATGTCAGGGAGGACAATTTACTTAGCACTGTGGGATTTCAGCCCCCAGTTATATTTTAGGTAGCTGGTATATTATGTATTATGTAGCCTCGCCACTGTACCCTTTTATTATAATCACTGTAAAAGTTATAACTGAAGTTTAATCTGCTAATATTTTGCCTTACCTATTATCTATTACCTATTATCTCTTTCCCACATCTCATCAGCATTCTATTGAAATAAAAAAATGTTCTGGCAGGTGCAAAAATCAAGCTGCTGGCAAAAAGGCGGTCAGATAAACGGTGTAGCAAAAGTAATTTGCCACACTAAAGCCCTGTACACACGATCGGTCCATCAGACCGTTTTCATTGGTTAACCGATGAAGCTGACTGATGGTCAGTCGTGCCTACACACCATTGGATAAAAAAACAATCGTGTCAGAACGCGGTGACGTAAAACACAACGACGTGCTGAAAAAAAAACGAAGTTCAATGCTTCCAAGCATGCGTTGACTTGATTCTGAGCATGCATGGATTTTTAACCTACAAACGATAATTTTTTTTCTATCGGTTAGGTATCCATCGGTTAAATTTAAAACAAGATTGCTTTTTTTAACCTATGGATAAATAACCGATGGGGCCTGCACACGATCGGTTTGGACTGATGAAAACGGTCCATCAGACCGTTCTCAACGATTTAACCGATTGTGTGTACGCGGCCTAACTGTGATAATCTGCAAAATGAACGCTCAATTCAATGTGAAATCCCCAAAAATGATAAAGTCTGCTTTACATATGTGCAGAAAAATATATAACAGTCCCAATCTAATACCAAAGAACCACTGTGCTGTTATAAATAGGGATGAGCCGAACACCCCCCGGTTTGGTTCGCAGCAGAATACAGTATGCAGGCAAAAAATTTGTTTGAACACGCGAACACCGTTAAAGTCTATGGGACACGGACATGAAAAATCAAAAGGGCTCATTTTAAAGTTTTAAAAAACGGCCATTTTTTCGGGAGCAGTGATTTTAATAATACTTAAAGTGAAACAACAAAAGTGAATTTTTTTTTCATTTTTGTACCTGGGGGTGTTTATAGTATGCCTGTAAAGTAGCACATGTTTCCAGTGTTTAGAACAGTCCCTGCACAAAATGACATTTCGAAAGGAAAAAAAGTAATTTAAAACTACTCGCAGCTATTGTCGGGTCCCGGCAATACAGATAAAATTCATTGAAAAAAACGACATTGGTTCCTCCCCCAGTCCATTACCAGTCCATTACCAGGCCCTTTGGGTCTGGTATGAATATTAAGGGGAGACCCGAAACAAAATGTAAAAATACATACCAGACCCTTATCCAAGCACCCAACCTGGCAGGAAAATAGGTGGCACGAGAGTGCGCCCCCCTCCTGAACTGTACCAGGCCACATGCCCTCAACACAGGGACATGTTGATGGGGACAAGGGCCTCATGCCCACAACCCTTGTCCAGTGGTTGTGGGGGTCTGCAGGTGGGGCACTAATCGGAATCTGGAACCCTTCTTTAACAAAGGGGACCCCCAGATCCCAGCCCCCAATGTGAATTGGTAACGGGGTAGCTTGGGACCAGTCCTTTATTAAAAAGAAAAAAAAAGAAAAAAAATTCCAGCAATGTAATTCATTCTCGAGCGATACGGAGAAAAAACGCAGACTCGATCCTGCCTCCATGGGAGGCACCCATGGAATGACGCTCTCCCGCCGTGACAGCTCTTATATAGCTATGGGCGGGGACACCCGTCACATGCACGGCTGACCCCGCCCCCTCTGACGCAACGAAGGATCGTGTCAGTGTATTTTTTCTCCGTATCGTTCGAGAATGGATTACATCACTAGAATTTTTTTATTTTTTTTTATTTTTAATAAAGGACTTGTCCCAAGCTGTCTACTGTGTTTTTTAAAAAAAGTGTACACTTTTTTTGTGAAATGGTAGGGTACAATGTACCCCGTTATCAATTCACATAGGGGGGCCGGGATCTGGGGGTCCCCTTTGTTAAAAAGGGGCTTTCAGATTCCGATAAGCCCCCTGCCCACAGACCCCCAAAACCACCGGGCAAGGGTTGTGGGGATATGGCCCTTGTCCCCATCAACATGGGGACATCCTCCCCATGTTGAAGGCATGTGGCCTGGTACAATTCAGGAGGGGGTGCTCTCTCACCCCCCCTATTTTTCTGCGGCCTGCCAGGTTGCGTGCCCGGATAAGGGTCTGGTATGGATTTTTGGGGGGAACCCCATGCCATTTTTTTTATTTTGGCACGGGGTTCCCCATAAAAACTATACCAGACCGAAGGGTCTGGTATGGATTTTGAGGGGGACCCGACGCCATTTAAAAAAAAATTGGCACAGGGTTTCCCTTAGTATCCATACCAGACCTGAAGGGCCTGGTATGGAACTTCGGGGGGACCCCCACACATTTTTTTTTATTTGGTTTGGGGTTCCCCTTAATATTCATACCAGATCCAAAGGGCCTGGTAATGGACTGGAGGGGAACCCATGCCATTTTTTTCAATTCCTTTTATCTGTATTGCCGGGACCCAACAATTTAATCTAGCCGCGAGTAGTTTTAAATTACTTTTTTCCTTTAGAAATTTCATTTTGTGCAGGGACTGTTCTAAACACGGGAAACATGCACTACTTTTACAGTCATACTATAGACACCCCCAGGTACAAAATTTAAAGGAACATTTCACTTTTATTGTTTCACTTTAGACATTATTAAAATCACTGCTCCCGAAAAAAATGCCATTTTTAAAACTTTTTTTGCATTGATACATGTCCCCTGGGGCAGGACCCAGGTCCCCAAACACTTTTTATGACAACTTGCATATTAACCTTTAAAATTAGAACTTTTGATTTCTCCCATAGACTTTTAAAGGGTGTTCCGCAGCTTTCGAATTTGCCGCGAACACCCCAAATTGTTCGCTATTTGGCAAACAGGTGAACACTCGATATTCGAGTTGAACTTATGTTCGACTCAAACATTGGGCTCATCCCTAGTTATAAATAACATGTGGAATAAAATCTTGTGATCACCACGTGGACCATCACTACCATGAGAAATGGACTGTTAAGGTAATGGATAGACCCTATTACAGAGTTAAATCGGCCTGTAAATGACAGTCTCATCATGGAGGGGTTCGACCCACACTGCTTAGCTGGACTCCTACAGTGTCTCCCACTTTCCAGTGTATAGTAAAATAAATGGCAACCATATATTTCACAAGATCCACCATGAAATCAAAATGGGAGAGCCTACATGGTGTAAATCTGTAAAGTATTCAAAGTCCATGACACTCACATTTTAATTATAAAACACTGCTTTTGTATATAAAAAACATTCGTGGGCAATATTGCAAATACTCCAAACAGTTAGCAATCCAGGCAGGCATGGCAGTGTTGCGTACATTAGCTCCACCCTACGCGGTTTAGTCATAACTGACATCATCAGACTTTATAGTTTTTTGGGGATTTCACATTGAATTGAGTGTTAATTTTGCACATTATCACAGTTAGCGTGGCAAATTACTTATTTAACAAGTACACAGCTTGCACGCTTAAATTGAAAGTTCAGGGAAGCCACAGCTATGATATAAATAACAATGAAAACTGCAAGAGCAAAAAACTAAGGTTACAGTACTTACAATACTTAGCACTTACAGTAAAAACAGTGATGAGGATTAGAGAAATTAGCTTTACTGATATATGTTTTTAACTGAGGTTTTAATTGTATTTTTTGGACAGTTCTGCATGTGGACCAGTGTTCAAAGCTATCTTAGGTGAGCAAATTAGAGAATGGCATAAAACTCGCCTCATCTTATTTAGTAAACCTCTCTTAATGTCGCTTTGTTCTATGACTCATTCAGCACAATGCCACCTTCTAAATCCTTATTGTAAACCTGCATGAATTTAAATGTCTAAATAACGTTCCCTCTTTTATATGTAAAGTGTGGCCGAACCAGTATACAAGTGCGGTGCCCTTCGGTGGCCTGTTTGCAGTGTGTGCAGTGTGGCAAGCAATAGGTCGCTTTTGTTTTAGTCAAACATGGTCCATCTGCAGGGTTCAGCTGCTGTGCTGACAAAGCTGTTTCTCAATAGACGGACCATGTGCAACATTACATGGTATAAGCAAAAACGCCTTTTACACGAGTTTAGATAAACTAGGCATAATCAAAACTCTTTCAGATTACTTAGACTACATCTTGCGCATTTGAAATAGAGGGGCATGTGAACACCTTTCATAAGACTTCACACAAGATAATTCCTTCGCCTCCATATCCCCTGCTTGGCTCTAGCACAAAGCAACTGGCCAATAATTCATAAGCACTATAATGCTCCACTGCTTGCCTCAGCTGAACAAAAAGCTGTTTATATTCTTTATGTAATACATTCTATGGTGCTATGTGAGTCCGGTAATGGAAGCAGCCGAAATCCAAAATCCTCATGAATTGAAATGGTAATATTACACTCAGTGCATGCTTTGCGTTTACATAATTTATTCTAAAATAATGTGGTATTGCAGTTCCGCTGGGAGCTGGACCAAAATAATATTATTTAGGAGCGGGTTTATATCCTATAAATCATATAGAATAGCAATAGATAATTACAGTTGTTTTCCTTCTAATACATTTCTAATAAGACATTGTCAGGTCCATAAACTAAGGCAGGGATTGATTTATATTGCATTGAGTTTTCTTTGCACCTCTAGAGGCATCGTTTGCAGTTCAATTACATAATATGATAAAAGGCCCCATGATATAGGCAGCCTTGCTACCAAGGAATACATCTAGAGGCGATGTCATGTGTTGGCATTTGGACGAAAACCCAATGCTAAGTGATTAACCAGGGGCAATGGTAATTGGCGAGATGTTGGTATTTTAACCCTATGATGAAGATTTGTGAAATGCTCATTTTAGCTATTTTGCAGCGGGCAGCAACATATTGCTGTGCACTTAATGAAACCCAAAATTTATTTCAAATATTTAAAGGCCCTCTGCTACATATACAACCTTCATGGGCAGTAAAAAGGAGAATAGTTTTGTGAATGTAAATGTCAGTATGCATAATAAATGAGTGCATTTGTAAAGAATGTCATTTACTAGAGCTGGTGGGTGAACTGACAGGAAGCTTTTCCTTGCCATAAGTGTGCTGGGATTATTGCAGTATTGTCTACAAAGAGAAAATGAATGAAAATGCATGCAAGAGGTTCTTTTAAAATGTATCATCTTCTTCCATGTACTGATCATATTGACTGATGTGGTCGTAAAATATGAATTGTTAAAACTCCTCTCTTGCTGAAAATACTCAGAAACCAACCATTTAGAATAAGCAGATACTGGAAGTGGACTTCTGAAAGGCATCCACTTTAATTTTAAGAAAGGGTAGAGAAAAAAGAAGCGCCACCTAAGTGCAGTATTAAAAGATTATTTTAATGACACAAATATCAATCACATTTACAGGAAAGAAGCAAAGGAAGGCTCATCTGTAAAGATCATGTAGTCGTCGTCCCGGATCCAAGGGCTGCACAGATGTAGAAGATGCAAAGGGGTAGATTCAGATATAATCGTCTATCTGTGCGCCTGGCGTAACGTATCTCAGATACGTTATGCCGCCATAATTTAGGGCGCAAGTTCTGTATTCAGAAACAACTTGCGCCCTTAGTTACGGCGGCGTAACGTATCTGTGTCGGCGTAAGCCTGCCTAATTCAAATGTGGATGATGTGGGCGTGTTTAATGTATATTAACTGTGACCCCGCGTATTTGACGTTTTTTACGAACGGCGAATGCGCCGTTCGTGAAAAAATCCCAGTGCGCATGCTCGAAATTCCACCGCAAATCGTCATTGCTTTTGACGTGAACGTAAATTACGTCCAGCCCTATTCGCGAACGACTTACGCAAACGACGTAAGATTTTCAAAACTCGACACGGGAACGATGGCCATACTTAACATAGGATACGCCTCATATAGCAGGGGTAACTATAAGCTGAAAAAAGCCTAACGTAAACGACGTAAAAAAAAATGCGCCGGCCGGACGTACATTTCTGAATCGGCGTATCTAGCTCATTTGCATATTCCTCGCGTAAATCTATGGAAGCGCCACCTAGCGGCCAGCGTAAATATGCAGCCTAAGATACGACGGTGTAAAACACTTACGCCGGTCGGATCTTAGGGAAATCTATGCATAACTGATTCTATGAATCAAGCGCATAGATACGACCGGCCGGACTCAGAGCTACGACGGCGTATCTGGAGATACGCCGTCGTATCTTCTATCTGAATCTACCCCAGAGTCTGTTTTCCTCAGGCTTGTCCTGTGGCCATCAGGATGAGGCCTGGTCCAGCATGGAACGCACGTGACATCACGGGTCACGTGACTACTTCCGGGGGAACACTTCCGGGATGGGGGTCACACAGGAGAAGCATGGGGCTGATTGGGCTACGCGCTCGGAGCCACTTCCATGGACCCGGGACGAGGACTACAGGATCTTTACAGATGAGCCTTCCTTTGCTTCCTTTCTTGTAAGTGTGATTGATATTTGTGTCATTAAAATTATATTTTAATACTGCACTTAGGTGGCACTTCTTTTTTCTCTATCCTTTCTTATTTACTACAGAGTCAGCACTCTGAGGACAGCAGCCGCCATCCACCAGCCATATTATCTGCTTTTAACCCTTGAACTGCCTATCACTATTATTATTTTAAAAATTGACTCATTGCGATATCCCCAATTACTTATGCAGTTTGTGTTTGCGCTAACAGTTACCTTTTCTACTTTAATTTTAAAGAAAATGTTGAAAAAAAATTAGTATATATACCAATTGCAGAATCCATATGATTTGTTTAAATGTCCATCAGAGAAAAAAATACCAGTTACAATCTGGCGACAGTTATAGGCAGGGCCGTTTGAAGGAATTTGAGGGCCCCAAGCAAAATGGGAGCCCCCAAGCACCCCCCTCCTGCATGCAAAGCCTATGTTAACGCTACACTATTTTTTTTTCTATTCTTACCTCCCGTTCCTCCCTGTAGGCTGCCGCTGTAGCGTGGCCGAGCTCCTCTTCCCCCTGCCTCTTCCCCAGTCCCCTATCAGATAGTGCCGGGTACCGCACGTGGTACAGGAGATTCAGTTTCCTGTCTTCCCGGCCGGACTGAAAGGAAGTGAGCACTCAGTGTGTATTTCCTGTCAGTCCGGCCGGAAACAGGAAACTGAATCTCCTGTACCACGCGCGGTACCCAGTCAGACTGACAGGACTCCAGGTGGAAGGAATAGAAGCTTGGCCACGCTACAGCCTGGGAAGGGGAAGTTGGGGGCCCCAGGCCAGCTCGAGGCCCCAAGCAATTGTTTGTTTTGCCTGTCCTGTAGCGACGGGCCTAGTTATAGGCAACAAGCCCGTTGTCAGGCCACTAAAGACAGTTACAGTGTCTTGAAAAAGTATTTAAAACCCTTGAAATCTTCAACATTATGTCACGTTACAACCAACAAGGTAAATGTATTTTATTAGGATTTTATGTGATAGATTAACACAAAGTGGCACATAATTGCGAAGTGGAAGGGAAATGATAAATGTTTTTAAATTTTTTTTTTACAAATAAATATGTGAAAAGTGTGGGATGAATTCAGCCCCCTGAGTGAATACTTTGTAGAACCACCATTCACTGCAATTACAGCTGCAAGTCTTTTTGGGGATGTCTCTACCAGCTTTGCACATCTGGAGAGTTATATTTTTACCCATTCTTCTTTGCAAAATAGCCCAAGCTCTGTCAGATTGGATGGAGAGCGTTTATGAACAGCAATTTTCAAGTCTTGCCACAAATTCTCAATTGGTTTTAGGTCTGGACTTTGACTGGGCCATTCTAACACATGAATATGCTTTAAACTAAACCATGTCATTGTATCTCTGGCTGTATGTTTAGGGTCGTTGTCCTGCTGGAAGGTGAACCTCCGCCCCAGTCTCAAGTCTTTTACAGACTGTAACAGGTTTTCTTCTAAGATTGCCCTGTATTTGGCTCCATCCATCTTTCCATCAACTCTGATCAGCTTCCCTGTCTCGTCCAACATCAGTGCCTGACCTCACAAATGCACTTCTGGAACAATGGTCAAACATTCCCATAGACACACTCCTAAACTTTGTGGTCCCTCGACAAACACCATCATTTTTCTCATACAATACCAGATCTAATCAGCACAGTTTTCATCGAAAATACAACACAAATACAGTACAATACATCACTTCCAAATTTTTATTCTGCCGTTTAAAAATGTTTGTCACTTTAATAACCTCCCATTTGAATATAGCATGCAAAAAAAAAAAAATGGATGATCATCATTCAATCAGCTTATCATGTATACCAGGCTTTAGACAGGCAATAATCAGCTTCAATCAATTATATAATTTCATAAGTTCAGAGCAAATGTGTGTTACCATAGACTATACAATTACAATTTTGAAAAGAGAGTGGTGTATCACTATTCACTACGCTGATGATGTCTCCTCTCAGGAGTATAAGCATCCAAAACAAAAAACACAAAACAACATACTGTATATACATACACAGAGGCATAGCTAGAACCTTCAAGAAGAGCCCAGGGCCCTCTAATCCCATCACAGGACCCACAGTGGATAACCTTCAAATGTTCTGCAGCTGGCCCCCTTCCTGCCGTCTTGGGGTCCCCCCAGGGCCCTGTCACAAGTGAGACCCTTGAAACCCTGCTAGCTTTGCCACTGTCAGTAGGATGGTGGGAATGGTGTCAGTCACTAGAGCCCCCCTCCTGTCACACTGGCCCCTGTCACACTGACCCTCACCTTTTACACAGCCCCCGCTGGCACACTGCCCCCCCACCATTCAAACGGTCCCCCACCTACCACACAGACCTCCTGCTGTCACTCTGACCCCCACCTGTCAGAATGCCCCCATCACACTGTCCCCCACCTGTCCCCCTGCGTTTAGACTGCCCCTCTCCTGTCACACTGGCCCCCACCTGTCACACTGTCCCCCACCTATCACACTGCCCCCCTGCTGTCACCATGACCCCCACCTGTCACAATGCCCCCGTCACACTGTCCCCCACCTGTCACACTGCCCCCCACCTGTCACACTACACCCATGACACTGCCCCCGGTCACACTGCCCCCTCCTGTCGCACTGACCCTTCATACTCCTCTGGCCTGTCACACTGCCCTTCTATCGCAATACCCTCGGCACACTGTCCCCCACATACTCCCCCTGTCACACTGCCCCACCATCTGTCACAGTGGCAGTGTTACAGTAGAACATCTGGAAACACAGTATACTTACTCAGGTGCCCAGCACTGCTATGGCAGAGAATATACAGTAATTTCTAGGGTACCAGGCCAGAGCAGCCTAGAGAAAGTAAATCTCTTACCATACCTGGCAGAAGTAGCCTGGAACCAAGAAGCAGGAGCCAGAGTCGAGGTGGAGCTGGGAGGCGGAGACGGCAATCCTAGTAACTGATGGCTGCCAGAAACACCTAGCACCAAGCTGGATAGAAGTGGCTGCGGGGCGGCATATAGAGTAACCGATGCCTTGCATTTTCCTCCATGCAGCCAATGAATGGCTGCTTCTCCTCTCCCTCCCGCAGGCATTCAGCAGCTGCAGGGAGGAAAATGTAGGGCATCAGTTGCTCTATATGCCGCCCCCTGCTGCCCCTCTTATCCAGGTGTTTACACAAATGTGACAGGGGCTCCCTGAAGCATGGGGACAGGTCGCAATTGTGACCCCTGCGACCCCTATAGTTATGCCTCTGTATATACAAAATGCAATGTATTGAATTTTTTAATCCAGAAAATTTATCTTTTTTTAAGAAGTAATTCCCTATCACCTCCTCTTTTAAGCTTATTCAACAAATCAATAACAGTATAATTCAATAGGGACACATGGGGGGAGATTTATTAAAACTGTTGCACATAATCTGGTGTAGCTGTGCATAGCAACCAATCAGCTTCTAGGTCTTAGACCCCATTCACACTGGTGTTCAGCAACATCCACACACATAGGACATCCAACGTTAGAGAGGATTTATTCTTCTTAAGCAAATACATCTTTGCAAACGGGTACTGACTATTATTCCAATGTTTCTCCTCTCCCTCAGTTTGCAGTCTGCACCTTTGAAATCGCAAATTCAAAGCTGCACATCAGTGCAATTTGCACTACCAAATTAATTGCGACTTTTTTTAACCACTTGCCGACCGGCCACCGCCGTTATACGTCGACAAGTTGGCTCGGCTGGGCGAGAGCACGTAGTATGACGTCCTCTCTCCCAGCCGCCACTAGGGGGCGCGCGCGCGCCCCCCGCTCGCCCCCGACTCCCGTGCGTGTGCCCTAGTGAGGCCACCCCCCCAAAGTAAGAACACACCCAGGCATACTTAACCCCTTCCCCGCCCCTAGTGTTAACCCCTTCCCTGCCAGTGGCATTTTTATAGTAATCCAATGCATTTTTATAGCACTGATCGCTATAAAAATGCCAATGATCCCAAAAATGTGTCAAAAGTGTCCGAAGTGTCCGCCATAATGTCGCAGTACCGAAAAAAAAAATCGCTGATCGCCGCCATTACTAGTAAAAAAAATATAATAAAAATGACATAAAAATACCCCCTATTTTGTAAACGCTATAACTTTTGCGCAAACCAATCAATAAACGCTTATTGCGATTTTTTTTACGAAAAATATGTAGAAGAAAACGTATCGGCCTAAACTGAGGAAAAAAAATGTTTTTTTATATATTTTTGGGGGATATTTATTATAGCAAAATGTAAAAAATATTCATTTTTTTCAAAATTGTCGCTCTATTTTTGTTTATAGCGCAAAAACTAAAAACCGCAGAGGTGATCAAATACCACCAAAAGAAAGCTCTATTTGTGGGAAAAAAAGGACGCCAATTTTGTTTGGGAGCCACGTCGCACGACCGCGCAATTGTCTGTTAAAGCGACGCAGTCCCGAATCGCAAAAAGTACTCTGGTCTTTGGGCAGCAATATGGTCCGGGGGGTAAGTGGTTAATAGAGGTCTATGTAAGGCCCCGTACACACGACCGAGTTTCTCGGCAGAATTCAGCCTGAAACTCGGTTCAGAGCAGAATTCTGCCGAGAAACCCGGCCGTGTGTACACTTTCGGCCGAGGAAGCCGACGAGGACCTCGGCGAGGAAATAGAGAACATGTTCTCTATTTCCTCGTTGTTCAATGGTAAATTTCAGCTCGCCGAGGTCCTCGGCGGCTTCACAAGGAACTCGACCGACAAAACGATGTGTTTTGCCCGTCGAGTTCCTCGGTCGTGTGTACGCGGCCTGAGTCACAATATAATTGGTAAAATGTAGTGCAGGAGCCTTTACCATAATCGCTGTGGCATGAGTTTGGCGTGATATGAACGGTTCAATTGCCGGCAATGGGGTGTGACTTGTCATGCAATTTGGAACGCTCAAATCACATGACAAATCGCACCGGTGTGAACAGGGGCTTATTGTCAAAGTCTAATTTAACAAGCTGAAGTTAGAAGCTAATTGGTTACTATGCACAGTTGCACCAGATTTTGTGTGCTCCAGTTTTATTAAATATAGCCCTGAGTGTCCCTGTTCAACAGAATGCCATGTTCCACTTGTTTTCCCCTGATTGCATATTTGTGCCTCCCAATTCTCTCTTTAACTTGCTGGGTTGTCTCCTCTGCATAACAATGTCCACACAGGCACCTAATTACATAGATGATGAAAGAACTCAAGCAAGTAAAATAATTCTTTATCTGTATAACATAATTTTGGTGTGGGTGAAGGGGGAACTTCCCGTTTCTGGCACCTAAAAAAGTAGTAGATATAGTGGGCCACACAGTCAGCACAAACCACTTGATTACAAATTGTCCATCCTCTTCTATATGTCTGCAGGGGAAAATGACATTTGTTTGTATTTACTCAAGTATATGAAAATGTTGCACAAACGAAATTCTAGGCAACTAATTCTAAAGTACCAGTGGTGTACAGACACTGGGCCGCACTGCCTTACCGCTAAGCCCATTTTTATAGTTGATGGAAAGGCATTAAAAAAACACTAAAGTCCAAATTTTTTTTTTGGTAAAATAACAAACATTTTATACTTACCTCCACTGTGCAGCTCGTTTTGCTCAGGGTGTCCCCGATCCCGGTCTTCTGGGGTCCCTCGGCGGCTGTCTCGGCTCCTCCTCGCAAGAGCTTTCCACCTTCATGCAAGCTCCCTCGCATGGTGGAAAGCTCTTGCCAGCGCGCATCCGTGATACAGCGGCGGCCATAGCCGCCAACTGTATCACTCGGCCCCGCCCCCTGGCGCACCATGTCATTGGATGTGATTGACAGCAGCACCAGCCAATGGCTGCGCTGCTATCAATCTGTCCAACCTAGCCAATCAACGGACAGGCTGGGAACCGAACAGAATGACAGGGACGCTCGTGGGACTTTGGAGGGGTGAGGTAAGTTAAACGGGGGCTCGGGGCGTTGCTGTCGGATGTTTTTTCACCTTAATGCATAGGATGCATTAAGGTGAAAAAACATTTACCTTTACAACCCCTTTAACTCTGGTATATACATGATAAAAGTATAGGATCCTGTCCACAGGTGGTAGAAATGGCAATCAACAACTGCTGCTGTCTGATTTTCCTATAACCATATACACTGTATTACCAAAAGTATGGAGACACCTGCCTTTACACGCACACTTTAATGGCATCCCAGTCTTAGTCTGTAGCATTCAATAGTAAGATAATGTCATGCTCCCAACTTTGTGGGAACAGTTTGGGGTTTGCACCTTCCTGTTCAAACATGACTGCACACCAGTGCTCAAACAAGGTCCTTAAAGACATGGATGAACAAGTTTGGGATGGAGGAACTTGACTCGTCTGCACCTCAACCCCATAGAACACCCTTTGGGATAAATTAGAATGGAGACTGTGAGCTAGGCCTTCTCGTACACATCAGTGTCTGACCTCACAAATGAGCTTCTGGAAGAATGTATAAACATTCCCATAGACACACTCCTAAACCTTATGGACAGCCTTCCCAGAAGAGTTGAAGCTGTTATAGCTGCAAAGGGTGGGCCAACTCAATAGGGAACCTTACGGACAAAGACTGGGATGCGATTAAAGTTCATGTGTCTGTAAAGGCAGGCGGCTCAATACTTTTGGTAATATAGTGTATATATGTAGCCAGGAGCTGGCTAATATTGCATCATTAGACACTCTACAGCAGGGGTATACAAACTTTTTTGAAAGAGGGCCAGATTTGATGAAGTGAACATGCGTGAGGGCCAATCATTTTGCCAGACATTCTTTGAACCATTAAAATTCTAAGAATTAATGAATTCCATGAATGAAGTCAGACCATTGCCATGAATGCAGACCCACCATTGTCAAGAATGCAGACCCACCATTTCCATGAATGCAGACCCACAGTTGCCATGAATGCAGCCCCACCGTTGCCATGAATGCAGCCCCACCTTTGTCATAAATGCAGCCCCACCGTTGCCATGAATGCAGACCCACTGTTGCCATGAATGCAGACCCACCATTGCCATGAATGCAGACCCACCGTTATCATGAATGCAGCACCACCATTGCCATGAATGAAGCCCCACCGTTGTCATGAATGCAGCCCCACCATTGTCAAGAATGCAGACCCACCGTTTCCATGAATGCAGACCCACAGTTGCCATGAATGCAGCCCCACCGTTGCCATGAATGCAGCCCCACCTTTGTCATAAATGCAGCCCCACCGTTGCCATGAATGCAGACCCACTGTTGCCATGAATGCAGACCCACCATTGTAATGAATGCAGACCCACCGTTATCATGAATGCAGCACCACCATTGCCATGAATGAAGCCCCACCGTTGTCATGAATGCAGCCCCACCATTGCCATGAATGCAGACCCACAGTTTCCATGAATGCAGCCCCACCATTGCCATGAATGCAGACCCATCATTGACATGAATGCAGCCCCACCGTTGTAATGAATGCAGACCCACCGTTGCCATGAATGCAGACCCACCATTGCCATGAATGAAGCCTTATTATTGCCATGCCTTACTATCCAGGAATTCAGCACCCCCATTGCCAGGAATGCAGCACCCCCATTGCCATGAATGCAGCACCAACATTGCCAGGAATACAGCACCCCATTGCCAGGAATGCAGCACCCCCCATTGCCATTAATGCAGCACCCCCATTGCCAGAATGCAGACTCACCATTGCCATCAGTGCAGCTTGATTGACACCCATCTGCAACCCCGGATGGGATAGGGAGGGGGCGGGACAAGCGCCAACAGATTACATAGAGCAAAATCTGTTTTCTCTGCGGCCTCTTTAATACAAAGTCCTGCCTCCTATAATGGACAGAACAGTCGTCCAATGGCAACGCAGGAGACAAGACTTCCTATTACAGAGGCTGCTGTGCAAAGAGGAAATTCTCCTGTATGTACGTCCCGCCTCCTCCCTGTCCCCTCCAAGGCAGCCAGCATATATATCTTTTGTGGCCCCCGGCGCTCTGGGATTCGTTGGGGGCCACAAAAGATATAGATATCCAAATCACCAGTCGGGCCATTCGAAACCGAAACATGGGTCGTGATTGGCTCGTGGGCCAGACTTTGGACATACCTGCTCTACAGTATTGCTCAAGTGAGACTCCTTTCTCCTAGTGCCCAGCCCGGACTCTATTTCATTACATCTTGAAGTCATGATGAATGAGAACTAGGAATGGAGAAAAGCATTTTGGGTCAAGTTCTATATACAATCAGACTGTTACAGTAAGGACTACAAATCCCAGCTGGCTGGGGAAGTAGAATGGAATGCTGGGAGAGGTAATAAAAAGCCTGTGTGGAGACAGAATTGCTCTCTTGAGGCCATGGCCTAGATCTGCAAGCAGTGACTCTGTGTTAGACTGTGCAGCCTGTGCAACAGGCAGATAGTGATTCATCACGAGTGGGTGCAGAAGCAACCACTGCCAGGTGCGGTGTGACGCGTGGTCGAGTGCCATCCCTTGAGCAAGAGGCCTGCTGCAGAGCCCTTATGATACTCTTCAACACTGAAGGTCGCTGAGATTGGTGAGTGGGCATTTGCCTATCTTCTGATAACAAAGGACAGCGTGTATGTGGGGGGGCATACACTGTTGGAGAGGGGACACTGCGGGGGGGCTTGATGTGAAGGGATCAGGCAACACTGTTTTGGGGGGTACAGGCCCCTACTGGGGGGGGTGTAAGGGGGCAGAGGACACTGCAGTGTGGGAGGGGGGTGATGTGAAGGGGGCAGAGGACACAGCATTGGGGGTATCGGACACTACAGTGGGGGTAGGGATGATGTGAAGCAGGCAGAGGACACAGCATTGGGGGTACAGGACACTAATGTAGGGGGCAGAGGACACTACATGGTGGGGGGTGATGTGAAGGACTAGAGGACACTGCGTGGATGGGGGCTTACAAAACACTACTGTGGGGGCAGGGAGCAGGAGGACATTACAATGAGGAGGGGTGATGTGAAGGGGGTATTGGACACTGCGTTGGGTGGGTACAGAACACTACAGTGGGGGGAGAGGGGCAGAGGACACTGCTATGGGGGTCAGAGGACACTTGAGTGGGGGGTGTTGTGAAGGGGCAGAGAACACTACATTGGGGGTACAGAATACTACAGTGGGGGGAGAGGGGCAGAGGACACTGCTATGGGGGTTAGAGGACACTAACGTAGGGGGGGGTGATGTGAAGGGGGCAGGGGAAACTGCATTGGGGGTACAGAACACTACTGTGGGGGGAGGGGGGGTGATGTCAAGGGGGCAGGGGACACTGCAATGGGGGGGGGGTACATAACACTACTGTGGGGGAGGGGGGCAGAGGGCACTACAGTGGGAGGGTGATGTGAAGGGGGCAGGGGACACTACTGTGATTCTGTCTTTTTATTGGAAGATTGATAGTTCTTGGTTTTTAAAGGGTGCCGCGTGGTAGACCCACTACTGATTGGTGGACTCATGTAGGACCTCTGCAGAGAGACCTTACTTTGGGATGTGGCTGCTTTCCAAAAAAGAATGTAAAGAATGCATATGTGTTTTTTTTTTTTTTACTTGGCTTTCTACTTGTATTTAAACTTGTTTGCTTTCAAATTAAATATACCTTATCAGGTAAGGATAGCGGCTAGATGTATGCCTTACCTACCTCGCCTACTGCACTGGCTTTTGGACTATGAAAATAATACCCTTGTATATAATAGTTCTAAGTAGTCCATTTCATTGTGACTGGCTTGTTGCTCATAGAGACAAGCAGATTATTTAACACTTTGTTGCATTAATATGGCAGAAAGATTACAAAGACCTTTGGAGATTTTATGCAGGTGGACTTTACATGGCAGACAATGACTGGAGCAGGTGCTGTGTCAATTAAGCGAGCAGGACAGACTATGAACCATTCACAGTGTAATCAGATTACAATTCAGAGGAGGAATCTGTACTTCCTCACAAGGTCCATTTACTCTTATTCTGTAATTGAGATGGCAGGCATTGCTTCTCCTTGTGTTTCCGCCTTGGAGCTGCATATGTAGCTAGCATTAGTGATTTGCTTAGTGAAATAAAAAATGTATACATCAGTTTAGAAAACTATGTTACATAAACCTTTTAAATATGATATGATGGTCTTGTTTTTTGGTCCGTGCATTTTTAATTTAAGAACATGTTTTTGTAAAGGATTATATCTTAGTAAATTAGTAACATAATTTTAGATTTTATAATACTTTACATTGATCAATTAAAAAAAAAAAACGAAGTTTGTCCTTCTAAATCAGAAAAGGCAAAGCAAATCAGTAAAACAGAGGTATGTTCTTACGGCACAGGAAACATTCCCTCCTGGCCCCTTTATATTATATTAATGTCCTTTGGATATCCTTAAAACCTTTTACTGAAAGTATTACTGAGCACTGAGCAGAGATAAGTATAATTTAACAACAATACAAAGTCAGTGGTATAGTTCCAATCTCAATTTCATGTTGGACTAAAAGATACTTGTGTTCTGCTTTGTCTTATAATATAAGAGGTAATTTAAACAATTACAAATGTACACCGTGCAATGAAAGACCTGACCTTGCATAGTAAATATATATAATTAAACAATTAGTCCAAATTCCATTGTCATTGTGCATTGACAGCCTATTCTAAATTATCAGGCTAGTTTAAAGGAACTTCATCCCCTCACCTGATAGATATACAGTTAGGTCCATATATATTTGGACACAGGCACAATTTTCATACTTTTTGCTCTGTATGCCACCAGAATAAAATTACAACAAAACAATCCAAATGAATTTGAAGTGCAGACTTACAGCTTTAATTCAAGGGGTTGAACATAAATATTAAGTCCAAATTATAGGAACTGCAACCATTTTTATACATAGCAAAAATGACTATCAAGCTCTCAATTAAAACACATAATGTCTTGTGCCCCACTCCCACTAGTGTTGTCCTCCACTCCCCTTTACATCATTACCCTCACAATAGTATCATCTCCCCCCCCCCACACACACACAGTAGTTTTCCTTCTCCCCTGCCACAGTAGGGACCTCTGCCCCCATACAATAGTGTCCTCTGCCTCCCCATAGCAGTGTCCTGCCGTGGGGCACTATAGTGTCCTCTGCCCCTCTACACCCTGCAGTAGGGTCCTCTGCCCCTCCCAATATTATAGTGTCCTCTGCCCTCTTCACACCACTCACTGTAGTGTCCTCTGCCCCCCAAAAGCACTGTCCTTTGTCCCCTTCATACCCTCCCCGCACTGTACCCACAATGCAGTTCCCTCTGTCTCCTTCACCCCCCCCCCCACTGTAGTGTCCTCTGCGCCCCGCATTGCAGTGTTCTCTGTCCCCTTCACCCCCCCCCCACTGTAGTGTCCTCTGCCCCACCAAGCGATATCCTCTGTACCCCTGACTGTATTGTCCTCTGCCTCCCCAAAGAAATGTCCTCTGACCTTCACCTTCACACCCTTCCCCCACTGCAGTGTCCTCTGTCCCCATCGCCCTACCCCACTGTAGTGTCCTCTGTGCCCCCCATGCAGTGTCATCTGTCCCCTTCACCTCCCAATGTATTGTCCTCTGTGCCCACTAATGCAGTGTCCTCTGTCCCCTCAACCCCCAATGTAGTGTCCTCAGTCTCCTTTACCCCCCACTGTAGTGTGCTCTGCCCCCCCTATGCAGTGTCCCCTATCTGCTACACACACACCTTTTCCCCACTGTAGTGTCCTCTGTGCCCCCCATGCAATGTCCCCTGACCCTTACACACACCCCTCCCCCCTGTAGTGTCCTCTGTGCCCCCCATGCAGTTTCCTCTGTCTTCTTTATCCCCCACACACTGTAATGTTCCCAGCCCTCCCTGTGTAATGTCCTCTGTCCTCTTCACCCCCTCCCATGTGGTGTCTTCTGTCCCCTTCACCCCTACCTCCCCTCAACTGTAGTGTGCTCTGTCCCCTTCACACCAGTGTGTAGGTAGCACTCTCCTACCTTACACTGGTGTATAGCAGAGCAGAGAACGTGAGAACTCACAGTACTGGATAGAGGCCGGGGGCGGGATCTGACAGAGTTAACTTTTTACATTAACAAGCTGGTGATTGCTTGCTAGGACAGCCTGGCAACTAATTCCTTGCTGCTTAATGTAAAACATTAATTCCAGCAGCTTCTGCCCCCACCCTTTATCCAGTACTGTTGCGTTTCCCGATCTCTGAGTTGCAGCGAAGAGGAGAGTGGCGGCAGCTGGGGGAAGGTCTGTGTGTGGAGTGTTCCTGATTGACCCATCAGCTACCCGCGGTCAACCTGTCGATCGCGATTGATGGCTTGCTGACCCCTGCTCTAAACACTGCAGAATTCATTCGGCTGCTTCTGTCTTCTGTCACATCATCAATAAACACCAATGACCCAGTGCCACTGGAAGCCATGCCCATGCCACACACTGCCTCCACCATGTTTAGCAGATGACGTTGTGTGCTTTGGATTATGAGCTGTTCCATGCCTTATATACACTCTTTTCTTCCCATCATTCTGGTACAGATTAATCTTAATTTCATTCGTCCAAAGAACGCTTTTCCAGAACTTGTTTGGCTTTTTTAGATGTTTTTGGCAAAGTCTAATCTGACTTTTCTATTAGGCTTATGAATGGTTTGCACCTTGTGGTGAACCCTCTGTATTTGCTCTCGTGAAGTCTTCTCTTGATTGTAGACTTTGACAATGATACGCCCACATCCTGGAGAGTGTTCTTCACTTGTCTGGATGTTGTGAATGAGTTTTTCTTTAACATAAAGAGGATCCTGCGATCATCCACCACTGTTGTCTTCCATGGATGTCCAGGCCTTTTTATGTTGCTGAGCTCACCCGTGCATTCTTCTTTCCTCAGAATGTAGCAAACTGTTGATTTGGCCACTCCTACTATTGCTGCTATCTCTCTGATGGATTTGTTTTGTTTTTGAAGCATGGCCTGTTTCACTTGCATGGACAATAGATTCCAAATGCAAATACCAAACTTAAAATAGACTCCAGACTTTTTACCTGCTTGATTGATGAATATAAAATCGAAGAAGTAGCCCACACCTGGCCATAAACAGCTTTTGATTCAATTGTCCGATTACTTTTGGTCCCTTGAAAAAGAGGGGATTGTTTTTCTTAAGAGCTGTAATCCCTAAACCCTTTCTCCGATTTTGTATGTACACACCCTCAAATGAAACCTGAGAGTGTGCACTTTCAGCCCATATCCATTATATTAATGTAATAAAATATAAGCAGCGCTGTAAACAATGTAAGATGAAATATCAGTTTTCATAGGTATTCAAAAATAATGCTAATGTCCATAAACATCACCATGTGACAAAAGTGAATATGTGCACAAATTCCCCAAAATATATATAAATGTGTTTAAATATTAATTAAATATAAGTCCATAAAACACATCAAGTAGGTTTGTGAAAAAATAATAATAATAGCTTCCAATCTTAACCCATCAGCAGGACCGGTATCTGCTCCTTTCAAGAAGGAACAGGATGAGCACTGCCAGAGCCCTACAAAATGACCTCCAGCAGGCCACTGGTGTGAATGTCTCTGACCAAACAATCAGAAATAGACTTCATGAGGGTGGCCTGAGGGCTCGACATCTTCTAGTGGTTTGGTGGTGGGTCAGTGATGGTCTGGGGAGGCATATTCTTGGAGGGACACACAGACCTCTACAGGCTAGACAATGGCACCCTGACTGCCATTAGGTATCGGGACTCATTGTTGGTGCGAGATCCTACTGATGCAAGACAATGCCCGGCCTCATGTGCCAAGAGTATGCAGCCAGTTCTTAGAGGATTAAGGAATTGATATCATTGAATGGCCACCACGCTTGCTTGACTTAAATCTAACACCTCTGAGCATTATGTTTCAGCCCATCCAACTCTGTCAGGTTGCACCTCAGTCTGTTCAGGAGCTTAGTGATGCCTTGTTCCAAATCAAGGAGGAAATATCCCATGACATCATCAATTGTCTCATTAGGAGCATGCTCTGACATTGGGGCCATACAAACTACAAGCACGTGGGGGGCCATACAAACTACTGAGGACCATTTTGAGCTACTGCAATGAAATTTCAGCAAAATGGACTAGTCTGCTGCATAATTTTTTCTGTTGGATTTTTAAGGTGTCTTTGAATTTAGCCCTCTGTAGGTTCATCATTTTAATTTCCATCAAACAATGTGGCATCCTTTTGTTCCTAACACATTACCAAGTCCATATCAGTATCGATATCCAGCATGATTATTCTTCCCCATTGAGATCTGATGTGTTTTCAAAGTGTTCCTTTAATTTTTTTGAGCAGTGTATTCCCCTGAGCCCGATCTCGATCTAACACTTTGCCCGGGAGCAGCAGCACTGCTTTCTCTCTCTCTCTCTCTCTCTCTCTCTCTCTCTCTCTCTCTCTCTCTCTCTCTCTCCTCACCGAACATGGGATCAAGCTTGCTTCCTGTGGTGGCACATGGAGAACAGGGGAAGGTGGAGAAGAGGGACCTGAAGAAGAAGAGGATCAGTGCCAATTTGTGCTAAACCATTGCAAAGAGCAGGTTAATATGACATGTTTGTAATTTAAAAAAAAAACAACTTTACAATCTCTTAAAGTAAATCATCCCTCTTGAGTCAATGACCTGGATCGAGTATTTAGATAGGGACTTTTGCCTTTTTTCTGTGTCATCCTATTCTGCATACTTGTTGTAGGTCACTGACTCAAGATGTATTAAACCCAGTGGGTCAGCACAACAACCAGGAAATAGAAGGTGTTCAACCATCTAAGCCCTCAAAGCAAAAATTCACTTTAATAAAGAATAATGAGATACAGTAACCACAAACAGCCAATCACATTTTTTATTATAATTTTTAAAGAAAAAGTGTGTATATATATTTATATATTGTATATATATATATATATATATATATATATATATATATATATATATATATCATGTGTGTTTATATATATATAATGCATATTTCATAATACAACCATGTTATAAGACACTTATCACTATTAGTTATTTTGCAATAGCCCGTTTCACTCTAAAAATTGTAGATGTTGACAAATGACCTCCTGGCTTGACATTACAAACAAGGACTGGCAGAATATCTGTTGTTCAAAAGGAGAAAAACGTTGTGACATGACACATTCTAATGTTCCCATTCTGTTACCAAATTCTTGCAGTCACCACCATGAAGTAATCAGACAATGCTAGAAAAGATTCTGACATCATTGCCAGTAATGCCCATTCAAAAGCAGCAACAAAAGCCAGTTTGAAGGCTAATTCCAGTAATTCATGGTGAAGATCTTCCGTGTATATAGCCAGCATCCTCTGCTTGGAATAAAAATTAGCTAGACTATCGCTTGCTACAACAGTAGCTCTTGAAGCCAGTGTCCCTTTGTTTCCTAATTGTAACACATTCTAGATTTAACACACATTTGTTTACGTCAGTTATATTTTTACAGCAAAATTCCATGTTTTTCTTAGCTCATCAAAGCAGTGTTTACTTCAATCATCCAATCACATGCAAAGGAAGTTAGCATTTTTAAACATCCCTGAACATGATTGGATATACAAAATTATCAAAGGTTCACTTTGCAAAGTAAGTTGTGTACTCGTTTAGTAAATAAGCATCAAAGTATTGGATAAAACAGTTGTGTAACCATTTTTAGTATTTTGTTTTCTTGTAATATAGCCTGTTTTTTTACCCCACCAGGTTTAACCAGAAGGGTAGCACTTGGCATTGCCCTTTCCTTCCACCTACACCTCATCATTCATCAACATATGGGTAATAATAATGGTGCGCTGCTCAAATGAATGAAATAGTTTTTAGTATCTACATCATAAAGTGCCGAGTGATAAATAGAACTATTACAATTAATACATATACACAAATAAATCTGAACAAATAATAGTGTAAAGATACATAAAAAAGTGTAAAATAAAATGCAAATATAAAAAGTCCAAAGTCCAACAATATGAATTAATCAGAAATCAGTCCACACTTTCCCAAAGGTATATGTGCAGATAAATATAAATGTGAAATCCTGAATAAATTGTAACCACCTTTTCACCATTAAGTGCAGTGCAGGCTCACCTTAGGAATTTGACCACAAGCTCAAAAATTGCAGCATGTTTGTACAGCGGGAGATGATTTACTATCGAGGTCCTATCCTCCTTCACTTGGAATGGTCCTTAGAATAGGGGTAATTCCCTTCCACAGTTGTGCAACTCAAAAATAAAACATACATTCTGCCCATCGTGTAGTACTGTATATATAAAAAAAATATGTTTATTAAAAGCAGATATCATATACTCTCACATAATGCAGTACTTGTATAGTCCATGTACATAAAAATAGCAGAAAAAAAATCCTCTTGCAAACACGCTTACCGGATTCCGGGTCGTGGAGACACCGGAATTGACATTGCAAGCTCCTCCCAATGCATTGCGTCACTGGTCACACGACTTCCTCAGGGTAGGAGGCACAGTGACAGCGCCGGAACTTATAGACATAAAAGGTTTACATGTAACCATGGTGATATTTAAATGCCTGTGTGTTCATATGCGGTGTGCTTGCTCACAGCTACCGTATTTATCGGCGTATAACACGCACAGGCGTATAACACGCACCTACATTTTAAGAGGGAAGTTTCAGGAAAAAACTTTTTTAACTAAACAACTTTGAATTAAATAAGGGTCAGTGCCCATGTGCAGCCTGATCAATGCCCATCTGCAGCACATCTCACCAATGCAGCCTTATCAATGTCCATTTCATCATGCAGCCTTATTAATGTCCATCTCATCATGCAGTCTTATCAATGCCCATTTTTAGCCTCAATGCAACCTCACCATCAAAGCAGCCTAGACAGAGCATGAAATCACAGAGCCATCATCTCCTGTTCGGCTCTCACTCAGCACTGGCAGTCAGACAGACACACACAGTCCCGCCTCCAACATCGGCATTGGACCAGCTCCTGTGATAGACAGAACACTGGTCCAATGCCAGTGGCGGAGGCGGGACTGTGTGTGCGACGTGAGAGCTGAACAGGAGATGACGGCTCGTGAATTCTGGCTGTTCGGCTCTCACTCGGCAATCACACACACACAGTCCCACCTCCTCCATCGACATTGGACCAGCTCCTGTGATACACAGAACACTGGTCCAATGCAAGTGGCGGAGGCGGGACTGTGTGTATGACGTGAGAGCCGAGTGAGAGCCGAACAGGAGATGACGGCTCGTGAATTCTGTCTATGTTCGTCCCCCTTCCTACGTTCCAAGGTACACTATCGGCGTATAACACGCACCCGCGATTTGCCCCCTATTTTCAGGGGAAAAAAGTGTGTGTTATACGCCGATAAATACGGTAACTTCCAATATATAATGTAGAGCCATTATAAAAGCAGACTATAATGGTATACTCCCACTAGATACAAAGGTATGCAAGATCCTATATATAAACCCAAGTGCAACAATTGCTAATCTGAGAGATGACAAGCAATTGTAAGGCAGTGGAGACAGGATAGGGCAGACCAAGTGGCAACCTCCTGTTTGATCCTGTCTACAGGGGTATCCTAGAAGCTGACGCTATGCACAGGCACCTGCAGGAAATGACTACAGGTACAATTATAAAAAGTCAAGCTGGTTGCCAGAGGTCTATTACTAAGCTGTGATTGCAGTGTTTCAGAAAGTGAAAGAAATTGATGGTATATTAAATGGAAATTTCCTTAGTTTGGGGTTGCCACTTTTCATCAATGAGATGAGCTAGTTATGAGAGTTTTAAAGCAACGATTTTACTGCTAGTCACTCCTTCAGGATTAGACAAAGTACACATTTAGGAAATGATTGCTAGTAAAAGGAAAGGAAATTAGTGACGGACGCTATTAGTGCCTGATCTATCACCCTGTCCATTAAATGAATGAAATGCCTACATGTGCAACTTGACTCCCTTTGTAGTATTATTTCTGACTCTTAGGGACACTTTCATCTAGACTAGCAGAAATGTCAGAAATGACAGAGTAAATCAAGGACAGATAAAGACATGAAAATCATTGTGACCTATAGATATTAGTTTTTAAAGACTTAAAAAATTGATTCTAATTGGTTGCTTTAGATTAATGCACTTTTTCTCACTGAATAAAGGGGGTGATCTAAAAAGTGATCTGACTATAAAATGTTTTCTATGCCTTACAAACCAAATCAAAATAGACCATGTATGATTTAGAATTCAGAGACCCAAATGATCAAATTGTGCTTGAACATCACTTCTTTAGTCATTTACATTTGTATTATTCTACTTCAGTAAGGCAGTGCAAAGGACAGAGATAATTTAAAGTGCAGTAACCCCTAATTACAAACATGTCTTATGCTCACTATACACATTACAACAATCTGACTGCAAAATGCTTTTACAATATCTGTTACATTTACTAAAAGTATGTAACCTATCTAAATATACGCTCAATTTGTATTCCAACATATTATTTGTATATCCAATTAGGCAGTTATTTTGTAACTACTGTTTAAGCTCAAACTTGCCTCAGATAACACAAAGAGCCTATTTTTTATTTATTTATTGCTGGAATTTCCATTTCTTTCCCTGTCTGCAATTTACCAAAGTTTGTAAAATAGAGGCTTTAACATTAAAAATAATACTTTCTCCAAGTTTTGATTGTTGCTTGAGTACATTTGCATAAATTGACTGCTTAAAGATACACATTTGCTTATAAAATGTAATCACTCTGGAGTAGTAAAGAGTGGCTTTTTTTCAGTTAACAAGAGAAAGAAAGTGTATGAAAACCCTAATAATGAACTTTTCTCATCATTGGCTCCCTTTAACCATTTCAGCCCCGGAAGATTTGGCTGCTCAATGACCGGGCCATTTTTTTGCGATACAGCACTGCGTTGCTTTAACTGGCAATTGTCGTGAGATGCTAAACCCAAATAAAATTGACGTCCTTTATTTCCAAAAAATAGAGCTTTCCTTTGGTGGTATTTGATCACCCTTGCGGCTTTTATTTTTTGTGCTATAAACAAAAGAAGAGCAACTATTTTGAAAAAAACACAGGGGGTTATTTTCGAAAGGCAAATCCACTTTGCACTACAAGTGCAAACTACAAGTGCAAAGTGCACTTGAGATTGCACTGAAAGTGAACTTGGAAGTGCAGTTGCTGCAAATCTGAGGGGTAGATCTGAAATGAGGGGAAGCTTTGCTGATTTTATTATCCAATCATGTGCAAGCTAAAATGCTGTTTTTTTATTTTCCTTGCATGTCCCCCTCGGATCTACAGCAACAGCACTTCCAAGTGCACTTTGCACTTGTAGTGCAAAGTGGCTTTGCCTTTAGTAAATAACCCCCAATATCTTTAACTTTTTTCTATAATAAATATCCCGCATTTTTAAAAAAAAATAACAATTTTTTTTCTCAGTTTAGGCCGATATGTATTCTTCTACATATTTTTGGAGAAAAAAAATGCAATAAGCCAATATTGAGTGGTTTGCGCAAAAGTTATAGCATCTACAAAATAGGGGATAGATTTATGGCATTTTTATTATTATTTTTTTCACTAGTAATGGTGGCGATCTGCGATTTTTTTTCGGGACTTGCGATATTGTGGCAGACACATCGGACAATTTCGACACTTTTTTGGGACCCTTGACAATTATACAGCGATTAGTGCTATAAAAATGCACTGATTACTGTATAAATGTCACTGGCAGGGAAGGGGTTAACACTAGGGGGCGATCAAGGGGTTAACTGTGTTCCCTTGCTGTGTTCTAACTGCAGGGGAATGGGACTAACTAGGGGAAGAAAGAGATCGGTGTTCATACATTGTATGAACACACGATCAGTCTCCTCTCCCGTGAAAGAATCGGGATCTGTGTGTTTACACACACAGATCCCGATTCTCGCTCTGTCACGAGCGATCGCAGGTGCCCAGCACTCGCATTGGCTCCGGCACGCACGCGTGCCCCTGGTGGTCAAAAGGCGAAGTAACGTAATGTAACGTCGCTTCGTTAGGTGGTTAATATACCATTGGAAGCATGTTGTTATGTAAGAAATTCAGAGTTGTCCTTGGTCCTGCAGACATCCTGTGTTGTATAAAAAAGCCCTCCTAGTTCTACTGTTGGACTAAAATATGTTAATTTTATGTTATGGAGATCCTGGGGTGGGAGTGGCTGGGTCATTTGGCAAAAGAGGCAGAACAGTGATGTGTGATGTCATCACAGCGGACGCGACTGCCATCTTCTCTGTACACATGTGAGTTTAATAACTTTTTAATAACATTTTAAAGTTACTGCACTATGGAGGCTGTTATATGTTTTTATGGGATTTGATCCCACTGCTCCTAAGATGAGTGATCCAAGTGTGTCTGGTGGATTTTGTGGACATCTTAGTGGATTCCTTAATTGAACAGCTGGTGATATACATTTTTGAGTGTCTTGATTTGCGGATATCTGGAGGATCTCTGCAGTGTGGTCGGAAACTAATCTGAGAGGCCTGGAATATTATCATCTGTAAAGCGCAATTGACCACTCTATTAAATCAGGGTCATTTTGGCCCAGAAAGCGGATTAGCCTTATCACTGTGGTGGTGTGTGGATCTCTATAATCTTGAAGACATTGTCAGGATTTTTCAATAACTCTCTCTTTGTAGACTTTCTATGGTCAACCCTCCAGTCCAGGCCCTCCTTTAACTCCCCCATTCCAGGGCTTCTTCTGTACCCCCCCTCAGCCCAGGTCCTTCACTGCACCCCCAAGTCCAGGGCCCCCTCTGCACCCAACAGCCTAGGGCCTCCACCGTCTATTCCAGGGCCTTTTTTGAAGCTTCCCCCGCTCTGGGATGCCTCATGCAGAAAAGACATAGGCTGTTTGGCCAATGGGTAGGACTAGGAAGAAGACCTGCCTGTTTATTACATTTGATCGGGCAGCAGTGACACCCTGAGAGCAGCGTTTCCCAGTGCAGGTGGGGATAGAACCCCTGGTGGCGTCCCCCTAGATGCGTACACCCAGGGCAGGTGCCCTAGTTTCAGCCCTGGTCCATCCAGTTCAACCTGTGCATGTGTGTGTTTATGTCAATACCATTTCCTATATCCCTGAAAATTGTGCTTGCTAAGATGCCTATCTAAGGTTTTTATTTAATTATCGACACTCTTCTGCATATTGGCAATAGGAGTTTTACTGCTCTAACAGTAAAGAAGCTTCCGACTTCATTGAGTGGCCATGTGTTTTCTTAAGTGACCTAAACATTTCATTTTGTATAATATTGTTTTACGCACCTTTTTTCAGTGCTGCCTTTGGATGTATTTGCATTCATAATTTATTACCGCCATATATGATTTTGAGTTAGCTGCTTACTGGGTATATATTTTGAAATAAGTTTTATTCTTTGAAGGTAAGGTTGAACTGTTACATAAATTTAAGAGAAGCGTTCAAATGTCTGCTGAAGATAGGTTATATTTACTTTTCATTATTGCATAAATTACCCCCAAAACTTTAATCAAAACCATTACTGAATTGCAATGAATTTTCTGTGATGTCAGGGATAAGAAAATCTTCTTTTTAATTTGTGTGCTTTTTATACAGTCAGTCATGTCTAGATCTTGGGTAAGCTCACTCCACATTCTCCAATCCTGTACTACTTCTTTTGTTTTTTTTCATGTTCTGGCGAGTGTCAGCTTTTTTATGGTGGCTAATTATTGTGTCTTTTGGTGGCCTGGCTTCCTTTTGCCCCAACAAATCCAAGCATAATTGCCTTTTCCAGCAAGCTTGATCGCATTACATTTTTAACTTGAGCTTGATAAATCCCCCCCCATGTCCTGTCCAGCACTAGGCAGAAAGTTAGTGCAAAACACTGAAACAGTTGTATGAAAAAAAGTCTAAAAGAAAAAAAGCAAGAATCCTATTGGTTTTCATGAGCAATAAAAACACTATTAGTAAATTTTATAAATCAGCTAAAGCAATATCTCCTACTACTGTAAAATAAAATGATATGCTAATTCTATGCAAAATAAGTTGACTGTTCATAAGGCCATCAAGAGTATTATCCTTTACATCCTTTATAGACGTTTCTGTTCCATTTTAAAATCAGCTAAATAATATATGTAAAATAGAAAGGTGATTAATAATGAAGCATTGAGGAAAATATTATAATGCATTACTTCTCTTAGATGTTGCTGCATCTCAAGTCATTTCAAATAACAGGAAAGAGGTCTCTTTTATTTACAATTGGCCGACAGAGGGGCATATTATTGCATTTCCTTCTCTCAATGCCATATTTTGGTAAGGAATTAGAAATATTGTATGTTGTTACCCTTTCTCCCATTCTATATACCAGAAAAATGTCTAAGTGAATCAATATTTGACATCTGCTGTTGGTCCCTGAGTTGCCATGGTTACGGGAAGACACATGGCAACAGTGGCCTAACAGGTCACACCCTCTGCTGAGCTATGGTGTCTCTTGAGAGATGACCTTTTGCTTTTTTTCACTTTCTCTATAAATAGTTTTTTTTCCCTCCTGTGTTACTAAGCACTAAATTGTCATTGTAGACACAATTACAGATTGGAAAAGAATCTCGATCATACCCACACCTGTCATGGCAGGGCTTATTTTTCAATCTGTAACTGTGCATGCAATGGCAATTTAGTACTTAACAACGGGGGGCAAGCCTCGTGCCATTGTGGGCCATATTAACCAATAAGACAGCTTGACTGACCCTTGTATGTGGGATGGTGGCTGATTTCTGTTTAGACTGTCCCTTGTGCAACAGACTATACTAAATGAGCCTCCTGGATGATAGATATAATGACTAATGATAATAAATGGTGTTTAGGACATAGCAGATATAATAATGGGAAAACAGGTAATAGTGCCTTTATAGTAGCCAGAGGCAATCCTAGATCGTTCTTTCTTTTCTAGAAAATATGTCTTTCAGATATTGAATGCAGGCATCTACACCACAATACACACTAGCTGTGACATTACCACCCCACACATTTTATTGTCCTACTGACACAAAGATATTTACTTACCCAAGGCAGCATGGCTGGAAAATACATTGAGCAGAAACATACAGTAGGTGCTCTTCAGCTTGTTGCTATTTTATTTTATTTGATGATGGAATGATGATGGATGATGTTAGGGTCAACTTGATTAAAAAAAAAAAAAAATAGTCTTGCAGTGCTCCCCAACATACACACACACAGCCAGGTTTACATGTTCATTATGTCTAGGTGTGTAGGAATAATTAAAAATACGGTACTTACCTTATTCAGTCTTGCATCCTACATTAGGATGCAGAGGGACTCCTATCAGACCAAAGCCTTGGGAAGAATCAGACAACACCAGAGGTAGCCAGATCGGGGTATAGGGTAAGTAATCCTCACTGTTCCTGTACATCCTAGAAATAATAAGCATTAGACATGTGCACACTGAAATATTTCGCTTCGGAATTACGTTTCCTTTCCGAAAAATACATTTATTTAGTTACTCCCGAAATTCGCTTTTATTTATTTTGTTTCGTTAAAAAATTTATTAATTAAGGTTGAATCTTTCATTGAAGGCTTATGGTGTCTGTCGAATGTTCTAAGAAGATTCGACAGAGCAGCTAAATTGTACGACGCCGCAATTGTACATTTCCGGTCGAATGTTCCGCCTACAAGCTATAGAAGAATTCTAATGTTGTATGACTAGTAATAATTAGATTTATTAATTATTATTACTAGTCAACCAACATTCAAATTCTTCCATAGCCTTTGGGCCGAGCATTTGACTGGAAATGTACGGTTGCGGCGTTGTACAGTTTAGCTGCTTAAGCCATAAGCCTTCAATGACAGATTCAACATTTGTATGTTTTTAGCTGCTTCGTCGAATCTTCGTCGTTCATGTCGATGGTCTACCCCAACACTGTCTATAATGTCGAATCTTTTCTCTCTATGTCGAAATCTTTCCTCTCTATGTAGAATAATCTTGGACTAATAGCGTTAAGGTTAGGCACATTTAACCGCAGATTCGATAGACACAGGTCGCTATTGTCAGCGTCATGTCAAATTTTCTATCTACCGTATTTATCGGCGTATACCGCGCACTTTTTTGCCCTGAAAATCAGGGCAAAATCGTGGGTGCGCGGTATACGCCGATACCCTCTTTCCCGCGCCGAGTTTTGAATACTGCGCCGACATATACCGAGCGCAGTACACTCGGGTATAGTCGGGCAGTCTCGGCTCCTTCCGCGCTCACGTCCTGGACGTACAGGACGTCAGCGCGGGTAGCCGAGCATTGCCGACAATACACGAGCGTACTGTGCTCTGTATATGTCGGCGCAGTATTCAAACTCGGTGTGGGAAACGAGCGGGGAGGACGTGAGGACGCCGCGAGGACGCCGCAGAAGGACGCCGGACTCGCCGAAGAGGACACCGGACCCGCCGAAGAGGACACCGGACCCACCGAAGAGGACACCCGACCCGCCGAAGAGGACACCCGACCCGTCGAAGAGGACACCTGACCCGCCGAAGACGGAGCCCGGACCCGCCGAAGAGGACACCTGAAGCCGCAGAAGGACTCCGGACCCGACGAGGTCGCCGATGGACGCCGCGCAAGACACCAAAACTGTAAGTACAAAAAAATCTTTTTTTCCACAGGATTTGTGGCCACTTTAGGGGTGCGCGGTATACACAGGAGCGCGTTATACCGCAATAAATACGGTATATCAAACTGTTGTAGCAACGAAAATGAAAATAAAGCATTTTTTTATGTCGGATCTTTCGGATTTCGGATTCTGCACGTTTGTTTTCGTTTGTTAAAACGATATGAAAATACCCCAAATTTGGACAAAAACTAATGCACATGTCTAATGAGCATTTAACCCTTCCAATATTGAGGGGAGGGGGCACTGCAAGGGTAGATTTTTTTCCCAATTCCCAAAGGTTTTAACAGAGTAAAACAGACAATACATCTCTCTTTTTTTGACCACACGCCTTGTGCATTCTTTTATCAACTCAGTGCTAAATAGATATGCAGTTCCACAAGGATAATATTATAAAAGGAGTTCTCCTTTGCAAGAGGCGATGTTCAGCAGTGAGAGAAGGGCTTCACAATTGTGGATGAAGTCCTGTGCTCTGACTGGGCAAGGCTGGGCATCAGAGTGCACCGTTTAGATTGCCTGAGCCAGCCACTTAGCGTAACGACCAGGTAAGACTTGTTAGTGCATGTAGTGTGTGAGTGTCAAGCATATATGGATACTTCAAAATAGAGAAAGAGGTGGTGCACCTGTTTGGGTCATTTGGAGGATCCCTCTTTATGGCTGAAGGGAAATGTTTATGTTGTGAAATCGCAGTGCTCCATTAACATTGAAGTGTATTTCAAGGCAAAATTAAGAAAAACATTTTTTCCAATAAATGCACATTTCCTATGTTGCAGATTTAAAAGTACTGGTACTGAACATTAATTTTGAAATTACAGTAATATTCTCTTATTTGAGATCTGCTAAAATAAATTGGACCGCAATGGACTGATTGGGAGTTAGGCTTTATTAATGAAGTCATTTGTTTAGTAAATTGAGTTTTTATGCTACGAATTTGACTTGTCTGTATTTGTTTCTATTGTATATTATACATACATATTTTTCAGATCTGCAATTTAATAGTGTATTAATTTTCATAGTTTGCTGGCTATTTTAAATATAAAAAGACAATTGTTTCTTCAACTCATGAAAGGCTGATTTTAATTCCATCTCTAAAATGTTATTTCATGAACCAAATGGCTTGTCTAGTGCAATGAAAACGTATAGATTTTCAATCAACACACAACACACATTCAAACATTTTATTAGAGTAATAAAGCCATTATACCGCAGACTGGTAAATATATTTACTTTCAGTTTGTCTCCGTCTGAGTCACCTTGTGATGTCTCTACTTTAAGGCAAAATTGTTTTAGGTTATTTATGGATGCATAAAAAAAAATCCTAATTCATGGTACCACCATAAAATAAAATGATTAAATTAAATGTTAGAACACATGAATGTAGAAGAAACACTTTCTTAATGTCCTGTATTTAAATAAACTGACATCTTTAATGTCAGCCTCTGGTGTCAGTAAATCTATAATGCCAATTCATGGTGATTTTCAAAAGTAATTTGCCATGTGTTAGTTAATGTATAATTCCTCAGTAATCTAATGTCAAAAAAGAATTCTAGTACCCATGCAAAGTCTAAAACCAATCCCAATGGCAGTAAATGTCTTTCTCTGATGCTCATTTATATATCTAATGGCCGCTTGTAGTGCCATTAACTTATATTGCCACCTTCCGATGCCTCTATTAAGTAAAAAAAGGTCCATCATTATGGTTAAGGAGGAGCAAATCTTTCTGAGTTTAGTTTGTGATCAGTTTTGCAAAATTTACTCAAAGTTCATGAATGTTGTAGTGAACCCCATTATACTCTACAGTGGGCAGAACATGATATTTGATTATCTCAAATCAAAGGCATGAGAAGCAGGGAACCACCATGGACGATATGTGCTATTGCCAAAATTAAACACATTGTCAACTTTCTCTAAAGCTCCAATCCATACTAACAATATTGCTGCGGTGGGTCCAACCTTTTCTAGAAAGCAGACTTAGTTTGTTTATTCCTTCAAATTATTTGACTCTTGTGACTGTGGCTGTCTTGGGGCCAAAGCTTTGCACTGCCTTATAGGTTGTTTTATTGTTAAAACTTTGCAAATCCTAGGAATTCACCACAGACACGTGGTAGTGGCAAACCTGAACCTTATCCCTAGTGCTGGTGAACATACAGTACAGGGTCCTTGATGACGTCACACATGATGAAACACGTAAGATGGAGCTAGGATGTGCAGACGCCATCTTAGATGCCAAATGTCTTCTGTCTACTGGATATCTTGGGCATATTTGTATTCTGGGCAAGTGTGATCCCTCCTGTAATTTAAAGGCGCATTCTGTCAGTCTGTGCTATTTTGATAACTCAAGCCTTGTTGACCACTCTTTACATGGCAGTTATGGAGCTTCAGCAAGCTGCTTTAGTGTACACAGTGGTGGTGTATCTGCACATATGGTTCAATTCCTAATGGGATTGATTTTACATCACATGTTCTTTTATTACATGCAGTAGTTAAATACTTCATTACAGTCACTGGATAGAGCTGAGGAGCATAGGAAATACACACAACTTTCTAACAAGAGATACACTGTAACAATTGTGAGTGCCGTGGCCCGCATGTGGGGCTCTCTCATGCCGCCTGCTTGCACCCGCGGCCCGGCTGCAGAAGTGCCATGGCCCGGTATTGGACCGCGGACCGGGGGTTGATGACCCCTGCCCTAAAGCATTCCATAGAATTGTTGCTAAAATGGTACACTCAGAATTTGGTGCAGCTGTTCATGATAGAAAATCAGCTTCTAACTTCCGTTCTTCAATTAGGATTTGGAAATAACATCTGGAAGCTGATTGGCTTCTATGCAGAGCTACACCAGATTTTGCACTCTCCAGTTTTGGTAAATAACCCCCCCTGTATCACTAGTTACAAAGACATACCTACATCCTATGCTCCTCAGCCCTATCTACTATCCATAATATGGTACTTTACTATTGCAAATAAAAGAACATTTGTTCAGAGGAGAAAATAGCCTGTTAAATCTGTGTTAAATAATGAGCTAGTATGCTAGTCATACTAGCTCATTATGCCTTTGTCTTGCAGGTTTTTATTTTATTTATTTTTGGGGGATATACAACCGCTTTAAAGCGGAGGTTCACCCTCAAAATGAACTTTCCAGCATCCTTAAAGTGGAAGTAAACCCATCAATTTAACAGTTTGAAAAGGCAGTTACATTCCTGGCATGCCGGGAATGCTAACTGTCACATTGTTTGTGCTCTCAACCAAACTGACAAACCATCCAATGGCTGGTGTCATAACTGATCACATGTGCAGCATCATGGCAGTTGAAGATTAAACAGAGGCCAAGACACGCCTTAGCAGCTGTCAATCAATACCTCTTCGCTTAGAAACGCCCATTCCCCGCAGGATTCCTCGCTCAGAGCCAGAAAACAAGGGCTCATATAACGATAAGTACAAGTAAAAAAAAAAAAAAAAAAAACAGCATACTGCAGATGTTAGCAGTATGCTACAGCTAATGTCAAAAAGTGGATTTTTGGGTGAACCTCCGCTTTAAGCTTTGACAAAAACCCTGGAAGATGATTGGTTTCTATGCAGAGCTCCACCCGATTTTGCACTCTCCAGTTTTAGTAAATCAACCTCTATGCATGCTTGTTCTCGGTCCTGGGAACCTTGCACTAAACATTGCTAGCACCAAGCTGCCAGAACAAATATATCACACATGTATACGTCAGTACTGATAAAGATTAATAATTTAGTTCCCAATATCCCAGTACCCTCTGTTGCCTGTAGGTTTCGTTACACTGCTATACAAAAATTGCTTCTTCATACAGATGACATGTTGTACTGAAATGTATTGATGACCCACTGAAACTAACAACATATGTTTAGAGCCAGTAGGTGACTGTATGTGGAATGAATACAACACATGATGCAGCCTTATGGTGAGACATCTGTGACCTTTATCCTACAAGAACTGATCTAGATAAGGAAATCGTGCATCTAATCTTAATTCTTGGGATCTTCTGCCAATAAATTACTACTTCAATCTCTTTTGTTTATGGTAGAAAAATACCATGGAAAATTCCTAGCTCGCTTACTGACCAGCCTGAGGACAACCAAATTAACCTGTCTGATGCCGCGTACACACGATCGGAATTTCTGACAAGAAAACCGTGGATTTTTTTCCGACGAAATGTTGGCTCAAACTTGTGTTGCATACACACGGTCACACAAATGTTGTCGGAAATTCCGAATGTCAAGAACGCGGTGACATGCAACACTATAACGAGCTGAGAAAAATGAAGTTCGATGATTCCGAGCATGTGTAGGATTTTTGTGCATCGGAATTTCATACAGACGATCGGAATTTCCGACAAGATCTTTTCAGGCGGAAAATTTGAGAACCAGCTCTCAAATTTTTTCTGTCGGAAATTCCGATAGAAAATGTCCGATGGGGCCTACACACGGTCGGAATTTCCGACCAAAAGCTCACATCAAACTTTTCTTGTCGCAAATTCCGATCGTGTGTACACGGCATAAGGCTGGCCATACATTATACAATTTTCTTGTACAACTTTCCTTTAGATTTACCAAAACCATATAATATGAGGTCAAACCTAAACACTTATAATTTGTGTGAGATCAGGCAGGCCCTTGCACTACATAGTTGAAGGTAAATCTAAAGAAAATTGAATAATAAAATTGTATGGTGTATGGTCAGCGTAAGAGTGTGCGTTAACCACTTCAGAATTTACCCCCTTCCTGACTAAAGCACTTTTTGCGATTCGGCACTGCGTCGCTTTAACTGACAGTTGCGCTGTCGTGCGACAAAATTGACATCCTTTTTCCCCACAAATAGAGCTTTCTTTTGGGTGTATTAAATGACCTCTGCGTTTTGAATTTTTTTGCACTATAAAAAAAAATGCGTCAATTTTGAAAAAAAACTATATTTTTTACTTTTTGTTATAATAAATATCCCACAAAAATATATAAAAAACTCAGTTTAGGCCAATGCGTATTCTTCTACATATGTTTGGTAAAAAAAATCGCAATAAGCGTATATTAATTGGTTTGCGCAAAAGTTATAGTATCTACAAAATAGGGGATAGTTTTATGGCATTTTTATTATAACATTTTTTTTATTAGTAATATCGTGACTGCAACATTATGGCGGACAGATCGGACACTTTTGACACTATTTTGTCATTTATACAGCGAGCAGTGCTATAAAAATGCACTGATTACTGTGTAAATGACACTGGCAGTGAAGGGGTTAACCAGTAGGGGGCGAGGAAGAGGTTAAGTGTGTCCTAGGGAGTGATTCTAACTGTGTGGGGGCTGGGCTACCAGTGACATGACATTGATCACTATTCCCGATGACAGGGACAGGTAGATCAGTGTCCTATCACTAGGCAGAACAGGGAAATGCCTTGTTTACATAGGCATCTCCCCGTTCTGCCACTCCGTGAAAAGATCACGGGACATCGGAGGACATTGAGTCTGTGGGTCCTGCGGGCACGGCAACGGAGCTCACGGCGGGTTTTTTAAAGCAACGTATGGGTACGTTGCTTTGCCCAAAGGAGCCGTTCTGCTGACGAATATGTGCGTTACGCAGTCAGCAAGTGGTTAAAAGCATGGGTTTAGTCTGCAAATACATGCGTAAGCTACATGCCCCCGCCAAGTCACCCTGGTATCTGAAGCCCTACCACGAATTTATAAGTGGCTTCACAGTGGAAGCACATGCATTCTGATGGATTTCTTATCCTGTTGCTCGGGTTTAATCTTTAGATCATGTCCTGTAAACTAACAATTTTATATTTTATCACCTATTGTTTTATTAGGTCCCAAGGAATGTAATGAAATTGACACCAGGCATGCATATATATTTTTTTTTTATTACCTTCACTTAGGTGCCTAAGAATCTTTCATGGTATATATCCTGTACTATATGCTAACAAGTAACACAAACTTTACAAAACTGAAATCAAGCAACTAACACAATTTCACTCGAATATTTGTCTATGCAAAAATCTTTCAAGAGCAAATATTGTATTTGTTTTACTGCTCGATCAAAGCAATAACTTGCAGGAAGCTATTTACACATTAAAGATGTTTTATTGACCTATAATAATGTATAGTGCAACAGAATTTTAGTACATCCCATAAATAATTGACATTTATTTCTATTCTGCTGATTACAGCAATTTTATTCCAAAATGTGCACATTTAGGGGAAATTATCTGTTTAATTTAAAATATTGCTTGAATTTAGATTAACAATAGCTGTCTATAGACAGAGACTATTATAAGATCACCACACATTCCTATCTGATTGTACAATCTCCTTTAGATCTAGAAAACAATGTTGTGTAATGGACCTCCTGAATGGATACAAATTAGATAGATGATCCAGGTAAGACATTCTGGGGGTTATTTACGAAAGGCAAATCCACTTTGCACTACAAGGGCACTGAAAGTTCAGTCGCTGTAGATCTGAGGGGAAGATCTGAAATGAGGGGAAGCTCTGCTGATTTTATCATGAAATCATGTGCAAGCTAAAATGCTCTCCCCCTCAGATCTACAGCGAATGCAATTCCAAGTGCACTTGCAGTGCAAAGTGGATTTTCCTTTTGTAATAAACCCCCCTCTCTGTTTCTGGGTCTGCGATATTGCGGCAGAAAAATTGGACACTAACAGACACTTCTGACACTTTTTTGGGACCAGTGACATTATTACAGTGAGGCTGCATACACACGATCGGTCAAAACCGATGAAAATGAACTGAAGGACCGTTTCATCGCTTAACTGATGAAGCTGACTGATGGTCTGATGTGCCTACACACCATCAGTTAAAAAAACGATCGTGTCAATGCTTCCAAGCATGCGTCGACTTGATTCTGAGCATGCGCGGCTTTTTGACCGATGCTTTTGCATACTAACAATTGGTTTTGACCTATCGGTTAGGCGTCCATCGGTTCAATTTTAAAGCAAGTTTCTTTTTTTTGACCGAAGGACAACTGACCGATGGGGCCCACACATGATCGGTTTGGACCGATGAAATGGACCTTCAGTCCGTTTTCATCGGTTTAGACCGATCGTGTGTACGCGGCCTGATTAGTGCTAAAAATATGCACTGCCACTGTACTAATGACACTGGGAAGGGGTTAACATCAGGGGCGATCAAAGGGTTAACTGTGTGCCTAGCTGGTGTTTTACTACTGTTGGGGAGGTGCTTTGAATAGAGGAGGGCATAGATCTGTGTCCCTGCTTTGCAGGAGCACAGGATCAATGCCTTCCTTACTGACAGAACAGCGATTTGCCTTGTTTACATATGCAGATCATCGTTCTGCCTGTGTACAGAATGATTACAGGGTGCTGGCGGACATTGGGTCTGCTGGACCCGTTGATCAACTCCCGCTGTGTAGAATCAGGCACTTGTGCCCCATACCCAGAAGTACAGGACTATGTATATATACGTGTTCCAGCACAGCGTAGGCCTCCCTGTAGCAGTAAAACTGCTATTGTGCGGTTGGCAAGTAATTACACTGTATGCAAGTATACATTTTTGCTGAATATTCTAGGCAATAATAGCCTACTGTTGTCTAGCAGCAGAAGATGCTAGACAAGTCAGAAATGGACACTTTGCATTACATACCTCCCAACTTTTTGAGATGGGAATGAGGGACACCTATCAGCAAAAAAATGCAGCATATGACACACACCCTGCCATGCCCCTTAAAGGAGAATTGTATAAAAAAAACAATATTGGTTATGCCCACAAGTGAAAGATTTTTTAACCACGTCTCAATTTCCTCGTTGTGTTCCTCATCGAGCTGGTTTTCGACGAGAAACGCGATCGTGTGTATGCTAAGAAACCCACGCATGCTCAGAATAAAGTATAAGACGGGAGTGCACCTTCGGTAAAAGTAGCGTTTGTAATGGAGATAGCACATTTGTCACGCTGTAACAGTCTGAAAAGTGCAAATCGTCTCTCACCAAACTTTTACTTAACACGCAGTAACATGAGATTAGCAAAAGCAGCCCCAAGGGTTGTGCCAGTGGAATCGAACTTCCCCTGCCATTGTATGTGTTGTACGTCACCGCGTTTGAGAACGAGGACATTTGGTCTTAACCGTGTGTACGCAAAGCAAGCCTGACAAGGAACTCGTTGAGGAAAACGATGTGTCTTTTCCGACGAGTTCCTCGGTCGTGTGTACGAGGCCTAAGACAGGAAGTATGTTACTGGAAAGTTTACCAGGTGAAAAAAAGATTAAGGCTCCATGTACACGGGACGTTTTTACAACTGCTCCTAAATTATTAAACTTCACAGATAGTAACCCACGTTTAAAATTTCAGTTTTGCTGCGTTTACATGCCGCATTTAGCGGCGTTTTGCCGCGTTTAGAACCGTTTAAAAAATATATATTATTATTATTATTATTAAAAAAAAAATGTAATGGGCAAAAACGAAATGCTGCTAAACGCGGGTTACCACGTTTAGCTGCGTTTAGCCACGTTTAGCCGCATTTAGCATCTGAAACGTGGAAATCTTCTGCATCTGAACCCATTTTTTGGCTTTCAAAGAAACGCTGTTAAAAGCAACTGCCTAAAAACAGCAATAAACAAGACTGTGTACATGGTCACATAGGATAACATTGAATGAGTTCAGGAGCAGTTAAAAAAAGCCTCCAACTACCTCTGAATGTACTTTTAGCAGCATCCCGTGTACATGGGGCCTAAAAAAACAAAAAACAAAACAAATGCAGCCACCACATTTGGGGATTGGTAAGCTGTAGAATATAATTTTATTGTTGTTGGGCTTAGCACCCCTTTAATGTATTTTCACAACCAGGGCTACATTATCATTGGCCTCAATTCTTTCATTCCTGCCAGGATTCTTGTATGGGGAAAACATGCCAGAGATTTCATGGCTTCCTTTAAACATCTGGTCATTGCTAATGAGTGACAGTTATCAGATAATGAAAGCATACTGTATGTAATAGCTACAATATAAGAGTATAACCGGTCTCTCTTCCTGACAATGTTTGACCCACGCTTTGATTTTTTCAGTAATTTGTAACAAAGCTCTTATGTGATTGGAGGTTCATATTACCATTGCTCTAAGAAGTGTGTTTATGCCTAAATTGGTCATTTGACCGGGTGGTTGACTGAAATAGGAAATTTATGCAAATTGACTTTCTAGGACAGAGTGTTGCCTAACAGGCTTATCTGATGCTTTACAAAGAGGCCTAAAAAAAAAGTACACTGATCTTTAACAACAATTAAATTATAATTATTACTACTTCGGATAAGCCAAACAATGAAAGAAGATTGTTGATTCATTGATATGGACTGCATATTTCTCTTTATATGTAAATGTGAACCCTAAACAATAAACCATGCCTGTGCAATGTGTAAGGAAAAGGCAGACTCCCTTGGTAGCCCATGTGGTCGGGGCAACAACGCTGAACTACAAATAGGAGAGAGGAACAGAGCATTGTCACCCTATTAAAGAATGTGTCTAAACAAGGACCTCCATGGCCGAATCACTAGGTATTTTTTTTATTAGAAACTAGAGATTTTAAAATTTAGTTTGCATTGGTAGCGCTATACAAGTTACTGTATTCACTCACACACTCTAACCTGGCTTACGATAGTGTAAAAATATGTGGGTGTTGGTTGTACGTGCAATGTATGTAGCATTTCAGAGACAAAAATCATAACTATACCATTTTGAAAAAATTATCTCTTTATTGTTTTAACTATGAAATGTCATTTTTGGAAAACTCCAAAGACTCCCCACGAAGCACCAGACACCAAGCACCTGTATCAGTTACTACCTTGGCAATACCTGAAGCTTGCTGAGATCTGTGTCTGGAATCACTATTCTTTGGTTCCAGAGAAAAGCAAAGAATAATCCCAGAGACAATTCAACCCTGTACAAATCATTAGTAAGACCTCATCTGGAATATGCAGTTCAGTTTTGGGCACCAGTTCTCAAAAAGGATATAGGAGAACTGGAGAAAGTGCAGAGAAGAGCAACCAAACTGATAAGAGGCATGGAGGAGCTCAGCTATGAGGAAAGATTAGAGGAACTAAATTTATTCACTCTTGAGAAGAGGAGAATAAGGGGGGATATGATCAACATGTACAAATATATAAGAGGTCCATACAGTGAACTTGGTGTTGAGTTATTCACTTTACGGTCATCACTGAGGACAAGGGGGCACTCTTTACGTCTAGAGGAAAAGAGATTTCACCTCCAAATACGGAAAGGTTTTTTCACAGTAAGAGCTGTGAAAATGTGGAACAGACTCCCTCCAGAGGTGGTTCTGGCCAGCTCAGTAGATTGCTTTAAGAAAGGTCTGGATTCTTTCCTAAATGTACAGAATATAACTGAGTACTAAGATTTGTAGGTATAGTTGATCCAGGGTAAATCCGATTGCCTCTCGGGGGATCAGGAAGGAATTTTTTCCCCTGCTGTAGCAAATTGGATCATGCTCCGCTGGGGTTTTTTGCCTTCCTCTGGATCAACTGTGGGTATGGAGTTGGGTGTATAGGATTTTACTGTGTTTTTTTATTTTGTTTTTTTGTGGTTGAACTGGATGGACTTGTGTCTTTTTTCAACCTGACTAACTATGTAACTATGTAACTATGTAACTATGTAACAGATATCAAATGAAGGGAACGAATCATTTCTGACGTCAGATATGGAAATCAGTTGTCACCTTAAATGCTATCTATCATCTGCTAGATGTTTTATCCTCTTCTTTTTCATCTCTTTTTTCTTCACGTTTCACATTCTTAGTAGACTTACAGGCACATAAATGGTAAGACACAAAGAGTGACTGACATTGACAGACAGCTTGGTATTGATGGACAATTCATGGTGTTGACACAGTCGGACACGGATAGCAAAAGGCATGTAAAGTTTGACAGACAAAGATACTGATAGCAGTGGCAGACCAACAAGCATTGATAGAAATTCTGGCACTGACTGCCTGTCACACTGGTTAGAATATTAGACAAGATACAATATCTCACAAAAGTGAGTACACCCCTCACATTTTTGTAATTATTTTATTATATCTTTTCATGTAAAAACACTAAAGAAATTACACTTTACTACAATGTAAAGTAGTGAGTGTACAGCTTGTATAACAGTATAAATTTGCTTTCCCCTCAAAATAACTCAACACACAGCCATTAATGTCTAAACCGCTGAAAACAAAAGTGAGTACACCCCTAAGTGAAAATGTCCAAATCGGGCCCAAAGTGTCAATATTTTGTGTGGCCACCATTATTTTCCATCACTGCCTTAACCCTCTTGGACATGGAGTTCACCAGAGCTTCACAGGTTGCCACTGAAGTCCTCTTCCAGAAGCTGTCAGAAGCTGTAACACTTCGTCACTCTTTTAAAAATGTGATTTTGTATTTGTCCTCATTGAAACAATGTCATACCACTTCCTGTCCTGGTTGTAGTAGTTGAATATACTGTTTGGTGCTACAAGAGATTGTCACAGTATCCCATAGGGACAGAATGAACCCAGGGCTACTTATGTACATAAAATAGATTTTATAAGTTTTAACAGCATACTGCCTGCCCTAACTGCTATTAGGCCAGACTCTTGGTTATAAAACAAACCTGTTAAGCCCTGTACACACACTCGGTTTTCTCGGCGGTAAAAAGTCAGCCGAGAAAACCGAGAACCCAGCAGGAAAACTGTCATGGAGCTTTGGCCGGGAATCCCGGCCATGTGTATGTTCCATCAGCACTGCCTCGCAGTGTTTCCCATAGGTAAGTAGTAGATCTGGCGGGAAAAAAATGCTGGGAATCCCGGCGGGAAAATAGAGAGCAGGGTCTCTATTTTCCCGCCGGGATTCTCGGCTGTTTTCCTGATGGGAAAACTGCGAGGAAGCATACACACATCCAGTTTTCCTGGCCAAAAGCTCTCCTGGCAGTTTTCCTGCCGGGAAAACCGGTCGTGTACGAGGCTTAAGACTTTTTAAAGTTAAAACCCCTTCCTTAGAGCAACTTAGCATCACAAGCTGATATTACTAGTAATAAGCTGAAAAGCACTTCCCTACATCAAGAAGGTCCCAGACACACTTTGTTAAGTGGTGTTTCATATGTTTAACTTCAGAGATGGGCTCCACCCTCGGGTCAAAGCCCCACCCAGGTGTAGCTCCGGGACTGAATTTATCGGCAAAGATAAAGCAATCCAGCTTCTTTCATAAGAATGTGTTTGGAATCCAGCATAACTATGATGTCACTTATAAACACAAATAGTCTATTTATTGTTTGTAATATTGGGAGTAGGGAAGAGTGAACTGTTAAGTTCAGTTTAAAAGAGGTTCAGCGAACTGAGGAAAAAACTGAACATAATGCTGAGCCCTTTTAAAGTATATGTAAGTCTAATCTTATTTTTTAATGGCATTCTTCAACACCATTTCATCACTTCAGCATGGTAAGGCCCCATTCACACTTATAAGACTTGTTAGGTGACTTTGGACCCCAAATTTTGCATTAAAGTCGCACCCTGTGTTTCCCTATAATAACCGTTCATATCTGTGTGACTTCAAGTCACAGGGACTCGAGAAAAAATTTAAAGATATTGTCACACGGGGAAAAATCAAATTAAGACAAGATATAAAAATAGGAGAAGGGGAACAAAGTATGAGTGAATGGGAGTATCTGCAGCTAAAACACTTTGTGAGCACACTACCACAACCGATTAGGGAAGATAAGACACTACACCCAATAGAAAAAATATGTAGTACAGACAAGCCCCTGACACATGGCATATCAAAGGCATACGGAATATTAACGGAGCTCGAGACCCAGGAAACACTGCCCTTCCTAGAAAAGTGGGAAAGCGATTTAGGTAAAAGGATTGATAAATCACAAATGATTGGTGCAGTATATAATTATGCTTCGGACATCACCACCATAGAAGCAAACTATAAATGTATGGTTCGATGGCACTTGACCCCATTAAGAATGAGTAAGATCCACCCAAAAAACTCAGAGCTATGCTGGAGAAACTGTAAGCAAAAAGGAACAACTCTGCACATATGGAGGGACTGCCCGAGAATACAGGAATATTGGAAAGAAATTTTGGAATATATTGTAGAAATAACAGGGGAGAGGATCCCAAGCAGCCCCCTGCCCTGTTTGTTTCATGGAACTGAAAAAACAAAAAAACAATATAGAACAACTTTGGTCCCAGTGCTGCTAAACGCAGCAAAGGCTCTGATCCCAAAAAACTGGCTACATCCAGAGAGGCCATCAATTAAAGAATGGATTGAGAGGGTGGAGTATGTGGAAGAGATGGAGTATCTTGCCAGTGGAGAGATAGGAAGAGAGGACAAACACAGAGTGGTTTGGGAAAAATGGAAAGTGTTCAAATCTACAGAAAAATTTGTCCAGGCAATGGCAGAAGCAAATAGGTGAGAAACCAAAGAGAAGACTGCATGACACACAGATCTAGGGAGGGGGGAAGAGTGGGGGATGGAGAGCGGGGGGGAAAGGGAAAAAAAATCAATGGAATAAAAATGACAAATCTGTAATTATATAAAAGAAAAAGAACCCAAATATATAATTCAACAAGAAAAAAAAAAAAAAGGAAAAAGATAAGGGGGAATAAAAATAATTTAAAAACTCCCACGGATGATGCGAAGCCACAAGAGAGACACTATGGGCGGTCGCACCATGAGCAAGTCTCGTTGCTATATGTGAGCAGAGTCTGACGTGAAAAAAAAAAAAAATAAGTCACAGGGACAGGGACTTCAAAGTAGGCCATATGTTATACAATTTTCTTATTCAATTTCCTTTATATTTACCTTGAACTGTATAGTGCTAGGGCTTGCCTGATTGCATACAGATTGAAAGTGTTTATGTTTGACCTCACATTATAAAGTTTCGGTAAATCGAAAAGATAGTTGTACAAGAAAATTGTACAATGTATAGCCGGCCTTAGGAGAGGTGGAGAGTGCTAAATAAGGAAGTGACTGCTCTGGGCTTCAGAAAAATGGCAGCCTCCTGCAACAAGAATCAGCAGCAACTCTGGAGGCAATTTACAGCACAAGCTAATTTTGGTAGCATAAGTATTAATGTGAAATGTATGTTCTTTTGTTAAAGAACAATTATTGTTATCAAACTGTTATGGAAAAAGTTCCACTTTAAATAGCCACTTTGATAAAACACACATACTTTAAACAACATGCTTTTTTACCCAACAGTGGCCGGGGATCTGTGATTTAGCACTGGTAGTACACTGCAAAATGACAGCTCACCCGCCAGCATCTGTTTGTAGACAAACCAGGAGAACTGTCATTTAGTGGATACATACAGAAACCACTGCTAAATGACAGATACCCTCCTTCTTGCTTGCAAACAAATGGGCCGGGAATCCTAGGTGACATAATAGGCACATTTGGTCAATGTCACACAGTATCTATGTCCCATAGAGATGCGGTGGGATCTGTCATTTGTGAGAGGAGTGGGTGAACATAATTGGGTGTGGTGGATCATTGTATTGGTGGGTCCCCATGGTTGATGGGGATCTACATTTCTGCTCGACATGATTGTCGTTGGATTTACATCAGGGGACCTTTTTAAATGTATTTTCTAATAAAATACTTGGTGTAGTATGGGTGTTTTTATTTAAAAAAAAAATTGTGATTGAGTATCAAGAGGCATTATGTACTCCAAGCACATTCACCTAGTTGGAGGACAGATATCTGGGCACCCCCTTATTCTAAAAAGGGATTCAAGATTCTGTTAAGTTCCCCACGCAAATCCCTACATCCCTTTTAGGAGGCAGAATGTGGGGATGAGGTCCTTTTTACCATCAACATGGGAGCAAGGGGCCAGATTCATGTAGAATTACGGCGGCGTAACGTATCCCGTTTACGTTACTCCACCGCAAGTTTTCAGCGTAAGTGCTTGATTCACAAAGCACTTACCTGTAAACTTGCGGCGACGTAGCGTAAAGCCGCCTGGCGCAAGCCCGCCTAATTCAAATGGGGCGTGTACCATTTAAATTAGGCGTGTTTTCAGTTTAGAAATTTCCCGCCGTGCTTTGCGCGAAAATTACGGCGCCCCGACGTGTTTTTTGAACGGCGACGTGCATTACGTCCTTTCGTATTCCCGGACGTCTTACGCAAAAAAATAAAAATTTTAAATTTGACGCGGGAACGACAGCCATACTTTAACATGGGCTGTCTAATATTACACCACCTAAATAGCAAGTGCAACTTTACGACGGGAAAAACCGACTAGCGACGACGTAAGAGAATGCGCGTACCTTCGTGGATCGCCGTAAACAGCTAATTTGCATACCGGACGCGGAAAACAACGCGAACTCCACCCAGCGGTCGCCGAAGTATTGCATCCTAAGATCCGAAGGCGTACGAAGCCTGTCGGATCTTAGCCAAATGCCGTTGTATCTTTGTTTGTGAATTACAAATAAAGATACGACGCGGCAGATACTCCGGCGTACTTTTTCTGTGAATCTGGCCCAAAGTGCTTTGCAAGGAAAGAGAAGCTTTGCCTGAAGCTTGTTCTTACTGAAAAACAACCAACCAGCTTCTCTTTTTCTTGTTTTTACTGCTAATCAGGAACTTAGTAGAGTAATTTGACTGGTACTGTAATTATCTTAGGTACTCAATTGTTCAACCTCCAAAAATTGTGCTTGTGCCAACACACAGAACACATGCAGGATTATGCACAATGACATGCCTAGCTTGCAATGGCAGCCTCTAGCATTAGATAAGAGACCACAGCTGTGACAGGTAACAGATGTCCTTAAAGGTAGTTTAAAATTAAATTAATCTGGTATTCAGTATTAGGAAGAGGGAATGATGTTCTAGTACAATTACTATATAAGTAGAGTCTAATAGATTTAACAGTTCTATTTCTGTCAGTGATCAGGAAGGAGAAGAGATGCTGAATGACTGGAGACTCAACTCCAGCAGACATCTACTGGTCCTGATTACATGAACAGTTTTGATCTCACTGCTATCACCTAGCAACACACTTAGGTTTACCACACTATGCATATGCCTTTGTGATATCATATCTTTCCTCATATTTTCTGGTGTACTTTAAAGCAGGGTAAGAGGTATATACTGTATACAGTAAATTCACTGCAAATAGTGTTTTACTAATAAAAAATATAGCAGTCATTTGTGTTCAGTTGGTTGTTATGCTTGACATCTGTCCTTTTTCTAGTCTATGCTTTATCTATGAATAACGTGCAGTATCATTTAAAACACTGTGCTGTGATTGAAAGCAACAGAAATTTCAACATGATGCTCCTTGTCAATAGAAGTTGTTGCACCTAAGGATGTGTTCTAAATGTTCTGCCACTCAGCTATGGTGACAGTTCTCTGTCCCTGCGGTTGCCTTCAAGTTATATTATGTGCAAATTTTAATATACCCTGAGGCAGATTAAATTTTTGTATTTTCTTAAACTTGACTGAGTAGCAAAACTGTGCACTATACAAAATGTTCACCTAGTAAATCAGCCAGTGTGAGGGGGATACTGTGTGTGTGTGTGTGTGTGTGTGTGTGTGTGTGTATATATATATATATATATATATATATATATATATATACACATACACTGAGCAAAAATTATAAACGCAACACTTTTGTGTTTGCCCCTATTTATCATTAGATGAACTTAAAGATCTACGACTTTTCTACGTACACGAAAGACCTATTTCTCTCAAATTGTGTTCACATATCTGTCTAAATCTGTGTTAGTGAGCACTTCTCCTTTGCCGAGATAATCCATCTACCTCACAGGTGTGGCATATCCAGATGCTGATTAGGCAACATGATTATATACGTTAAACTGTGCAGTTTTACTGCATTGGGGGGTGTCCGAAAACCAGTCAGTATCTGGTGGGACCACCACTTGCCTCACGCAGAGCAGCGCATCTCCTTCACATAGATTTGATTGAGTTGTTGATTGTGGTGTTTGGAATATTGGTCAATTTCTCTTCAATGGCTGTGCAAAGTTGCTAGATATTGGCAGGAACTGGAACACGTTGCCGTATACGCCGATCCAGAGCATCCCAAAATTGTTCAATGGGTGACATGTCAAGTGAGTATGTTGGCCATGCAAGAACTGGGATGTTTTCAACTTCCAGGAATTGTGTACAGATCCTTGCAACATGGGGCCGTGCATTATCATTATGAAACATGAGGTGATGGCCGTGCCACTCGAGCCATAACGTTAGCATCAGCAAACCACTCACCCACACAACGCCATACACGCTGTCTGTAATCTGCCCTGTACAGTGAAAACTGTGATTCATCCGTGAAGAGAACACCTCTCCAAAGTGCCAGATGCCAACGAATGTGAGCATTTGTCCACTCAATTTGGTTACGACAACGAACCGCAGTCAGGTCGAGACCCGATGAGGAGGATGAGCATGCAGATGAGCTTCCCTGAGATGGTTTCTGACAGTTTGTGCAGAAATTCTTTGGTTATGCAAACCGATTTTTGCAGCAGCTGTCTGGGTAGCTGATCTCAGACGCTCTTGGGGGTGAAGATGCTGGATGTGGAGGTCCCGGGTTGGTGTGGTTACATGTGGTCTGCGGTTGTGAGGCCGGTTGGATGTACTGCCATATTCTCTGAAACGCCTTTGGAGGTGGCTTATGATAGAGAAATTAACTTTCAATTCAAGGGCAACAGTTCTGGTGGACATTCCTGCAGTCAGCATGCCAATTGCACGCTCCCTCAAAACTTGTGACAGCTGTGGCATTGTGCTGTGTGATAAAACTGCACATTTTAGAGTGGCCTTTTATTGTGGTCATCCTTAGGGCCCTTTCACACGGGCGGATCAGTAATGATCCGCTCCGTGTGTCCGTAAAAGCTCAGCGGGGATCCTCCGTAAAATACCTGCTGAGCCGTCGGCTGACAGGGCGGTCCCCGCACGCTGTGCAGGGACCGCCCTGTCTTTCCTCCGCTCTCCCCTATGGGGGATCGGATGAACATGGACCGAATGTCCGTGTTCATCCGATCCGATCCGCCAGACGGAAGAAAAATAGGATTTTCTTCCGTCCGAAAAATCGGATCTTTGCGGAGGCGGACGATTACGGGTGTCAGCGGATGGTCATCCGCTGACACCCGCAATCACATAGGGACCAATGTATGTCCCGTTTTCATCCGCAACGGATGGATGAAAATGCGGACATACGGTCCGCACGTCTGAAAGGGCCCTAAGGCACACCTGTGCAATAATCATGCTGTCTAATCAGCATCTTGATATGCCACACCTGTGAGGTGGATGGATTAACTCGGCAAAGGAGAAATGTTCATTAAAGCTGGCCATACATTATACAATTTTCTTGTTCAATTTCCTTTAGATTTACCTTCAACTATATAGTTCAAGGTCCTGCCTGATACAAATTGACAGTGTTTAGGTTTGACCTCATATTATATGGTTTTGGTAAATCTAAAGGAAAATTTTATAATTTATGGCCATTCTTACACAAATTTAGACAGATTTGTGAACAATATTTGAGAGAAATAGACCTTTTGTGTACATACAAAAAGTCATAGATCTTTAAGTTCAGCTCATTATAAATAGGGTGTATATATAAAATGTCTTCTGTGGGGAAATCCATCGGTCAAAAATCCACGCATGCTCAGAATCAAGTCGACGCATGCTCGGAAGCATTAAACGTAATTTTTCTCAGCACATCGTAGTGTTTTACGTCACCACGTTTGGACACGGTCTGATTTTTGACCGATGGTGTGTAGGCAAGACTGATGAAAGTCAGCTTCATCGGCTATCCGACGAAAAAATCCATCGGATTAGATTCCATCAGATATCCGATCGTGTGTACAGGGCTTTACTTTCTGCTTTCAAGCAATGCCTCCAGCTTCTTCCCAGCAGCAGCATAAGGAAAGGGGGGTGCACTGTGATGTAAGGGAGAGTGGGGGACTCAACTTCTGATGGTGGGGTGGCTCTTGACATCTAATGTAAGGAGAGGGTATGCGCTGGACATCTAATCTTACAGATACAACCAGCCCTTTTGAGGGCAATCATAATGCTGATGTGGCCCACAATGACATTGAGTTTGACACCCCTGCTCTAGAGAATAAAATGGTGGTCTTTGCAATTTGTTTCTGTCTCTCGGTATTTGTGCTAACGGTCTTTCAAATGCAATTTTTAGGGGGGAAAAAAGGCACTTTAATTAATTTTAATGCAAATTAAAACCACAATATATAACCCGATTTTTAGTAAAAAATAAAAGATGATGTTACGTCAAGTAAATAGATACCTGACTGACACTTGGATAAGTAAAACCAAAATACTAAAAAATGATATACCTATCCTACCACTGTGCCACAAAAAAATGTGACTTCCTCAATCAAACTGTGAATAATATAAGTGAAAAATACCTAATGCAGCCACTTTAAATATATGCAAAATGTCAAAATTTCACTAAATCTATCACAAGTATATAGCGGTGCAAAATTAAATGTGTATCAAGGACCCGGATTCTCAAAGGAGTTACGCCGGTGTATCTCCAGATACGCCGTTGTAACTCTGAGTGCGGCCCATCTTAACTCGGCGCCTGATTCATAGAATCAGATACGCCTCACAGTTGCCTAGATACGAGCGCCGTAAGTCTCCTACGCCGTTGTATCTTAGGGTGTATATTTACGCTGGCCACTAGGTGGTGCTTCCATATATTTCTGCGTTGAATATGCTAATTAGCTAGATACGCCGATTCACGAACGTACGTGCGCCCGGCGTATCAAGATACGTTGTTTACGTAAGACATACGCCGGCGTAAAGTTACTCCTCATAAAGCAGGGGTAAGTCATGTTAGGTATGGACGTCGGAAATGTACGAACAGCGTCGTATTTTACGTCGTTTGCGTAAGTCTTCCGTGAATGGGGCTGGACATAAGTTACGTTCACGTCGACTAGGCATTGAGCGGGCGTAATTTAATTTGAAAATTCGACGTGATACTGAACATGAGTGCGTATGAGCCCTTCGAAAAAAGCGTAATTTACGTGGGGTCATGATTAGTTTACATAAAACACGCCCCCTGTTCCTCATTTGATTTAGGCCTACTTACGCCGGCACATTTACGCTACGCCGACGTAACTTTGGACTCAAGTGCTTTGTGAATACAGCACTTGCCTCTCTAAGTTGCGGCGGCGTAGCGTAACTACGATATGCTACGCCCGCTTACATTTACGCCGCCCTATGAGAATCTGGGCCATAATGCGTAACAAAATTAAAACTGTTAAATTAAACAAAACACACATGCTGGAACCAATAACATAAAAAATAAAAAATAAATGTAAAGGGTAACACTCAGTGCTATCATGTGTAAGTGAACAAAAATCAATAAAAGTCTCAAATGTACAGTGTTTGTCCTGATAAAAAATATATATAACATTCAGTGAATTTCCACCCCAATTAAAAAAAAAAAAAAAAAGGATCAACAAACAAACTGCAGCTGCTGACTTTTAAAAAATGGACCCTTACCTGTCCAGCGCGCCTGCGATGTCGGCAGCCGAGGCCGAGCAATCGCTCGTCTCTCGGCTGCCGCGCCGCCATCCTTGATGAGGGAATCAGGAAGTGAAGTGTTGCGGCTTCACTGCCCGGTTCCCTACTGCACGTGCGCGAGTGGAGCGGCCCGTCCTCACTGGTCCCCGCTGTCTCCTGGACCAGTGTGTTTCCCAGAAGACAGCTGGGGGGGGAGTCTATTCCCGTAAGGCCCCGTACTCACGACCAAACATGTCTGCTGAAACTGGTCCGCGGACCAGTTTCAGCGGACATGTTCGTTCGTGTGTAGGCAGTAACGGACATGATTTCAGCAAACATTCGTCGGCCAGACCGTTTTCCAACGAACAACTGTTTCCTGGTCTTGCTTTAAAACAGTCTGCTGGAATCGTGTCCGTCAGACATGTTCGGTCGTCTGTACACAAAAGCAGCGTACAAAAACCCCGCGCATGCTCAGTCCAAATGAGGAGACGGGAGCGCTCGTTCAGGTAAAACTCGCGTTTGTTTGGGATATGGCACATTCGTCATTAGAAACCTTTTATTCTAGCAAGAGAACAATGTCTTAAAAAGGCGCACTAAACCACAGTTTCTTGCCTCGTTTTATTAATTCTTCTCTTGCTATCATAACCCCGTTCTCTTGCTGATGCAATTTCAATAGAGGTTTTGTCCCATACTGAAATGTCAATTTCTTGCTTGTGATGTAATCTTTTAATAATGTTTTCTATGCCAGACGTGTGTTTTGGTTGGTGGTCCTCCATAATTTATTGTAGTCATTTTTGTAAAGGAATGTGCATCTTTTTAATTTTTTATGTTGTTTCTAGTTATGTCACCATTTTTTTTAACTTATTTTTTAGATGTTTTTTTTTGGTTAATTTTTTTTTTTTTTTTTTTGTGTTTCATTTGAGAATATTGAACCATATTGGCACACCAAATGTCCCCCCCCCCCAAGGAGTGTGTCCTTTGTAAATGACCCATTGTATATTTATTAAAGGTTTGCTGCCTAATAATCCCCACAGTATAACAAACAATAGACATGTTTTCAAATGAAAGCAAAAAGCCTTTTATTTTGGCAAATGTCATCCCAAAAATTAAACAGAACGGCAGCACAAGAATCGATAGCAAACTATATGCAAACTGGCATTTCCAACATGGTGAAGGAGAAACTTCCAAGCCTCAGGAGCCAAACCCAAAAATATGAAGCAGCAGCACAGAAACAAAGGAACCCAAACTGTGGTAGTACAAACAATATGTCCTTTATGTGGAAGGAAATGGAAGGCAGAAAATCAACGTTTCCTCCTCTTTCCAGCCTTCCCTCCAGGCAGCCTTCCAGCGGATCTAACACGGGCTCTTGCAGGTGGGGTCGATGTGGCAGCAGGAGGATGGTGTTCCGCAAGCCGGGCCGGGTCACATAGCCCAGTCTCTGGGGTCAGCAGGCCCCTCTGCATCCACCAAAGGACCTGGTTCATCAGGGCCTTTGCCAGTCTTCTCTGGTCCTCCTCCCCTTCATTCAAATCATGTGCCAAGGAGGCACTGAAGGCCTCTGTGGGGTTGAGGGGGGCCCTCATGATGGCGCTTGCCTCCTGTATCATGCGGAGGCTTGCCTCCTCCACAGGCCTCAACTGCCTCCTTCGGCCTGATGGCCTCAACTGGGGGGGAGAAGACTGGCTGGTGGTGGTTCTCCTGGCCGGGGGGACCTGCTGCAGGCCACTGGGCCCAGCCTCCTCCTGGCTGCCACTGACCCCGGCCTCCTCCTGGCTGCCACTGACCCCGGCCTCCTCCTGGCTGACAGACACCTGAGGATCTGCCACCTCCTGGCTGATCTCTTCTTCCTGTGTGGAAAAAAAAGGAAATTTTTTACAATTTCGCTAAATAAAACCACACTCATTTTCATGTTTTTCATTTAGTATTTTCTGTTCATTATTACTTGAATACACTCTACTTCTGACCCCTGCAGTTGTCATCCCTGACACCTATTTGTCTGTACACCATTTTTTTTGCTTTTTCCCAGCTTGGCTTTTCTTTTACAATATCAAATCATTAATCCACCAAGAATTATTTACGCCAGAAATATAGAGGAAACTACTATACCTCCTCATCGAAGGGTGGCAGATCTGCATCTCTGTCAGCCAGGCCCTCTTCCTCCGACTCTGCAGGGCTGTGGTCATCTGGGGAATGTCCGCTGGAAGGTAGCATGGAGGAAAGGTTGGAAGAAAGACTCGACATCGTTTTCCTGCCTTCCATTTCGTCCCGCAAAAAAGCCATCTGTTTGTAATACCACAGTTTGGGTTCCTTTGCTTGTGTTGCTGCTGCTCCCGATTTTTTGCTTTTATTAGCTTTGTATGCTCTCCTGTATGTGCTTCTGAGGTTGGCAAGTTTATCCTTCACCATGTTGGCAGTGCATCCTGGCACCCATGTTTGCATATAGTTTGCTAGCTCTTCTAGTGCTGCCGCTCGTACATCTTTATTGCAATATAACGCGTGTTTTGAATTCCACAGGATGGGCGTGTCCTGAAATTTTTGGAGTAAGGCCTCTATAGCTTCCTTTGTTTGTAGGAGGTCCATTTCCCTTTTACAAAAATGATATTTCTTTTTGAGTCTAGATTCGCAAAACATAAACCAAAGAAAAATAAATATTCAAAAGGATCAGCGTTGACCTTGATATAATATGTGTCTTCAAATTTATTACCTATATCTAATTACAAACACAGTCTCTCTTGTTTAAACAATGATTGGCAGCTCGGCCGCATTGGTTGTACCAAACATTGATTTGCTAGATGCAGAGCCATTGTTAACATTGCAGTAAATATTTTTAATCTAGAAAAATAAACAATGCTTACAAATGACAGTATTCATCTAGGCACTCTTTCATGTGTAAATCTCATGCCCCTGACAATGGATGATTTAAAAGACACTTCCTAATGACCTCTGTACAACCAACACTTGAACAATACTTTGCCTGATCTGAATACACCATTCCAAAACTTGTCAATGAGGTACAGCATTGTTCACATCTCTATTTTGTGAGTTGTCCAAAAGCATTTGTATACCAAAATAACATTGTGGTACCCCATAGACAGAATAGCTTAAAAAGGGTGCAACCAACAGCCCAAACCCCCATCCCATGTGTCTACATTTTCCAGGCCTCTGCTGATCCCATTTTTAATTTCCTTACCTTCCTGTCTCTCGCTCCTCGTTTCTCACGCTCGCCTAATTACCGCGTAAGATGCGTAATCACAGCGTGCACCTTTTAAACACTCCGCGTATTTATTAAACCCCGCCCTCGTCACCTTTGCTAGGCCCCTAATCAATGAGTTTAGGAAATATGGCGTTAACTGTGTATGTTCTGGATGCGCTCGAAGATTCTCCGCGTAACCTACGTAAACACGTTGTTTGCATTCTATACACTCCGCGTATGTATTAAACGCCGCCCTCTTCTCCGCCCATGGCGTAACAATTCATCTTTTCCCCGCCCATAATCTCTGTGGGAAAGGAAAGATGGCGATGTCACACGAGCGGGCACGATGCTCTCATGCCACAAGTGAAGGGACAGAGGCAGGGACGTCCCGATCAAGGCCAAGAAGATACAAAGCCACTAATATGCGGTTCCAGGAAATGGTGGAGTTAGTTTACATCATGCGAAAGAAGGACTATGATGGTGAATTAGGGCCATACAAGACCCCTAACCGCCGAAAGGCACATATTATGGACAAGGTGGCGAGGAGAATGCAGAGGATGTTTGGGATCACCAGGTCCAAGGAACAGCTGAGGAAACGCTGGTCAGACTTAAAATTGAGGGAGCCACATAAGATGAAGAAAATACTTAAAATTCTGCGTAAAAGTAAGTAAATATATATTGGGGTTGGGGGGGGGGGGTGTGATTGTCTGCAATAATGTGTTGCAATGTATATTTCACCATCTGTCTCCTTGGCCTGCTTGTAATTTTAAAAACATGTTGTCATTAATATTTTAGAACATAAATACCTACATATTTACAAATAGTGTTCTTAGTAAACCACGTAACATCACATAGTTTCTCAGAAAGGCTCGGTTATTCCAGGAACAACACACCTGGACATGACTCACTGGCCAAAAACTTTGTTTGTAAACATTGTGTAAAAGCTATTTTAAAAACAAAAAAATAGGAGAATGGGAAAGGCAAACAGGATTCATTCTAAAAACAGTGGTAATAAAGCAGATGTTTTCACATCTGCAATGCAGAGCACCTGTGTCTCCCCAAATCCTAAATGGGTTTTGGTAGGGTCTCCCAGAAATACTGTTTAGGGGGGACATCCATGTGTGTCACTTTGCTAAAAAGGGGCAGGATCAGAGCTTGCCATAGAAGTAATTCCAAAATGTAGGTTTGGTGAAAGATAAAAGTAACTAAATGAAAGCATCTTCTAAGCAATGTGTGCGATTTATGCTCTCCAATATCTGTGTGCTGATGAGTCTACATTTTTTTATTTTTATTTAAGGGGAAAGAAGTCGCCAGCATTTGGAGGAGGCAGAGAGGGCCAGACAAGGCCAAAATCTTCCATCTCAACATGTGGAGGAGGAGGAGGATGTGGCAGGAGAAGAGGATGTGGAAGGAGAAGAGGATGTGGAAGGAGAAGAGGATGTGGAAGGAGAAGAGGATGTGGAAGGAGAGGAGGAAGGAAGAGAGGAGGAAGAAGTAATTTTGGACTTAGAATTTATAGCAGATGAAGGGCAAGTGGCGGAAGAACAATTTGGCGAATTGAAAGAAGGTGGATTGATGGATGAAGGAGGAGTCCAAGATGATGGGGAAGTGGTGGAAGAAGGAGGAGTGATAGAAGATGATGGGGAGGTGGTGGAAGAAGGAGGAGTGATAGAAGATGTCGAAGATGTGGAAAGGAGAAGCCCATCAGGTCAGTGTCACCCTAGCTTGATTAAAAAAAACATATGTAGATAGGCAATTGAAAATGGGGAGGGTAGTGCTGCGCTAATCAGTGGTGAATGGATAAGTGAATAAACAGGTGGGGGAGGGGAATGAAAGTAGGTGTAATTGAAATGAGGAGCAATATAGCCCAAATGGCATCAGCATAAAAATAAATATAAATGATCAGTGAACAATAACAGTAATGGTGCAAATCATATAACTACACAGGTTCCTCTTAATGTGATGAAATACACTATAAGTAATGGTGCAAAAAATTTTTTCAGGTAACTGTGCTAAGTGACACTCCTATATTGGTGATAAACAGTCCATCAACAGAGTTTGAAAAATATTAGCAAAAAATATAAGTAAAATTTCAAAAGTCCAAGAAAGCAAAAGTGCAAGTGTAGGTCCGCAATATGGAGTGAGAGGAAAATGGGTATCCAGTGATCCTTTTAGGGTAAGTAAGGATGTCCCCTTACCTTACTGCTGTAAGGTAACAGCATATAGATCCAACCACATTAGATGGTTCACTCGATGGGCTCTGATCCAACAACGGCAGGTCCTCCTTGGGGTTCTCGTCCCAGATTGGTCAGTTTCTCGCCCCAAAGAAATAAAGCATCGATGGTGTGATACCGTTTTAAAAATTTTAATTCTCAAAGAAAATAGACAGGGGTACTCACATAATCCAAAATACAATTGAGCATGTAAAAAAGAGGGGCAATCTGTCGCCAACGTCACCTCCGATACCTCTCAGTGGACTCATGCGCATTCGTCACTATCATGTGACTTCCTCAGGAGTAGTGAGAGGCATAAATGGGATCCTTTTTATAAGGTGACTTGTTTAGTAGGCTGTAAGTAAACTCAGCTGTTTGCCATGTAAATAATGCAGCTGCAGCCATTTTCCCGTAGTCTGCTAGGCATTTAATAGTAAAATCAAAAAATTTCGCCCAGCATATAAAATATTTAAATTAGTAGCATTCAGATGGTGGGTGACAGATATGACATCTCATTTATATGGTTAACAATGAAAAAAATTGAAAAAACTTAAAAGCTTCAGCCAGGGGACGGAGACCATGGGGGGGGGCAAACACAGAAGTCCCATTGTACCATCATAACATTCTGTGTTGACAGTACACAGCATTCTACAGGAAGTCTGGCAGCCGCCATTTTGTTGTAGCTCAAAAGTACCATCATAACATTCTGTGCTGACAGTACACAACGTTCTACAGGAAGTCTGGCAGCCGCCATTTTGTTGTAGCTCAAAAGACGTCCCCAGCATCTCACAGAGCGCTGGGGATACGTCTTACAAAAGTGAGCCATTCTGTCTGATGTCTGGTCGGGGGCCTGCATGGGGCCCCCCGACCTCGGCCAGCATCACAAATAGGCTTCCATCACGTATCGGCGGCGTCTATCAAAACGAGCGCCGCCGGAAGTGGAGCTGCAGCCACCTTGCAGCCACCGGAAGTGGAGCCGCGGCCATTTTTTTGAAGCCAATGCTTGTTAAATGGCCTCATCGAAAAATAATTTTGGAAATGACCATTTTTTTTTTTTTTTTAGGGGAGGAGGATGGTGTGCCAATATTTTCACGTGCAAGTGCTGCTATAATTATTCAGCAGGTAATGGAGTGCAGCACTGAAATGCACAATATGCGTGAAAGGATGGTTGTCATGGAAGAGAATTTAACAAATGTCCTTTTGGAATGCTGCACGGAAATGGACAATATGCGGCAAAGAATGATGGTCATCGAATCTAATTTCAAAAATATTATTGACATGATGGGCCGTGTCAAAGACTGAAACACCCCCCGCCCATCCCCCGCCCCCACAAACATTTTTACTGTTTTACTAATGAATACGCCAAAATTTGAAGATACACACACAGTGTGCCAACATGTGCTATCTGCCATCACAGAATATCTAGTGTCTGTGCTTTGTGGGTCCAACCCCCTCCTCCATCCTCAAGTAGTTGAGAGAAAGGGTTTGCTCCCACAGAACACAGACATTGATCACCCATGATGTCAGATAGCACATGTGGCCATTTGTCTGTTGAACCAATGACATTTGGCGAGTTTGCACTGAATGTGTGTATCTTCAAATTTTGGCGTGTTCCAGTGTGAAAGCACACCATGACTGACTGCTGTTGTGAGTTTTTATATTTTTATAATTGTATTTTTTTAATTTGTGACCATGTTGAACATTTTTGGATACTTTAAAGTTTAGACCATAAAGAATAAACACCGAAAAAAAATAAAAAAGATATATATATAGAATTATAAATCTCTCTAATCACTGAATTTAGTGAAGTCGAGATTTGACTCCTACATCTCCACAACAAATATTTGTATTGAAAAACACACCAAAACAAAAAAAAATAATTAAAAAATATATTGGTTTTTGTGCATAAAAAATATGCAGAGAAAAAAAAATACTAAGGCGGTAAACACCCCACCAAAAATATTCTATATATATATATATATATATGTAAACAATAAATCGAACTATATTTGATAAAGAAAAATGTTAACTTGTTAAAAAATGTCTAATCTGCATAATATTTTTTGTTTAATTACCTGAAAAAAACAAAAATAACAAAAAATTATTGTAGACTCCTAAGTACAAAAGCAGGGAGTAATGAAAAAAATCAAAAATAATTTTTGGGGTCATGAACAAGCAAAAAATAAAAAACTGGACCTCCAAAATTTGAAATGGAGTTGCTTCTTCTTTCTAGACTCAATACCCTGTTTGTAGATGAGTGAATACTGTGCAAAATGTGGTTATTTACTAAAAGTGGAGAAATCAATTATGCAGTAAAATTGCAGAAGTTACTTAGAGAACCAGGAAGACAGATAAAAAGAGAAAAAGCATTAATGACAAACAACTGTATAAAGTCCAATGGTCTAATTATTTATTATTTGTGAGAATATTCCTTTCTTTGGGGGCCGAATTAGAAAGAAATATGATCTGGCATAGCAATGGCCCCCCGACCCATGAAGTACTCAACATATTTGTCGCGTACCTCACGAGCTGATTGGGGGGCCAAGCCAGCGCGACCAGTGTCCAGCCCGGGAAGGGGATCTGAGGGTAGTCTTGCCTCAGAACCGATGTCGGGTAGGTACGTCTGGGAGTGCCTGCGTAAAAAGTTGTGCAAAATGCAGCAGGCAAATACAACGGTGTCCAATTTATATTCCGCCAGATGTATCGATGTCCTGAACAGGCGGAACCGGTTGGTGAGTATCCCAAAGGCATTCTCGACTACCCTCCGAGCCCTGGCCAACCGAAAATTAAACACACTCCTCTCTGAGGTGAGGGTCCTCTGGGGAAAAGGCCGCATGAGGTGAGGACCAAGCCCGAAAGCCTCGTCCGCTAGGAACACAAACGGAAGTCCTTCCACATTATCTTCATCTGGTGGCAATGCCAGACCACCAGCTTGGAGACGATCATAGAAATCAGTCCGTGCGAACACTCCCCCATCAGACATCCGGCCGTTCTTCCCCACGTCCACATATAGAAACTCATACTGTGCCGACACCACCGCCATCAACACGATACTATGATAACCCTTGTAATTATAATAGTAGGACCCCGAGTGGGGTGGGGGCACAATGCGGACGTGTTTCCCATCTATTGCTCCACCGCAGTTTGGAAAATCCCACCGCTGGGCAAATTGGGAAGCCACAGACTGCCATTCCTGTGGTGTGGAGGGTAGCTGTGGGGACAAACAAAAAAAGAGATTTAGTACTTTGGAACAAAAACATCCTACAAGCATCCTTGTGACACTTCACAGTATTAAAATTGCATTAGAAAAATGTGCATGGAGAATTTGGGAAATGAAATATATAGGGCCACTTCATTAAGAGACTCCACAGCCCTCTGATGGGGACAATAAAAGTTTGAAGGGGGGGGGGGACACAAAAACCAAAAAGTACTTTTTTAAAAAATGGCAAGGTGGGTTTGTCACTAGGATAGCATGCTAGACAGGTTAATATTGGGTAAGGGACAAATATGCAGGTAGGCCAAGAATAAAACATGTAAAGCTTATATCAACATGCATAGGGAGAAAAGAGAACGTTAGTTAAACACACAGCATATCTGGGAAATGAAAAATAAAGTTAGTTAGCAACATTATTACAGCCAGGAAACTTACCTTAATATACTCCTCATGCAGAACTTTGATGATGGCAGCACACGTGTCCGGTATGATGACCCCAAGCGCCTGCGGAGAGATGCCTGTCGAGAACTTGAGGTCCTGCAGGCTCCTCCCAGTCGCCAGGTACCGCAACGTGGCAATAAGCCTCTGCTCGGCCGTGATGGCTTGGCGCATCACAGTGTCCTGCCTCGTGATATAGGGGGACAGAAGATCCAGCAGACTGTTGAATACGGGGTCCGTCATGCGGAGAAAATTCCTAAAGTCATTAGGATTATTCTCCTGGATTTCCCTAAGCAGAGGCATATGTGAGAACTGGTCACGCTGGCGCAACCAATTCTTGGTCCAGAAACGCCTCCGCCCCCTGTTTCTGGCCAAAGTACTGGAATAATGAACATATCCAGCAGCCATCCCATAAACAGCACCAACTCGCGAAAATTGACGCTGCTGCTCCATCATGGCTTCAAACCGGCCGGCTGGTCAGTCAAGAACACACTCAAACAGAAAGCACTCGCAAATCCAGCACTACCTGCGACGAACGCGTGACAAACAGATACGAGCGCACAGGATGCAACTGCAAAAGCAGAAACAACCTGCTAGCCTATAGCCGAATGACAACTACGATCCCGCAAGCACACGCACTGAACCCGTGAATACACGCTGTCAAAGCCTGGAGACCGAGAAGCGCGAATCAGCTCTAACCAAACCTTCACTAACACGAGCAAACCCGTAACTAGCAAAAGAGGAACAGAGGGCGGCGCCATTAAGTTTGGTCTTCCCCTTTATAGTGACGTCGTACGTAGTTTACGTGCACGCGTTCCGGTACGACGGGAATTTGGTCCGCTGGTGTGTACAAGCCAGCGGAACAAAACAAAAATCAGCCTTGTACGCCGGAAACTGTCGGGCAGACAGTTTCCAGCGCACAGATCCGGTCGTGAGTACAAGGCCTTAGTGACACTGGAGGGGGGGCTCTGAAAAGCGGAGATTCACTTTTTGTGTGGATCTCCGTTTTAAGTGTTCTTCAAACCACACCATGTGTATGTAGATCCAACTCGATTTGCCTCACATTCTCATGATCGGCAAACATACTGGTTAAACCCACAGGTTGATGAATCCATAAGCAGCAATCTCGAGCTCATATGAGATGATCCCAAACAGGATGACCATACAGGGGGAAACAAAGATAGGGCTCCGCTAGTGCAATTTGTTTAAACAAACACTTTTGTTGGGACGTGGCTGTACGCCAACTGGAAGTGATACATCACGGACAACCGGATGTGACATTTCGAGAGTGACAAAAGGTGGGGTGAGGTTACATTTACCAGATGTGGCGTCCATGAAATGTGAGTGGAATGTTTGTGGAGTGGTTTTAAATAAAGTGTTTTTTTAAACATATTGCAGAGCCCTATCTCTGTTTCCCCTGTATGGTCATCCTGTTTGGCATCATTTTATATAAGCTAAAGATTGCTGCTGATGGATTATTTCACTATGGTTCAAAAAAATATGTGGGCCGAGCATGGAAATGTGGAGCAAATCGAGTTGGTGAGTTCAATCCATTGGGGAAGCGGTGGTACTTTTTCACATGGTGTGGTGAAGAAAACACTTAAAGCGGGGGTTCACCCAAAAAAAAAATTCTAACATTACATAAAGCCGAGTTGTGAGAATGACATTATGCTGACCTTTTTTATTTTCTTGCCGTACATACCGTTTTATCTATATTTTCACAGCGGCTTCCGGGTATGTAATCCTGCTGGACTCGGCGTTCCTACTCACATGCTAATTGATTGACATGCTTCCCACTGGCACATACAGCGCGTCACGAGTTGCCGAAAGAAGCCGAACGACGGTGCGAAGGCGCCGTATAGAGCCGGCTCGCAGTCCGGCTTCTTTCGGCAACTCGTGACGCTCTGTATGTGCTGGTGGGAAGCATGTCAATCAATTAGCATGTGAATAGGAACGCCCAGTCCCGCAGGATTACATTCCTGGAAGCCGCGGTGAAAATATAGATAAAACGGTATGTACGGCAAGAGAATAAAAAAGGTCAGCATAATGTCATTCTCACAACTCGGCTCAATGTAATGTTAGAAATTTTTTGGGGTGAACCCCTGCTTTAAAGTGGACATTCACTGAATGTTATATATTTTTTTTTTTATCGGGACAAACACTGGATATTTGAGATTTGTATGGATTTGTGTTCACTTTCATGTGATATTTAGCACTGGGTATTCCTTGTTACATTTTGTTTATGTTATTGATTCCAGCATGTGTGCTTTATATATATATTTTTTTTATCGCTTTTATTGCTGCCACAAGAAATGTAAAGGGAGCGAGCACGACACTCCACACCAGGGAGAAAGCCTCACATTACTGTGTGGAGTTACAGACAGAAGAACAGGAAGTGATGATTTCTCCGAATAAATAAAGACATTTAAAAGCAAAATCGAAGGATGAGGTAAGTGAAGGAGGACTGCACTAAGGTAAAGGAAGCTATTTAGGGGAAAAAAATTACCTTTACAACCCCTTTAACCACTTGCCGACCGCGCACCGTCAATATACGTCCACAAGGTGGCTCTGCTGGGCGAGAGCACGTAATATGACGTCCTCTCTCCCAGCCGCCACTAGGGGCGCGCGCGCGCGCCCCCCGCTCGCCCCCGACTCCCGTGCGTGTGCCGGGCGGGCGCGATCGCCGCCGGGCACACGCGATCGCTCGTTACAGAGCGGGGACCGGGAGCTGTGTGTGTAAACACACAGCTCCCGGTCCTGTCAGCAGGGGAAATGCTGATCTTCGGTTCATACAATGTATGAACCGAGGATCAGTGTTTCCCCTAGTGAGGCCACCCCCCCCCCACAGTAAGAACACACCCAGGCATACTTAACCCCTTCCCCACCCCCTAGTGTTAACCCCTTCACTGCCAGTGGCATTTTTATAGTAATCCAATGCATTTTTATAGCACTGATCGCTATAAAAATGCCAATGGTCCCAAAAATGTGTCAAAAGTGTCCGAAGTGTCCGCCATAATGTCGCAATACCGAAAAAAAAATCGCTGATCGCCGCCATTACTAGTAAAAAAAATATAATAAAAATGACATAAAAATACCCCCTATTTTGTAAACGCTATAACTTTTGCGCAAACCAATCAATAAACGCTTATTGCGATTTTTTTTACGAAAAATATGTAGAAGAAAACGTATCGGCCTAAACTGAGGAAAAAAAATGTTTTTTTATATATTTTTGGGGAATATTTATTATAGCAAAATGTAAAAAATATTCATTTTTTTCAAAATTGGCTCTCTATTTTTGTTTATAGCGCAAAAACTAAAAACCGCAGAGGTGATCAAATACCACCAAAAGTAAGCTCTATTTGTGGGAAAAAAGGACGCCAATTTTGTTTGGGAGCCATGTCGCGCGACCGCGCAATTGTCTGTTAAAGCTACGCAGTCCCGAATCGCAAAAAGTACTCTGGTCTTTGGGCAGCAATATGGTCCGGGGGGTAAGTGGTTAAGCTCACCAGTTTATATGTAGGACTAGACAGATTAGTGTTGAATATAACCCTACTTTTTGTTGAGAATTTCTTTTTTTAACATGTTAAACTTTTTATATAGTTCAGGGATTTAAATCAACATTAAAGTGATTGCAAACCTCAGACATGATATATGAACAAAGCATATCCCTCTATAGTGTGTACAGTTGAACCTCGGAATCCGTTCCAGGAGTATGCTCGTAATCCAAAGTGCTCGCATATTAAAGCGAGTTTTCCCATTGAAGTAAATGGAAACGAAAATAATTTTTTCCGCATTGACTTCAATGGGATGCAATACCGAATTTTGAACATATTTTTTTATATATGAACTATTTCCTATATATGTACTCTTTTTGCACATTTTTTTTTATAGTTATTTTAGAGTGTGATTTATATATATCAATTCTTGCATTACAGGGCTCATGTAAGCACATATCAGTTTAACCAGGGCCGTCTTTGATATGGTTTGGGCCCTGGGCAAACATTTTTTTTGGGCCCCTCTCCAGCTTATTTTGGGCCTGGCTGGTTCACATGTATGTGTTTTGGCCGCCCTCATTTGTGCAGGCACAGCAGCCCATTGATTTGAATGGGCAGCCATGCCTTCGTTTTCTGCAGAAAAAAGGTGCATTCAGCATTTTAAAAATACAGTTGCCTTAAAATCCATTCTGCTTTTGCACTATGCTACTTACCTGCAGTTCTTGCACACACAAACGCACTGTGTTTTTAAAAGCGTGACCTAAACGTCTAAAAATGCAGCAAGTTTGACAGTGCAGGAACTGCAGATAAGTCACAGACAGCAGAATGGACAGACAGTGCTGTATTTCAGTGCTTGATGGGCATAGGTGTGCCGTGTGCGCAGCCTATTACATGAGGCATGCGCTTTTCTTTGCAGGAAACGCAGGCATTGCAGCCCATTCAAATGAATGGGCTGCTGTGCCTGCGCAAATGTGGGCCGCCAAAACACATACATGTGAACCAGCCAGGCCCAAAATAAGCCCATCAAGCAGTTAAATACAGACAGTAATGCCATGTGCTCTGAGGCCTTACTCAGCATGGACTGCAGGTCTGGTCTGTGATTTAAAGAGTTCCCTTTATTTTACACATTGCATTGCATGGGGTCCCATGGTGCTAAAGCAAAATGGACAGACAGTGCTGTGACCCCATGCCATGCCATGTGTAAAATAGAAGAACTTTTTAAAACACTCACCAGACCTGCAGTGAATCATCAAATATTATTAAGACTTTAGGCACACTCTACAGAAAACTTCTATTTACAATATAGATTAGCAAACAGTGACATACCTTGAGGAGCAGGACATAAAGAAGTCAGCCTCGGGAAGAGCAAACTGGGGATGTTATAAAATCACATTCTAATTCACTTTTATATACAAGCTACACCCAGTGGCAGGAAGGGAGAAGTGCACGTCTAAAGGGAAGCCAGGGGTGCTGTACATTTTAAAACACTGGGAAGGGAAGCAGTACTGGCTGCTTGCCGCTGATGATTTTCAGCCTGATTTGTGGGCAGCACAGGGGCTTAACGGGCAGCTCTGCTTTGGGCCCCCAACAGTGACAGGGCCCTGGGCAGCTGCCCTGTTTGCCCTATGGTAAAGACGGCCCTGAGTTTAACGTATTTTGTTAATTCATTATTGGTTGGGGTACAGACAAAGAAAATTCACCTTGCACCAAAACAGCTCCAAACAAGAACTAGAAACAAGAACAAAGTATGTGATGGACCAAAACCAGAAAAGGGGGACAATGTTGGACCAAATGATAGATTGGTAAAAGTGTCACAACACGGAGCAATAACATTCTTAAACACTTCAGACCTAGAGGATTTGGCTGCCAAATGACCGGGCCACTTTTTGTGATTCGGCACTGCGTCGCTTTAACTGACAAGTGCGACGTGGCTCCCAAACAAAATTGACGTCCTTTTTTTCCCACAAATAGAGCTTAATTTTGGTGGTATTTGATCACCTTTGCGGTTTTTATTTTTTGCGCTATAAACAAAAATAGAGCAACAATTTTGAAAAAAAAGCAATATTTTTCACTTTTTGCTAAAATTAACATATGAATAGATAAAAAAACAAATGTTTTCCTCAGTTTAGGCCGATACGTATTCTCCTATATATTTTTGGTTAAAAAAATCGCAATAAGCTTTTATTGATTGGTTTGCACAAAAGTTATAGCGTCTACAAAATAGAGGGTAGTTTTATAGCATTTTTATTAATATATTTTTTTACTAGTAATGGCAGTGATCAGCGATTTTTATGACTGCAACATTATGACGGACACATCGAACACTTTTGATGCTATTTTGGGACCATTCACATTTATGTATAAATGTGAGTGGCAGGGAAGGGGTTAACCACTAGGGGGCTAGGAAGGGGTTAAGTGTGTCCTAGGGAGTGATTCTAACTGTATGGGGGCCGGGCTTACAGTGACAAGACACTGACCATTGTTCCCGATGGGAGGGAGCAGACGATCAGTGTCCTGTCACTAGGCAGAACAGGGAAATGCCTTGTTTACACAGGCATCCCCCTGTTCTGCCGCTCCATGACACGATCGCTAGACACCGGCGGACATTGATTCCGCGGGTCCCGCAGGCACGGTCACGGAGCTCACGGCAGGGGCATGCGTGCGCCACCGGCAAATTTAAAGGGACATACCTGTACGCCCATTTGCCTGTCTGTGCCATTCTGCCGATGTGAAAGTGCGTGCGCTGGTCAGCAAGTGGTTAATAGACATTGTTACCCCTACATTATTACACCATACATGAATGATAAGAATCAAGGGACCTAAAATAAATTGTCTCAGGTAATACCAGCAACCAGTGTAGGCCATGAAAACTGCAACAACGAATTCTGCCAACTGCAAAGAAAAATTCTCTTCACAGTGTCAAAATTGGGCATGGCAAGAGGCCCAATAAATGAAGGAGTCAATTATGATTTAAAGTAATGCTGGGGAGAAACAAAACGAGAACAATATGAGGACTAGAGATGAGCCGAACACCCCCCCGTTGGGGTCGCACCAGAACCTTCGAACGGACCGACCGTTCGCGCGAACATTTAGAACCCCATTGACGTCTATGGGACTTGAACGTTCGAATTCAAAAGTGCTCATTTTAAAGCCTAATATGCAAGTTATTGTCGTAAAACGTCTTTGAGAACCTGGGTCTTGCCCCAGGGAACATGTATCAATAGAAAAAAAAGTTTTAAAAACGGTAGTTTTTTCTGGAGCAGTGATTTTAATGATGCTTAAAGTGAAAAAAAAAAAAATCATTTAAATATCGTACCTGCTGGGTGTCTATATTATGCCTGTGAAGTGGCACGTGTTTAAAACTGTCCCTGCACAAAATGAGATTACTATAAGAAAAAAGTAATTTAAAACTGCTTGCGGCTTTAATGTAATGTCTGGTCCCTGCAATATGGATGAAAATCATTGAGAAAAATAGCACAGACACAGACAGTACACACACTGTGCTTTAGGTGCACACTGCAGAGGACACAGACAGTACACCACCTGAAAGTACTTGCAGCAATATCCTCTGTCTGTAGCAGTGGCGGAACTACCGCCATAGCGACCCACGCGGGTGCTATGGGGCCCGCAGCCGAGTGGGGCCCGGTGAGGATGAAGAATGTAAGCCGGCTCCAGGGGCATCGTTAGGGTGAGGCTTGGGGGCTGGAGCCCCGAATGGGTCCCCGAAAAGCCCAGAGTGTTTGCCGCATCTGAGTACATTGTTAGCCCCGAGCGTCTGGGAGTCAGGACCATCTGATGCCGAAGGTTGCCGAGTGCGGCCGAGTGCCGTCAGCGCCGAGTGTTACCGAGTACGGCCGAGTGCTGTACTCGTCGCTGGCGGCACTCAGCCACTTTCGGACAGTTTCGGCATCAGATGGTCCAGACTCCCAGACGCTCGGGGCTAAAAATGTGCTCGGATGCTGCCCCGCCTTCTGGAGTCTGCAGCGCCAATGGCGGGACGCGGGACGTGTGACGTCCATCATAGGCGCTGCAGGCTCCACGGCGGGAATTACAATTCGGCCGCCGCATGGCTCTCCTCGGCTCCTCTGACTGCCAGTGCCTGCCCTGCTGTGACCGCACACCAACTTAAGGCTGAGGCTGCTAAGGTAGGTGACTCAGTGTGCTGTGGAGCCCTTACTGATCTTCAGTTGACCTAAATGAACATAAAAGCTGCAATACTGTTCACAATAAGAAATTGTTGTTCACAGAATTACAGGTTTGTGATTAGATTGCTAACATTGCCAGTTTGATGTATCCGTAAGGTGTTCTGTGGGGGGAGAAAAACCCTGTATTCGAGTGAGAATTTTTATTTTTGTCCTTGTAGAAAAAATGGCAAAAAATAAATAAAAAATCAGCAGTAATAGCAATAGTGGCAATGGTAAACGTCATACATTTATCTCTCTATTTCAAATACTGTGTCATTCCCACTATGTGAATCATATGTACGGTATTTGTCAGGATTTACTGAAGTATGCTAGCCTAGTCATTTTAACCACTTCAGCCCCAGAAGAATCCCCCCCCCCTTCCTAACCAGAGCACATTTTGCGATTCGGCACTGCGTCGCTTTAACTGACAATTGTGCAGTCGTGGGACGTTGCACCCAAACAATTTTTTTATTTATTATATGGTTATTTAAATGTTTGTTTTGCTGTTCAAAACTAATATAAGCTTCTGCTTGGGTACTGTGCCACATGAGTGTAGTAATGTGTTGTTCAATGGCATTAGTTCATTTTTTTTTTGGAGGGGGGGGGCCCCATACAACATTTTGCTATGGGGCCCTGTGATTTCTAGTTACGCCCCTGGCTGTAGTATTAATATGAGCAGATCCCTGACTCTAGGAATAAATATGAGAAACATCAGCTTTACGTTAGGTGCACAATGTGCAGAGGACACGGACAGTACACACACCACGTAGCTTTAGGTGCACAATGTGCAGAGGACACGGAAAGTATACACACCACGTAGCTTTAGGTGCACACTGCAGAGGACACAGGCAGTACACACACCACGTAGCTTTAGGTGCACACTGCAGAAGACACAGGCAGTACACACCACGTAGCTTTAGGTGCACACTACAGAGGACATGGACAGAACACACACCACGTAGCTTTAGATGCACACTGCAGAGGACACAGACAGTACACCACGTGAGAATACTGCACCTAGCATAATCACCTGCCTTCCTGTCAGTAAATTAGGAAGAGCGGATCTAGCTAAACTTTACAGTGTATAAATATATATATATATATATACAACACCTGGGATGCATATATATCCTCTACACTGTAACTTTAACTGACTAGCCTGCCTGCCTGCCTGCTCTATCTACCTACTAAAATGACTCTCTCTCTCTCTGTCTGTCTGTCTGTCTGTCTTCTCTCTCTTAACCACCACAACACACTACACAAGGCCGACCTGCAGGCGGCCTTTTATAGTGTGGGGCGTGTACTAAACCCCCATAGCCATAACTGGCCAAAGCCACCCTGGCTTTGGCCAATTATGGCTCTCCGTTTTTTGCAAGCTGTGATTGGCCAAGCATGCGGATCATAGTGCATGCTTGGCAAATCCTTAGCCAGCAATGCACTGCGATGCCGCAGTGAATTATGGGCCGTAATTCGATGAATGATCGAACATACGATGTTCGAGTCGAATACGAAGCTCATCCCCAATGAGGACAAACATTGAAATGATTCCCACCTACCTAATAGCCATATCTCTCATCCGAAAAAAAAACTCCCATGGGCAGCAATGGCTGTGCCAATGAGGAAAGTGTACGTGGGAAAAATCAGTAGGAGGCAAGACCAGCTGGAAAAGAAATTTGGAATTTGTTAAGGTTGGAAGAATCAGCGAGAGATCAAAACAAAGGATTCTGTGCTAAGCACATCCTCTGAGTTACCACTAACTGGTAACTAAGAGGGAATTTTTTATTTTTTTGACATTATGACTTTAAAAATAAATCATGTATTTATGCCCGAGAACCAGAGGTGACGTGGGAGGTCGATTTGATCCTCCAAGGGCATAGAGCCGAGTTGCTATCTTGTCCTCACTTGACTCCCTGCCCAGTAAACTGACACATCTGGTGGCTTCTGGGTTTACTGCCAGTTTGGGGGTACCTCTCACACCACCTATAAAAGTGATCCCGTGACAAATGCACATGCAGGACTACTTTTATCTTGTAAAGAATTGCCCACAGTAAATAAGGATACCAGGGTTATGGCAGCTATCTGCTGCCATAACCCCTGTATTTAACGTCAAAGTAATAACATATATTTACTGCTGGCTGTCAGCAAGTTAGTAAGGAACTCCACTGCATTCCACTTTCATAATTTTGCTACCACAATTAGTGTGTGCCTCCAGCATTGCTCCTGCTTCTTCTTGTTGGAGGCTGCCATTTTATTGAAGGCCACAGCAGTCACTCCCTTATGATCTCTCCCCCTCTTCATGGTCTCAAAAACTATATGTCACTTTCTGAAATTTGATTTTTTGCATTTCCAGTCTTAATTTAATTTCAATAGTTTTTATTAAGGTTTTAACAGGTAACACGGACATAGTGTAAACATTTGAATGCTCCACATCGCAGTGTGGTGGGCATCCGGTATCACAATGCGGTGAACATAACTCAAGTACAAACTAACAGGGTTAAAGTCCATCAAAAATAATATAAAATAAGAATATGCATACCCCGGATACCCAATCATTGCTGCGCAGGTGATAGATAAGGCACATCTCAAACGAATGTCGTGTAGCATTGAACAACAACAACCAAAAGAACTAATAAGTGTCTATTGGACGAAAAGAAGAGGAGAAAGAAGAAAGAAGAAGAGAAGAAGAGAACAGAGAAGAAAAGGAAGAAAAGGGAAAGAAGAGAAAAGGAAAGAGGAGAAGATGAAGCCATAACACGACCAGGAGAGCATATAGTACAGTCAGAAACTACCAGTGAAGACACATTACAATGGAGGATTCGTGTAGGTGCTTAAGAGTGATACCAGCTATTCCAAGGTTCCCAATGTTTGCCTGTACCAGATCCACCTCCCATGCCAGAGTCAAATATTTGTTCATAAGTACCATGTGTATGAATTATTTGTATTTTTTCGGCCATGCCCGGAGGCGACGGGTCCCTCCAGTGCCGAACCAAAGTCAGTCTAGCCTCCACTAGTACATGGGACAACAAGGATCTTAGATGGTGTGGCACCGAGTCCATCTCCAGGGAAAGCAATGCCATCCCCGGTTCTAGGTTCAGGGTGAGACCTAACACTTGATGTATCATCTGGAATACTAGGTTCCAGTATTGGGTGATTTTGGGGCATGCCCATAACAAATGGTACAGTGTGCCAGTATTCCTGCACAACCTCCAGCAAAGGGGGGACCCCCCAGGGGCAAACCTTGATATACGGTAAGGTGTAAGATACCAACGTAGTAGGAACTTTTGAAACAATTCCCACAGGTTGGCACTCCTAGTGGATGAGTACGTGACCCTAAGAGCCGTTTGCCACTGTTCCTCCAAATATACTTTATTGAAATCCCTTTCCCATGCTCTCATAGGGAGAGACTTCTGAAACACACATTTGTTTTGTAAGAGAGAGTAGAATAACGAAATGCCCCTCACTTTGTGCGATTTGGATAGGTAAAACTGGGAGATTTGCCACGGGAGAGAAATGGAAGTCTCTTTGAATTTTTTCAGGAAGTGGCAAATTTGCAAGTACTTGTAGTGGTCAGCCGTGGGAATAGATAATTCTAGTTGAAGGGTTCTAAAGGTCTTAAGAGCAGGTCCTACATACAGGTCTGCTACAGTCAATTCACCCTTCCGTTCCCATTTGGTGAGAGATATATTAGGGATGAACAGTGACAAAGCTGAGAGGGGGAGCTTCAGAGGTGAAGATTTTTGTTCAGGGAATGGATGCAATACAAGTGACCTCCAAGCAGCGATAGATCCTTGGATCATTGGGCTCATTATGGGAGATGGACGGGGTAGGAAGACACTAGATAATAGGTAGTTATGAAGATTTTCCCCTGGAACCTGATGACTTTCCAGTATGGACCAAAGACTAGGTGCTGAGGAGGGAAACCAACCTTTCAGCTGGACAAGGATAGAAGCCGAATGATAATCTTTAATGTGCGTATGACCTATCCCCCCTGCTGATCTATGTTTAACAATCTTACTAAATGCACAGCGAGCCCGCTTGCCTCCCCATAAGAACTTATTAATCAAGGATTGCAAGGAAGAGAAGAAGGAGGTGGGGACTGGGATAGGCAGGGTCCTAAAGATGTAAATGAGTTGGGGAAGGATCTGCATCTTGAAGGCCGCTAGGCGACCGACCAGGAAAGTTCAAATCTCGCCAGGTTATTTAATTTAGAGGGAAGTGTCTGTAGTAGGGGGTAGTAATTTTCTTTAGCTAGCTCAGAGGACTTGGGAGTGAGAGTTATACCTAAATATGAGATTCCTGTGTCCCTCCAAACGTATGGGAATTTCATACTAAAGGATTGCTGGAGCCCTGGGGGAATACTCATTCCCAGGATGTAGGACTTGGTGTCATTGACCTTATAGTAGGACACTGAAGAGAATAGATTTAGCACCTCTTGAGCTGAGGTTAGAGAGGATTCCACATCTGTAAGCATCAGGATGATATCGTCCGCGAAGAGGCTTATAGTGTGCAATGAGTCCCTACTTCTGAACCCCTTATCCGGGGGTGTGAGCGAATGTACGAGGCCAAAGGCTCCATAAGTAAGTTGAATATAAGCGGGGGCAATTGGCACCCCTGGCGTGTCCCATTAGTGATATTGAAGGGAGAAGATAACATGCCTGATATATACACTTGGGCTGAGGGGTTTGTGTAAAGCACCATTATCGCAAGATGTGAATCTCGCCCGCAAAGCCAAATTAGGTAAGGACTTTCGCCAGGTATTCCCAGTGTATTCTATCAAACGCCTTCTCTGCGTCCAAAGCAAGGAGCAGAGAAGGCGTTTTGGTCACATTTGCTGCACGGATGATATTAATCAGACGTCTCGTTGCGTCTGCCGTCTGCCTGCCCTTCAAGAACCCCGATTGATCCATATGGATCAGGGATGGTAACAGATCAACCAACCTATTTGCGATGAGTCTGGCATAGAATTTCAGATCGTTGTTCAAATTGGTCTGAAGTTCTGTGGTGTAGTTGGGTCCTTCCCTGGCTTCGGAAGCGCCACAATAAGAGCACGTAAAATCTCAGCAGGAAAGGAAGAGGAGGAGACAGCAGTGTTGTACACATCAGATAGGTAGGGAGCTAGTTCAGATTTAAATTACTTAAAGTACTCCCCGGTGAACCCATCAGGTCCCGGAGATTTGTTGATAGGATGGGAATCAATAGCTTTAATAATCTCCGGGACCGTAAAGGGTGAATTGAGTTCATCCAACTGGGTCGATGTGACTCGGGGGAGGCTGACCTGATCCAGAAAATTTGATATCATGGACTCGGTGGGCTGAATCGTGGCACGATCCTCCCTCAAATTATAAAGGGAGTTAAAATAGCAACTAAACGCATCCGCTATAGCCTGTGGGTGATATAGCTTTTCTCCAGTGGTAGGGTGTAAAATGTAAGGTATTTTGGTTTTATATCTAATCCCCCTGAGGCGATTGGCCAACAGCTTCCCGGCTTTGTTGCCACTAACGTAATATGACATCTTAAGGCGTATAGCTGCTAAATCAAAATTGTCGAGTAGCACTAGTCGCAAGTCATATCTGAGTTGCGATAGCTGAGCAGATAATGTCGGAGAGATATCTTTTTTGTTTTGGACTTCTAGGGAGTGAACTTTGGTTAACAAGTCTTGTATTCGCTGTCTCCTCCTTTTCCTGACCCCAGCACCCATTTTTATCAGAAAATGGGTGCTGGGGTCAATCTTAGAAGACTTCGTCCTGGGGCACAAAATCTTCTAAGACAAATCAGCGTAGGGTAGCGGCGTGCTGACGTCTATAACCGCATACTGTGTCCCGGAGTGAACGGGTTGTGCTAGCCGGCCGGCTATATATATTCACAAGCAAATTTTTATCTACATTTCTGTAAGTGTGATTTTAATTTTTTACAATAAATTGCTATATGGGTTCACACTATGTCAGCTCTTTTCCTTCTCCATATTGGTTTTAAACTACAATGATCATCGGTCCACAGTGGGAGAAATTTTGGCTCTCGGATATCCTGCCACACAAGCCCTTGGCTGGGGAGTAAGCCATCTGCCGTCAGAAGGTCTCTAGTTGGGATCTTCCCCTATGGTAAGGGGCAGTGTGATTGAAAGGTGGAGGTGTCTTGTCTATCCGTGCACTATTCTGAGGTTTTCTTGCATTGATGTCACCATTTGCTTGAAGGAGAATGATTTTTCACTACTATCAATTATCATCAGATGCAATTTTTTTGTGTTTTGCATAAGAGACTTATTTTTCACTTTTGGTTTATTTATTTATTATTTTGCAATCATTTGGACATTTCATCTCACCTATGGGGCAAATCATTTGTTCCATGTGAATTTAATTTGTACCATATCACTGTGTCAAAGATACTAGAGTGTTCACATTAGTTGCGCAGCTTGTTTTTCCATTGTCAGGAATGTAACAGGCATGGTGGGTCGTAGACAAAAGTCAGTGCAGAAGAAAGAATGGGTACATCACTTACAGTTTCCGGTGTTTGCATATGGTGAAGAAGTTCATCCATTAAGTGGCAAGTCCCTAGTATGGTTGATAGATCTCTGACGACTGGAAGAAGTGTGGTGTCTCCAACTGTAAAAGAAAGGCTCCAAACAAAGAGAAAAGAAAAAAAAGGTTGAAATAAAACAAATAAGGAAAGCTGCAAAGGGGTCAGGTAGGCCATGGCGACCTGGGTGTAGCGTGCACAAACGCTAGCTCAGAACAGGGGAAAAAGTCTAGCTTTGTAAACGTACTCCTCAACGGGGATTACAGCTGTAAGTAAAATAGGTTAACTGTATAGCTCAGCGGGCATGTTAGCGGTGCAAGCGGGCGTTTTTCGTATTAACTAGTTGCCAGTCATCCTTGATATCTGATGGATCCCCTTTGTTTGCGCCTTGTGGGTCCTCCCCAGGGATGATAAGCCAGGATTTGAGCAGATCCAACCCTTTGGAAAGGGAGTCAACAGTGAAGTCTTTTCCCTTGTTAGTAATGATAAGTTTAGTTGGGAACCCCCACTTGTAGGCGATATTGTGGTTTCGCAAGGCCTTGGAGATGGTGTTCAGATTGTGCCTCTTCTGCAGTGTATACTGGGATAAGTCTGCAAAGAACTGCAGATCTTTATGTTGTTCAGGGACAAGATCCTTGTTGAGAGCTGCTCTCATAAAGCAATCTTTAATATGGTAGAAGTGGAGGCGTAAGATAACGTCCCGGGGCACATTATCAGGTAGATGGGAAGGCTTGGGCAGCCTATGGATCCTGTCTATAGTAACATCCAGTGCTGACACATCAGGCAGGATTGAGGTGATTATGTGGGTAACATGTCCTTGCAGATCCGACTGCTGAACTGTCTCAGGGACCCCCCTTATTTTGAGGTTATTCCTCCATGCACGGTCCTCAATATCTGCGATTTTGGCCCTAACCGCTTTCATCTCCTCATCCCTGGCATCATGTGCGTCAACCAAGCTGTTAATGGTGTCTGCGTACTCCCCCATTTTGGTCTCCACGTGGTCCACCCTGGCAGACACATTTTGTAGATCTTTACCAAATCTGCGTATACATGACATCATGTCGCCGTGGAGCGAGGTTCTAAGGGATACTAACATATCCTTAAATGTAGTGTCTAACACAGGCTGGTTAGTAGTAGGGAAGCGGTCAAGGGAATCAGGGAGTTCCCTGGTATCATCCCCAGAGTCTAGGCCCACACTAACCTCTGGAGCAGAATCCGTGCCATCCAGCTTAGGCCACGTCTTTTCTGGGCTCCCCGAGGCAGAGGAAGACACAGGAGATTGTTTCCTGGCCGAAGGTGAGTTTCGTTTTGCTGCTTTGCTTTTAGATTGAGGGGCCTGTGGAGTGCTGGCTGCGGATGGTCCGGGAGACTCGGCGCCATCTTGCCTCTGCTCCCATGCAAAGTACTCAGTCAGTTTCTGAGGCCGATGGGGGCCTTTCCGCTTGTTCGTCATCCCGCGGGTGGTCAGCGGGATGTAAACGCTGGGTTGGTGGGTCGCAATCACCGCTGGTCAGGCTGTAGTTAGGCGGCGGCGCTGTATCCCCGCTGTTGCCGGAGTTCCGCTCTCATGCGGCCATTACGGTCCTCGCCAAGCTCCGCCCCCTCCAGTCTTAATTTAATGTCTTGGCTCAGCTAGAGTGGAAGGCTGAAGTAGCTGACAATGCTCAGGTTTACAGCTGTTGCTACAGATGATGCAGAGGGAGAAAGGAGAGAATACTGGAGATAAGATAAGGTATGTGTAACTCTTTTGTGCTTCCCTAGAAGCAGTTTGACATGTCACCTCTCCTGCTTTTTCTTTCTCCCTCCCTTATCTGTCCTTCATTGGCATGGTCTGTGTTATTCCTGTTGTTTCCTCCCCCTCTCGGTAAATCTTAAAACTGTCAGCAGATCAGCCTCTAGTGACTCACTGATTTTTAGCACAGTGCTGAGAATAGAGACAAAACTGATGCTGTGCAGAGCAGGGTGAGATTGTGCCTTACTGGATTTTAAATTGCATAGGCACTTATTTTTAATGTTTTATATAGCTATGCCTGCAAAAGAGGTCTGCATGAAGTCATCTATCGGGACTTAATTTTCTGACTAACATTCCACTTTAATCACCAGCAGACTAAGGCTGATCATCACTGGGCTCAGTTAACTCTTTATACATCAAACAATAGCCACCCTCTGTTTTATTGAAAACATGCACTGCTCACAATATCTGCTATTGCCCCTGCAATAGGTGGACAGGTTCACCTGTAATATTAATAAAAGGGCACTCTGAGAAACAAACCAAGCAGATATTGTCTATGTAGAAATAGAAAAGGGTCTTCATGCACTTTCAGCAGCACTTGAAGAGACCAAACTCTGGAAGTAGAATGAAAAGAAAAAAATGTGCCTCTAAGTGCAGAAGTAAAACTTTATATTTCCCCAAAAGGGTTAAAAACACTTACACGAGGGTGGATGGGTAGAAGCACATTATATTAGTAATATGGCAGGTGGTCCAATGTACTTGTAGTCCCAAGGAGTCTCAGTGATATCTGCAGGTGTAAATCTATGGCAACATATTTTGAAGTGGCCGACAGATGGAAGCCACAACTCTCCTGCACACTGGGAAGACAGCTAGGCTGTCTGAGACAGCATGGAAGCCAAATCCAGGAAGTGATGTCAGCAGGAAGGGACCAGCAACCAGCGTTGACAGCAAGCTGGAAGTGATATCTACACCTATTGATGCTTAGGGGCTATACCTGTTGATGCTTAGCTGTGACAGAAATTATACCCCCTGTACGCCCACTGTTTGGGACCCATTCAAGTTAATATGGTTGCTTGTGTTGGTGTCAGGGCTGGGCTCAGCCCTTCCTCCTCTGAGCTGGCCGCTCAGCTGTTGGTTAATTGCCAGCTCATATCTCTCCACAGTGACTCACCTGTTGATGATCCTGCTTGTCAGTCCTGCCTAATTAAGCTTTCCAGTTCAGTTGTTCTCTGCCTTCGCTTTGGTCAACATCACAGAGACTATCTCCTACCTTCCTGTTGAAGACCTGCTTGGCTGACGGTCTGTCTGCCTCTTGATCCCGCTTGCTGTTCTACACGCGGTGATCAGGGACACTGTAACTGTTGTGGTGGTAATTAGGGGTACTGTAACTGGTATGGCAGTAATCAGGGACAATGTAACTGCTGTGGCGACAATTAGGGACAATATAACTGATGTGGCGGTGATCGGGGACACTGTAACTGGAGCATAAATATACAGTGCCTTGCATTTTTCGTGTTTTGTTGCCTCACAACCTGGATTTAACATGGATTGTTTGAGGATTTGCATCGTTCAATTTACAGAACATGCCCATGACTTTGAAGATTTTTTTTTATTGTGAAGCAAACAACAAATAGGACAAAATAACAGAAAAAGTCAATGTGCATAACTATTCACCCCCTAAAGTCAATACTTTTTAGAGCCACCTTTTTGCAGCTATCACAGCTCCAAGTCACTTTGGATAAGTCTCTATGAGCTTGCCACATCTTACCAATGGTATTTTGTGCCCATTCCTCCTTGCAAAACTGCACCAGCTCCTTCAAGTTGGATGGTTTTCTCTTGTGAACAGCAAACTTTAAGTCTGACCACAGATTTTCTATTGGATTGAGGTCTGGGCTTTGACTAGGCCATTCCAACACATTTACATGTTTCCCCTTAAACCACTCAAGTGTTGCTTTAGCAGTGTGTTTGGGCTCATTGTCCTGCTGGAAGGTGAACCTCCATACTAGCCTCAAATCACACATAGAGTGGTACAGGTTTTGCTCAAGAATATCCCTGTATTTAGCCAGTGGCGGCTGGTGAAGTTTTTGGATGGGGGGCGCAAGACTCCGCCCCTCCACGTTGGTCCCTCCCACTTCTAATAAGCCACACCCCTTATAGAATCCACCCACTCCGTCCCCTGTATTCCACTCATAGTGTCAGGAGTATACAGCTCAGCATCACAGGACAGAGTATATAGCCCCAGCATCACAAATCATGGTATATAGCGCAGCCTTACAGATCGGCGCAAACAAACTAAAAAATTACACTGTTAGTAATGAAGGACTCTAAATAGGCAGGAGATTACCAGAGACTGCGGACATACTGCATTAGATTACCAGAGACTGCGGACATACTGCATTAGATTACCAGAGACTGCGGACATACTGCATTAGATTACCAGAGACTGCGGACATACTGCAGGAGATTACCAGAGACTGCGGACATACTGCAGGAGATTACCAGAGACTGCGACATACTGCGGGAGATTACCAGAGACTGCGACATACTGCATTAGATTACCAGAAACTGCAGACATACTGCAGGAGATTACCAGGGACTGCGGACATACTGCACAAGATTACCAGATACTGCGGATATACTGCACAAGATTACCAGAGACTGCGGATATACTGCACAAGATTACCAGAGACTGCGGATATACTGCACAAGATTACCAGATACTGCAGAGATAATGCACAAGATTACCAGAGACTGCGGACATACTGCATTAGATTACCAGAGACTGCAAACATACTGCACTAGATTACCAGAGACTGCAGAGATACTGCACAATATTACCAGAGACTGCAGAGATACTGCATTAGATTACCAGAGACTGCAGACATACTGCACTAGATTACCAGAGACTGCAGAGATACTGCACAATATTACCAGAGACTGCAGAGATACTGCATTAGATTACCAGAGACTGCGGACATACTGCATTAGATTACCAGAGACTGCGGACATACTGCATTAGATTACCAGATACTGCGGACATACTGCACAAGATTATCAGAGACTGTAGACATACTGCATTAGAGAACCCATAATTCTGTGAATTGTGGCCCTAATGAAAGACTTTGTGTAGGGGGTGAAGGTTGGTATTTTTGCAGAAATGTACATGTAAAATAAATTTTGTAAATAAGTGGGCATGGGGGGGGACTGAAGGCTGCTATTTTGGCAGAAATGTAAATAAAATCTGGTAAATAAGCGTGGGGGGTTGGGGGGGTGGGTGGAGATGGCCGCTATTTTGGCAGAAATGTACATTTAAAATAAATGACATTTGGTTAATAAGCGGGGGGGGGGGGGGTTTGGGGGGATGGTAGTGATGGCTATAATTTTGGCAGAAATGTACATTTAAAATAAATGACATTTGGTTAATAAGGGGGGGGGGATGGTAGTGACGGCTATAATTTTGGAAGACATGTACATTTAAAATAAAAGACATTTAGTTAATAAGGGGGGGGGGTAGGTGGGGGAGGGGGTGACAGACGCTATTTCGGCGGCACATTAGAATAATGAGCAGAAGAGCAGAGGGGAATGTACATGTTACATGTACATGCTCCTCTGCTCATTAATCGTATGTGCTGCCGAAATAGCATCCGTCACCTACCTACCCCCCCCCCTTATTAACTAAATGTCTTTTACAGTAAAAGACAGTCGGGGGGGGGGGGGTGACGGATGCTATTTCGGCAGCACATACGATTAATGAGCAGAGGAGCATGTACATGTAACATGTACATTCCCCTCTGCTTCTCCTCCTCGTTATTGCCTGTTTGTTTTTCAGTACATTCCTCTCTGCTCCTCTGCTCACTAATCCTATGTGATGCCGAAATAGCGTCCGTCAACCACCCCCCCCCGCCCGCTTATTAACTAAATGTATTTTACTGTAAAAGACATTTAGTTAATAAGCGGGGGGGGGGTGAGGGGGGTGACGGACGCTATTTCGGCATCACATAGGATTAGTGAGCAGAGGAGCAGAGAGGAATGTACTGAAAAACAAACAGGCAATAACGAGGAAGGGGGGGGCAGGGGGATCGTGGCACTGGCAGCTACTTTTTCGGGACTCAGTAATGTAATTAGTCCAGAGGGGGGAGTAAAGATAAGAGGTGGAGGGGGATGCTGCGGCATACCTTAATGTCCCGGGAGTCGGGACCACACGGGCGCTGAGCTGCAGAGTGTGCCGACGTCACTTCCTGTACCTCGAGTGACGTCGGACTTGGATCAATAGCGCGTGCACCCGCTCGGCCATAATAATAAAGTCCATCGCGCCGGAAATTGTGGCGCGATGGAGAACGCCACAAAGGCATTTTTTGCCTTCCAATGTAGCGCCTCGCCAGCAAATTTTGTGATTGCACAGACGTGGCGCTACCGCACTTTACTGGCGCCGGGCACAGTGCACATAAGGACCATATTTTTTTTCGTTTTTTTTCTTAAAAGAAAATGTTTAAAAAAAAAAAAAAAAACATTTTTTTTTTTTTTTTATATTTTTTTTCTTTTACTGACTGGGGGAGGGGGGGGGCGGCGCCCGGGCGCCCTCTATGGACGGGCCGCCACTGTATTTAGCACAATCCATCTTTTCCTCAACTCCGACCAGTTTCTCAGTCCTGACTGCTGAAAAACATCACCACAGCATGATGCTGTCACCACCATGTTTCACTGTGGGGATGGTGTTCTTTGGGTGATGTGATTTGTTGGATTTGCACCAGATATAGCATTTTATTTGATGGCAAAAGGTAAAATTTTAGTCTCATCAGACCAGAGCACCTTCCTCCATACATTTTGGGAGTCTCCCACATGCCTTTTCACTAACTCAAAATGTGTAATTTTGTTTTTTTGCTGAAAGTTATGGCTTTCTTTTGGCCATTCTGCCATAAAGCCCAACTCTTTGGAGCATATAGTTTATTGTCATCCTATGTAAAGATACTCCAGTCTCTGCTGTGGAACTCTGCAGCTCCTCCAAGGTTACCTTAGCTCTCTGTGCTGCTTCAATAATTAATGCCCTTTGCCCGGTCCGTGAGTTTGGTGTGCAGCCGTCTCTTGGCAGGTTTACTGTTGTGCCATGTTCTTTCCATTTGGTTATGATAGATTTGATGGTGCTCCTAGGGATCATCAAAGATTTGGATTTTTTTATAACCCAACCCTGACTTGTACTTCTCAAGAACATTGTCCCTTACTTGTTTGGAGAGTTCCTTGCTCTTCATGGCAGTGTTTGGTTAGTGGTGCCTCTTGCTTAGGTGTTGCAGCCTCTGGGGCCTTTAAAATAGATGTGTTTATGTAATTACAGATCATGTGACACTTAGATTGCACACAGGTGGGCATCATTTCAATAATTATGTGACTTCTGAAGGTAATTGGTTGCACCAGAGCCTTTTATGGGTTTCATAACAAAGGGGGTGAATACATACGCACATGCCAATTATCATTTTTTTAATTCTGAAAAATAGTTTTATGCGCATATTTTTCAAATTTTACTTCACCAACTTAGACTATTGTGTTCTGATACAACACATATAATTCAGATTAAAATAACATTGTCTGTAATGTAACAAAATAGGTAAAAGCCAAGGGGGTAAATACTTTTGCAAGGCACTGTATATATATATATATATATATATATATATATATATATATATATATATATATATATACATACAGCCCTCAAAATTTCCACTTGCCTGCTTGCATTTAGCAAGTGGATATAAATTAAGGGCGAGTGTGGAGCCCCATCGGGGGTGAATACTTGTTACAGCAGTGCACTGCAGTTTCTTCCCTGTGACCGTTCCTTCTCTGCCTGGGAACACGCAAGTAACCACGCCCCCAACTGGTCACTCTGCAGATCCTGGTCACATATTTAGGATGTCTGCTCAGGAAAGGGGGGTTAGGGGCTCTGGAGTGGTTGGAGGGGGCCACAGGATGGTTGGTGGAGAAAGGAAGGGACCCTGGGTGGTTGGCAGAGGAGGAGAGACCCCTTTGGTGTTTGGGGGAGGTTGAGAGGGCCCCTGGGTGGTTAGCAGAGAAGGAGAGGGCCAATGGGTGTTTGGAGGAGGAGAGGGCCCCTGGGTGGTTGGCAGAGGCGGAGTGGGCCTGTGGGTGTTTGGTGGAGGACGAGAGGGCCCCTGGGTGGATGGCAAAGGAGATGAGGGCCCCTGGGTGTTTGGAGGAAGAGGAGAGAGCCACTGGTTGATTGGCAGAGAAAGAGAGAGCCACTGGGGGTTGGAGGAGGAGCTGGCCCCTGGTTTATTGGCAGAGAAGAAGAGGGTCCATGGGTTTTGGAGAATAAAGAGAGGGCCCCTGGGTGGTTGACAGAGGAGGAGAGGGCCCCTGGGTGTTTTGAGGAGGAGGAGAGGGTCCCTGAGTAGTTGGCAGAAGAGGAGAGGGCCCCTGGGTATTTGAAGGAGGAGAGGGCCCCTGGGTGGTTGGCAAAGCAGACGAGGACCCCTTGGTGGTTGGCAGAAGAGGAGCCCCAGGATAATTGTTTGGGAAGGAGAGGGCCCCTGGGTTGGCCAGCCCTTGGGTGGTTGGAGGAGGAGGGGGCCCCTGGGAAGTTACAGGTTAGGAGAAGATGGACCTGGGGTGTTTGGTGGAGTAGAAAGGTCCCCTAGGTGGTTGTTGGAGGAGGCAGGGGTGAACTGGACAGGGGGGCAATTGGCCCCCAGACTGATCCAATGCCCAATAAAAACGGTTGAACCGCTGCACTCACTCAGCCTCTGCTTGCTAGAGACCTGGCCATGCTCCTCTAATGACACCAGAGCCAGTTGCCAGGGAAGAGAGTGGAGCGGAGCCACTCCCGCATATCTGACATGGCAGAGCTGAAGCCCTTTTTTCAATCTTATTCTGCATAGAACATTTAACAGTGTAATTTCATGAGATAATATATGAGAGCGTGTTTAGGGGCGGAATTAGGGGTGGGGCAGGGTGGGGGTCTGGTGGGCTTTGTATATAAATTAGGGGTGGGGCAGGGTGGGAGTCTTTTGAGCTTTATATATAAATATCATTTTTTTACAATTTGTATTTATTTATTTTAAAATATTTTTTTACATACTGTCACCACAGTGACACTATTCCACTCTGGGGGGGGGGGGTGATATAGATTTACACCATGATTGCTTGTACAGTGATGATTACTGTCATGAATGGCTTTTATTCATGACTCAATGTTAACTATCGTGATTGATGTGATTGGCTTCAGCTATCACATGGTATGGGGCCTTTGTGATTGGCCTCTGTGAATGGTTCTGTACCATGTGATCACTGCTGTGAATGGTCTCTGTAAATGGTTCTGTGTCATGTGATCACTCTGACCAATCACAGAGATCACAATAGCAAGTATGCTGTCATAAATAAAAGCTGTGCATGACAGTTGTATTCACTTGTTATCATGTGATTGCTGTGAATGGTTATGACGATCACATGGTACCTGGGCCAATTGCACAAGAATGGACGCACAAGCAGGAGGACATCCATGGACATCTTCCCTGAACTGGAGAGCACCCGCCCAGCTAAATATATACATTGGCCGGGTGGGAAAAAAATAATTTATCACATGCACCATGAACATAAGTGTAGTTTATTTAATTTATTCTATGTTTCTATTGCAAAAATCTTGAGTTCTGTTTTTGTATTTTATATTGTTGTTAAATATTTTTGCTTAGATATTAGTTTCCATTATAAAATGAATCTCTTTTTAAGTTTCCTATATTTTGAATGATCAAAATGCATATGTTTGTAAGATTACAGATAATGTGCACAACCCACCCTGCATTTCATGCTTCATGTGAAAGTATGACTTTTATAACGTAATGATTAACCTACTGAAGTACTTCTTCCATGAGACTCTTGCTTCCTTTTCCTGTATGTGTCAGTTATTTATAAGGGAGGAAGCAATTAGTACATATGCTACAACAATGCAACAAGCATACATTTCAACTGAAGGCATATTTGTTAAATTATAACTTATGTGTGTTTTATTGCAAACTGACTGGCTTTTACATACAGTATTTCATAGTCAAGGCAAATGATAATCAAAAGAGAAGAAAAACGCTATGCAACCAAAGGGCTCTTGCACACAATAATCCTGTTTGAGCATCTTCTTTTTCTGACTTTTTTTTTTAAATGTATTTTCGCTTGTATGTGTTTGCGCAAATTTGTGCGCATTTCCGGGCCTGCGCAGAAAGCTTCTAACCACGTAGGCAATGTCAATGGATGATCTTTGCCAATTTTGAGCTGGAAATTACTGACCAAAAGTGCAGATTTTTTTATTTTTATTTTTTTTACTGAAGAAGACACAGTGCATGTTTACGTGCCTGTATAGGGCACATTACAATTAATGGGCTGAATTTTAGCTCAGTAAAAAAATAAGCTGTACTGAGCTTTTTCAAGCTGCAGTGTGCAAGAGGCCTAATGCCGCGTACACACGACCATTTTTCGGGTTCTAAAAAATTACATTTTAAGGGTCTAGAAAAAACAAAGTTTTTTTCAACCCGATCATTAAAACGGCCTTGCCTACACACGATCGTGAACAAAAAAAATGCTCTAGCAAAGCGTGTGCCGTACAACACGTACAATGGCACTATAAAGGGGAAGTTCCATTCGGATGACGCTACCCTTTGTGCTGCTTTAGCTCATTTTGTGTTAGTAAAAGACGATTCGCGCTTTTCTGTCTGTTACAGCATGGTGAATGTGCTTACTCCATTACGAACGGTAGTTTTACCAGAAAGAGCGCTCCTGTCTCATAACTTGCTTCTGAGCATGCATGGATTTTTCACGTCGTTAAAGCCCACATACGACCATTTTTTACAACCTTAAAAACTAAAACGTTAAAAACGTAGTGAAAAAATAGATCATGTTCGGAAAAAAAAATGTGCCCATTTTTTTTGAACCCGAAAAATGCTCTGAAGCCCACACACAATCGTTTTTAATGACATTAAAAAAAAACTTCATTTTTTAGAACCCGAAAAACGGTCGTGTGTAGGCAGCATTAGGGTCACGATGTCTCAGTTGAATAAAAAGAAATACCATTAACATTATTACTATTAAAGGTAGTAAAACATGACTTAAAGCTGAACCCTAGGCAGATATAAAAATGAATGTTTTTAAAAGCAGTTAGTGTAACCATCGGATCAGGGCCATATTTAATGTTGATTGGACCATGAGCAAAAATATTCTTGGAGGGCCCCTCCAGCACTGAAAGAGGGCTGGAGAGCATGGGGGGGGGGTTGGAGAGTATGGAGGGCTGGAGAGCACTAAGGGGGGAAGAGAGTACAGGGGGGCTGATGAGCACTGGGGGCCGGAGAGTACAGGGGAGCTGATGAGCACTGGGGGGACAGTACAGGGGTACTCGGAGAGGCCGGGTGAGCGACAGGGTCTCAAGGAGCAGCTCCGCTGCCTTGGAGCCACAAGAACATGCGGCCCATGGCCCCCCGGAAAGTACCTGGTATGCCCTATGGCCAGTCCGGGCCTGGAAGTGACCAGTCTGTATTGATTAAAGCCGAACTCTAGGCAGATATAATGGCACATATTAATGCACCCAAATACATTATTGAATGTATTTTTTTAAATGCAAACATAATAGGTACCTGAATTTGACCAGGCATCAGTCCCTGTACATGAGGGCTGGAATGTGAGAGGAAAAGGCAGCAAAATGAGCCAACCAATTCAGGAGGAAAAGATAGAGTGACACAGAGACATGCTCATCACTTTGCTGCTTCTTCTTTCATAGGCTGGGGTGGGTCCAGGACAAACTGGGCACAGACGAAGTGGGTTATTAAATACCAGCCAAAAATCTGAGGTTATCTAGTGGCAGAAACAGTACTGCAGGGAAAAAATCCAGATTGAAGGTGAGCTTTTGTAATTTTATCTGTTAATCATCTATTAATTTTTATCTTGTTGTTTCTGGTTGGAGTTCTGCATTAACTGCAGTAAAGAATAATCAAGTCACTAACCTGATTCTGCTGTATGATAGGGCTTTGTACCTATTAGGACTGGATGGACAGAAATACAAAGTTTAAGCTTTGATTTAGTAACAGGTTTTTATACTTTGCCTAGGAGCCATCTTTTCTTCAAATTCTCTGGGCCGGATTCAGATAGAATAGCCTATCTATGGGCGGGCGTAACGTATCGCAGATACGGTACGCCGCCGTAACTTAGGGTGCAAGTTCCGTATGCAGAAAGAACTTGCGCCCTTAGTTACGGCGGCGTAACGTATTTGGTCCGGCGTAAGCCCACCTAATTCAAATGGGGATGATGTGGGCGTGTTTTATGTATATTAACTGTGACCCCGTGTATTTGACGTTTTTTTACTAACGGCACATGCGCCGTTTGTGAAAAAATCACAGTGCGCATGCTCTAAATTACGCCGCAAGTCGTCATTGCTTTCGACGTGAACGTAACTTACGTACAGCCCTATTCGCAAACGACTTACGCAAACGACTTACGCAAACGACGTAAAATTTTCAAAACTCGACATCCATATTTAACATTAGCTACGCCTCATATAGCAGGGGTAACTTTACGCCGGAAAAAGCCTAACGTAAACAAGCGTAAATATGCAGCCTAAGATACGACAGTGTAAGACACTTGCGCCGGTCGGATCTTAGGGAAATCTATGCGTAACTGATTCTCTGAATCAGTCGCATAGATACGACGGCCCGCACTCAGAGATACGGCGGCGTATCCGGAGATACGCCGTCGTGTCTCCGTTCTGAATCTGGCCCTCTGTATACAGGGTTTCTTATCCAGCTGTAGATTTACCTAACATTCCTTCCCTTCCACTGCTTGACAGTCTAAACAAAAAAGCTTATATATTGTCTATGCTGTTTTTCTAAACCTTTTTATTAACATAGAGGAACCCTTGAAATAACTTTCTGGTCTCAGGGAACCCCTGCTAGTAAATTCTAATAACGTACTGGATATTAGCATTGTGCTTAAGCCCAATACACACCTGATGAATGTCGCGACATTCGGCCCGTGTGTATGTTAGTCTGTCTAATGAGCTTGCTGGAAAACCAGCAGCCAACCGACACCTGATCAGCACTCTCCGCCAATGGCAGATCGGAGTGTTCTGTCCGGGGGGTGTGTCCCCCTGTCAGAACACAATAGCTCAGCGGGGGAGATCACTGTACTAACTTCAGGTGGTTACAGTTTTTTTTATCATTTAACCCCCAAAAAATTTAACCACTTGTACCATGTAAAAACAGTACCATGATTTAGAGGGAAGAATACTTCTTACATTTGTGGTCCATGGGAAAAAAATTCCACCCTTACAGCTAAAAAGATAATTGATTACAGTGGTAGCTTATCGATGAGGCAGAAGTGGCTTATTGCTCAAGGAACCCCTAGCAACCTCTGGAGGAACCCTGGTAGAGAAAGGTTGGTTTAAGCTGTTTAAAACTCTAGATATTGTGTAAAGTAATTAGAATAAATTGCAGTCGTGCAGCACAACAGAGGTAGTGAGTTTGGGGGCCCTTTATTCTAACCATGTAAAGCCCATTCACGCCACTGCACTGTGGTGATAGGTGCTACATGTGTGGTGGGCTGCAATGCTATTCAATGTGAATCCCAACAAAGCTTTCCATCTTCATTGCAGGCCATCACAAAGGATGGTAACGCACTATGGTGTATTCTGCTTTATTGCAGTAATTTTCCTCAGATAATTATGGAGACCTGTTGCATCGGTAGGTCCCTTTGAAAAAGGCCCCCACATTTTTTCAACAAATAGAGACAGCACTTACTCACCCTTATAGAATGAGGCTGGTTTGCAACTTGGTGCTGTCTTGTTGCTGGACTTGGTTATGGGTAGAAAACCACAGAAGAGGAGGTGGAGATCACATGAGTTTTAAACACCAACCACTACAGCAGTGGTGTTGGGGTCAGAACATATAGTATTTTGGAAACTTCAGTGCTGGACCGAAAGGGAAGGTAAGAGACCCAGGCCACCAGAGAGGTGAGTATATTAGCTTTTCTATTACAGGGACCTTCAGATAGGATATGTTTACTTTAAAGTAAGGATGAGCCAAACACCCCCCATTTCGGTTCGCACCAGAACTTGCGAACAGGCAAAAAATGTGTGCGAACACCGTTAAAGTCTATGGAAAACGAACATGAAAAATCAAAAGTACTAATTTTAAAGGCTTATATGCATGATGCATTTTTCCCATGTTTAGAACAGTCCCTGCAATAATTAAAAAAATATGGCATGGGGGTCCCCCAAAAATCCATACCAGACCCTTATCCGAGCACACAACCCCCAAAGCATCCTCCCCATGTTGAGGGCATGTGGCCTGGTACGGTTCAGGAGTGGGGCCGCTCTCTCGTCCCCCCTTTTTTCCTGCGGCCTGCCAGGTTGCGCACTCAGATAAGGGTCTGGTATTGATTTTTAGGGGGACCCTCTCGCCATATTTTTTTAATTTTGGCACAGGGTTCCCCTTAGAATCCATACCAGACCTCAAGGGTCTGGTATGGATTTTGAGGGGGAACCCTACGGCATTTAAAAAAAAAAATATTGCAGGGACTGTTGTAAACACAGGAAACACGTGCCACTTTACAGGCATACGATAGACACCCCAGGTGTGAAATTTAAAGGAATATTTCACTTTTATTGTTTCACTTTAAGCATCATTAAAATCACTTCTCCTGAAAAAAAGATAGTTTTTAAAACTTTTTTGTTGCATTGATATATGTCCCCTGGGGCAGGACCCAGGTCCCCAAACACTTTTTATGACAATACCATGCATATTTAGCAAGTTTGATTTCTCCCATATATTTTTAAAGGCTGTTCCGTGAATTTGCAGCGAACACCGCAAATTGTTCGCTATTTGGCTCGAACATCATGCTCATCCTTACTTTAAAGTACCAAACCCAAAAATGTAATGTTAAGAAGCAGTCATTAGATGTGGAGGCTGCATTCATGTTCTTTCTTTTTTTTTTACCTCCTGTATTAGAGTGACCCCACTCTGGATGAAAGAGCATCAGGGCACCTTTAGATGTAGATGTACTAGCAGATTTTTTTTTCTTTTGGGATAAAGGTTTTACATGAATAAATAAAAACTGATCATTGTAAGCACAGTGGTAAATGGTTTGCCTCAACGCTCTAATTGCTACATTTGAAGGACATCTTGTTATGTTGAATAACACAATTACTACCTTGACCACCAGGTGAGAATAAAGGTAAATAAGCCTACAAAAGAAACCTAATGCAGCCACCGCATTGAAGAATTGGTAAGCTGCAGTATAATAACTGATTGCTTTTAGATTTAATACCGCTCAAATTCATGTAATCTCTTACACACTGAAAAAAAAAGGATAGAAGGTTCTGCTTCCACAGCACTCCTAATCTAATGTGTCAGTGTTTTTAGGGTTATAGTGAAAGGCATTTAGGCAGTTGACAGGTAGGGGGACCAAAGAATGGACCTCACCAATGTCGTGATGTTCATGTATTGTCTAGTAAGCGAAGAAGAAGTGAAGAGGTGATAACAGAAGCTACATAGCTGCTAGGGGGTGGGTGAATCATAAGACTTCCTGAAGAGAATTATTAATATGTTGGAAGGTATAAGAAAATACGTTTGCACATTCTGAGTATTTATCTGTTGGCTGGAGTTCTGCTTCATCTCACGTGCCAGCAAGACCTCAAACTGGAGTTATCTAGCTGTAGTTATAATTAATGTATGTGGGCCCAAAATAAGACATTTACTGTACACGGCATTTATAACAGAGTTTCTCCCTTGTATCAGTTTTTCTCCTTCCTTGTCAGCTTTGTGTAGAAGGAAAAAGCCACCAGAAATTGGGTCATGACAGTGAAGTGTGTAGCATATTTTAACAAAGGAACAATTTCATTAAAGTCAAAATCTCTAGTAGACACATGCACAAGAGCTGCCAAATAAACTCCTACTTATAACCACATGGCATAGGGAATTTAAAGTATTTCACCACCAGTTACTAAGGTTATCTAATTTAAACAAAGCCTGTACTTTGGCCCATTAAGTCTGACAGCCAGGCAACTAGCATTTTCAGAGACGTTACCAATAGCAGCATCTGTGTTTCTCTCATTAAGGTGTAAAGTGTAACTATGGGCAAAATAAAAACAAATAAAAGTAAGAAAGCTTTCAAAAATATATATTTTAATTGTTTATTTTTATCAGTTTACAAAACGCAAAGTGATCCTAAAGAATCAAAATCTAAATACAATCAATATCTGGAGTGACTACCCTTTGGCTTCAAACCAGCATCAATTCTTACACTTGCACACTTTGTACACTTGCACAAAGTCAGGGGTTTTGTAGGATTAGAGTCAGGTATATGATTAATGAATAATACCAAGCAGGTGCCAATGATCATCAATTTCATATGTAGGTTGAAACACAGTTGTGTAGCAGGCTTAAAGTGATTGTAAAGCCTTATGCCGCGTACACACGATCGGAATTTCCGACAAGAAAAGTTTGATGCAAGCTTTTGGTCGAAAATTCCGACCGCGTGTAGGCCCCATCTGACTTTTTCTGTCGGAATTTCCGCCAGCAAAAATTTGAGAGTTGGTTCTCAAATTTTTCAACGGGTAGTGGCGAAATCCCGCACCAGTATGTGTCACCCTCGCTCCATACTTCAAAATTCTATTTTATGTGACCCCACGCGCCAGCCGCCATGTTTAGACTTAGGCCGGCCCCTGGCACCCTGTGATTGGGTGAAAGGGGTCATGAGGAGAGGGGAGGAGGATGTGAGTTGTGCACTTTACAGAAGCTGTGCATGTCTGCAAGCTAGTGCACGAGTTGTCGGATTTTCCACGGACAAATGTTGGATAGCATGCTTTAAAATTTTCCTTCAACAATTGTGTGTTGTTGAATTTTCTGATCTTGTGTCCACAAGTTCATCGGACAAAAGTCCAAAATACAAACACGCATGCTAGGAAACAATGCTCACCAAACACAACATTAGCAGAAGTTGCCCAAAGGGTGGCGCTAAAGATCTGAAAAAACATGTAGTTGGCCGACAATTGTGTGCCGTTTGTCTGCAGAAAATCCCATCGTGTGTATGAGGCTTTTGACTAAAATACTATTTTAGTTTTAGTCCCATTTTAGTCATCTGCAAATGTTTTAGTTTTAGTCATATTTAGTTTACTAAAATCCCCAGTACATTTTAGTAGACTAAAATGTCATGTGTTTAGTTCAATTGTAAAGCATTATTTAAGCCTTTCTTCAGAATTTCAGAACTCATGATACACTCCTGGAGTAAACAAAACACCTAATATCATGTTATTACCGTATTGCCAAGTTTTTTAGCACATTTTTTTGTGCTCAAAATTCCCCCCTCGGCTTATACTCAAGTCCTCCTGGCGCTGTGACCATCTGCAGCCCTAATATCTCCCGGCACTGTGATATTTTCAGTCTAGTCGTTGGACGATAATAAGGCTGCAGATGGGATCATGAGATCATAACGCCGGCACAACGGCAGATGGGCACAACGCCGGTCAGGTACTTGAGGCACATTGAGGCTGAGGCATGCAGATAGGCACAGTGAGGCTGAGGCATGTAGATGGACAGTAAGGCTGAGGCATGCAGATGGACAGTAAGGCTGAGGCATGCAGATGGATATAGTAAGGCTGCAAATGGGCACAGTGAGGCTGCAGATGGGCCTCTTTTCCACTTACAGTAGCTGCTCTGCATTCTCACCCTAGGCTTATACTCGAGTCAATACGTTTCCCATTTTTTTGTTGTAAAAGTAGGTGCCTGTGCTTATATTCGGGTCGGCTTATACTCGAGTATATACAGTATTTATTGTAAGGTTTGAAAAAACTACACAGGCACAGAAAAATATTGCTTTTTTGAGTCACAGCTTTACTACTTGCTATAAGTAAACAAAATAAACCTGAATACATATATATTGTTGGCCCTTGAACAAGTAGCGCATCCACACAGTGCACAGTCCATTAAATCACTTTGGATAAATGCATGCACGAGTGGGACATACCAAAGAGGAATATCCTAATAGTTATAATAGATAATAGGAGCAATATGGTGGCAGCATTTATACAAACCCCAGCAGCAGCAGAAGAACCACCCAGCTCTAGTGAGGAAGACTCCCCCATGACAGAAAGTGACTGTGAGACTAGTCCAAAATAATGATCTGCGGTGAGCCATATTTATTATTCTTTTACATGATAACAGTCAATTATCAAATGTTTATGAGATGATTGATCTTGGGGCTGCCTGCTCTACTGGTGTATCTTTGTTATTTTTCCACTTTATTTGTATTTCATGTAAAACCATAAGATGTTGGACTGGACAACGTGTGTGGTCTCATCTGGTGCATACCTTGGGGTCCACATGATGCAGCAGAGGGAGGCAAGTGTTAAGAGGATCTTTGATAAAGCAGGATCAATAGTTTCTTCCATTGCAACACTGAAGGTATTGGAGCAGTGTGGCCCCACACGCTGGCACTACTAGTACATTCAACATGATCGAAAGACTCCTCAAACGGAAAGAGTCAGTCTGCCAAATCGGAAACAACATGGGATGGGACAGCTTGCTCCTTACTTAAATGGAAAAACATCATTGCATGACCTACTGCTGCCTTTTGCAGAGTGGTACATACTAAAACCCTCCAGAGTGACACTATGTCCATGTCCCTGCTCTCTTTGATCTGTTCAGCCACATTGAAGACTTTAAACAGAACATTATCTACCAAGACCTTGCCACAATTGCACAGAGAGTGAAAGAGAATGTAAACCAACGATTTCCTTCATTCATTCTTAGATCCAAGTAACTGATGAAATGTTCTAGCCACTTGCAGCAGCTGCTTATTTTGTCAACTCTACTATCTAACCCTTGTTGATGTGGCTGATAATAATATTCAGGAACTGCTTAAGAAGCCAGAGGAGTATGCCCATGCCGTGAGAAAAAAAAACATTGCCCCACATACAAGATGCGGATCTGTCTGACTCTAAAGATGTGTAAGAGGAGAATATTGAAAAATGACAGGAAGTGGAAGAAGCACCATACACATCAAAACAGCCAGGCAGAGCATCTCCCCAAACAGGCAGCATAGAGCAGCAGATCAGTTTGACTGGTAATCCGGTGCACACAATCCATTTTATTATCGCCTCCTCCCTGGCCTCAGTGGCCTGTTGTTCCTTAAATTTTGTATTTTGAAGCACTTAAAAGACCAATACAAATCATTTGCTGTGGTGGTACACTGTAGGGGTGGGATTAAATATGGATACTACTAGTGCTCACGGTGGACCCAATCCCCATATGGGTCCTGCCATAGAACCTGCTAAAAATCAAAGAACAGGCAGGCCAGATATCAGAAATACTCCTAATCAATATAAAGTGAGATACCCTAGCTAAAACACCCCTAGTAATAACCAACAATTTAGAGGCCCTCACCATCACCATGATAATTGGGGTTTTTCCAGAGAGACACATGGGAGAAAGTAAGGCTCCGAAATAGGAAAGGCTTCAGAGGGGGGAGGCAAGTTCAGAGGAAAAAGAAGAACCACATAAGTAGCTCAGAAGTTTTCAATCTTAGCCAAGCAGAATTAACTAATGAAGAGACATACATTTTAGATAAGGATCTTAAATATGTTCCCCCCCAAAAGACTGAATAAATTCGGTATGTTTATTGATATCCAAAAGTACATTCGCAAACTGAATATACAAAGATATCTTGTTGCCAATCCTACAATAGCCAAGGTTAATATAGACTCTTCATAAGTCAGCCATTCTGGTCTTCATAACTCCTTACTATTTTTTATTCTATGGATCCCATTGCCCCTTCAGTAAGTGTCTTTAAAAAGTTTAGTGTTGAGGGACTTAGATAAATTGCCCACCAAAAAGATATATGGACACCCAGAGTTAAAAGTAGGTCTTAGGAGTTTATGTGAAAGAAAGGATCTAGTCATCCGCCCCACCGATAAGGGGGCAGAATCATTATTTTGGATAAGTCAGATTACCAAAATGAGATTTATAGAATTTTGAAGGAAGGCCAAACGTATAAAGAATTACCTAAGGATCCAACAACGACATATAAGAAAGAATTGGTTAAATTACTAGATAAAGGCTTGAACAACCATATTTTGGATAAAAAAGAGAGATCGTATTTAATTCCTATTGCCCCCAGAATTCCAGTAATGTACTATCTCCCTAAAGTGCATAAAAATCCAACACATCCCCCAGGACTCCCCATAGTAAGTGTCATAGATTCGGTTACTTCCTTCCCAAATTGGAAGTTACATTAATTCTTATTTACAATCATTTGTAAAAAAAATACCCTCAAAACCTAAAGATACCAAAAAGACATTTAAACTGCTTGAGAGGATTGACCTTCATGGTAATTATCTAATGAGCCACAGCAGACGTGGCCAATTTACTAGCCTGGCCAATTTATTTATGGCCAAATGGGAGGAGAATGTCATCTATGATAAGAGGAGACCCAAATTGGTTCTCTGGGCCAGGTACATAGACAACATCCCCCTCCTATAGAATGGAGACCAGGAATCCTTACATACTTTTATCTCAGAACTTAATGTCAATGATAGAGGCATTTCTATAAATGTCCTTGATCTGGAGATATCTATTGTCAACCAACAGTTTGAAATTAGAACATATTTAAAAACTGTCTGACGTGTTTATACCTGTAGATAGTTTTCACTATAAATTGTGGCTCAGCTCAGTTCCACGTAGCTAATTCCTTGGCTCACAACAGAAATGTACTAACATCCAGGATTTTCACCGACAGGTCCAGACCCTAAAATGTAGATTCTTGGAAAAGGGTTATCAAAAATTTGAATTAGAGATAGAAAAAGTAACAAAAGTGGAAAGGAATTCCCTACTGGTTGATAAATCCCATTACTACTAAAAATAATAATAATAATAATAATAATAATAATAATAAAAATATCATAAATCTATCCCCTATTTTGTAGCCACTATAACTTTTTTTGCACACAAATCAATATATGCTTATATGCAAAATTGTCGCTCTTCTTTTATTTATAGCGCAAAAAAAAGCAGACGTGATCAAATACCACCAAAAGAAAGCTCTATTTGTGGGGAAAAAGGGCGTAAATTTTGTTTGGGTACAACGTCGCACAACCACGCAATTGTCAGTTAACCACTTCCTTACCGCGTCATTGTGAAATGACGGCGGCAGGAACCCCTCCTCGATCCAGGAGGACGTCATATGACGTCCTGGGCTCTCCAGGTGGATATCTGAATGATGCCTGCAGCTAAAGGCATCATTCAGATATCCTTCTCTCCTGCCGGCGATTCTGCACAACGTAAGAACGATCATAGCGGCGATTCCGCAGCTGGATCGTTCTTACAGGCGGCGGGAGGGGACATCCCCCCCTCCCGCCGCCATCCGGTGCTTCTCCGGGCTCTCCCGTGCCATCGGGGGCCCGGAGAACGAATCGTCCGGCGCTGGCAGGAAGCATAGAGATGACTGGTGACCAGATGGTCACCAGTCATCTCTATGGCCGTCGGAGGACCCGGGCGCGATGTGATGACGTCACGCCTGGGTCCCCGTAAGTAAACAAAGCCGCAATTGTGGCTGCTAAGCAACCGTAAGCATGAGATCGGTGAATTTTTTTTCACCGATTTCATGCTTTCCAGCCTGGAGGAGAGATGTGTCTTATTGACCCCGCATCTCTCCATAAAGAGTACCTGTCACACACATTCCTATTACAAGGGATGTTTACATTCCTTGTAATAGGAATAAAAGTGATAATAAAAAAAATAAAAAAAAGTGTAAAAAAATAAATAAATATGTAAAAAAAAAAAAAAAAAAAAAAATATTTTTTTTAACGCCCCTGTCCCCAGTAGCTCGCGCGCAGAAGCGAACGCACACGCAAGTCCCGCCGACATATGTAAACGCCGTTAAAACCACATATGTGAGGTATCGCCGCGTGCGTTAGAGTGCCAGCAACAATTCTAGCACTAGATCTCCTCTGTAAATCTAAACTGGTAACCTGTAAAAAAATTCAAAGCGTTGCCTATGGAGATTTTTAAGTACCGAAGTTTGGCGCCATTCCATGAGTGTGTGCAATTTTAAAGCATGACATGTTAGGTATCTATTTACTCGGTGTAACATCATATTTCATATTTTACAAAAAAATTGGGCTAACTTTACTGTTTTGTTATTTTTTTAATTCATGAAACAATTTTTTTCCAAAAAAAAGGCGTTTGAAAAATTATTGCGCAAATGGCGTGCAAGATAAAACGTTTCAATGACCGTCGTTTTATTCCCTAGGGTGTCTGCTAAAAAAACATATATAATGTTTGGGGGTTCTGTGTAATTTTCTAGCAAAAAAAATATGATTTGTACATGTAGGAAAGAAGTGCCAGAATAGGCCCGGTATGGATGTGTGTATAACTGCCCTGTATGGAAGTGGTTAAAGCGACGCATTGCCATATCGCAAAAAATGGCCTTGTCAAGAAGGGGGTAAATTCTTCTGTACTGAAGAGGTTAATTACATATAGTTCCATGTAAGGATAGATATAAACTTTCATGATATTTACTTTTTTTTTTTTTACTAGGCAAAGTTTTTAATTTATTGGTTTAATACTAGTAGGTAATTTAAAGTTGAGGTTCACCCTAAAAACGTTTTTTTACATTAAAAGTACAATAGTTAGGACATTTCATTTTGGCAGGTTTTTTTTTTTTTTTGCTCTGTACTTACCTTTATATCTGGATTTTGTCCAGGGCTTCCGCGTTCTGACGACTTCGGGACTGGGCGTTCCTATCCCAGCCTCAGGGCTCCGATGACTGCGGGACTGGGCGTTCCTATCCTCCCGTTCGATGATTGATGTCTTGTGAAACAGGTGACCTGTCGCACAACGCGCGTCACCAGATTTCTGGAAATACCCGAGCTAAGAGTCGGCACTATACGGCGACTGCGCCCGCCGTGTAGGGCTGACTGCGCAGGTGCCGTATAGTGCCGACTCGCAGCTAGGCTCTTTCCCGACGTCTGGTGACATGCGTTGTGCGACAGGTCACCTGTTTCACAAGACGTCAATCATCAAACGGAACGCCCAGTCACGCAGTCATCGGAACCCGGAAGCCCTGGACAACATCAGGATATAAAGGTATGTACTGAGAAAAAAAAAATGTCGAAATGTATTGTCTTTAGTATGCTGGATCTGCTAGATGCAATTTACATTTTTTTGGGGGTGAACCCCCGCTTTAAGCATCTCCATATACAGTTGTGCTCATAGGTTTACATGCCCCGGCAGAATTTATGATTTCTTGGCCATTTTTCAGAGACTATGAATGATAACACGAAAACATTTCTTACACTCATGGTTAGTGTTTGGCTGAAGCCATTTATTATCAATCAACTGTGTTTACTCTTTTTAAATCATAATGGCAACAGAAACTACCCAAATGACCCTGATCGAAAAATGACACAAAGGGGTTTCAATGGCTATTAATGGTAACCATCCTCACCTGTGATGGGGCAAGCAAAATAGTTGTTAAAAGATTCTGCGGGAAAAAGAAGTTGAACTGTATAAAACAGGAAAGGGATAAAAAAAGGTATCCAAGGAATTGAGAATGCCAATCAGACTTTAATCAAGAAGTGGAAAATGAGAGGTTCTGTTGAAACCAAACCATGGTCAGGTAGACCAACTACAATTTCAGCCAAAGATCCCAGAAAAATTGTTTGGAATGCAAAGAAAAACCCACAAATAACTTCAGGTGAAATACAGGACTCTCTGAAAAACGTGGTGTGGCTGTTTCAAGATGAACAATAAGGAGGCACTTGAAGAAAGATGGGCTGCATGGTCGAATTGCCAGAAAAAAAAGCCATTACTACACAAATGCCACAAAGTATCCCGCTTACAATACGCCAAAGTCATTAGGAGTGATGAGACCAGAATTGAGTTTTTTGGCCATAACCATAAACACTACATTTGGGGAGGAGTCAACAAGGCCTATGATGACACGTACACCACTCTTACTGTGAAACACACGGAGGTGGATCGCTGATATTTTGGAGATGTGCGAGCTACAAAGGCACAGGGAATTTGGTAAAAATTGATGGCAAGATGAATGCAGTATGTTATCAAAAAATACTGGAGGAACATTTGCATTCATCAGCCAGGAAGCTGCGCATGGGACGTACTTGGAGATTCCAACATGACAATGATCCAAAACACAAGGCCTAGTTGACCTGTCATTGGCTACAGCAGAAAAAAGTGAAGATTCCGGAGTGGCCATCTCAGTCCCCTGACCTCAGTGTCATTGAGCCACTCTGGTGATATCTCAAACGTACAGTTCATGCAAGACAGCCCAAGCATTTACAGGAACTGGAGGCTTTTTGCCAAGAGGAATAGGCAGCTTTACCATCTGAGAGGATAAAGAGCCTCATCCACAAATACCACAAAAGACTTCAAGCTGTCATTGATGTTAAAGGGGGCAGTAAACACAGTTGATTGATAATAAATGGCTACAGCCAAACACTAACCATTAGTGAAAGAAATCATAAATTCTGCCAGGGTATGTAAACTTATGAGCACAACTCTATATGCACATTTAAAAAAAAAATAACATCCAAAATTTAATTCAAACATAAGTTGTCCGTTTGTAGCACTGCGAGACATAGCTGTGATCAAGAGGAGGCTGTGAACACACGGGAGTTACTTTCGGGTTCATTACACTCTGTCAAGCTCCTCCTGTAGTTGGTGTTGGTGAAGGAAGGTCACATGCGCTGCCCTAATAAATCTTGATCCTTTATGGGATTGAGGCTTGGAATGGCACATGCTCAGTTACACAAATTAAACCGAGGCTTGACACACGCTCTTAGCACCATCTTGGAAATCATATCTGTGGTAGGAAGTGTCACTGATAGAAGACAATCAGTGATTAATGATTTTATATACTGTATTTATTGGCGTATAACACTCATTTTTTTACCCTGAAAATAGAGGGTAAACTGTGCCTGCGTGTTATACGCAGGGAGCTGTGGAAAGGTTTTTTCCTGAAACTTCCCTCTTAGGCCGGGTACTCACGACCAAACATGTTCGCTGGAAATGTCCGACGGGCTGTTTCCGGCGTACAAGGCTGTTTTGTCATTTGGCCCGCTGGCTTGTACACACCAGCGGACCATATTTCCCGGCGTACCCGAACGCGTGCACGTAATCCACGTTTGACGTCACTATAAAGGGAAAGGCCAAAGTCAATGGCGACGCCCTCTGTTCCGCTTTTGCTAGTTACGGCTTTGCTCGTGTTAGTGAAGGTTTGGTTAGAGCTGATTCGCGCTTCTCGGTCTCCAGGCTTTAGCAGGTAGTATTTTCTGGTTCAGTGCGTGTGCTTGTGGGTACGTAGTTGGCATTCGGGTACAGGCGTGCAGTTCATTCTGCTTTGCAGTTTCGTACTGTGCGATCGTATCTGTGTGTCGTGCGTTCTTTGCAGGTACCGCTGGATTTGATTGTGCTTTCTGTTGGAGTGTGTTCTTGACTGACCAGCCGGCCGGTTTGAAGCCATGATGGAGCAGCAGCGTCAATTTTCGCGAGTTGGTGCTGTTTATGGGATGGCTGCTGGATATGTTCATTATTCCAGTACTTTGGCCAGAAACAGGGGGCGGAGGCGTTTCTGGACCAAGAATTGGTTGCGCCAGCGTGACCAGTTCTCACATATGCCTCTGCTTAGGGAAATCCAGGAGAATAATCCTAATGACTATAGGAATTTTCTCCGCATGACGGACCCCGTATTCAACCGTCTGCTGGATCTTCTGTCCCCCTATATCACGAGGCAGGACACTGTGATGCGCCAAGCCATCACGGCCGAGCAGAGGCTTATTGCCACGTTGCGGTACCTGGCGACTGGGAGGAGCCTGCAGGACCTCAAGTTCTCGACAGGCATCTCTCCGCAGGCGCTTGGGGTCATCATACCGGACACGTGTGCTGCCATCATCAAAGTTCTGCACGAGGAGTATATTAAGGTAAGTTCCCTCATTTTAACCTCACAATGTGTCTTTAATAATGTTGGCAACTAACATTTTTTTTAAGTTCCCAGATATGCTGTGTGTTTAACTTACGTTCCCTTTTCTCCCTATGCATGTTGATATCAGCTTTTACATGTTCTTTTTATTTTGGCATACCTGCATATTTGGATCTTACCCAATATTAACCTGTCCAGCATGCTATCTTCGTGCCAACCCCCACCTTGCCACTTTATATATATATATTTTTTTTTTCTTAAAACAGTTTAAACACCCCGCACCCCCCATTCAAAGTGTTTTTGTCCCCATCAGAGGGCTGTGGAGTCTCTTATTAATTAAGTGGGCGTATCTATTTGTGCCCCAAAATTCTCCCTTCATAATTTGAAAATGCTAGTTTAAAAATGTAAAGTTGCACAAGGATGCTTGTAGGATTATGTTTGCAATGTTTATGTGCCAAAGTACTAAATCTCTTTTTTTGTTTGTCCCCACAGCTACCCTCCACACCACAGGAATGGCAGTCTGTGGCTTCCCAATTTGCCGAGCGGTGGGATTTTCCTAACTGCGGTGGAGCAATAGATGGGAAACACGTCCGCATTGTGCCCCCACCCCACTCGGGGTCCTACTATTATAATTACAAGGGTTATCATAGTATTGTGTTGATGGCGGTGGTGTCGGCACAGTATGAGTTTCTATATGTGGACGTGGGGAAGAACGGCCGGATGTCAGATGGGGGAGTGTTCTCACGGACTGATTTCTATGATCGTCTCCAAACTGGTGGTCTGGCATTGCCACCAGATGAAGATAATGTGGAAGGACTTCCGTTTGTGTTCCTAGCGGACGAGGCTTTCGGGCTTGGACCTCACCTAATGCGGCCTTTTCCCCAGAGGACCCTCACCTTAGAGAGGAAGGTGTTCAATTTTCGGTTGTCCAGGGCTCGGAGGGTAGTCGAGAATGCCTTTGAGATCCTCACCAACTGGTTCCGCCTGTTCCTGACATCGATACATTTAGCGGAATATAAATTGAACACCATTATATTTGCCTGCTGCATTTTGCACAATTTTCTACGCAGGCACTCCCAGACGTACCTAGCCCCCATGGGCTCTGAGGCAGGACTACCCTCAGAGAACATTCCTGGCCTGGACACTGGTCGCGCTGGCTTGGCCCCCCAATCTGCTTGTGAGGTACGCGACAAATATGTTGAGTACTTCATGGGTCGGGGGGCCATTGCTATGCCAGATCATATTTCTTTCTAATTCGGCCCCCAAAAGAAAGGAATATTCTCAGAACTAATAAATAATTAGACCATTGGACTTTATACAGTTGTTTGTCATTACTGCTTTTTCTCTATTTTTCTGTCTTCCAGGTTCTCTCCAAAAATAGTGCACTTCTAGTGCCAAATTTACTTACTCAGATGTATTAACTAACCACATTTGCACATTATTCACTCATCTACAAACTGGGTATTCAGTCTAGAAATAAGAAGCCACTCATTTTTCAGCTTTTGATGTCAAAACTCTATTGTTTTATTTTAGTCCTTTTTCCCCAAAAAATGCTTCTTTTTTGGATTCAAACATTTTTTTGGAATTTTGTGTTGTAAATATTTGCTTTTAATTCTTTCATTTTTTTTATTTATTGACAGTGATTATCAAGAATACTGATCGAAACACAATGTAATAATAATTTCACTTAAAATATACTTCAGAATTTTTTGGCTTGTCTCCTATATATCTATCTATCTATATATCTATATATATATATATATATATATATATATATATATATATATATATATATATATCTATATATATACACACTTCTAAACATATATTTTTACTACTTTTGATCAAAATTTAAGGTTTTATTTAGTTTGGTTTTCAGTAACCCAGAATAATTTATATTTTTCTATTTTTTTTTTGGTGTTTTTTAAAATATTTTTTACCATTTTTTTTTTTCTTTTTTCTACGAAATTTATTTACATTAAAACATTTTTGGGTAGTGTTTTTCTACAAAACATTTTTTTGCTTTGGATTTTTTTGTGTATATTTAGTTTTTCTAAATTTTAAAACAACCAAAAAGTTTGGTATTTTTTTAAGCTAATTAGTTAACTTATTTCTTTAGGTGATATTTCTTGTTCGTTTTGTGATCTGAAACTGTAAACATTTACAACCAAAACAAGATCAACACCAAACCCAAAAAAAAAAAAACAACAGCAGTCAGTCATGGATGGTGTGCTTTCACACTGGAACACGCCAAAATTTCTAAATGCACACATTCAGTGAAAAATCGCCAAATGTCATTGGTTAAACAGACAAATGGCCACATGTGCTATCTGACATCATGGGTGATCAATGTCTGTGTTTTGTGGTAGCAAACCCTTCTTCCTCTCAACTACTTGAGGATCGAGGAGGGGTTTGAACCCACAAAGCACAGACAATAGATAGTCTGTGATGGCAGATAGCACATATTGGCACACTGTGTGTGCATTTAGAAATTTTGGCGTATTATAAAGTACTAAAATTAAAAATGGCTTTGTGGGCGGGGGATGGGCGGGGGATGGGCTTTTGTGTTTCAGTCTTTGACACGGCCCATCATGTCAATGATATTTTTAAAATTCTGTTCGATGACTAGCATCCTTTGGCGCATGTTGTCCATTTCCGTGCTGCACTCTGAAATGACATTTCGAACATTCTGCTCCATGACGACCATCCTTTCCCGCATATTGTCCATTTCCGTGCTGCACTCCATTACTTGCTGTACAATTATTGAAGCACTTGCACGTGAAAAATGTGCTACACCATCTTCATCCCCTAAAAACAAACAAATTGGCATTCAAAATATGTAAAGAGTTTCCGGCCTATCTGCATATGTTTGGCCCTATTAATGTTGTGGTGACACTGACCTGATGGCCTGATAATTTCCACATCCACAATTTCACAATCTTCGATGACTCCTCCTTCTTCCACCACCTCAGCCTCATCCTCCACGACTCCTCCTTCTTCCACCACCTCCCCCTCATCATCCACGACTCCTCCATCTTCTTCCAGAACTCCTTCTTTATCCATCAATACCCCTTCAAAATCACGCAATTCTGCTTCGTCCAGTTCCGCCTCATCTTCACCGAATTCTAAATCCAGAGTTAAGTCTTCCTCCTCTCTTCCTTCCACATCCTCCTCTCTTCCTTCCACATCCTCCTCTCTTCCTTCCACAGCCTCCTCTCTTCCTTCCACATCCTCCTCTCTTCCTTCCACAGCCTCCTCTCTTCCTTCCACAGCCTCCTCTCTTCCTTCCACAGCCTCCTCTCTTCCTTCCACAGCCTCCTCCTCCTCCACATGTGGAGGTGTTTGATTTTGTGGGTGTCTGGCCCTCTCTGCCTCCTCCAATTGCTGGCGTCTTCTTTCCCCTATAAGAAATACGAAAAAACTAAAGGTATACTCATCAGCACACTGATATTGGATATCATAAATCGCACACATTGCATAGACGATACATTTATGATGATTTTTGTTTGTTTATTCTTTCAGCAATCCTCCATTTTTGGCGTAGTTCTAGGCCAAGCTCTGATCCTGCCCCTTTTTTGGAAAGAAGTGACACACATGGATGTCCCCCCAAAAAATTTATTCTCGTCGACCCTCCAAATAAATATCCTTTGATTGTTGAGACACAGGTGCTTTGCATTTCCAGATGTTAATACATCAGCTTTATTTCCATTTTGGAGAATGAATCTTGTTTGCCTGTCACATGCACTCAAGTAAATTTCTGTGATTTTGCTATTCAAAAATGTTTGCAAACAAAGTTTGTGGCCAGTCAGCCATGTCCAGGTGTGTTGTTCCTGGACTAACCTCGCATTTCTGCTAAACAATGTCATATTACGCGTGTTAACTATTTCACAATATTTGGTAAAGGTTGTTCTTTGACATAAACACAATACAGTATCTACACGTGTTCAAAAGTACAAGCAGGCCAAGGAGGCAGATGTCAAAAACTACATGTCAACACATTCTTGCAGACATTCCCCCCCCCCTTAAATAATATGGACTTACTTTTACGCAGAATTTTGAGGATCTTCTTCATGTGATGTGGCTCCCTCAATTTTAAATCGGACCAACGCTTCCGGAGTTGCTCCTTGGACCTGGTGACACCAAACATTCTCCTCATTCTCCTTGCCACCTTGTCCATTATGTGTGACTTTCTACGGTTCGGTGTTTTGTAGGGCCCACATTCACCATCATAATCCTTCCTCCTCATGATGTAAACCAACTCCACCATTTCTTCAAACGCCATATTAGTGGCTTTATATCTTTTAGGCCTGGATCGGGACGGTCCTGCCTCTGTCCCTTCACTTGCGCCATGAGAGCTCCGTGCCCGCTCGTGTGACATCGCCATCTTTCCTTCCCACAGAGATTAGGGGCGTGGAAACGAGGAAATGTCCCATCAGGGGCGGAGATGAGGGCGGGGATTCTTGCATATGCGGAGTGTCGCGAATGCCAACAACGTATTGACGTAGGTTACGCGGAGAATATTCGCGCGATTCCAGAACCTACACAGTTAACGCCATATTTACATATTCAATTGATTAGGGGCATGGCAAAGGTGACGAGGGCGGCGTTTCATACATAGGCGGAGTGGATAAAAGGCGCATGACGTGATTACGTTGGTTACGTGTTAATTCATCGAGCGTAACAAACGAGGATTTTGAGAGAGGCAGGTAAGAAATTTAAACATGGGATCAGCAGCGGACTATAAAATGTAGAGCCATGGGATGGGGGTTTGGTCTGTTGGTTGCACAGTTTTATTAAGCTATTATGTCTCTTGGATACCAGAATGTGATTTTCGTACCCAAATGCTTTTGTAGACATCACAAAATATAGATGTCAAAAATTATGTAACTCATTAGCAATTATGTAGGGTGTATTCAGATCAGGCCAAATATTGTTCTGTGTTGGTTGGACAGAGGTCATTAGGAAGTGTCTTTCATGTAATCAATGCTGAGGGGCAGGATATCTACACATGCAATAGTGCCTTGAGGAATGCTGTCATTTGTAATAATTGTGTATGGTTGTAGATTTCTATTATTTCCTGCAATGGAACCAAAGGGGCGGCATGTATTTAAAAAATGTTAGCTACAACCAACCAATGGGGCAGAGCTGGCCAGCATTTTGTAAACAAGAGACACTGTGTTTGTATTTCTATACAGGTCCTACTTTTTTAACAACAGATTCTATCAATGTAAATGCTGAGCCTTTTTTAAATCGTGTTTTTGGTTTCTTTTTCTTTTTGTAATCTAGACTAAAATTACAACAATAAAAATTGTAAATGGATCTACTGCAGACCCAAGACATTATCCAGCACTTGCTGGATAAATTCCGCGAAATGCCCATCCTGTGGGATTCAAAGCAGGACCATTATCATAACAAGGACATACGAGCGGCAGCACTTGAACAGCTAGCAGCATACATGAGGACATGGGTGCCAGAATGCAGTGCCAACATGGTGAAGGATAAACTTACCAACCTCAGGGGCACATATAGGAGAGCATACAAAGCTCACCAAAAGCAGCTAAGATCTGGAGCAGCAGCAAGACCACCAAAGGAACCCAAGCTGTGGTATTACAACCAGATGTCTTTTTTGCGGGATCAACTGGAAGGCAGGCCATCTATGTCAAGTCTGAATCCCAACCTTCCCTCCACGCTACCTTCCAGCGGGACTTCCCCAGATCACCACAGCCCTGTAGAGTCGGATGAAGAGGGCCTGGCTGACAGAGAGGCAGATCTGCGCCTCTACGATGATGAGGTATAGTAGTTTCATAAATATTTATGGAATAATATTAATTATTGTTTGATTCTTGACTTGATATTGGTTAATAAAATACAAGCTGGGAAGCAAAAATCAAAAGTCGTGGGCAAACAAATAGGTGTCAGGGATGACAACTGCAGGGGTCAGAGGGTGAGTCTGTTTTCAAGTTTAAATTAGCGGCAAAAAAGAAGATTCAAGCATGAAAATGTGAGTGATTATATTTATAAATATATTACAACATGTCCCTTTTTTTAACACAGGAAGAAGAGACCAGCCAGGAGGTGGCAGATCCTCTCCTCACTGACAGCCAGGCCGAAGGGGTCAGTGGCAGCCAGGAGGAGGCCGGGCCCAGTGGCGTTCAGCAGCTCCCCAGGACAACCACCACCAGCCAGGCTCCTCCCCTCCATATTAGGCCACCAGGCCGAAAGAAGAAATTGGGGGCAGTGGAGGAAGCCAGCCTCCAAATGATTAGGGAGGCGAGTGCCATCATGAGGGCCCCCCTCAACCCCACTGAGGCCTACAGTGCCTCCCTGGCACACGATCTAAATAAAGGCACGGAGGAGCAGAGGCAACTGGCAAAGGGTGTGATCAACTAGGCCCTTTGGTGGATGGAGAGGGAGCTGCTGACCCCAGACACTGGGCTATGTGACCCGGCCCGGCTTGCTGAACACCATACTCCTGCTGCCACATCATCCCCACCTGCAAGGGCCCAGGGAAGACCCGCTGGAAGGCAGCCTGGAAGGAAGGTTGCAAGGAAGAGGAGACGTTGATTCCCTGCCTTCCATTTGATCCCCCACAAATGGCATCTTGTTTGGACTACCACAGCTTGGGTTCCTTTGGTGTTATGTGCTGCTGCTTCAGATTTTAGTTTGTGTGCCTCCTGAGGTTGGCTAGTTTAGCCTTCACCATGTTTGACAATGCAAGTTTGCATGTATTTTGCTAGCTGTTCAAGTGCTGCCATTCTGTTTTTGTTACTTTTTATCATTTGCTAAAATAAAAGCGTTTTTGTTGAATTTAAAAACGTGCCTATTGTTTGTAATACTGTGGGGATTATTTTAGGCATCAAACATTACAAACAAATAAAATGTTTAATCTAAAAAATTCACTAACTCATGTGGGGGGGGGGGTGCATTTGGTGTGCCAACATGGTAGACAATTTAAACAACCTTCAAAATAATCCAGTTAAATATACAAACAAAAGCAAAATCCTAACAATTTGCTATTAAAAAATTCTAAATGGTGACATAACTATAAACACATAAAAAAAGTGGCAAAGATAAACATTAAACCTTAAAAAAAAAAAAATGTGGAGGACCACTAAAAATATGATACGTCGGGCCAATAAAAGATTGCTAAAATCTTACTACATCACAGCTAACAAATGTCACTTTTCAGTATGGAACAACTCAGTTGAAATAACATGAGCTAAATAACTGATTATTTCTAGCAAGAGAAGAATGAATAAAACGACGGCATCAAGTGTTGTTTATTGTGTGGTTTGCTTCAGTGTTCTATTGCTAGAATTAATCTTTCTATTGACGAATGTGCCATATCCCAAACAAACGTGAGTTTTACCTGAACAAGCGCTCCCGTGGCCTCATTTAGTCTGAGCATGCGCGGGGTTTTTGTACGTTGGTTTTGTGTACTCACCACCAAACATGTCCGTTCGGACAGGATTTCAGCGGACGGTTTTAAAACAAGTTTGGAAATAAATGTCTGCTGAAAAACGGCCCGGCGGGCAAATGTACGGTGAAATTCTGTACGCTCGTAACTACACACGACCAAACATGTCTGCTGAAACTGGCCCGCGGACCAGTTTCAGCAGACATGTTTGGTCGTGTGTACGGGGCCTTAAAGTTAGGCCTCGTACACACGGACGGACAGTCCGCTGAAAACGGTCCGCCGGACCGTTTGCAGCGGACATGTCCGCCCGGAGATTTCTGTCTGATGGTTGTACACACCATCAGACAGAAATCCGCGCGTAAACAATACGCAGGGACGTGGCCGCGCCGTCGCCGCGACGATGACGCGGTGATGTGGGCGGCCCTGGAAGTTCAAGGCTTCCACGCATGCGTTGAATCAGTACGACGCATGCGAGGGATGGCGGTCGGTCGTGTCCGGTGAGTTTGTACAAACGACCGAACACGTCCGACGGACAGGTTTCCAGCGGACAGATTTCTTAGCAGGCTAAGAAATTTTTGTCCGCTGGAAACTGTCCGATCCGCCGGACAATTGTCCGGTCGGGCCTACACACGACCGGATCTGTCCGCTGAAACTGGTTCGTCGGACCAGTTTCAGCGGATAGATCCGGTCGTGTGTACGGGGCCTTAGGGTGCGTTTTATACCCCTGTGCCTGTTATACGCCGATAAATACGGTATATATATATATATATATATATATTTAAATACTGAGGACGGCTTACACACCTTGGTGATCTTTGGAATATAAAGGGTTTCTTCTATCAATATGGAAGTTTGATACACTTTGGGCTTTTTACATTTTTTTTCTTTGTTCTTTTTGATGTCTTGTATGGACTATAATTTAAATACATAACTGAATGGTCCAATCTGGATAGGATTGTATAATACACCATTTGTCTGATCAATATACTGTTATAATGTCACTTCCTGAATAAGTCACTGTATATTAATGTACATGTATAACTTGCTGAACTTTTAAACTTTCTATGTGGTGGTGCATTGGCGTGACCTGGCCCATCATTGGAGGTTTTCTGTATCTGTGGGGTTGAATTAGGGGGAAAAAATCTAGTTATTCTGATTTTACATTTTCTCTCACCCCACACAGTCAGCTCCAAATTGTCTCTCTATATTATACTAAATACACGGCCCTTCCCAGGGCCGACCTTAGGCCTTTAGGCGCCCTGTGCCGTGCAAAAATAATTGACAGTAACCCTCCCAGTGACCATATCCCTCTATATATATTTTAGTGAGTTACTCCATTTTTGAGAAAGCAGCAGCTGATAGATATTATGAAATCACTCCCATTAAGATTCAGTGATTGAGACCCCTTTTACACTGGGGCAGCGGCCATTTTGTCGCTAAATCGCTGCTCGTTTTCGGTTGCTATCAGGGTGCTTTTAACCACAAATCATTTCAATGGGCAGAGCGTTTTCGGAGCGCTAAATATAGTGCTCCCAAGCCTCCCCAAAGATGCTGCTTGCAGGACTTTTCCTAACGTCCCGAAAGCGCACCACCCCAGTGTGAAAAGTCACACTGGAATGAATTAGAGGCAGTTTTCAGGCACTTTGCAGGTGCTATTTCTAGCGCTAAAATGCCTAAAAACCATCTCAGTGTGAAAGGGGTCTAAGTGCTGTAAGTTTTGTTATGGTTATTCCAGGCACCGCATACAGTATTTGCTTGCAGTGAGGGCTTCAGTGGCGGCTGGTGAAGTTTTAGGATGGGGGGCGCAAGACCCCGCCCCTCCACATTTGGTCCCTCCCACTTCTCATAAGCCACACCTCTTATAAAATCCACCCACTCTGTCCCCTGTATTCCACTTGCTTCGACTCATAGTGTCAGGAGTATACAGCACAGCATCACAGCACAGAGTATATAACCCCAGCAACACAAATCATGGTATATAGCACAGCCTTACAGATCGCCGCAAACAAACTAAAAAATTACACTGTTAGTAATGAAGGATTCTAAATGGGCATGATATTATCAGAGACTGTGGACATACTGCACGAGATTATCAGAGACTGCGGACATACTGCACAAGATTACCAAAGACTGCGGACATACTGCACGAGATTACCAGAGACTGCGGACATACTGCACGAGATTATCAGAGACTCAGAGACTGCGGACTAACTGCACAAGATTACCAGAGGGTTTTTGGTGGGGCCGTTGATGCCCGACATTAAAATAAAAATAAAAAGTTAATAAGCGGGGGGTGGTGGGGTGCTGGGATCCGGCCGCTATTTTCGCCGAACATTACATAAAACAACTGTACTAAAAAAGTTAATAAGCGAGGGGGGGGTCCAGGCCGGCCGCTATTTTCGCTGAATTGAAAAGAAAAAATTAATAAGCGGCAGGTGCTGGGATACGGCCGCTATTTTAAACAACTGTAATAAGCGGGAGGGGGGGGGGTGTGGCAGCTTCTGTAGTACATAACAAGTTCACCAACTCTTGGATCTGTTCCCCTTGCCCTGTGTGTGGGTATACCAGAGACCCCCATTCATAATGACACACTGACCACAAAGTCTAAGACAAAAGGGGTAATGCACAAGGCTGGTGCACCCTCAACATGCCTGTCACTGTATAAAACACAAGTAGATATACTGACAGAGCTGAGTGAAAAAGAAACATATGGCTTATGGCAGAAACCAGCTTCAAAATCCACCTTCAACAATACTCAAAAACAGGCATAGGTGACATCACAAAACCCAGCAATTCTTCAGATATAGCACAAAGATTATTGCATCCTGCCAAGCTGGGTCAATGTGAATTGGAAATAATTCCTGAGCTATTTTTTTGTGGGGGCCGCTAATAAGGGGGGGATATGTGGGTTTTGGGCCGGCCGTTGTTTTAGCCGCACAATAAATAAAACAACTGTAATAAGCGGGGGCGGGGGGGGGGCGCTAATGGCCATCATTTTTGCCGAACTTAAAAAAAAAGTTATTAAGCTGGGGGGGGGGGGGGGGGGTAGGTGGGTCTTTATGTGCCAGCAGCTATTTTCGCCGAAGGCTGAGGGGAATGCATGATGCATGTAAGGCTTTACCTACCTGTTGCTGAGATCGGCATTGGATGGCATGGCAGGCAGCAGCATAGCTCAGCTTACCTGTTCCAGGCGGCAGGCGCACTGAGCTTGAGAGTCCCGACGTCACTTTCTGTTCTTCCTGTGACGTCGGGACTAGCACAGAGACGGGCGGGTGCACACAGAAAGTGTGCACCCACCCAGCCATAACATAACAATACAGTCCATCGCGCTGGAAGCAAGTGGTGCGATGGAGAGCGCCACAAAGGAATATTTTTGCTGCCAATGTAGCGCCTCGTCTGCAATCCCGTGATTGCACAGACGTGGCGCTACCCACACTGCACTGTGCCCGGCGCCCGGCGCTCGGACACAGTGCACCTAAGGATCTTTTTTGGAATTTTTTTTTTCCTTAAAGGGACATGTTTAAATAACAACTTTTTTTTTTTTTTTTACTGACTGGGGAGGGGGGGGGGGGCGGCGCCCGGGCGCCCCCTATGGACGGGCCGCCCCTGGAGGGCTTCTATGTTGGGATGTAGTTCTCCATACCTCCATTGCTTGCCTGTTTAGACATGTGAGCTCCAAAAGTGTACTGATGGGGAAATTGTGGGCCTAGCATCTGAGCATCCATCCTAGTACACCATCTGAGATTGTTGAATTTCAGAAGAATAATCTATAATGGCTTTGCATAAACTGTTGTTTTCACCTAGTACTGCAGCCATAGAGAGAGTGCAGAGATAAGCTGAAAAAATATTATTATTTTGTACAGAAATTAAAAAAAGCAAAAAAAAAAAAAAAACAGTTGTTAACAAATATTGTAGCAGAATTCTCAATTTGTTATTTAGCCCTTTAGTTCCAATAATAGATGGCACTATCACCAATATACCCAATCATATGCCAAAACCATTAAATGTGATGTGATGTGCATTTAAAGACACAGCGCTCTCCCATTCTGACCATTGAGAGTCTCCTGCCCTTGAAATAAACCTTTAACGAGAGAACAATAGTCAGGCACCAGAAAAAAACATCAATAAAAGGCAGATGCATGTCAGAAAACAGTAAAAATACAATTTTTCCAGGTCACTGATAAAAAGTTTTAAAGCCAAAGCATCAGGTCAGCCAGGCAGCCAGTAGTCAGCACTGCCTATTTCTATCATGCTAGGTTTCCTTTAATATCTACGGACCACTCTTGCACAGAAATTATAAAAGTGTAGTAACCCGCAGGCAACTGGTGTAGGAGGGGATTGGTTCAACCACAGCTAGAAAGTGAAAACATACAAAGTATGTTATCAATATAATATTCCTTTCAAAATGTCTCCTCCTATCAAATTTCATTTGTCAAATACCAACAAAAAGGAGATTGTTTTACATCTACTATAATATTCTATGATTCCAAATGTGGCTTTAACGAGAGCAAATAACACATTCGTTCCCTGCTTACTTCCTTGTGTGATAATATGCTTAATAGGTGCTCTTCGCAGAAAGTCCCAGGGTTTTATATCATTTCACAATTACCTGGAAAGTCCCACATATGAATATAGGAGTTTCCAGATGGAATAATTATGAGCTAGATTGTATGGTGAGATGGCAGAGTGTAATCAAAGAAGTGTTAGTTTTCTATAGGTGACAAATGTACACAAAAAAAAAGACTAAAGACAAAGGGAAATTTGGCACAAATGTGTTACATGAATAGCTTTTTACTTTGTCTGATCTTCCATTCCAGCTTTTTTAGGTCTCTTTCACAAGGGCCTAGCTGCTGACTGGGTTACCAGCAATTACCATATTTATCGGCGTATAACACGCACTGCCTGCGTGTTATACGCCGATACTATGTTTTACCAACAGGGGGGTGTCAGGCCGCCTCTCCTGGCCCTGGGACAGCGCTGCCTGCATAGTCTAAAGTTGATTAAAAAAATCACGTGCCAGCCCCTTCTCCTACACCGCTCCTCCTGTGTTAGTGTCATTGTAAAAACAAAGCTTGTAAATATCTCAATAGCTCAGTTTTTTTCTAGCTGCTCTCCTCCTCTTGCTCCTCCGAGTGTACTTTTAGATTGGAGGAGGAGAGCGGGCACATGACCATCTGTGTAAGGTCAGAGGAGAGCAGTCATGTGACCAGGTCAGTGAAAAAAATTTAGCTATTCAGGTAAATGGAAGCTTCATTTTACAAAAAGAGTGACACAGGAGGAGCAGTGTGGAAGGGGCTGGCAGTGATTTTTTTCTAAACTGTAGCGAATGCTGGCAGTGCTGTCCCAGGAGACTGTGGGTGACCTGGGAGTGCAGAGGGGCTGGGCACTTAGCAGGGAGAGGGGCTGTATACTGGATGGGGGCTGTATACTGGATGGGGTCTGTATACTGGATGGGGGCTGTATACTGGATGGGGTGCTGTATACTGGATGGGGGTTGTATACTGTGCAGGGGAGGGGGCTGTATACTAGATGGTAAAGTAAGATAGGGGTTAGTCCGCGCTTAGGATCTGGCCAGGCTGATATAAATGGCAGTGGATACTTAGACAAGTTTCTAATCACGTCCAGAAAAAACGACGATGAGTAAAATAATCAAACTAATCAGAGTAATCAAAATAATAATCAATAATCAGGCTGCAGCCCCCCAAAAACAAATCCCCATAGGGGATAGTAGAAGAATAAATGAACATAGGGAGGGGTGGTGGCGCTGCCCTACCTACAACTGGACACAGCAAAAATTGTGCACAGTAACCCAAATGGGTATGAGGTAACGTATAATAGTCTAGTGATCAATACAGTAAGTGAGAGTAAACCTGTGTTCCAACAAAATATTATGGTGATAATACAATGCCCCACCACATATATATATTATGGGGTGAAGGTAGGTAAAAGTAACACTAGTAGGCTATAAAAATATAAAAATAGCCTATGTGGGTTCCACTGTGCTATAAATACAAATAATACTAGTAAGGTATGTAAAAATTATACATGTGACAAAAAGGATGAGCGTGTGACAAAAATGCAAAGTTGTGATACTTGTAAATAAATATTGTGATAGTCCAATTTTATGTATATATAATACAGAAAAAATATATAAAAAATGTTTATAGTCCAACAATATATATGCAGTGAAAAAAACTTATTGCAACAAAAATATGAAAAAGGCCATCCAGGGAGTGGTAAAGTCCGTGCTGTTAAAGGTGCACCTGTGAAGGTGAGTGCTCAGGTATACAGTAGTGGAACTTGCACGCAGTGGTCACGGTGCTCCCCCTTATGGGTCCCCACTTACCAGAGGCACTAACCCCTGCAGGGGTAAAGTGCAAGTAGTCAGCCTCGGACGGCTCAATGGTCTCCCGTAGTTCCTCAGTTGTACTTGGGACCTCCTAGATGTAATAGTGGTGTTTTATCCGGATCCAAGGTATGTGGTTGTTTTAGAAGCCAGCAGCCCTCCGGAGAAAAAAACACACTGACATAGCGTGGTATGTTGGAATAAGTGCTTGGTTTATTAGCACTCACAAAAGCATGCAGGGTACATCGAAAATATGATAAAAAATGAACATAAAAATATATTAGAGCGGGGGTAGTTGCTCTAAGGAATAAAAGTTTTAAAAGCAAAAATATGGATGTGGAGCAGCTAACAGCCTGTTAGCATAGCTCCGTCGCTGCACTAGGTAAGACAGGAAGTATCGGCTAGCGCCTGGGACCGGCGTGCGTTCCACTGATACTCAAGCTAGAAACCGGAAGTGCGTGCGTGTGTGCGTGTATCCGCTTTACGCGCGTTTCGTCATATTACGTCTTCAGAAGCGGGTGTTTTTTTCTCCGGAGGGCTGCTGGCTTCTAAAACAACCACATACCTTGGATCCAGATAAAACACCACTATTACATCTAGGAGGTCCCAAGTACAACTGAGGAACTACGGGAGACCATTGAGCCGTCCGAGGCTGACTACTTGCACTTTACCCCTGCAGGGGTTAGTGCCTCTGGTAAGTGGGGACCCATAAGGGGGAGCACCGTGACCACTGCGTGCAAGTTCCACTACTGTATACCTGAGCACTCACCTTCACAGGTGCACCTTTAACAGCACGGACTTTACCACTCCCTGGATGGCCTTTTTCATATTTTTGTTGCAATAAGTTTTTTTCACTGCATATATATTGTTGGACTATAAACATTTTTTATATATTTTTTCTGTATTATATATACATAAAATTGGACTATCACAATATTTATTTACAAGTATCACAACTTTGCATTTTTGTCACACGCTCATCCTTTTTGTCACATGTATAATTTTTACATACCTTACTAGTATTATTTGTATTTATAGCACAGTGGAACCCACATAGGCTATTTTTATATTTTTATAGCCTACTAGTGTTACTTTTACCTACCTTCACCCCATAATATATATATGTGGTGGGGCATTGTATTATCACCATAATATTTTGTTGGAACACAGGTTTACTCTCACTTACTGTATTGATCACTAGACTATTATACGTTACCTCATACCCATTTGGGTTACTGTGCACAATTTTTGCTGTGTCCAGTTGTAGGTAGGGCAGCGCCACCACCCCTCCCTATGTTCATGTATACTAGATGGGGCTGTGTACTGTGCAGGTGGAGGGAGCTGTATGCTGGATTGGGGCTGTATACTGGATGGGGGCTGTGTACTGTGCAGGGGGGTTGTATAACGGATGGGGAGGGGGCTGTATACTGGATGGGGGGTTGTGTACTGTGCAGGGAGAGGGGGATTGTGTACTGGATGGGGGACTGTGAAACATTTTTTCCTTAAACTTTCCTCTTAAAATTGGGGTGTGTGTTATACGCTGATAAAGACGATATATGCATACTTCTTTAAAGCAAAATAAAGCTGCAATTTTTGATCTAGTGGATTATAAAAAAAATCATATATACAATATGCTCATAGCAATCTTTTGTTCAGTGTATTATAAACAAATTAGCATTATACAAAGGATGGACTGGTTTGACCTCCAGTGAATATACTTTTGTCAGAAGAAAGGTTATTTAGACCAAGAAACTGTAGTTTACAAGTGTGTTCTAATGTGAAGAACTAAATATAGAAGGTGATCCAAATCAAACTTGCAGTGTCGCTCTAAGCTGAGACAGAGATCTCCCTGCCGGTTGCAGTAAAGAGAGCTGGCATCAATGCACCATTTAGAGGTGTAAAAGCATTATCAAAGAGAAGAAAGGGAGAAAAACATGTCGGGAGGGTGTAGCTGGAGCGGCGCTGGCTGAGGCCACATTCATCTACGTACTAATGCACAGGGTTGGTGAGCGTGCCATTACTTCTTTTAAATACAAAAGGTGACTGGAGTCCAGAATCCCTCATCCACATAGTATCACCAATGTTTTATTCAATATAATTGAGATAAAATGTGGAAAGAAAAAAATCTAATCGCTGCACACAAGTAAAGCCCAAGTGCAAGATAGTAATCACCACATCGGCCCAGCTTCATTCTGGTCTTGTCCCCGACACATTTCATCCCACCCACAGGTCTTAGTCATGGAGGAGAGAAATGGTGGTCAAGTGAATTACAAACCAGTACAAGCCTATTTCTTTACAATCAATGTGACAAAAAGTGACAGAGTAGATTGGTCACTACTGGAAATACTATAATGTCATTGCCCATTCATCCTCGTTTAGGCTGCCTATATTTTGACTTCATATCTGCATTCAATCAAGGTTTTAAAGCTGACTGCTCTCTCTAAGGCTTCATATAAATTACCAATTACACCCTTTTTAGAATCAGATGGTGTCACCACTATAGAAAGGATGTTCAAAAAATTGTAATGCGTGGCAAGGTTGTAGATACTGCAGTAATACTGCTCTACAGTAAGGTTAAATGATAGCATAGTACCTCCATTATACAATTGATGAAGATATACAAGACCAGATTGTTCCAGCGCTCAAAACCAGTAAGTTATTTACTTCTGGAAGAATAGAATTACTCCAGATAGACATATACTGCGTGTAGTCTGTATGACTGTATGACTGATAGTAACACGCACAGCCTCACAAACCTTATGTATCAAAGAAAAAAGGTTGGGAGGAACGGTGCGTCCAAAAATGACCTTCCTCCAACAAGGAAACAAGGGCGTTGTCATGGATATGCAGTAATGTTTGGCAGCTTACCTTCCTCGCCATGTGTTCACCTTAGGCCTCGTACACACCAGCGGACATGTTCGATGAAAACGGTCCACGAACTGTTTTCAGCGGACATGTCCGCTCGGATATTTCAGTCTGATGGCTGTACACACCATCAAACCGAAATCCGCGCGGACAGAGAACGCGGTGACGTAGAGGACACCGACGTTCTCTTTCGCGGGAGTTCAATGCTTCCACGCATCTGTCCGCTGAAACTGGTCGGCGGACCAGTTTCAGCGGACATGTCCGGTCGTGTGTACGAGGCCTTAGAGGTCAGACACTCTCACCTGGCTGCTTTTATCATCTCTCCTCCCTGTATTGCTCAACCCCAGGCCATATAAGGAACTCTATATTAACAGCTAGTGCACTGCAGGTCTGCCTTTCTGATCAATGTTGTTTGTTAAGCATTGTGTTCCTGCTTGCCGTGTGCTACGTTTATCTCTGTGTACCGATCTTGGGTTGTCCCCGACTATTCCTGTTTGATTGTGACCCTGACCCTTGGCCTGTCCTTTGTTTATCCTTGTCTGCTTGTCGACCTGACCTTGGCTTACCACTCACTATCTCTTGTATCCTGAGTGGCTACTTCCCCTCTGTCCTCTATGCCCTACAGAGCATAAGCTGGGGGACTCTGGGGGCCGCGACCTGGATTCAGTTGCAGCTAAGGCCATCCTCACCACTAGAGGCTCTGGTGAATACCTGCTGAATCTTAGGCCTCGTACACACGATAGGTTAACCAGAGGACAATGGTCTGAAGGACCGTTTACATCGGTCAAAACCGATCGTGTGTGGGCCCCATAGGTTATTTAACCATAGGTTAAAAAAGCCAACTTGCTTTATAATTAACCTATGGATTCCTAACCGATAGGTCAAAACCGATCGTTAGTAGGCACAACCATCGGTTAAAAATCCACGCATGCTCAGAATCAAGTCGACGCATGCTTGGAAGCATTGAACTTCGTTTTTTTCAGCACGTCGTTGTTTTTTTACGTCACTGCGTTTTGACACGATCGGTTATTTATCCTATGGTGTGTAGGCGTGACGGACCATCAGTCAGCTTCATCGGTTAACCTATGACAATGGTCCTTCAGACCATTGTCCTCTGGTTAACCTATCATGTGTACGAGGCTTTAGACTCTGCACCCTGGGGAATGTTGGGCTCAAGCATCCTGTGGGATCCCTGTTTGTCCTCCAGTGGACTTGCCTTCCATATCCACTCTGTGTTTCATCCGCAGCAGTCTGCCATAGGGTTTACTACCTTGTGGTGCACTCCTGACTCCAACGGGGTGCATCTGTTATCTGGCCACAGGTGACCTGACAGGCGTCCTTAGACAAAGAAGAACTCTCTAAATTGGATCAGATGGCTCACCCTGCCATCTGTTCCATCTGAGATGGCCTTCCCATGTTTCCATATGAGTTCTCAAAATAATGTATTTATCTGTCTAAATATGTGTTGGGGTATCCAATATGGACAATTACATAGTATAAAAAGAAGCTGGGGAAACTACACCATTTGTATCGAATTGACCCTCCCCACTACTGACAATAGTTATTTACACCAACCAGCACTAACTCTGCACATTTTTTGCAATAATGGAAATATATTCTCATTAGGACACTGTGCTGCATTAAGGGACACCTCTGCTCTCAACATTTTTAAAAGATGTAACCAGAAAATTTGAACGTTTTGTTTACCATACTGTATATGAGAAATTTATATTGTGACTTTAGCATATTCTAAGGACAATTGTAGTTTGTATTAGTGAAATTTTGTATTTGTATATCGTAGATTGGGGTACCCCATTAATCCAGCTGGACAGGGCAAGTTCTGATGTTTTTAATTGATTTGATTTACACTAAAGGTGTATTTTACAATTAGACTACACAACTACAAAGCTGTTTTTTTATCTTTGCACAAAGTATGTTTTAAAATTTGCATGATAAGTTTTGGTCTTTGGTAGTCTCCACAATGAGAATGATAAAGATGATTATGTGGATTTAGGAAGGTATTCGTGGAGGCTTTAGATCTGATTAAGCTTTGTAGCCCCACAGTATTTTTGCATTTGGGATCTCAAACAAATTTTTCAATGATGTAAAAGAGAAAGCCTAGTGAGTGGAATGCATGTGTGTATGAGAGTAACATCCAAAATCCCTGCTATATCAAATACACATTTATAGGTAGATTCACATAGAATGGTGCAAAGTTGCGGCGGCTTAGCTTAGCGTGTTTAGGCTACGCCGCCGTAAGTTAGCTAGGCAAGTACTTGATTCTCAAAGTACTTGCCTGCTAAGTTACGGCGGCGTAGCCTAAAGCGGGCGGGCGTAAGGGCGCCTAATTCAAATGTGTCTAAGGGGGCGTGTTTTATGTTAATGGGGCTTGACCTTACGCTTTTGACGTTTTTCTAAACTGCGCATGCGCCGGGCGCCTACATTTCCCAGTGTGCATTGCGGCTAAGTACGCTGCACGGGCCTATTGATTTAGACGTGGACGTAAACCATCTAAATTCCTATTCACGGACGACTTACGCAAACGACGTAAAATTTTTAATTTCGAAGCGGGAACGGCGGCCATACTTTAACATTACTATTCATCTATTAGATGGAATAACTTTAGGCCTGATAATGCCTTACGGAAACGGCGTAAATGTACTGCGGTGGCCAGGCGTACGTTCGTGAATCGGCGTATCTACTAATTTACATATTCTACGCCGACCGCAATGGAAGCGCCACCTAGCGGCCAGCCTCAATATTGCAACCTAAGATAGGACGGCGCAAGCCATCGTATCTTAGATATGTTTGAGCGTATCTCTGTTTGAGAATACACTTAAACATAAGTCAGCGTAGATTCTGAGTTAGGTCGGCTTATCTACTGATAAGCCGGCCTAACTCTTTCTGAATCTACCTATTAATGATCTTACTTCAGCCAAAGCTGGAATTAGAAGCTGAACAATGACAGCATAGATTTTCTATAATTCAACTACACGTTTTTTTTTATATACCGGTAAGTGGAAATTATATAATAAGACTTGTCCTGCCACCTCCTACATGGCATTGGGGGTGGAGCCGGCTAAAGCCCTTGTGGGGAAAATAATGGGAGATCACACATTGCTGGCATTCTTATTTCACTTTTTTACTTCACACGGGACAGCTAATTTTGCTGCTGCAAGCTACTGATCCTACACAGGTACCCGTCACACCAAGCACTCTACTTGTACACACTCTTTCCTGGCCTAATTATCTGTTTTACTATCGCAACAGGTTGGTTTATACATGCATTTATGCATTCCATTATAAACTCCATGATCATTTTGCTAATTTAGCAATGTTTGATTATATAATACTATAGTTGACACCTGAACGGATTTTCTAGGGACGGAGTCGCTGGAGCCATTGTGGGGTTATAAATGGGAAAGAACAGATGACTGGGATCTTTTATTTCACCCTTTCACCTCACATGGGATAAGTCATTCTGCTGCTGCAAGCTATTGATTATACACAGTTACACATCTTTATCATCCACTCTGTACTTGGTCATGTTTTCTATGTTTCTTATAGTCACACTTTTTCATGTTTCCCTTTTTCCTTTCAGGGATTGCCTTTTCTGACATCTCTTTTCACATATTTGCAGTATTGCACACATTTCTCCTTGGCCTTATCTGTCTTACCATCGTAGCAGGTTGGTTTATACATGCATTCCATTATATACTTTGTTACTATTTAGCTAATTTAGCAATGTTTGATTATATACTTATTACATTATATTATAGTTGACACCTGAACAGGTTATTTAGGATCTCCAAGGTCACTCATTTCCACTCATGCCATGTCCGCCTTCCCATTGTTCCTTGGTTGGGGTTTTTTGGTCGGCAGCTCCCTTCCCAAGCATATATTGCTGCCATCCTCTGTGAACATAGCCACAGACACCTAGGCTTTGCCAATTGGTAAGTGTGGGGTCTTTCTTTTTTCTGTGAGGCCTCTCTTACCATTTGTCCATCATTTATTTATGTGTTACATTACTCTTTGATCATTCATTTCCAGATAAATCCCACATGCGAGTCACATCTTGCGAAACATGTCGGGTGTTATAGATGTCATGTATACTCATGTACTTCAAATGCAATGCAATCTTTAACTATGTGCAATATTGTACCGGCTTTGCCTTTGGTTATGTTACTTTTTCATGTGACTATTTCTGCAATAAATATTTTACTGTATTTACATTTGTCAATTGCATCGGCTGATTGTGCACACCTCATATAAAGTCCCATGGGCGATTTCCATGTTTCTATTATATAATTAAACTGTTCCAGCAAAATATCTATGCCAACCTATGTAAAGTTAATTATAAAGAAAAGGAAGGAGGGGAAAAAAACGGTGGAATACAAAAACATTTTATTTCTATAATATTAGCCTGTAACTCCTTGTGGGTACTTACTGTATGTCCTGTTAAATGGTTATAAGAGAATTTTACACAGTGTGGTTGTCTTTTTTTTGCCACCAGCAGTATGTAAGCCAGTAATAGGCGTAATCTGCCAACAAGGCCATTTCTCAACTAATAGACCCTTCAAGTGATGCCATATGGCAGGTAAATCACTAGAGAAAGAGCAGTTTTATTTGCATAACAAACTTTTATGGTCTTTTTTTCTAATCGTATGTATATAAAGCCAACATATTCCATATATCTTCAAAGAGATCATGTTCGCAATTCAAAACAGTCCCTGCTATGGTATATCATACAGTATAATAGTAAATGGGTTTGCCTGGGCCCTTATGCGCAGCTGCTGATTCACATCATTCAGATATTTTGGCACAAATCACCAATTTGTTTTGGCACTCAAACCTGCTCTTTTGGACCCTTTGCCGGTTCACTCCTTTTATGCAGAGGATGCAGTACACCCCTAATACCTATGAAGTGTTCTAGATTTCCCCTGGTCATCCCCGTTAAATTCTATTCACAACACTAAGGCCTCATACACACGATAGGATCGCCAGAGGACAACAGTCTGAAGGACCGTTTTCATCAGTCCAAACCGATCATGTGTAGGCCCCATAGGTTATTTATCCTTCGGGCAAAAAAATGAGAACTTGCTTTAAAATTGAACCGATGGACGCCTAACCAATAGGTCAAAACCGATCGTTAGTATGCAAAAGCATCGGTTAAAAACCTGCGCATGCTCAGAATCAAGTCGACGCATGCTTGGAAGCATTGAACTTCGTTTTTTTCAGCACGTCGTTGTGTTTTACCTCACCGCGTTCTGACACGATCGGTTTTTGAACTGATGGTGTGTACGCACGACGGACCATCCTTCAGACCGTTCTCATCGGATGGACTAATCGTGTGTACGAGGTTTAATAGGCAGAAAAAAAATCTAAATGTATTTTAGTAATGCAGAATGAAATCTGGTAGTAACCAATCTTTGGGAGGACACACAATAGTGCCCCCTATGCTGAATTTCCCTGTCCTACTACTTAGGCATGGGGGTCACTCTTCCTTCTTAGTGGAAGAAGCATTCTAAATGTGGGTGAAGCTATAGCTATAAACACTTTACATTTTAAAGTACATTTAAACCCTAACAATAAGTTTTTTAATTTTCTCCCTTTTGGCCTGTTAAATATACCATGGAAATCATTTTGGTACATTTTGGATAGGTGCAAAAAAAAGATACATGTTAATTCTGCCAGAAATTTGTGTGCTAGCTTGTCTTGCTATCTTCCTGTTATCTCTGCCTGTGTAGTAGACATGTGCACACTGAAATATTTTGTTTCGGAATTTCGGTTTCGTCCAAAAAAAACAATTGTTTAGTTACTCCCGAAATTCGTTTTTAGTTATTTTATTTAGTTGAAAAATGCATTAGTCTAAAAATCTGAATTAAGGTTGAATCTGTCAATTGAAGGCTTATGGTGTCTGCCGCGTACACACGATAATTTTTTGGGTTGTAAAAAACAAAGTTTTTTAAAAATGTCATTTAAAATGATCGTGTGTGGGCTTCAGAGCATTTTTGTCTTCCGTTCATGGACGGACACAGCAGCATTGACCTTAGGGTTATATATCCTTCCTTTCAGGAGAGACTAGGCAGAAAAAACAGCACTTCAAGTGTTAAAACACTTCTCTCAGTACAGCACCTCCCAGGGGACGGGTCCCCCGTGTACATCCCTTTCTCTGGAACATCCAGCCTCAGTTTTTTTCTGCCTAGCCTTAGGAGAAGACATGGCCCTTCTGGAGCCCATGTGCTCTGGAGATTTATTGCGATTTTTCGCTTTTATTTGATTTTTCCTGCATTTTTGGATACTGGGATCTACAATCAACTGCCGACTGGGTGACAGGCTGGATCTGCGATCCTTGTAGTCCCCCCATGTTCGGCCATCGAACGTGTGCCGGCCTTTAGCTAGGCCGTCCACGACATGCTCCGTTGCTCCAGGGGATGCCGGTGCGCTATATGCTACAGGGCACTCATATGACCGGTCTCTATGGCTGTGTCACAGTGTGCCGGGCCGACAGCCATGCTGTATCTACCTGCGGACGTTGGGTCTGTCTGGAATGCCTCCAGCCGGTGGTCGCAGGATGGGTAAGTATCCGCTTGCCTCTACAGGGAGGTGTATTCCTGGGGAGGTCGACTGAGGGTCTGCCCTGCTTTCCTTTCTCTCTTCCTCTCCCTCCTTCCCCATTCTGGGTGGCGGCTGTGAGGTGGGGGGTCCAACTGGGGGGGCTATGTTACTGTCGGGGGCTGTGCTGCTATGGGGTGCTATTGTTTTTTATTGTGCTTATGTGCTGTGTATGCTGGACAGTGTCTGCTGTGTGTTACTGGGTTTTTTAAACACGTGTACGGCCACCATTTTACCGGTAACGCGGTTCTATATATCGGTGGCCATTTTCTTGTAGCCCACATGCTGTTTTTTCTGCATGTCGGTGGCCATCTTGGAAAAGTTTTGGCCTCTAGTGTCTGGAATAACGGCGCCAAAGCCTGCAGCATACTTCCTGAGGGACAGCACAGCACGGACAGTGCTCTCAGCTCTGCAGCAGTAGTACAGCCTGTTTTTGGGTGGTGAGTCCCCTGGGGGTCCCCTGCTCTCTGTGACACCCGGGAGGGTGGCCTGTGGGTCCTGTTCTGCAGTACTAAGCCGGCATATATAGGTGGGTCAGCATGGAGTCTGAACTGGAGGCTTCTATCCCAACCATGCCAGAGTTAACCCTTAGTGCCCCTGCTCCTGCGACCTCGGTGGATGCTATGACGACAGTCCTTGAGGCGTTTGTTGCCAGGATTGAAGCGGCAAGTGACCAGAAGGTGGGTAAAAAGCGCCCCCTCCCTGCGCCTGCTTCTGGGGATGTCTCTGACGTGTTATCAGGCCCTGCTACTGCTTCTGGCCCTGGTTCTGTCATGTCAGATGATACAGACTTAGCCCACACCGACAGTGAGGATGACTCTGCTTCAGGGTTAAAGCATGATAAGGAATTTGTTGGAGCTCTTATCACTGCAGTGCGGGACACTCAAAAACTTGAGGATTTGGCGGAGGCATCAGACATGCCGGTCCCTTTTGGGTTCCGCAAGCCACCCCGCACCACGAAAGTGTTTCCTTGTGTTCCATATCTGGACAAACTGTTATACAAGAAATGGGAATGGCCGCAGAAAGTTTTTGCAGTACCAAAATACTTTGCGGTCCGTTACCCTTTTGAGGAGGACTTAAAAAAAAAAAAAAAAGTGTGTTTCTCCTCCGTCAGTGGACCCTCCGGTGTCCAGGCAGAACAAGGCCACCACGTTGCCTGTGGAAGGGGCTCCCGCATTTAAGGACCCCGCAGATAGGAGAGATGAGGCTGTGGCCCGCTCCATATTCACAGTGGTGGGGTCGGCAGTGAGACCGGTTTTGGCCGGGGCTCTGGTGTTGCAGACACTTACCGAACGGGCTAAGTCCCTGTTGCAGGAGCTGGAGGCGCAGAATGCTTCTGAGACCTGTGTGGACCTGGCCGACCCAGTTGGTGCAAGGCCTAAAATTTGCCTGTGAGTCGGCCCTGGATATGCTTTCTTTGCTCTCCAGGGCCTCCGCCTACACGGTGGTACTACGCCGCCTTGTGTGGCTAAAGTGGTGGTCTGCGGACCAGTCCTCTAAGAAGGCCCTGGTGGATTTGCCTTTTAAGGGCGAACGGCTTTTTGGGGCGTCCCTGGATGACATCATAAAAGATGCCACAGGCGGTAAGAGCACTCTACTCCTGCAATCTGGGAAGGGTAAGGAGCCTCGCCGTAAGCAAGGGCCCTCATTTACTACCCCCAAGCGTTTTTTTTTCGCCCGCCAAGTGTGGCAGGAAAACGTTTCCAGGGTGCTAAGGCGTCCACTGAAGGGCAAAAGCGCCCCTGGTACCGCAAGCCCAACAAGCCTGCAGACAAGCCTGCCTCCGCATGAAGGTCTGCCCCCGCCCACATCTCGGGTGGGGGGCCGGCTTCGCAAATTCGCGGCTCGGTGGAGGTCTCTTCTTTCCAACCGTTGGGTTTGCAAAGTAGTTTCCTCGGGGTACGAGATAGAGTTTCTCTCTTATCCATCAAACAGATTTTTTCCCTCCAACCTCTGGCTTCCTCCGGATCGCCTGAAGAATCTGTCAGGGGCTGTCCAGGATCTGCTGGTCAGGGGAGTGATTGTGCCGGGTTCCCTCAACGGAACAGTTTTAGGGGTTTTACTCCAATCTGTTTGTAGTCTCCAAGAAGGATGAGGTCCGTCCAATCCTGGACCTCAAGGCCCTCAATTGCTTTGTCAAAGTGCAAAAATTCAGGATGGAGTCGATTCGCTCAGTAATAGATCCCATTAGGGGGATTTCCTAGCATCCTTGGATATCAAGGACGCGTACCTGCATATCCCCATATACGCAAAACACCAGAGGTTTCTGCGTTTTGTGGTTGGGGAGGACCACTTTCAATTTGTGTCCCTCCCATTCGGCCTGGCCTCAGCACCGTGGGTTTTCACCAAGGTGCTCGTCCCGATTCTGGCCCTGCTGCGGCAGCGCGGGATCGCTATCGTGGGATACCTGGACGACCTTCTTCTGAGAGCTTCCTCAAGCTCAGAGTTAGAAGAGGACGTGTCTGTCCCCTGTCAGACCCTCCAAGAATTCGGTTGGCCACTGAATATCCAGAAGTCAGTACTGGTACCGTCTCAGCGGCTGGAATATCTGGGGTTAGTCCTGGATTCCTCAGCGGTGAGAGTTTTTCTCCCAACGGAAAAACTACAGACACGGGGCCAGATTCAGGTAGATCCGCGCAATATTTGCGTGGGCAAAGGGCAACGATTTTTGCTCTGCGCCCACGCAAATATTTTGATTTGCCCGCGATTCACGGAGCAGTAGCTCCGTAAATTGCGCGGGCGCTATGCTAAATAGCCCGGCGTAAGGGCGCCTAATGTAAATGATCCCGCCGGGGGCGGGAATCATTTAAATTAGGCGCGCTCCCGCGCCGAGCGAACAGCGCATGCTCCGTCGGGAAACTTTCCCGACGTGCATTGCGGCAAATGACGTCGCAAGGACGTCATTTGCTTCTAAGTGAACGTGAATGGCGTCCAGCGCCATTCACGAATCACTTACGTAAACGACGTGAAATTTAAATTTCACGAGCGGGAAGGGCGGCTATACTTTAGCATTGGCTGCCCCTGCTATTAGCAGGAGCAACCTTGCGCTAAAGTCGCCATACGGAAACTCCGTACCTTGCGTGCGCAGGGCCCGCGCAACTTTTGTGAATCGGTGGTAGTATGCAATTTGCATACTATACGCCGATCACAATGGCCGCGCCCCCTAGCGGACAACGCAAGAATGCAGCCTGAGATATGAAGGCATAAGGAGGCTTATGCCTGTCATATCCTAGGCTGCAGTCCGCGTAGCGATGTTCCTGAATCAGGGGCATTCGCTACACGGGAGCAAAACAGCTATTGCGCCGCGTAACCTATGGCCTCTTGAATCTGGGCCACTGCAGTCTGCGGTGCAGTAGTTGGCGACCCAGAAATGGGCGTCGCTTCACTTTTGAATGAGAGTGCTGGGTCTGATCTTGGCCTCTTTCGAGGCAGTTCCGTATGCCCAATTCCACACCGAGTTTTGCAGAAAGAGATTCTGTCACGTTGAAACAAGCTTCCTTCATCTCCAAATTACCAGATTACAGTGAGTCGACTGGTCAAGTCCTCCCTAGTGTGGTGGCTGACATCTCCGGTACGCCGTGTCATTGGACAGTGATCACGACGGATGCCAGCCTCTCCGGCTGGGGGGGTGTCTGGGGTGTCCAGTCAGCCCAGGGGCGCTGGACTCAGGCGGAGTCCCGCCTTCCAATCAATGTACTGGAGCTCCAAGCGATCAAGTTGTGTCTCTCCAAGTGGCCAGAATCCAGTCCGACAATGCCACGGCCGTGGAGTACGTCAATCATCAGGGGGGCACACGAAGTTCGGCTGCAGCGACGGAAGTCGCGCACATCCTCCGGTGGGCCGAAAGTTACGTTCCGGCTCTGTCGGCGGTGTACATTCCGGGGGTGCTGAACTGGCAAGCCGACTACCTAAGTCGCCCAAAGCTAGACCAAGGAGAATGGTCACTACACCCGGAGGTGTTTCAGAGTCTGTGCCAAAAATGGGGCACTCCAGAGGTGGACCTTCTGGCGTCCCGTCTCAATCAAAAGGTGTCACGGTTCGTGACCAGGTCGAGGGACCCGTGGGGCGGACGCGTCAGACGCGTTGGTGGCGCCATGGGGTCACTATCGCCTAATATACGCTTTCCCTCCTCTGAAGTTTCTTCCTTGCCTGCTGTGCAGAGTGGAAGCCGAGGGGATACCAACAATCCTGATCGCTCCGGATTGGCCGCGCCGTCCCTGGTACGCGGACCTGGTGCGTCTGGTGGCAAACGTCCCTTGGCGTCTACCCCTGAGAGAAGACCTTCTGTCGCAGGGTCCTATCTTTCACCCTGCTTTACAGTCGCTGGCTTTAACGGCGTGGCTGTTGAGAGCCAGGAGTTGAAGGACCGAGTTCTGTCGGGCTCGGTGATCTCTACCATGCCACGAGCACGGAAGTCCACTTCATGAAAGATTTACCATCGTAAGTGGAAGGCCTACATCTCTATGTGTGAAGAGATGAAATGGCACCCCCGTACATACGTGATGTCCCGGATTCTGCTGTTCGTACAGCGTGGAGTGGATCAGGCTCTCGACTTAAGTACGGTTAAGAGTCAGATTTCGGCTCTAGCTGTCTACTTTCAGCGACCCTTGGCGGCGCACTCCTTGGTACGTACGTTTGTGCAGGGGGTCCGGCATGTGGCCCCTCCTGTGCTTCCTCCACTGCCTCCATGGGACTTGAATTTTGTTCTTTTGGTGCTTCAAGAAGCTCCGTTTGAGGACATTTGGAAGATTCCTTTGTTGACTCTGTCCCAGAAAGTGTTTTTTCTGGTAGCAATTACCTCGGTCAGACGAGTATCTGAACTGGCGGCCTTGTCCTGCAAGGCTCCTTACTTGGTCATCCACAAGGATAAGGTGGTGCTGCGGCCGCAGCCGTCATTCCTTCCAAAGGTTGTTTCGGCTTTTCACATTAATGAGGACATCGTTTTGCCATCCTTATGTCCTCGGCCGAAAAACCCGAAGGAGGCCACTTTGCATTCCTTGGACGTGGTTCGGGCCCTACGGGTGTACGTGTCTGCTACGGCTCCGTTTCGGAAGTCGGACTCACTGTTCGTGTCGGTGACTGGTCCTAAGAAAGGTCTGGCGGTCTCGTCGGCCACCATTTCTAGGTGGATCAGACAGGTCATGCTCCAGGTCTATGCCCTAAAGGAGCGGGTGCCTCCCTTTCGGGTTTACGGGGCATTCGACCAGGGCGATTGGTGCCTCTTGGGCTTTCTGCCATCAAGTGTCTGTCTTACAGGCATCTAAGGTGGCGACCTGGTCGTCAATCCACACCTTCTCAAAATTTTACAAGGTGGATGTGAGTGCATCTTCGGATGCCTCCTTTGACCGCAAGATTTTACAGGCGGCAGTTTAAGGTTGAAGTTCCTCCGTTGAGGAACTCTGTTTTTTTGGGGTGAAGCTTGGTTTTCTGTGTTTTTTCCCACCCCTCGAATTTTTTTGACACTGCTTGGGGACGTCCCTAAGGTCAATGCTGCTGTGTCCGTCCATAAACAGAAGAGAAAATAGGATTTTTGTACTCACCGTAAAATCCATTTCTCTGAGTTCATGGACGGACACAGCACCCACCCCTCCTTTGTTTGTACTGCTTGTTTACAAACTGAGGCTGGATGTTCTAGAGAGTGGGATGTACCCGGGGGACCCGCCCCCTGGGAGGTGCTGTACTGAGAGAAGTGTTTTAACACTTGAAGTGCTGTTTTTTCTGCCTAGTCTCTCCTGAAAGGAATGATATATAACCCTAAGATCAATGCTGCTGTGTCCATCCATGAACTCAGAGAAATGGATTTTACGGTGAGTACAAAAATCAGATTTTTTCGGGTTCTGAAAAACTGCCAATTTTTTTTTCGAACATGCTCTATTTTTTCACGACGTTTTAAACAATGTCGTTTTTCGGGTTGTAAAAAATGATCGTGTGTGGGCTTTAACGACGTGAAAAACCTGTGCATGCTCAGAAGCAAGTTATGAGACGGGAGCGCTCGGTCTGGTAAAACTACCGTTCGTAATGGAGTAAGCACATTCATCACGCTATAACAGACAGAAAAGTGTGAATCGTCTTTTACTAACATGAAATCAGCTAAAGCAGCCCAAAGGGTGGCGTCATCCGAATGGAACTTCCCCTTTATGCAGGTTGGGCCATTTATATGGATACACCTTAATAAAATGGGAATGGTTGGTGATATTAACTTCCTGTTTGTGGCACATTAGTATATGTAAGGGGGGAAACTTTTCAAGATGGGTGGTGACCATGGCGGCAACCATTCCCATTTTATTAACCACTTCCAGACCTGCGCACAACGATGTACGTCCTATTTTTAAAGATTGATATCTCGGTAACGGCAGCAGCTGCTGTCACAATCGAGGTATCAATCTTTAGTGTGCGCGGTCTGGAATCCGATAATGGCGGTCTCCGCGGCGGATTCACCGCGAGATCGCCGTTATCGGTGGCGGGAGAGGGCCCCCCCTCCCGCCGCTCTCCCGCGCCCTCCGCCGCTTACCGGAGCCGTCGGTAGCGGCGGAGGCGATCGGATGCTGTCGGCTGGTGAGCGGGGGCGAGACTGAAGGAAAAATCTCCTTCGCCCGTCCCCATAGCTCGGCTGGGCGGAAGTGACGTCAAAACGTCAGTCCCGCCCAGCCTCTTAAAGAGACAAATTTTTGGTCATTTGAAAAAATGAATTTTTTTTTTTTTTTTTGCATTTAAGCCCAAATATGAGATCTGAGGTCTTTTTGACCCCAGATCTCATATTTAAGAGGACCTGTCATGCTTTTTTCTATTACAAGGGATGTTTACATTCCTTGTAATAGGAATACAAGTGATCAAATTATTATTATTTTTTTTTCAGTGTAAAAAATAATAAAATAAATAAAAATAAATAAGAAAACAAAAAAAAAATTTTTTAAAGCGCCCCGTCCAGACGAGCTCGCGCGCAGAAGCGAACGCATACGCGAGTAGCGCCAGCATATGAAAACGGTGTTCAAATCACACAAGTGAGGTATCGCCGCGATCGTTAGAGCGAGAGCAATAATTAAAGCCCTAGAGCTACTCTGTAGCTCAAAAAATGCAATCTCTAGAATTTTTTAAACATCGCCTATCGAGATTTTTAAGGGTAAAAGTTTGACGCCATGCCACGAGCGGGCGCAATTTTTAAGCGTGACATGTTGGGCATCATTTTACTCGGCGTAACATTATCTTTCAAAATATATAAAAAAATTGGGCCAAATTTATTGTTGTCTTATTTTTTATTTAAAAAAAGTGATTTTTTTCCAAAAAAAGTGCGCTTGTAAGACCGCTGCGCAAATACGGTGTGACAAAAAGTATTGGAATGACCGCCATTTTATTCTCTAGGGTGTTAGAAAAAAATATATATAATGTTTGGGGGTTTTAAGTAATTTTCTAGCAGAAAAAACTGTTTTAGTCTTGCAAACACCGAATCTGAAAAACACCTAAGGTCTGGAAGTGGTTAAGGTGTATCCATATAAATGGCCCACCCGGGTGTATCCATATAAATGGCCCACCCTGTAGTGCCATCTTACATGTTGTACGTCACCGCGCTTTGCTAGAGCATTTTTTTTTTAACGATTGTGTGTGGCCAAGGCCATTTTAATGATTAAGTTGAAAAAAAACGTTGTTTTTTCTAGAGCCTGAAAAACATAGTTTTTTACAACCTGAAAAATGACCGTGTGTACGCGGCATAAGAAGATTCGAAGAAGCAGTTAAACTGTACGTCGCGATCGTACATTTCCGGTCGAATGCTCGGCCCACAAGCTATAGTAGAATTTTAATGTTGTATGACTAGTAATAATTATATTTATTAATTATTATTACTAGTCAACCAACATTAGAATTCTTCTATAGCCTATGAGCGGAGCATAAATGTCTAGTCGTGGCAATCGTATATTTTTAGCTGCTTAGTCGAATCTTCATGTCTCTAGAATGTTGAGTCTTTTCTCTCTATGTCAAATAGTCTTGAACTAAAAAAGTTAGGTTTGACACATTTTAACCGCAGGTTTGATAGACACAGATCGCTATTGTCACTGTCATGTCGAATCTTTTATCTACATCAAACTGTTGTCGCAACAAAACCAAAATAAAGCTTTTTTTATGTCGGATCTTTCAGATTTCAGATTCTGTGCGTTCATTATCGTTTGTTAAAACGAACGCGAATATCCCCGAAATTCGGACGAAAATGTATTCGGACGAAAATGAATGCACATGTCTACTGTGTAGCATTCTTTGCTATTTACATTGCTCCTGGCTATCCCTGTGTACTATAAACATCCCCCTCCTATGTTCCAACCAGGAGAAGAGTAGATGTTTTTCCATCGGATATTCCGATGAATTCCGATGTTCTCTTTTACTCCGATGGAATTCCATCGGAATTCCAAAGTGAGTTTGGTGGGACAAAGATCCGATCGTGTGTACGGGGCTTAATGCAGTCACCATATCTAATGCCGCGTACACACGATCGGTCCAGTCATGAAGCTGACTGATGGTCCGTCGCGCCTATACACCATCAGTTAAAAAAACGATTGTGTCAGAACGAGGTGACGTAAAACACAATGACGTGCTGAAAAAAATTAAGTTTAATGCTTCCAAGCATGCGTTGACTTGATTTTGAGCATGCGTGGATTTTTAACCGATGATTGTGCCTACTAACGATCGTTTTTTTCACATCGGTTAGGAATCCATCGGTTAAATTTAAAACAAGTTGGCTTTTTTTTAACCGATGGTTATATAACCGATGGCGCCCACACACGATCGGTTTGGACCGATGAAAATGGTCCATCAGACCATTCTCATCGGATGGACCGATCGTGTGTATGCGGCATTAGGAGTGTTAAACTGAAATAAATTACATTTTTGTTCTTGGATTTAGATATGCTTTAAAATCCACTGGAGCAGGGATTAATGTGAATGACTCACTCCATAAACTGCTGCAAATATTTTTATGCTATTGTTAATATAATAGTGTTATTACATACTTATCTTCAATCCTTCACTGAAGAATTTTAGATGGTGCAGATAGATTACAATAATGGTGTAATGTGCCCTTAATGGGGTAAAAATATGTATATATGCCTTTTTATTTATCCTTTAATATAAAGACCATGGCTTCATAGCATGATATTGAATTATAAACTCTATTAACCCTCCCGATACTGAGCCTTGTGGATTTTCATGGTGGCTGACAATATAATAAGATTTTTGCTCTGAGTAGATTTAAAACAGAATAGTTGTAATTATGCACACTTATGGAAAGCTAAGGGTGATCTGTCTATGTAGATTTCTCAAGGAGCTTCTATTTATCTAAATAACATGGCAGGGGGTATGAACTCTGCAGAAGGTGCCCAGTTAATCTCTGTTACTGTTCTTACCCTGAAGAAATACATGCATTGAAGAAAGAAAAGTCAGATATATAGGTCAACAAACATTTCCTAACCTTCGCGTGCAAAATGTATCCACTGGTTCTGTTAGAAAAAAATAAGCAAAATGCCATTGTAATGTACATTGCTCCCTGAAGCCTTTCAAATTCTGAAAATATCTTAAAGTGATTCAAGGCGGCCAATGTTTTAAAAGAACACTTTGGGAAGTTTAACGTTTTGAACTGTGCCATTATATGAGTAAAGGAAATGATACTGGTATTTTTTTTTTTTTTTTTTTTAACAGGTACATTTTTATTTGGTTTACAGATATACAGACATATAAAAATTCACTATACAGCCTGTTATAGTCCTATAACACATTTCTAAATGAAGACATAATTTGTCCATTCATTTAGACCTGAACTCCAGGCAAACAGCAAAATGCATACAGTATATTAGAACTTGTTTGCTTGTCAAGGGATTTGTATTTTTCTGTCCTACTGAGATGGTAGGAGATCTGATTCTCTGCTGCAGTTACGTAACACTTAAGCCGCATGCACACGGTCGGACCTTCCGACGGAATTCCATCGGAGTAAAAGAAAACGGTTTCTGTTTCTGTGTTAGCGTTTTTTAGTGTTTTATTTTTTACGAAAAACATTATTATTTTTTTTATTTTTTTTTCAATGGATCAAAAACGTTAAAAAACACTGGTGAGCAACGTTTTTGAGCGTTTTAATGACGTTCATCAGCGTAAGATCGTTTTTACAGCTGAAAAACGTCTCTCAGAACTCACTAGTGTTGGTGTTTTTTTACTGCTCAAAACTGCTGATAACAGCCTATGTGTGCATGGACACATAGAATAACATGATGGAGAGTTTAATGACTGTAGAAAAAAAAAACGCCTACTGCCAAAAACAACTGCTGTAAAAATGGCAAAAAACAGCCAGTGTGCATTAGGCCTTACAGGTATCACCCGAACCCTGTGAATGGACAGTAAAAGGAGAAGTGGCAGATTGATGAGCTCATCTCTCTGTCATTGGCATTGGAACTTCTCTTTTTGGCTATACATTGACAAGTTATATATTCATTCAACGTATTTAGGTTAGCAGTGTCAGCTTATAACTAGAAACGAAAAAACTTTTGTTTCGTTTTGAATCGTTATTTACATCCATTCGTTTAGTTAAATTAGTTTAATCCATTTGATTCATTTTCAGCAATTCGTTTTGTTTATTCGGATTCTAATCAATTGGAATTTTCAAATTCAGATTGATTCGAACAGTTTTCGAATACATTTTGAGTCGTTTTTATTATTTGTCATATTCTATTCCAGTTTTTTTCTATTGTATTCCTTTATTTTCTATTCTATTTTATTCTCTTTGACAAACTTTTCAAAATTGAAAACTATTTTCGAATTTGAAAACTATTTTGAAAAGTATTTGAAAACAATTTAAAAAGATTCAATTGTTTTCATTATTTCAGATTCGTTTAAATTCAGTACTATTGTAATTCGGAAATTCAGATACATCCGAATTTTTAGAAAAACACAAATTTTACAGAATTTCAGTTCGGAATGGAACAACTGCACATGTCTATAATGTACAATGGATGGTCATGTTAATAGTTGCCATATATAGAAGCCTATGGTTTCTAGTGGCTTAACATTTGTACTCATGGAAAAGGATAAACTATCATATTTCAATATTTATCTGAGTTGTTGGTCCAATCAGACCACAGCTTATTGCATTTGGCTAGCCAACCCCTATTTGACTCCATTCACAATTTTTCTTTTAGCATAGTAAGCAGTGTACAAAATGAGATGCTTACAGACTGAGGCCCGGATTCACATACATCGGCGCATATTTATGCCGCGGTAGCATATCTAATATAGGCTACGCCGACGGAGCACACAGAGGCAAGCACTGGATTCACAAAGCACTTGCTCCCACTCGCCCTTAAAGATACGCTGGGTTTCCTCGGCGTAAGCCAGCATAGGTGGAAGTAGGTGTGAGCCATTCTAATGAGGCGTGACCCCATGCAAATGATGGGCCAAGCGCCATAGAAGTACTTAAAATGAACGACGCATGTACCGTCCTGTGGCCGCATCCCAGTGCGCATGCGCAAAATCACGTCGAATCACTGCCTATGACGTGAACGTAACCTATGCCCAGCCCTATTCACGTACTACGTAAACAATGTAAAATACGACGGCTGTGTTCCCTGGTCCATACCATAGCATGGGTTGCGCCTCCTATATGGGGAATAACTTTACGCTGGACGTACGACTTACACAAACCGCGTATATTATGCGCCGGGCGCAAGTACATCCGTGAATCGGCGTATCTCCCTCATTTGCATATGTGCATAGAAAATCAATGGGAGCGGCAAATGCGCCCAGCGTAAATATGCGCCCACGATACGACGGCGTAGGCAAGTTACGTTGGTTGTAGGAAGCCTATTTTTAGGCGTATCTTAGTATGTGGGTCGGCGCATAGATACGACGGCGCACATTTGTACTTACGTCGGCGTATTTTGAGATACGTCGGCGTAAGTGCTTTGTGAATCCGGGCCTGAATATTTTAGCTCATCTACAATTTTGGATTCTTGGGTGGCTAAAAAAATATATAAAATACAGCATACATTTATAAAATAATACCTATGCATGTTCTCTGCCTTTGTATTAAAACATTGACCCCCGGGGGGGCGTGGCTTGGCGCGCAGCGAGGATGGTCGCACATTGAAGGAGCTCCTCAGCACGCACAGCCTTCTGGCAGCTTTCTACCCGACCACCAGCTTCCAGATGCCGGGCAAAAAACTATATACCACCCCGCACTCTCGCCCACGCCGTGGCTCTGAGTCCTACTCGGCTAAGAACATTGAAGAGCTCTTTAAACCGAAGAAGGCAAGCCGCGGTACCATGCCTGGGCCCAAGATGGCGCCGACCCGCCACGAGGAGGAGTACAGTGACGACTCACAGTCGGCCTCGGGGAACTCGACCAGGAACAGATCTGGAACGGATCACCCTCTAACGGTCGCGAACATGTCCGTGATAGCGGCAGACATCAAAGCCGCATTCTCAGCAGCCATCACGGATCTCAAGACCAGCATGATCGTGCTGAACGAAAAAATGGCCGCCTCAGAGACAGCCGGGAAACGCAGGGACAGGGCCATACAGAAAATAGAGAAGACGACGATGGTGCATGCCCATCACTTCATCGACATGAACCGCCACCTGGAAGACCTCGACAACCGAGGTAGGAGGTGTAATGTGCGCGTGAGGGGGATACCAGAGTCGGTGGACTCGGCCCAAATTGTCACCACCCTCCGCAGCGTCTTCAACACACTCTTGGAACGGCAGGAGGACGCAGAGATCAACTTTGTGAGGACACATAGGGCTGTTAGGCCTAGAGGGCCTGATACAGCACCTCCAAGAGATATTATCTGTTGCCTTGAAAGCTTTGGGCTCAAAGAGGACATCATGCGTAAGGCACGGAGAAATGATCACCTCGTTTTCAACGGAGCTACCATTCTGCTCTTCCAGGATCTCTCTCCTATCACACTGCGGAACAGGAGAGCTCTGCGTCCCCTCCTAGACAAGCTGAGAGATAAAGACATCAGATACACCTGGCGTTTCCCCTTCGCTTTAAATGTGACCCTAGATGGACACCAACACACGCTCAGAGTACCGGCGGACCTGCCTGATTTCTGTGAGGCCCTGGACCTAGGCCCGATTGAGCTACCTGATTGGTACGCAGAGTTTCTGCGCCCCCTTCCTGACCGGAGCCCTCCCGACTCCCCGTACTCCACACCGGACAAGAGGCTCACAAAGAAAGCCAAACACGGCCGAGGAGGTGGATCGAAAGCTGGCACCCCGAACCGTCAGGCGGAGGCCTTGAGAGATCTCGGGGGTGAGTGACTTTCCCTTTTAGATCCCGTGAGCACCAGTTGACTTGGCTCCCCCGTCCCCTTCCCCGAACCCCGAATCCCTCCCTAGTTTACAGCCTGTCTTATCGGAGATCTGTAAGAACTGACCCGATACCTCACTGACAGTATGACCCTACTGATGTGATCTCTCTCTCAGCATACCTGTTACCAACGACCTTCTTGCGAGCTGCTTGCCGCTTCATGATCTTAATAGTTTTGACGGCGTACTCCGTTTGCAAGTGGGGGGTGACCCCCCCTCCCATCATTAATCTGCAAACTGCCCTGGACGTGGCTCACTGTTTTCCTTTTTTTTTTATATAATTAGAATGGTTTCTACATTTGAACGCAGCACAACGCAACAAGCATGTTTGTCCTGTGACTTGCGGCAACCAGCCCACTGAAGACTGAATTGCTCATCTCCGCTTGGTAACTATATACATGACTGTTCCTGTGAGAATCACGGACACCTTCATACCGGGTCGCCATACTGGTTATGCCCAGTTCTCTGACAGGTTGGCGGTTTTCCTCTCATGCCCTTCTGTTATTCTGCTTGAGAGGGGAGGGAGGGGGGCTTATGGGGGTAAAGTTTCTTTGTCTAGTTTGTAAAAGACTGCATGCTTATGGGTGCTCACCTTGGATGGATTTTTTTGACTACCTCCAATACCTGTTGCCTCAATATTGTTTCACCCTGGTCGGGTCTAGAATTTCATTTTAGCTTAAGCTTAAACATACAGCCAGTAGGGCTGTGCGTGTACACTGCCCTGTTGGTAACACTACATTTTATTTTAGTACTTAGTGTTTTAGACAGAGGTTCTGAGGAGCTGCGGTTTAGCTGCCGTTGCCTCCCTTTTGCCCCACACGGCACACGGTGCCCTTTGAGTCACCGGGTGCACAATAACGGATAGGTGAGGTCCCACACTGAGGGTATCTGTGTCTGCCCTCGGGGGAGACCCACCTCCTATAGTCCTATTGCTCCACTTCTCTTTCTCAAATTCTATTCTTTTTTTTCTCTCTCTGCTAAGTCCCTTAACCCCTCCCCCTATACACACCTACCCTACATTGTCTTCTCCTCTACACACCACTCCCAATTGGTCACTGACGCCTGCCTGGCTTCAGTTACCTTATTGACTGTATAGGTCACATTGCTGAATAACTACCGTAATTAACATTGTTATATTACAGGTCGATTCCTAGGGTCCCGCCACCTTCTCCGTCCGGTCTCTCCACTATGGCTTACTCCAAGACGGGCGGAACCCCCCTGATGATCTCCCACAACGTGAGGGGGTTGAATATACCCGAACGCCGCACCTCATTACTGAAAGAACTTAAAAAAGGTAGGCCCCATTTTGTCCTCCTACAGGAGACCCATTTTAAGACCCATCATGTCCCCAAACTCTCCAGCACATACTTCCCTAAGGCGTATCACGCGACAAACAATGACTCCAGGTCAAAGGGAGTGACGATTCTAGTGAGTAGGGAGGCCCCATTTGAGGTCTCAAGTCAGCTAAGCGACCCAGGCGGCAGATACCTCTTTGTAAAGGGAATGTACGGGAACACCCCACTAACCCTAGCAAATGTGTACTTCCCCAACAAAGCACATAAATCGTTCTGTCAGACTGTAGTACGCGAGCTCCAAGGGTTCGCTACGGGGTGCATAATTTTAGGAGGCGATTTTAACATCCCCCTGAATCCCCTTGTGGATACTTCCAATGGGAAGACGAGCATCTCCTATAGAACCCTAAAAGCCATTAAACTATTGCTCCAATCCCTACAACTCACTGACACTTGGCGCTTTCTCAACCCGGACGGTAGGGACTTTACACATTTCTCTGTCCCGCACTCCAGATATGCGAGATTAGACTATATCTTCGTGTCCCAACGAGACCTCGGGAGGGTAACAGGGGCCCATATAGGCATTCAGGCCTTTTCGGACCACGCACCTACTGCTCTGTCCATGGACCTGGCGAATCCCACACAACGGAGAAGAAAAAGAGCGGAGGGCGCACTGACCTCGTGTGATACTGATAAAAAATATTTATTCCAATAATAAAATCAATGGTTATACTCACAAAATTGGAGTTAAAAACAGGCTTTAAAAATGAATACAGCAGATATCCAGCATCGTCAGTGGAACACGAATAATCGTTTGAACCAATCGGTAGAAGTAAAAGCTGACGCGTTTCGGGGGCGTACCCCTTTCCTCAGAGCTAAAGTGGTCTGCAGACCACGTCAGCTCTGAGGAAAGGGGTACGCCCCCGAAACGCGTCAGCTTTTACTTCTACCGATTGGTTCAAACGATTATTCGTGTTCCACTGACGATGCTGGATATCTGCTGTATTCATTTTTAAAGCCTGTTTTTAACTCCAATTTTGTGAGTATAACCATTGATTTTATTATTGGAATAAATATTTTTTATCAGTATCACACGAGGTCAGTGCGCCCTCCGCTCTTTTTCTTCTCTTTTATAGTTTCATGAATACCCACGATTCTGAGGAGGGCTGCAAGACTCTAGATGATAACTTCCAATTGAACCGCACCACTGCATAGTTTTCCCTATAAAATATCAGAGCGCAGGAGACTTGTTCTTGTACATTTGCTATTTGAATCCCACACAACGCCAACCCTCCTGGAGGCTTAATGCTTCCCTCCTGACGGACTCAACGTTACTCCCGACCCTGACTGACAACCTAACAGAATTCTTCAGAATCAACGCGACACCGGGCTCGGACCCACTCTCTGTATGGGAGGCCCATAAGTGCTCCATGCGGGGAATCCTGATGAGACTAGGCTCTCGCCGGAAACGGGAAAGGGAGGCTGCGATTCAAAAACTGACTAACCAAATTAACGCCCTAGAAACGCTACATAAACAATCCCTCTCCACTGACTCAGCTTCAAAGCTACTCGAAACCCGTCGGGAATTGCAGCAATTGCTGGACTCCACGGCCAAACGCATGCTGTTCTTTAAAAAGAAACTATATTATGAATCGGGAAATAAGGCAGGTAGGTTTCTAGCAAAGGCCCTACGCGAGATTTCATCGGTGAACCACATTGCGGGGATTAAGAGGGCTGACGGGGGTCTAGAACATTTCCACAACTTTTACACCAGACTCTATGCCCTCCAACCGCAACATAGACAACCACATATGACAGGAGACCGGACGCAGATCATTCATGACTACATCACTAACAGCGGTCTCCCTGCCCTCTCGACCACTGATATTGCCCTTCTTGAGGAACTGATTACGGCCCTGGAGATCACTCAGGCCATCAAACAATTGAAATCCGGGAAAAGTCCGGGCCCAGATGGGTACTCGGCTATATACTTTAAAACTTTCTCTGACCAGCTCACTGATCCACTCAAAAATGCCTTGAACTCGTTGTCCTCTCCCAGACAGGTCACCCCAGATTTTTTATCCGCGCATATCACGGTCATTCCTAAGTCAGGCAAAGACCCTTTGGACTGTGTGAGCTATCGCCCAATCTCCTTGCTGAATTTGGACGTGAAATTGTTCGCGAAAATTCTGGCTACAAGGATGAGGCCACTCCTACCAGGACTGATAGGCATGGAGCAAGTAGGCTTCATGCCCGGTCGGGAGGCCAAGGATAATGTCACCAAGGCACTCCTGCTCATACAGGCGGCGAGGGATCGGAATATCGAGGGCCTTCTCCTGTCTACTGACGCGGAGAAGGCCTTCGATCGGGTGGCCTGGGATTTTATGATGGCGGTGTGTGCAAGGGTGGGCCTAGGCCCGCACATGCTGTCATGGATAGCGACACTCTATCAGAACCCATCGGCACAATTGCGGATTAACGGCACCCTCTCGAAAAAAGTTAAAATAGAGAATGGCACGAGACAAGGATGCCCGCTGTCGCCCTTACTGTTCATCCTCTCACTCGAACCTTTTATTAGGACAGTGAAACTTAACGACGCAGTGACGGGGTTTGGGGTTGGAGACGGCGAGTTCAAGGTGGCGGCGTACGCCGATGACCTCCTTTTTTTCTTGACAGGCCCACACATTGCACTTCCCAACTTACTGAAAGAATTCTCACACTATGGCTATGTATCAAACCTAAAGATCAACTACTCAAAGTCAGAAGCCCTAAACATTTCATTGCCGGCTAAGCTACTGGAGACGACCAAAGCCCACTCTTCCTTCCGTTGGGAATCAGGGGCCCTCAAGTATCTGGGTGTCTGGCTCACACCCCGACTCCCAGATACTTTTGAAAAAAAATTCCCGCCCCTACTTAAAAATTGTGAGAAGGACCTTACCCAATGGGACAGGGGAAACTTCTCCTGGTTTGGCCGGGCTTCCATTATTAAAATGGTGATACTCCCAAGGTTCCTCTACTTAATGCGCACTCTACCGGTCCAAATCCCCCGCAGATTCTTTATGGCTCTAAACACGCTTCTGCTGCGATGTCTATGGAATGGTAAGAAACCCAGAATTAGATTGCCCACCCTAATGAAACCTAAGGAGCTGGGTGGGTTGGGGCTACCAAACTTCAAAAACTACCACGTCGCGGCACATCTTGCCAGGATCATTGATTGGCATTGCCACGGATCCATGAAGGACTGGGTGGCTCTGGAGGAGGAACTCTGCCCGATACCCCTCAAATTCTCCCCGTGGATTCCAAAACATGCCTGTCCCCGATCCCTTCGCAAACACCCAGTGACAGGTGCCACATTAGAGGTATTTTACGCCCTAGCAAAACAGAAGGGGATCTCCACCTCACCGGGCCCTCTCACGCCCCTAGCCGACAACCCCGACTTTGTCCCGGGCATGGGTAACCTGACTCTTCGGAGGACGTCCACACGTGCCCCCTTGCTGACTGGCGAATGCTTTATGGGAGACAAACTTAGAGACTGGACAGCCCTTAAGTCTGAACAATACCTCCCCAATATGAAACTGTGGACCTATTTTCAGCTTCGTAGCTACCTGGGCAAACTCGGAGACATACGGGACCTCACTAGACCACTGACCGACCTAGAGTCAGTTTGCAGCTCACAAAACCCTGTAGATAAGGCCACCTCAATGGTGTACTTTTGGCTACAGCACACTGACGACTCGGAGAAATCCGGACATAAGGAGAGGTGGTCAGGGGACCTTGGGATGGAGATCTCAGAGAAACAATGGCAGTATGCCTGCACTCTTGCACATAAATGCTCAATTAGCACCAAACTCCAGGAAACGAGCTACAAACTCCTAACACGCTGGTACCACACCCCTGACAGGCTCCATAAATGGAACCCCCAGAAACCAGATATATGCTGGAGGTGCCAGACTGAAAGGGGCACTTTGCTCCACATTTGGTGGAGTTGCCCCTTGATCTCTGCCTTCTGGGAGAAAATACAACGTCTGATTAAGCAAATAACGGAGACCAAACTGGTGTTGAACGCTGCCTGCTGCTTATTGCATTTGTCCTCCTTCCCACTGGCGCGCTATAAGAGATCCTTGACCATGCATCTCTTAAACGCTGCCAAATCCCTGATACCCTTGAATTGGAACTCCACTAGGGTCCCGTCCATCACCGACTGGCTCCATAGAGTCATCGAGGTCTGCGAGATGGAGGATACCTTGGCCCAAGATAGAGGCTCAGCCGAGAGCTTCCACGACACCTGGCAACCCTGGTTCTCTTTCAGATACTCACAGGAATATGAAGCAGCGAAGTCAGGGTAGTTGCCGAAAAACTCTTTCAGTAATGTGACTGTGCACCATATATCATATGTCATACTACTTGGGAGCACCCCATTCCCCTCCCCCTCTGCCCTCTTACATACTACCTATAACCTTAATTCTCTCTCTTATCTGCCTGGATGTGGCGTTTACAGCCATCCATAACCTTACACATCCGATTCACTATAGTTTCGGTTGATGCAATCGTAGAAGCAATGGTAAGCCGAATTTAGTTGCTATCTCTAACATACAATACTACACACCTTGATTACTCTCTTAAGAGCCCAAGGCAACATAGGGGCCTAGTAACCACTCACGTGCTGACGCTGTTAGAAAACGTATTGTTAGCAAATCACTGTTTAATTTGTTATATGGCAACCTTTTGATTATTTCTATCCAGCTGCGCCTGCGATGGAATTTACAACGTTTGTTTGATTCTCTTTATATCTGTCTACCTTTCAATAAAAGACTTTGAATGAAAAAACATTGACCCCCCCTCATAAAGGATAAAATATTTTCTTTGTCATAACAATGTGCTAATAGTCTGGGTCTACAATTCCAATGTATACACTGATGGAAGAGCTGATAATATTTCATCATTCATTATTTTAACAAAAAAGGAGGCAGCAGAACTATATTTGAAGTTTATGCTGAACTAAACAACAAAGTCTTTGTATAGGTACCACTTCTGCTGCCACCAACCTTGCTCAATAATTACAAAACAAAATGCACTGCTAATGGCAGAATTCCTCTTAGACTGTACAATACAACAGCCTACAATGAAAGAGAAGAATCGGGTACGTGACTTGCGCTACAGGGAGTATACTATTTCCTCCCTGAATCCCTTTACTATGTTCCCACTACTTGTTTTTTTTTTCACCAGGTTAACCCAAAAGTGATGGTCAAGACAGAGATAAATAATAAGATATTAAAGTGGATGTAAACCCGATTAATGAAATTTCAGCTGGGCACATATCTCTGTAGTGTTTTTCCTTAGCTCTCTCCAAAGCCCTAAGTCCTGTGGCTTTCTCCTGCTCAGTTCTTCTGTTATCAGCATGATAACTTCTGACAAGTTCTCTGACACATGTGATAAAACCAGCCTGAAATTTGTGTCAGGGCGGGTGCTATAAATAGATTTGCAGACAGCTGGTTAATTTACAGCACAGCTTTGCAAGTCTCTGCCTATGAGGAGAGGGGGTGTGTGTCTTTCCTCCAATCAGCTGTCTCACAGTGTATGGCAAGACTCCCCTCCCCCTGCTGGAACAGGAAGAGAAAATTCTAACAGGACGTGCACTTTCTGAACAGTATATAAAGCTAAAGACAGCAGATACACATGTAAAACTTATGTAGGGAGATTTGTTTCATCTCTGTGTATCATCTGAAGCTGTTCACTTCACGGGGTATATGTGAGGGTTTACATCCACTTTAAGGGTATATAAATGTTGTCTTTTGATGCTACCCTCAAAAGAGTAAAAGAGTACTTTAATTCCTGGTCCACGCTTTAGATAAACATAGCCTAGTAGAATATAACCATCTTTCCTGTAGGGCCTAAAAATATGAAATTAACGTATATCTAAACCCAGACCTACAGTATGTGCAATTTAAAATCATTTTCATTTTTTTTTTATATTTAGATTATAGAGATTTCCATTCACTTCCTGTTCTGTAGACTTAACAGGAAGTGGAAGGATATCTTTCAAATAAAAGGGAAATGCCCTCTAAGATAGTTGTCATGGGAACAATAATGTCTATTCAATGATATTTCCTTTATTCCTGTTTTGGTGGCAACTCAAAATGTTGGATTTAGTCTCAATTTCATTCCCGGTGACATTGGAGATCAGGACAATTAGAAGAGTGAATCTCTCTAACTGGGACACACATAGCAATAAAAATCAGACATGGGTTTTAACCTTTCACCACTCTATCCAGATCTAAAAATGTTTTTTATTAACCCCCCTGGCGGTATTCCCGAGTCTGACTCGGGGTTACATTTTCGTGCTGCGATCGGTAACCCCGAGTCAGACTCGGGCTCGCTTCACTGAATCCACAGGCAGTGTTTACTTACCTTGTCCCTGGATCCAGCGATGCCACCGCGCTGTGTGAGCGAGCGGGTGCTCACTCGATTCACACAGTGCCTCTGTGTGCCGCTGATCTCCATTCCCTGCGACGTTACGACGCACGGGGGCAGAGAGCGGCGCCAAATTCAAAAAGGTAAACAAACACATTACATACAGTATAATGTAATCTTATAGATTACAGTACTGTATGTAAAAAATACACACCCCCTTGTCCCTAGTGGTCTGCCCAGTGCCCTACATGTTCTTTTATATAATAAAAACTGTTCTTTCTGCCTGCAAACTGTAGATTGTGCATAGCAACCAAAAGTGTCCCTTTATGTCAAAAATGGTTTTAGAGCAGCTAGAAAACAGCGATAATAAATTATAATCACTTGCAGAATTGTGCGATAGCGATTTGTGGGGAAATTCGTTATAAAAAAATAAAAGTAATGACAGCGACAATTCTGCAACTGAGCAAATTTCAGTGATTTTGAGTTGATTACATTATTGAATAATTTTTATGATAATTATATTATTATTTGTTATAATTATTTATAATTATTTATTATATTATAATTTATAATTTTGTTTTTTTTAAAATGTCATACCCGGGATGCCTACTAGACTCTTGTTTGGTCAGATTTAAGTGAGTTATTCCTAAAAAATTACAGGCCTACAGTATAAAACGCCAAATTTCCTTGCAAATAATGGTACCGCTTTTAGCACCTAAAATCTGAAATAATCATACCGCTAGGGAGGTTAAATAAACATGTTACCTTAAATACATGTGAAAATGCCACGTCTGCTTTCCTTGAACATTCCTCATCACTGCACAAAGTACTTTTAAATCACTGTTCCTTGAGGTTTTCACAAGCATTTCTGGTGCTGCCTTTATGTGCTTTCTGATTTCCCAGACAGGATGCACAAGCAAGTCTGAAAATTTTGCTTACTATTTCCATGTAGTTAAAGCCTGACACACAAGGGCCGAAGTTTGGTAGGTATCAGCCGGTTCAACAGAAACTGTCCGACATTTGGACCATGTGTACCGCAAACTGTCCGACAGTAGCTGGCTGAACGTCCGGGTTCTGTTAAGCGGGTATGCTGGAAAAACAGCAGCCGATTGACATCCGATCAGCACTTGAAGCCAATGGCTGTGAGCGCTGACCGGTGTGTTCTGGTGGGTGGGGCTAACATTGCATAGTTAGTACAGTGAGCTGCTCACAAGCTCCTTGTAACGGTCACCACCGTTTACGATTTCCCTTCCATCAGTCATGACAGCTCATCTGACACTCCACAATCTAGCAGACATCAGACATCCCATTTGCCCAGAAATAACGAGACAAGCTCCGTTCTCTGAGTCAAAATGTATGAACACTTTTAATGGTAACTCTCAGTCTTATATGCAGTACAACATATTACAGTAATCAAAGGAACAAAGAACTCTCCACCCACACATCACTTCAATACAGACTCTCTTAGACAATGACATACTGTTGAGCTAATTATTCCCCAGACATTCCGTCTCCGACAATAAGTGATTCACCTGCAGAATACACATTACTATGTCAGATGTTTTGGGCACCGATCTAACATGACCTAATTACTACAGCTGAGAAGTCATATTCCACACATGAAACAGTATTAGCATACTTAATGAAAGGTCTTGGAGCAGACTCAATTACCATCTCAACAGCCTGTGCTACACAGAGGAATGAGTCATTATTGACCGGTAGAGTCACAATATTAGTTCTTTGCAGACATTAAGGAATGTATCGAGGATTACTGTCCCTGCTAAAACAATCCAACATATGTCCCTTATTTCCTGGCTCAATACATGAATTAAAAGAAATGTCCGATCTCATGTCATTTATAATTAATATTTCTCAGTCACCCTATGCCCAAAAGGGACACAGGATGACCCTAGACACAAGAGTTATTAGTGACGCTGGCACAGGAGTATCCCTCATCCTTCAAAAGTCTCTGTTTGTCACGGGTCATTCCGTTACACACCTCAATTTATTTTTGTTCAGCCCGCTGAGTTTAACAAAGAAAAACTGTCAGTGTGTACCAGGCTTAAGTCAGCATTGTCAACCAACAGAAGGAATTTATGTATAACTGGTAATTATGGGTGTGAGGTTTGGATCCAACATGTTATACTTACCTCCTCTGTGCAGTTGGTTTTGCCCCGAATCCTCCTCTATTCGTGCCCCTCTTTTCTTCTCCTAATCCCTCCCTCCTCTGAGTGCCCCTCAGCCAGCAGCTTGCTATAGGGGTCACCCAAGCCAGTTCTGTGTATCCATTTAGACATGGAGCCCAACCTGGCCCCGCCCCCTCTCTCCCCCGATTGGCTGACTGACTTTGATTGACAGGCGTGGGAGCCAATAGCGCTGCTGCTCTGTTTCAGCCAATCGGGTGGAGTGTACTGGATAATGAGGGGATCACAGACATCGCTGGAGAGAGAAGAGGCTCAGGTAATTGGGGGTGCTGGGGAGGCTGCTACACACAGAAGTTTTTTTTATCTTAATGCATAGAATGCATTAAGATAAAAACCCTTTGCCTTTTACAACGCCATTAAGATTTGAGTGGGTGGGTGGCCATTTTTACTAGATGTTTTCAGATGCATTAACCATTTAAGGACCACTTCACGCCGATATACGGCGGCAGAATGGCACGGCTGGGCACAATCACGTACCTGTACATGTCTCTTTAAGCCCAGCCATGGGGTCTCGAGCGCACCACCGGTCCTAAGCTTCGTGACCGCGCCCGTGGGACCCGCAGACCTAATTGCCACCAGTGTCCCGCGATTGATCACCGGAGCTGAAGAACGGGAGAGGTGTGTGTAAGCACACCTTCCCTGTTCTTCACTGTGGCAGTGTCATTGATCGTCTGTTCCCTGATATAGTGAAAGACAATCAATGATGTCACACGTCCAGCCCCGCCCCCTAAAGTTAGAAACACATATGAGGTCACACTTAATCCCTACAGTGCCAACTAGTGGTTAACTCCTAAACTGCAATTGTCATTTTCACAGTAAACAGTGCATTTTTATAGCACTTTTTGCTATGAAAATTACAATGGTCCCAGAAATGTGTCAAAATTGTACGATGTGTCCGCCATAATGTCGCAATCACGAAAAAAAATGCTGATCGCCACCATTAGTAGTAAAAATTTTTTTTAATAAAAATGTAATAAAACTATCCCCTATTTTGTAAACGCTATAAATTTTGCGCAAACCAATCGATAAACGCTTATTGCGATTTTTTTAACAAAAATATGTAGAAGAATACGTATCGGCCTAAACTGAGGGAAAAAAAAGTTTTTTTTATATATTTTTGGGGGATATTTATTATAGCAAAAAGTAAAAAATATAGATTTTTTTTCAAAATTGGCGCTTTATTTTTGTTTGTAGCGCAAAAAATCTAAACCGCAGTGGTGATCAAATATCACCAAAAGAAAGCTCTATTTGTGGGGAAAAAAGGACGCCAATATTGTTTGACAGCCACGTCGCACGACCGCGCAATTGTCAGTTAAAGCGATGCAGTGCCGAATCGCAAAAAGGGGCAAGGTCCTTAACCTGCATAATTGTCCGGGTCTTAAGTGGTTAAACTTACATTTTAGATGATATTTTTAAATATCTTCATAGGTGCTTCTCACTTTATTCTGATCAGATTTTGACTGTCTTCTCAGCTGCATGAAACTGTTTTATACTTTGGATTTGTATAAGGAGAAAAGTGGTTTTGACATGGACAAATGCCGGTGTGCACAAGTCTTTATTCACCTTTTTTCAATAATGAATGAACTGAGTTCATGCACTTTTTTAAGAAAAGTTGAGAGTGCGATTCAGGTGCTATAACAGAAGGCAGAGTTCTAGGATAGGTTATAAGGGAAGGTCTGGTTGGTGACGACAGATAAATGTAGAGGTCCGATCACATGTTGCAGGAATAGCTTAGGACTAGGGTTGAGCGAACCCGAACTGTAAAGTTCGGGTTCGGTACGGACTTTGGGTTTTTTCCCGAACCCGGACCCGAACCCGAATAGTTGGAAAAAGTTCGGGTTCGGGTATATTTGGCGCGCGGCACGGCAGCCAATCGCCTTTCTTTTTACAACTGTGACTGTAATCTGATCACAGCCATGCCTACTTATGGCATGGCTGTGATTGGCCAGTGCAGCATGTGACCCATCATGTGACGTGCCTCTATATTAGATACAGGCACACAGCACAGATCGTCACTCTGCTTTACTCTAGATAGGGAAAGGCTGGTGGAATCTGCTGCTTAGGGAAAGTTAGGTGATCTGGCTGTATTCTACTTATGTGAGGGCAAGGTTCCTGATTGTTCTTTAGGGAGAATGTTAGGTGTGTGCTGTGATTAATTACTGCTCCAGAAATTTCAAGAGGGAACACTTTATTCATTTGAGATCTGCATCATCTTATCGTATCTGGCTGCTTCAGTTATGTGAGGGGATGGTTGCTTGCTGCTGATTCTCATAGGGACAGCTGTAGGTCTTAGTTTGTTTCTTAAATATCAAGAAGCACTGTATTCCTCTGACATCTGTTGTGCTGCTATATACTTCAGGCATTTGCTTCATCTATAGTGGCTGTTTGCAATCTATAGCTAACTGGCTGCATATTACAATAACACCAGACCTGCCACAGCAACTGTTCACCTGTTATATACTGAGTTTCTGTCAAGTAACAGTTCCATACTCAGTGAGATTTTTCAGAAAAAAAAATAATTTCTGTGGGCTGGTGGCAGTCATTACTGTATAGGTGACTGTTCACCTGTCATATACTGAGTTTCTGTCAAGTAACAGTTCCATACTCCGTGAGATATTTCAGAAAAATAAAATAATTTCTGTGTTGTGGGGGCAGTCATTACTGTATAGGTGACTGTTCACCTGTCATATACTGAGTTTCTGTCAAGTAACAGTTCCATACTCAGTGAGATTTTTCAGAAAAATAAAATAATTTCTGTGTTGTGGGGGCAGTCATTACTGTATAGGTGACTGTTCACCTGTCATATACTGAGTTTCTGTCAAGTAACAGTTCCATACTCAGTGAGATTTTTCAGAAAAAAATAATAATTTCTGTGTTGTGGGGGCAGTCATTACTGTATAGGTGACTGTTCACCTGTCATATACTGAGTTTCTGTCAAGTAACAGTTCCATACTCAGTGAGATTTTACAGAAAAAAAAAACATTCTGTGGGGGGGGGGGCAGTCATTACTGTATAGGTGACTGTTCACCTGTCATATACTGAGTTTCTGTCAAGTAACAGTTCCATACTCCGTGAGATATTTCAGAAAAATAAAATAATTTCTGTGGGGGGGGGGGCAGTCATTACTGTATAGGTGACTGTTCACCTGTCATATACTGAGTTTTTGTCAAGTAACAGTTCCATACTCCGTGAGATTTTTCAGAAAAATAAAATAATTTCTGTGGGGGGGGGGGGCAGTCATTACTGTATAGGTGACTGTTCACCTGTCATATACTGAGTTTCTGTCAAGTAACAGTTCCATACTCCGTGAGATTTTTCAGAAAAATAAAATAATTTCTGTGGGGGGGGGGGGGGGGCAGTCATTACTGTATAGGTGACTGTTCACCTGTCATATACTGAGTTTCTGTCAAGTACATAGTCAGGCAGGCACAGGTTTCTGAACTATTTTTTCTATAGGGGCACCAGCACTCTATAGGTGACTCTGTATATTTAAAACAGCACTGCACCTGTCCCCTGTGATATACTGTCTGTGCAGTATATTGTTTAGTGCTGGCTTCCTGCTTCTTGCTATAGGTGGAGAAATATATAGTTGAATCTCTACCTATTTCACCAGCTTACATTTTTTTGTATTTAAAATTTCTCAAAATTAGGGCAAGACCCTAAATTTGAGAAATATGAGGAAACCGTCAAATAAGGGACGTGGCCGCGGGTGTGGTGCTGCTGGTGGAGCTCCTGTTAGAGGGAGAGGACGTGGTCGATCTGTGCCAGCTACAAGCACAAGTGAAACACCTTTCTCAGGTGCGAGTAGCCGACAGAGCCTGCAGCGGTATTTGGTGGGGCCTAATCCAGCTCTACGAATGTTGAGGCCAGGAGCAGAGCAGGCGGTAGTAGATTGGGTTGCTGACAGTGCCTCCAGTTCCTTCACATTGTTTTCCAACCAGTCTTGTGCTGAAAGCTCAGAGTTGGCGCCTGCAGCCGATGTCCACCATCAGTCTTTCACCTCACCCCCTTGGAAATCAGCCAAGCAGTCTGAGCCCCAAAGCATGCAGCAGTCTCTTCTTCTTTTTGATGAGTTTGTTAGCATGTGTTCCCAGGGCCATCCAACTAGCCCAGGCCCAGAAGGGGAAGAGATTGAGTGCACTGATGCCCAACCACTTCTATTTCAGGATGAGTTCATGGGGGGACCATCACAGCACGTCTTGCATGATGATGATGATGAAACACAGTTGCCAACTGCTGGTGCTTTTGCAATTGTGCAGAGCGACAAGGAGGGCAGTGGTGAAGACTGGGTGGAAGATGATGTGCAGGACGATGAGGTCCTCGACCCGACATGGAATCAATGTCGTGCAGGTGACCCATGTAGTTCGGAGGAAGAGGCGGTGGTCGCACAGAGCCACCAGCACAGCAGAAGAGGCAGCAGGGTGACAAAGCAGAGCGTCCGTCCCCTAGACAGTACGCCTGCTACTGCCCAACACAGCAAGGGACCGAGCACACCAAAGGCAGGTCCAAGGAGTTCCCTAGCGTGGCAGTTCTTCACACAATGTGCTGATGACAAGACACGCGTGGTTTGCACGTTGTGCAATCAGAGCCTGAAGCGAGGCATAAACGTTCTCAACCTGAGCACAACCTGCATGACCAGGCATCTAAGTGCAAAGCACGAGCTGCAGTGGAGTAGACACCGCAAAAACCAAGAAAGGTCTCTGGCTCTTCCTGCTTCCTCTTCTGCATCAGTCTCGGGCCTCTCTGCCTCTTCATCCACCTCTGTAGTGACAGTGCCACCTGCCACCCCTCAATTAGGGGACCGGCAGGCAACACTACCACCTGGGTCACCAAACATCTCCACAATGTCCCATGGAAGCATTCAGCTCTCCATCTCCCAAACACTGGAGCGTAAGAGGAAGTACCCCTCTACCCACCCCCAAGCCCTGGCCCTGAATGCCAGCATTTCAAAATTACTGGCCTTTGAAATGCTGTCATTCCGTCTGGTGGAGATGCAGAGTTTTAAAAGCCTGATGGCATTGGCTGTCCCACAGTACGTCGTGCCCAGCCGCCACTACTTTTCCAGGCGAGCTATCCCTTCCCTGCACAACCAAGTGGGGGACAAAATCAGGTGTGCACTGCGCAACGCCATCTCTGCTAAGGTCCACCTAACTACGGATACGTGGACCAGTAAGCACGGTCAGGGACGTTATATCTCCCTAACAGCGCACTGGGTAAATGCAGTGGCGGCTGGGCCTGAGGCGGATAGCAGTTTGGCGCATGTCCTTCCACCACCGAGGATTGCAGGGCGCTTCAGTTTGCCTCCTGTTCCTAACTCCTTCTACTCCGCTTCCTCATCCTCTGCCGCCTCCTCATCCAGTCAGCTTAAGAAACTCACCACCAACTTCAGCACAGCCATGGGTAAACGCCAGCAGGCAGTTTTAAAACTTTCCTGTTTGGGGGAAAAACCACACACCGCGCAGGAGTTGTGGAGGGACATGGAACAACAGACCGATGAGTGGTTGGCGTCATTGAGCCTCAAGCCGGGCCTGGTGGTGTTCGATAACGGGCGAAATCTCGTAGCAGCTCTGGGCCTAGCCGGTTTGACGCACATTCCTTGCCTGGCGCATGTGCTGAATTTGGTGGTGCAGAGTTTCCTGAGAAGTTACCCCAATATGCCACAGCTGCTGCAGAAAGTGCGGGCCGTCTGTGCGCACTTTCTGCATTCTCACCCTGCTGCTGCTCGCCTGGCAGTGCTGCAGCGTAACTTCGGCCTTCCCGCTCACCGCCTCATATGTGATGTGCCCACAAGGTGGAACTCCACCTTGCACATGCTGGCCAGACTGTGCGAGCAGCAGCAGGCGATAGTGGAGTTCCAGCTGCAGCACGCACGCGTGAGTCGCTCTGCAGAACACAACCACTTTACCACCAATAACTGGGCCTCCATGCGAGACCTGTGTGCCTTGTTGCGCTGTTTTGAGTACTCCACCAACAAGGCCAGTGCCAATGACGCCGCTCTCAGTGTGACTATCCCACTCCTATGCCTCCTTGAAAAAACGCTACGGGCGATGATGGAAGAGGATGTGGCACAGGAGGAGGAGGAGGAGGAGGAATCGGGATCATTTGCAAGGCTTTCTGTTATGTATCACGTACCTGGTAACCAGAGCCCGGTGGTAGGAGTAGGCCTCTCTTACAACTCCGGCTTGTGAGCTGCCGGATATGGAACAGCAGACTCAGAAGCCTGGCGGGGTAGGAGTGCCGGCTGGCTTGATAGGTGAGTAGATGCAGACCACTGCTGGAAGTGTAGACGGGAGCTGGAACCGGAAGTGGGGTCCGTGACACAGGCAGAAGATTCACAGCAACAACTGAGAAGGCAAGCTGGTAAGTAGATAGCAGACGGAAGCAGGGTCAAAACAAGCCGGATCACAATAGAGAGTTCAGGTATTCAGATGGGATAAGCAGGAGAGTAATCGTTGTGCAGGCAGGTAGGTCAGGCAACAGTGGATCAATCAGAGGTAGGTCGATAGCAGCCGAGGTCGGGATCGGAGAGGTGCGGAAGGTCAAACAAGCCGGGTCAAATAGGTGATAGCAGGTAATCAGGTTTCTTCAGGGTAACAGCGTTCAGAGACTGTAGCTCAGACAGCAATGTGCTGGAGCTGTCAGTGTCAATTTAAAGCCGTTTTGGCGCCAAGAAGTCAGCGCGCACGCGCGCCCCGCTGCGCGCGCTCCCGGCGTGCACGCGCGCGCCGTTAAAGCACGCGCGCGCACCACAGGCACACGACGGTGCGCGATTGCGCGCCGCTGATTTAACCCTCTGGAAGGATTCCGGGATTGAGAGGTGAGTCCCTGACATTGCCCCCCCCCAAGGGGCAGCCTCCGGATGCCTAGTCGGGCCATCTTGTCAGGATGATCAAGAAAAAATGAACGTACCAATCTTCTGGCATGGATGTTGCTTTCAGGTTCCCAGGAGTTTTCTTCTGGTCCGTAGCCTTTCCATTTAATCAAAAATTGGTTCTGTCCTTGTCGCCTTCTACAATCCAGGATGGCTTCTACTACATATTCCTCGCATCCGTCAACATGAACTGGTTCAGGAGGCCTTGTACCCCTATTAGGGAAGGGATCAGGAGCTGCAGGTTTCAATAAAGAGACATGGAATACAGGGTGCACTTTAAGAGAATCAGGTAAAGAAAGTTCATATGAAACCGTGTTAATTCTCCTTTTGATCGGAAAGGGTCCCATAAATTTGGGTCCCAATTTTTTAGAAGGACAAGCTAACCTGAGGTTACTGGTAGAAAGCCATACCTGGTCCCCTGTTTTCAGATCCAGTTCTCCTTTCCTTTTTTTGTCAAAGAACCTCTTGCTGTCAGCCTGGGCCTTGGTTACAGCTTCCTGTAGTAATTTGGTGTTCTGTTTGAGGAATTCCACTGTATTCTGTACTGCCGGTACTGAAGATTCTGAAAGAAAATCTGGTAGAAAAGTTAGGTTGAAACCATAATTGTCAAAAAAGGGAGATTGACCCGTGGCAGAATGACTGGCGTTGTTGTAGGCAAATTCTGCTAGGGGTAGCAGAGAGACCCAATCATTCTGAGAAAACGTAGTGAAGCACCTGATGTATTGTTCCAGAGTCTGATTGGTTCGTTCAGTTTGCCCATTGGTCTGGGGGTGATATGCTGAAGAAGGAGCGAGTTCAATTTGTAATATTTCACAGAGGGCCTTCCAAAACCGAGAGGTAAATTGAACTCCTCTGTCTGATACTATGTTGGAGGGTACCCCATGCAACCTAACGACTTCTTTAATAAAGACACGAGCAGTTTCAACGGCAGAAGGTGTGTTCTTTAGAGGGAGGAAATGGGCCATTTTGGTCAAACGGTCCACGATCACGAAAATTGCAGTACAGTCTTCGGAGCAAGGAAGCTCTACAATGAAATCCATGGCTATCATTTTCCATGGTCTGTCGGGTACTGGTAAGGGTTTCAATAAACCCCAGGCTTGGTTTCGAGGTGTCTTGTTCCGATTACAAATAGGGCATGTGCTGATGTATGATTTGCAGAAATTCTCTAATCCAGGCCACCAAAAGGTGCGACGCACCAGCTCTAGTGTCTTACGAACCCCAAAATGTCCTGCCATTGGATGGTCGTGGAGGTGTTTCAGAACCTCTACTCGGATGTCTTCAGGGACAAAAATCTGGCTTCCTCTCCAGAATAGTCCATCTCGGGATTCTAAAGAAATGTTGGGAGGTTTGGAAGAGTCTGAAGATGCTCTCCGGAGCAAGGAAAGTAGGTCAGTGTGCAGTAGCAAGAAACTGTTCTCTGGTAGGATGGTGTCAGGAGTGGAGGTATCTTTTGGATTGTCATGCATTCTGGACAGGGCATCTGGCTTGATATTCTTAGAGCCTGGGCGATAAGTGATGTGGAAGCAAAAACGGGAGAAGAAGAGTGCCCACCGAGCCTGTCGGGGCTTCAATCGCTTGGCTGATCTTAAATATTCCAAGTTTTTATGGTCCGTATAAATTAGCACAGGGTGTGAAGCTCCTTCCAATAAATATCTCCATTCTTCCAAAGCGGCCTTGATGGCCAATAACTCACGATCACCTACGTCATAGTTTTTCTCCGCAGGGGAGAGTTTTCGGGAAAAGAAACCTACGGGATGTATCAGGTCTTTGTCTCCCATGCGTTGGGAGAGAACGGCCCCCACTGCGACTTCGGAGGCGTCTACCTCAAGAAGGAAGGGTAGAGCCGGGTTTGGGTGGCTGAGAATTGGGGCGGTCATGAAGAATCTTTTTAGCGTGTCGAAGGCTTCTTGTGCCTCAGGATTCCAACGGAAACCGAAGTTTTGTTTTGTAAGCTGTGTAATGGGAGCAACAATGGTAGAAAATCCTTTGATAAAACGTCTATAGAAATTTGCAAAGCCTATAAAACGTTGGACCCCCTTCTTGTCCAAGGGCACCGGCCAGTCCAGAATAGCAGACACTTTCTTGGGGTCCATCTCAATTCCTGTCGGGGAGATCACTAGGCCCAAAAATTGGATGGTATGCAACTCGAATTCACATTTTTCTGCTTTCGCATATAGACCGTGTAGACGAAGACGATTCAAAACCTTCCGGACATGCTCTCGATGTTGATTTAATGAGCCCGAGAAGACCAGGATATCATCCAGGTAGACGATGACAAAAATATCTAAAAAGTCTCTGAACACGTCATTGACGAAATGCTGAAAGGTGGCAGGAGCATTGCATAACCCGAATGGCATGACTAAATACTCGTAGTGACCATACCGAGTACGGAAAGCAGTCTTCCATTCGTCACCGTCCCTGATGCGAATTAGGTTGTAGGCCCCCCTCAGGTCCAGTTTAGTGAAGATAGTAGCGAACCTTAATTTTTGAAACAGTTCGGGTATCAGTGGCAATGGATAACGGTTCTTAACCGTGATGTTATTGAGCTCTCGATAGTCGATGCACGGGCGAAGGGTCTGATCCTTTTTAGCGACAAAAAATATACCAGCACCTGCTGGTGAGGTGGATGGACGAATGAACCCCTTATTTAGGTTCTCGTCGATGTAGATCTTTAGAGCATCTTGTTCCTTCTCGGATAGGGGGAAGATGCGCCCAAAAGGGATCTCGGCCCCAGGAAGTAATTCTACCGGGCAATCATAGGGGCGATGAGGAGGTAGGGAATCGGCCCCCTTTTTACTGAAGACATCGAGGAACTCATGATAGGGCTCCGGAACAGACTGAAATAAACTGGGGTCGGTGTTCAGACATAACAGAGTTGGAGAGAAACTGGAAGATCCAGGAAGGCAGTGTTCCAGGCAGTATTGGGAAGGGAATTGTAAAGTTCCAGAGACCCAGTCAATCTGGGGGTTGTGGACCCGGAGCCAGGGGATGCCAAGGATCACTGGAAACAAGGGTGAAGAGATTACATCCAGAATTAATAATTCCCTATGATTAGCGGAAGTAGAAGCAGGTAGAGGAAGGGTTTCCTGGGTCACTTGACCCGATTTAATGTGGGATCCGTCGGCCAGGAAAACTGAAAGCCTGAAGTCTTTCTTTCGAAGAGGAATGTGGTGCAGACTGGCAAAGGTGGCATCAATAAAACAACTGCAGGCGCCGGAGTCAATGATTGCGTTGACCGGAATCGTTCTTCCTGGGAGCTGTAAATACAGAGAAAGAGCAAGGTGTGTTGTATTGGTTGAGAGAGTAGAGACGTTGACAGGAACAGAAAAACGACACTTACGCATCTTGATGGGGCAGTTGGCGACATAATGACCGGGTTCACCACAGTAGAGGCACAAATTTAGCTGCCGACGACGTGTTCGTTCTTCTGGAGGCAGAGTGGGTCGCATGACCCCAAGTTGCATAGGCTCTGAGGTATCAGGAGGAGAGCTGGCCGCACTAGAATGGACGGGTGGTTGGTAGCGAGAGGCAGGCAGGGGTGCTTTAGTAGTGACCCATACAGGGCGACTTAGATGAGAAGATCGCTCTGCTCGTCGCTCTCGTAGGCGTCGGTCAATCTGTATGGATTTATCAATTAAGTCCTCCAAGGTATCAGGAATCCCAATACGGGCCAACTCATCCTTTAAGTTTTCTGAAAGTCCCAAACGGAATTGATGACGCAGAGCTGCGCTGTTCCACTGGGTGTCCGCACTCCAGCGGCGAAAGTCCGAAACATACTCCTCAACGGCTCGGCGGCCTTGTTGAAGCGCAAGCAGGGCGGCCTCAGCGGTAGCAGTTCGCTGAGGATCGTCATAGAGTTGTGCCATGGCCTGAAAGAAAGCAAGTAGAGTCTCAGTGTTGATGCCATTTTCCTCCAATAGTCGGTGCGCCCAGGTTAGAGGCTCTCCTTGAAGAAGCGACACCACAAATCCCACCTTTGTGGCTTCTAAAGAGAAAGTCCTAGGTTGGAGAGCAAAATATAATTGGCAGGTGTTGCGGAAGTTCTGGAATTTGGAGCGATCCCCAGTGAATCGCTCTGGCATCGGAACCCTGGGTTCGGGTGGTAGCATCACTACAGTTGGAGCAGCGGCTGATGAAGACGATCTGGCGGAAGATTCAGGAGTTGCGTCTCCGGACAGATTCTGTACTCAGCCTTCCAGTCGCATGTAGCCGTCCTGTAGATTTTTAACAGCTTGGGTGAGAGATGCGAGGTGTTTACAAATCTCCTCCATTGCTGGGGCCACTCCTGAGGGCTCTGACATGGCTGTCTGATACTGTTATGTATCACGTACCTGGTAAACAGAGCCCGGTGGTAGGAGTAGGCCTCTCTTACAACTCCGGCTTGTGAGCTGCCTGATATGGAACAGCAGACTCAGAAGCCTGGCGGGGTAGGAGTGCCGGCTGGCTTGATAGGTGAGTAGATGCAGACCACTGCTGGAAGTGTAGACGGGAGCTGGAACCGGAAGTGGGGTCCGTGACACAGGCAGAAGATTCACAGCAACAACTGAGAAGGCAAGCTGGTAAGTAGATAGCAGACGGAAGCAGGGTCAAAACAAGCCGGATCACAATAGAGAGTTCAGGTATTCAGATGGGATAAGCAGGAGAGTAATCGTTGTGCAGGCAGGTAGGTCAGGCAACAGTGGATCAATCAGAGGTAGGTCGATAGCAGCCGAGGTCGGGATCGGAGAGGTGCGGAAGGTCAAACAAGCCGGGTCAAATAGGTGATAGCAGGTAATCAGGTTTCTTCAGGGTAACAGCGTTCAGAGACTGTAGCTCAGACAGCAATGTGCTGGAGCTGTCAGTGTCCATTTAAAGCCGTTTTGGCGCCAAGAAGTCAGCGCGCACGCGCGCGCCCCGCTGCGCGCGCTCCCGGGGTGCACGCGCGCGCCGTTAACGCACGCGCGCGCACCACAGGCACACGACGGTGCGCGATTGCGCGCCGCTGATTTAACCCTCTGGAAGGATTCCGGGATTGAGAGGTGAGTCCCTGACACTTTCAGGGCAGTCATTCACAAGTGGCTCTGAGGGTGGGTTTGTGCACCAACAAAGGCCAGGTACACAATTGTCTAACAAGGGCACAGTTCTGGAGGATGACGCGGTGGAGGATGAGGAGGAGGAAGACATGGAGGAGGAGGAGGAACCATGTTCACAGCAGGATGGCATCCAGACCAGCTCATGGCCATTACTGGTGCGTGGCTGGGGGGATACAGAGGACACAGATGATACACCTCCCACAGAGGACAGCTTTTCATTGCCTGTGGGCAGCCTAGCGCACATGAGCAATTACATGCTGCAGTGTCTCCGCAACGACCGGCGTGTTTCGCACATTATGACAGGTGCTGATTACTGGGTGGCCACGCTGCTGGATCCCCGTTACAAGGACAATGTACCGTCCTTAATCCCCTCACTGGAGCGTGAACGCAAGATGCGCGAGTACAAGCGCACGCTGTTAGACACGCTGCTGGTGCAATTCCCACCTGGCAGCGGGGCCACAGTGGAAGCAGAAGGTGAAGGCAGAGGAGGAGGAAGAGGTCGCCAACGCAGCATGGGCACCGCCAGCACCTCAGAAGGCAGGGTTAGCATGGCCGAAATGTGGAAAAGCTTTGTCAGCATGTCACAACAAACAGCACCACCAGCTGATATGGAACGTTTTAGCAGGAGGCAGCATTTCAGCAACATGGTGGAGCAGTATGTCAGCACACCCCAACACGTACTGAATGACGGCAATGCCCCCTTAAACTTCTGGGTCTCCAAATTGGGCACATGGCCTGAGCTTGCCCTTTACGCCTTGGAGGTGCTGGCCTGCCCTGCAGCCAGTGTATTGTCTGAACGTGTATTTAGCACGGCAGGGGGCGTTATCACAGACAAGCGCAGCCGCCTGTCCAGATCCAATGTGGACAAGCTCACGTTCATTAAAATGAACCAGGCATGGATCCCAGAGGAGTTGTCCGTACCTTGTGCAGAATAGACATCGGGCCAGCCTTACCCAGCCATTGTTTTTTTCTGAGCTTTCTAGGGTTGCCATCTCATCCCTTTCAAAGCAAAAACATATTATTTACACAGGTTCTCTGGCTGATTAAGGTGCTGTTAATTAAACTCACTTGGTGCCTTATCGAGTCTATCGACATTAAATTTGCCCCAGAACCTGTGTAACTCTGTGTTCAGGTTTAAATGGATGAGGTAGCAACCCTAGATCTGTCTAACTATTTTGGGGTTTACCCCAATTTAAAAAATAAATCTATTAAAAACCAAAACCTGCTGTGTTGGCTACCTCCTCCTCCTCCTCCTCCACCGCCACTTCCACCTTCAGTCACATTGTTAGGGTTGCGCACTGCAACTGCTTTCTTTAAGTCCCACCAGAGGTTCTCAATTGGATTTAAGTCTGGTGACTGCGATGGCCACTCCAAAATGTTCCGGCCTTTAATCAGCAACCATGCTCTACTGGAGTTGGAGGTATGCTTGGGATCATTGTCCTGTTGAAAGCTCCAACGTCTCCCAAGCCTACGGTTTGTGTCGGACTGCATCACATTGTCATCCAATATCTCCTTGGTACTGAAGAGAATTCATGGTACCTTGCACACGCTGAAGCTTCCCTGTACCTGCACAAGCAAAACGGCCCCAAAGCATGATTGACCCCCCAGCCATGCTTCACAGTAGGCAAGGTGTTCTTTTCATCATAGGCCTTGTTCTTCCTCCTCCAAACATAGTGTTGATCCATGGGCCCACACAGTTGTAATTTTGATTCATAAGTCCACACAACACAATCCCAAAACGTGTGTGGTTTGCCCACATTACTTTCGGCATACTGCAGTCGACTCTTCTTATTCTTTGGAGACAGCATGGGGGTGCGCCTGGGAGTTCTGGCATAGAGGCCTTCATTACGCAGTCTGCGCCGTATTGTCTGAGCAGAAACTTCAGTACCCACATCTGACAAATATTTTCTCAGTTCCTCAGCAGTCACACAGGGACTTTTCTCCACTCTACGCTTCAGGTAAGCGCACAGCAGTCAAAAGTCAGCATCTTCTTTCTGCCACGACCAGGTAGCGTTTCAACAGTGCCCATTGCCTTGAATTTTGCATTTACTACTGTATTACAAAACCAATTGATATAATTTTAGTTGCATATGGTTGTTTATGAAGTCCTTGTAGGATAAGGTGACAAAATCTGGGGACAAAACCGGGGACAGACTTTGTCCGGGGACAGTGTCCTCAATCCGGGGACTGTCCCCTGAAACCGGGGATGTCTGGTCACCCTATTGTAGGATTTCATTCTGAATAAAATTACAAATGTACACTGAATTCCCTAAAACCCTTTACAGCATTGGGGGGTTGAATAATTTTGAACAAAACTGTATGGACCTCGTCCTCCAAGGTCAAAATCATTATATTTTTTATTTATTTTTTGCAGCCCTCCAGCCCTTTCCCTTAGTTTTTTAGAGAAATTTTTGTAGTCAAAAGTCCGGGTCCCCATTGACTTCAATGGTGTTCGAGTTGGGGTCAAAGTTCGGTCCCGAACCCGAACCCAAACTTTTTTTTCAAAGTCCGGGTTCGGGTCCGAACCCGAACATCCAGGTGTCCGCTCAACTCTACTTAAGTCCAATCAGAAGCTCTTTCTTTTTTTTTTTTTTTATTTATATATTCAAAGGGAGGTACAGGTAGCATCTTATATCACTTCCATTAACTTAAATAAAAGGAGGGGAAAAAAAGGAAAAAAAAGAAAAGGGAAAAAAAGGGGGGGGCAACCCCCCACTTCCTCCTCTCCCTCTCACCCCCAACTGCCCCCCTCCTTTCTGCCTCCCCCCCAGCAGGAGGCTCACATCCCTTTACTGTTTCAGAGACAAGACGTACTCACTCCCCTTCTTCTGAAAAAATAAATAAGTTCCATGTTGTCCAATTCTTAATGTATTGCTCTCTCTTATCTTGGGCTGAGAGCACCACATCCTCTATAGCCCCCACATTAAGCCATTCTGCCATTGATGGTGGTCTGGGATTTTTCCATCGTCGCACAATACACGCTTTAGCCTCATTAACAAGTGGACATAGTACTGAGTTTTTGTATATCTGTGTTGGTATTTGTGAGAGATGTAGTAAACAGGGTCGTCTGGCATTGAATAGGTTGTAAATGTTTGAGCAAACCGTTGTACCTCTGACCAGTATTGTCTTATGTCCAGAAAACATGCAACAGGGTTCCCCTACCCCTATTGCATCTCCAACACTGGTCAGAGGCTTCAGGGAAAAACCTATGTAATCTCGAAGGGGTGTAATACCATCTGGTCATCAGCATGTAGTTTAATTCCTGAGTTCTAGTACATATTGATGAGTTCAACTAAAAATATACTATCTTCTGATATTGGGCTGATGAAAAGGTCCTGTTAAGGTCCCTTGCCCATTTTCCGATTGCTGGTATTTCATAATTATCAGGGGGTGCAATTAGAAGCGTATACATCTTAGATATTATTCGGGAAAGGGGCTCCCTCTCCTCACAGTATACTTCAAACGTTGTCAGTTCCCGCCTATGGGTTTTCACTGGACTTAGTGAGTTCAAGTAGTTATGGAGTTGTAATGCCTGCCAGAATCCTAATTCGAACCGACCTCCCCGTTGTGTCAAGGATGCAACTGTTGACCATATATCTCAATCCAAAAAATGGGAGACTTGCGTATAGCCCTTCTCTCGAAGTTTCAAAAAAGCTCCTGCCTCCATCCCTGGTACAAAACCTGGGTTGCCCAATATTAGCTACAGTGGCGACTGTAATGATGAGTATTTAGGATTCTGGCAAATTTTATAACTTACTAACAGAGTCGATCCTATTTTTTAAGAGCATCCGGCAGTCTTGCGTAACACCAGGGAGCTCTAGGCAATGGTATCTGGCTCACTTCTTGTTTCAGTTCTATCCACGGTTCAAATTTTGAGTGTCTACACCAATCTATGACCCTTCCTAAGTGTGCCGCTTGATGATACGTAGAAACATCTGGGACTGCAAGGCCCCCATGACACTTTAAGAGGGTCATATGGCTCTGACTGACACTTGGTCTCTCTTTTGCCCAAATAAATTTAGTAAAAAGAGTATTAATTTGACGAAAAAAGGCTGCAGGGACTTCCACCGGTACCATTTGAAATAAATACAGAAATTTTGGTAGTATACTCATTTTGATCGTGTTACATCGACCAAACCATGTATGAAGCCCATGCTGCCATTTATCCAACAAAGCACAGGCTATTTTGTATACCGGAAGAAAGTTTACCGTGAAGGTCTTGTCTGTTTTTTAGCAGCTCTTTCAAGGAATGCTGGGTTTGAAATAAGCTGCTCTGTGCCATAACCAGTGCTAGGTTTGCATACTTGCAACACATAGTAAGGCAAGCATGGCAAAAACCCTAAGAAGATTCACATGTTGCAATATGTGCATTCAAATGTGCCATCACTGGTTTCCATGCATGGTCATAGGTTTAACCTTTCTGATAATGCTGATCTTAAGTCTGTGATCTACCGCAACACCCAGGTCCACCCATCTTCATCATTGATTTATCCAGTTTTACTTGCCCTAGATTTTATGATACATCCAACGTTTTAGTCCCTGAACTTTACATATATTAACACTGAACCTCCTTTTGCCATGAATTGGGCGAAATTTTACATAGGTGACGTGTTTGCTTTAGATGACTCTGAAAGTAGACGCAGATTTTTAGTAAAAGAGCATCTAAAATTTCCATTTGGTTGTTATAAATGTACAGTCTGCATCTACACTTGGCTAGTATTAAGGAACATAAATGTTACTTTTAATGGATTGCAATAATTGTCTTGCTCTCAGCCTTCTACTTATACTCATAATAAAATTATAAACAGATTCTGCAGTACTACAGACCATTGATTTCTCATTCTCATGTAATTGTATCATACCAGTCTTTAAATAAACTCTCATTAGTATTCATTAACTCAGCCATTATGGCCAGCCCAGTTTGTATATCTGTATTATGCAGCCTTTAGAGACTTAGAACAAAAAAAATTGCAAGTTACAAAGATACAGTTCACTTACATAGTTAAATCATAGATATTCACCCAAACCATATAAAACTTCACATTATTCCTTAGTACCAGCTGTGCATTAATGCATTTAACTTTCTAATGTTTATAGCTGAAATCGGGCAAACATTTAAGTATGTCGCTGAAATGCATATGAGGTAGTTGTTTTCTGTCCAATCAGAGGTATAAAAAGCTCAATTACAGAGCACAGTTAGCTGTACAGTATAATTCTCTCTCTTGCCCCAGACTATTTATTTAGCAGTAAAGAAGTAGCAGCAGACTCATGAGGTCATCTCTCTGCTCACTCTGCTCACTCTGCTGTCTCCTTCTGTTAGCATATTTGCAAGTCCTAACTTGTTTTTTATAACTGGTTGCACTGTGACCAGGTTTCCTCAAGTGGTAATGCAGAATTACACTGCCCAACATCCGCCAGGATGGCTGTGGTATCTTTCAATTACACAAATGACTCAAAGACAATGGTGTTGATTTACTAAACTTGGAGAGTGCAAAATCTGGTGCACTTCAGTTTTAGTAAATTAACCCCAATGACTGATATAAGGAACTCTTAAGCCCTGTACACGCTCGGTTTTCCCGGTGGTAAAAAGTCTGCCGGGAAAACCGAGGGGAAAGCCGAGAACCCGGCAGGAAAACTGCCATGAGAGCTTTGGCCGGGAATCCCAGCTGTGTATATGCTCCATCGGCACTGTTTATTAGTAAATCTGGCATGGAAAAAAACTGCCAGGAATCCCGACGGGAAAATAGAGAGTAGGTTCTCTATTTTCCCACTGGGATTCCCAGCTGTTTTCCTGTCGGGAAAACAGCGAGGAAGCATACATCCGTCTGGTTTTCCTGGCAAGAAAACTGGTCATGTGTACGAGGCTTCAGGTCTCATGCACACAGGGCACTTTTGCCTATCCATGTTATTCTATGTGTCCATGCACACACAGGCTTTTAGAAGCTGTAAGTGGTATAGGCTTTTTTAAGCTGTAAAAAAACACAGGGCCAGCGCCTTCTGAGGTTTGGCGTTGAAGCTGCAAAAACGACTGACGCCGGTAAATGCTGCTAAACGCAGCTTAATGCTGGATACTGCCACGTTAAACCTTGTCAATCATTTTTTCCTTTCTTGAGATGTCAAAATCAATGATTCCCGATTCTATAGATTTGAATAGAAGTAGCACCACAAGTCGGATCATGGTGATCCAACTTGCGGTACGGCTTGTGCGCTGAGGATCTTGAAGGCGAACCCTTGCCAAGATGAAAACATTTCTTCTTCTGCTAACAGTTCTCCTCTCTCCACTGATGTCTTCTCCCTCTACTGGTTCTCCTCTCTCCTCTCATGTCTTCTCCCTCTGCTGGTTCTCCTCTATCCGCTGTCTTCTCCCACTGACGGTTCTTCTCTCTCCACTGTCTTTTCCAACTTCCTTCCTTCGTACACACAGGCCAAATATCGTCTAGAATCTGGTAGGTTAATTGGCTCCCATCTAAATTGGCCCTAACATGTGTATGTATGAAAGTGAGTTGGTGTCCTTAGATTAGATACAGCCAATGTCTGGTGACTGACGGGGGGGGGTACCTCTGTCACAACATGGTACCATAGCGATTTAGTACAGCAACCTATTGGTTTTTAGTTCTTTTCGTTTAGCCTGCGGGGTTAAAGAAAAATCTTAACTTAACTAGACTTTACAGACCAAGCTGTGCAGCAAAAGTAACAACTAGAGGGTTGAGACAAACCATTTAATATTGACAGGGGTACTTACATTAGTCTGTGTTCATCCGTATAATTTAAACCTTTATTTAAAAAAAAATTGTGTAAATGCTTAAAAAGTGTTAGCTGAAGTTAGGCGAAGTCCATCTAAATCTACTAGTTCCTCTAACAATACCCTCCGCAGACAGTGGACACCATAGATAGACCACAGTCCGAATTCCCATCGCACACATTCCAGGAATAAGCTCTTAAAGTACTGGGTGCTGTAGCGACCGCCAGCTGGACATTGGAACCTATACGACATGTAGATATTCGCCAGCACACCACAGGTCATCAATTACGTCCAAACGGTTCTTTAATAAAGAAAGATCACATCACAAAACGGTATAGTGCAACGTTTAGGAGCCACACAGCACCCCTTCTTCAGGCTCTACCTTAAGATAGGACGTGTATTATTGGCTGGATCACACTAATGCAGCCATATCTAAGGACTGGTAATCTGAAAAATATTATTCAATTTTTGTTTTTGGGTTTTATTACACTTTAACTGTAATGTATAGGAAGATCTTTTTTATATGTAAGTCATTGGCAAAACAGGAGCTGACAAATATTCCATACTTTATCAATTCTGTTTACTATAGTCCCAAAACTGCTGAGTAATGCTCCTCAATTGGGTAATCCTATGAACTGCTGAATACTTCATTCACAGTAAAATAACCTGCTCAGCACACTTAAGCCGGTCATAGATGAGTCAAATCTCGGCTGGTTCCCGCTGAACTGGCCAAGATTCAAACCATGTATGGGCATGCTGAATGTAATCAAGTCAATCGACAAGCCTGACGGATTTTACTATTTTCCATGGGACTATCAGTAACAGCTGTTATAGCCGCTAGCAAGAATCACTGTGTTCTCCTGGTTGGGATTACTTCCTCTGCCCCCCCCCCCCACCAGGAGAAAACAATAATTACGGGGGAGGGATTATCCTGTTAACGCTAACTGTGTTGATCGGGAAATCAAGCGAATTTCTTTCCTGCAATATACGTGATTTCAGAAAAGAAATTTTCTAAATCTTTGGCCGGCCTCATATTGCTCTGCTGCTGGTATAAGAACCATTGGAAAACATACAATTGCTTGCCGATCAACTTTACTGCAAGTTTGCAGCTTGACAGCTCAGACATTCACCTTTCCTAGTAATTCACCTTGAAACAGAATATTTCAAAAGGTATAAACCGATGCACCACCAAATAATTACTTGTGGTGGTCTGCTGTGCTTTAGGTTTGTGTAGCTTGGGCACTCTTTGGTCTCTTACCACAACAGAAGCCAAGGGCTCATAAAACCTTAGCTCTATAGCACCCATCTAGATGAAATTATTTTTCCTATATTAACTGCTGCTACATGATAAAGGGAAACGATATGTGTTGTTATTGTTTCTGCGTAAAATGTATAATTATGTACGTGAATGGTAGATGCCTTGTTTAGTCATTAGATACTCTGGCTCTGCTTCATGCATTGCAGCGCTGCACAACAACTCAATACAATTCTATGATTTCACACACTCAATAAAAAAAAAAAACCCTGGCAGTGTGACTGATATATTAAAGTATAACTAAAGTATAACTAAAACATTTTTTGGTATTGGATGAAATGCAGAAGGATAAGAACCTGTGTCATGTTTATACTACTGTCTGGGCTGCTGTTGGGGAGATTCACTCTCTCTATTTGTCCAGAGCAAAAATAAAATAAAATCCTTAATTTTGGGTTGTCCCCAGAACAGTAACAGAGCAAAATCTTCCAATGGGGACACTAATTCTGGCGCCTCTGGTGACAACTTCCGAGGGATTTCCTCTCACTTCCTATTTTGGAACAGGAAGTAAAGAGAAATCTCCCCAAAAGGACACCAATGGTAAATAGTTTTACATGGGGTTATAACTCTCCCTTAAGCCTAGTACACACCACTTTTTTTTTGCGATCCATCGGGTTAAATAATGAAAAAAACTGACAGATCTGGTCAGAGCCAAAAAGCAGAAAATTTGGTGTTACTATGATTTGACCCAACACACATGTATACTTACTCATTTTCATGTTAACCATGGTCCAGCTCAATGCAATGTTTTTTTCCTGATTTCACTATATTTGCAACAGTGTTATTTTTATTTGTTACTATGTAATAAATGTATATATTCATACAATGTTTATACTGATTCTTTCATTGATTGGCCTCATCTAAATTCCCCTTGACCAAAGTTTTCTTATGTTTTGTCTACACAATTGGGATGGAGGCCAATCATCTATGGTGCCATGAACCATGTTTTTTTTTCATGCATTAACAAAAAACATGGTAAAATACAAAGCAAAATGAAAATGTATTTTACAGAAAACATTGCAGGTACAACTCAAAATATGTGCTCACTGAAAATACAGTATGATCTTGCTTTGAAATGTATGAATAGCCGAAAAGTTTCCTTAAATCCCTGTAATTTTTTTTCTGACTGTGTCCCACTGTGGGTATTTTCCTTCATTTCCTGGCCAAAAGACACAACAGAAAATAGGAGAAAACAGTCCCCAAAGTGTAGGGAATTCCCCCTCTTAAGCCCCGTACACACGATCGTAATTTCCAAAGGGAAACAGTCAGACGTACTTTTTCCATCGGAAAATCTGACTGTGTGTATGCCCCAATCGGAGTAATTCCATCAGATATTCAGAGGAATTCCATCGGCGTTTAAATAGAGAACATGTTCTTTTTTACTCCGATGGAATTCCGTTTGGCCGGGCAAAAGCCGATCGTGTGTACGGGGCTTTAGACAGCTGTCACTGAATCCTATACATTAAAGTGAAAAACCTCCTTTAGTGTAGCAGCCCCCCAGTGCCCCCGTTTTACATACCTAACCTCAGTCTTTCCTGCGCCAGGAATGAGCACATCAGCTCCATGTTTATACACTTGAGCCGTTTTATAGTTTTATAGTTTATTTGGTGTTACGGATGGCTGCACAGGAGGGGTTTGCATAAATTCCTGTTGTAAACTGCACCTGTTTGAAGGCTTTTAAATAAAGAGTCAAAAACTGTTTCACGCTATGTGGAGCCCGTTCTCTGTTTTTTTCTGATTGCCAGGAGGTCTACCCTTGGATGTACGAAATGCAGTAAGGAGACAACTATTGGAGCTGGTTCATGGATCCTTTGGTCACGGAGACCGCTTAAAGGGGTTGTAAAGGTTTGTTTTTTATTTTCTAAATAACGGAAAATGTATTATCAAATACTTACCGTAATTTTCCTTTCCTGATAGGCTCCATGGCAGCATACGTGTGGGTTGGCACCGCCTCCATAACTACCCAATAGGACCCCTCCCTATAAATTACAGCTGTGGGCTCTCAGCCGTGTTCTGTAACTAGCCTACTCCAAGCATTAGGAGTGACTGCTGCTGCCATGGAGCCTATTAGGAGAGGAAAATTATGGTAAGTATTTGATAATACATTTTCAGTTTTCCTGACATGCTCCATGGCAGCATACGTGTGGGAAATAACTCGACAAACACACCCGGGCAGGCAAAATGCTGAGGCAAGAAAATAAATTCATTTAACACTGTCAACTGACAGCACTTGTAAACCAAAATTCAGTGAAGATAAAGCAGCCAGTTCAACACAATAGTGGGAAACAAAACGTATTAATAGACGACCACGAAGCCGCTCTGCATATAACTTCAGGTGCGACATGACGTGAGGCTGCCCAAGAAGTCAAAATGCTCCAGGTTGAGTGTGCAGACACTGCCTCTGGAGGAGCCAAGCCCTTGGCTTTGTATGCCCTCTGGATGGTCTGAACTATCCAAGCTGCAATGGATCTGATTGAGGCCTGTTTTCCTTTGTTCTTTCCATGAAGAAAAATGAAAAGAAAATCCGTTTGTCTGAAAGATTCTGTCATTTCCAGATTTTGACTTAATGTGTGCCCCACATCAAGGGGATGAATATCTTCAGATAACCCAAAAGTGGGCAGTACAATTTCCTGATTTTCATGAAAAATGTATGTAACTTTAGGATTTGAGCCCAGCATGGGATTTAATACTGATCTATCTGGAAAGAAGGTCAAGAATGGTTCTTTTGAACCCAGATTTCTGATGTCAGAGACTCTTTTAGCTGAAGTGACCGCTACTAGAAAGACGGTCTTTAGAGTAAGATCCTTAGCTGATAGTGGTTTATCCGGATCAGAGCTGATCGTGGTAAGATAGCCCAGGACAAGAGGCAGATCCCATTTGGGGAACCTTGGTTTTCTCTGGAGTCTAAGCCGGATGGCACTCTTGAAGAACTGGCGAACCAAGGGATGATTGGCCCAAGAGATTCCAATAAATGCAGAGATGGCTGAGATTTGCACTCAGAGTGAAGTGATTGCTAAAGGTAAGTCCAAACCTGTTTGTAAGAAACTGAGTATATCTTGGACCTCTGGGGAATTGCAAGTGTTAATTCTGTAAATTTTGACCAGATACGCTCGTAAACTTTGTTAGTACTATTTCTTCTAGCGTTAAGAAGAGTTGAAATAGCTTCTTCTGGACATCCTAATGCTTCAAGCCTTCCCTTCTCAAGAACCACACCCTGAGGTGCAGATGAGACAGACATGGGTGCAACGTTGTGCCCTGAGAGGAAGAGGGATCGAGTCCCGGTAACTGAGAAGCGTTAGGAGGGAAAACCATGACCTGTTGGGCCAAAATGGAATCACTGCTAGGATTTCTACATCCTCTGATCTGAGACGGCGAAGAAATTGAAGGATCACAGATACTGGTGGAAAGGCATATGCTTTGCTGAATTTCCATTGATCTGTGAGAGCGTCTATCCCATAGGCTTGGGGATCCCAGAACCTCGAATAATACTTGATCAACTTGTCGTTGTATGGGGATGCAAACAGATTCACTTTTGGGGACATTCCCAGTGTTAGAAGCCAATTGAACACTTCTATGTGCAGAGACCATTCGTTGTTGTTCAATTGGATTTGTGATAGAAAGTCCGCTTGAACATTCTGGACCCCCGGAATGTACACTGCCGACATGTTGGCTAGGTGCTTCTAGGCCCAATTCATAATTGGCTCCACCTCTCGGAGTAAGGACCAGCTGTGGGTCCCACTCTGCTTCCTTATGTAAGCAACAGCGGTTGTGTTGTCCAGCCTGAGCATCACAGAGGAATCCATTAATAGATGGCGGAAGGATATGAGCGCCTGAAAGGCAGCTCGCAGCTCCAGTTTGTTGGATACAGTTCCTTGAGAAGGTGTGCTCCACTTGCCCTGAGCTATTTCTGACAGGCAATGAGCGCCCCAGCCCTGATTGTTGGCATCCAAGGTTATTGTAACCCAAGTGATGGGATAGATAAAATGACAGTTGCGGAGAATCTTCCCCTAAAGCCACCACAGAAGAGACTTTCTCATGGGTTGAGTGAGCATGATGCGTTGACTCTTGCTGGGGAAGTCCCATTGCTGGAGAAACCCTTTTGGAATGGGTGAGTGTGTCACTGAGCCCACTTCACCATAGGAATGGTGGCTGCCATGGTGCCAATCACCTTCAAAACATTGAAGAGCAGATAGGTGAGGAGCAGCAAGTGTTGCACGTATCCTGTCCCAGGATTGTTGCAATTTTCTCTTCGGGCAATGAAATGATGCTTTCTATTGTGTTAAAGAGGGCACCTAGAAATACCAGAGATTGTGTTGGAACAAGATGACTCTTCTTAAAATTCAAAAGCCATCTGAATTCTTGGAGAGTGGCAATTACTAGGTCCCTGTGTTCCAGGAGTTGACTTCTGTCTTGAGCTTGAAGTAAGAGATCATCTAGGTAGTGATGAAGACGAACTCCTTTCACTCGGAGGAGAGCCACAGCGGCTAACAGAACTTTGGAGAACACCGGAGGTGACGTCGTGAGACCAAATGGTAGGCAGTTGAACTGTAAGTGTTGATTGCCTATCGCAAAGCGGAGGTACTTTGGATAGTCTGCTGCCACTGGAACGTGGAAGTATGCGTCTTTCAGGTCTATTGACACTAACCAATCTCCTGGATGGACTGACTGCTGGATTGTCAATAGTGACTCCATTTTGAATTTTTCTTTCCGAATAAATCGGTTGAGATGAGCCAAGTCTATTACTGGTCTCCAGGTACTGTTTTTTTTCTGTACCATGCACAAAGGGGAGTACATGTCTTCGCCTTGTTCGCCCTCTGGAACAGTAATGGCTGCACCCTGAGTTACTAAAGAGCTTACATAAGCCAATAGGATTTGTTTATTTTCATCTGTACATGGAAGATTTGTAGGCATGAATCTGAGCCTGGAGTTGCTGTTGAAGACCCCAGGTGTGGCCTGAAGAGACCGTCTTGATGGTCCAAAAATCTCGAATTGAGTCTGCCCAATTTCAGAAAGACTTTTCAGTAGACTCCTGATTACTAGAAGGAGTACTCTTAGTTTGCGTCTTGGAAGAAGACTGTCTGGATTTCCAGGGCCTTGAAAATTCACGACCAGGCCTGTAGCTGCGTGCTTCCCTTGCACGGTCTGTATTCTGTGCTCTGAAAAAAAGTGTGTTTCTGATTTTGCAAATGCCTGTCCAGAGGGGGGGACCCCGTCTTACCACCTGTGGCCCGGGAAATGGCACTTTCGAGTTTATTGCCAAAGCGAGAGGAGCCCTCAAAGGGAATGCGGCACCAAGCTTGCTTTGAAGCTGGATCTGCCGACCAGGGACGGAGCAATAAGGCACTGCGGGCAGTAACCGCTGACAACATTACTCGAGTCAGTAGGCGAATAACATCAATAGAGGCCTCCCCCAGAAAGGTCGATGCTAGCCTGATTTCCTGAATAGGAGAGCTCTTGGCCATTTCTTCAGAGATACTTCTGAGGGAATCATTCACATTGTCTGACCATGCCTCTAAGGCTTTTGAGACAGCTGCTAAAGCCAGAATTGGTTTACAGACTGATCCTGCTGTCAGGTAGATTCTCTTCAGGTCTGAATCAATCTGTCTCTCTAGAGGATCTTTAAAAGAAACTGTATCTTCCAGGGGAAGGGTTACGTATCTCACCAAACGCATAAAAGCTGCATCAACCAATGGAGCAGAGTCAAGATGTTTCACGTCTTCCTCTTTAAAAGGATATCATTTTGCAATTGTTGACTGCATAAAGCCTTTTTTTTTTAATCAGGTTTACCCCAGTCTTCAATGGCACCTATTTCCGTGACAAACGGAAAATAATGTAGCTCCTTATTGACCTGTTTAAAAAGTTTTCTTTGTTTGGGAGGACAGATAATTGGATCTTCCAAATTCAAAACTTCCATGACTGCTTTCAATAAAGTAGGAACTAAGGCATAATCAAAGCCTATCCCTGTATCATCCACTTCTGAACCACTCTCTGAGGGGGGAGCTGAGGGATGGCTGGTTTGAGCGACTTCAAAAGTCTCATGCATTTGTCCCTGATCCAACAAGGGAATCATTGGGTCTGGAGTAGAATCATGCTGCACTCTGGCATCTCTCTCCTGTAGCGACTTGTCCACGACCCGCTTAACCAATGCTTCTAGGTGTTTGTCTGCACCTTCCCTTTCATTGGCTGCCTTTGAAAAACAACGGTCGCAAAGGGACTTGCTAGCAGAAACCGGAGCCTTGCACCCCCAACAAAATCTCTCTGACCTCTTGCTGTGAGATGAGGGGGGGGTGAGGAGTATCCCTACTGGGATGTCCAGATTTAGAAGAATTATGGTGTCTAGAAGATGAGTGCCGGTGGTGCGATTTAGAGAACCCCCTGCGTCTGCGGGACTCGCTGTGATGTTTGTCAGACCTAGAAGGGCTGAAAAAAGAAGAATAGAGAGAGAGAGACAAGCATAGTCATGACAATGCCCTATACTCCACTCTCTTCCCCCCAACAGGAAAAGAAAAACATTGTTTTCCAATCTTACCTGCTGAGAGAGGGCTGGCCACTAGGGGCAATGAAGCATCCATAGTAGAACAGACACATTGCAGGTGGGAGAGTCAAACACCAGATCTCAAACGACTAAAACACATGCTAAATCCGAACGTTCTGAAAGAGCACTTACCTGGGGTAGTCTCTGTAAATGCATCAGGAAACCGTTGTTTCGACCGATCGATCCCGAGCTTCACAGATTTCCCCCGACTTTTTTTAAAACAATGGCGATACTCGCGCACATGCGTGAACCAAGACTTGCTTTCATTCCCGGATCCGTCCGTTTGTAGAACGCAGACGGAAACCCGGAGGTAAGAGGGAGCGTGGCGGCTGGAACGCACGGGAAACCAGCCGCTCACTGGGCATGATGCAATCATGATAAAAAGCATTATGGAAAACAGAGACACAAACAACAAATATAAACACTGCTGCCATGAAGGCGATACCGCTTACCACCACCTACGATCGATTCGACCAGGGACATCGCATCCATACACACACCAGGCTTTCAGCAGATAATGGCCACCTGCACATTGCTAGGTATTCAGGCCTGTGCACGCTCGTCTCTCCAGTGGAAGACATAATCCAGCTCTTCAGCGCTACTCTGCAATACACTCCATACCCTGCTTAACAGTCAAGGCTTATCGGAGGGATGAGACACCATATCATCGACGGATCTTGATCGTAGGAACAATCGTCTTCAGGTAGGAGAACCAAAACACATGGTCCTACGGAGGAGGACAAAAAAGGAACATGGCTGAGAGCCCACAGCTGAAATGTATAGGGAGGGGTCCTATTGAGTAGTTATGGAGGTGGGGCCAACCCACACATATGCTGCCATGGAGCATGTTAGTAAAGGTTCCTTTAAGCTAGTGCATTGTTGGTTCATTTACCTTTTACTTCGATTTCCCGTCTAAATGTTTTTTTCTTTGTTTTCTTTGTCTGAATTTCTCACTTCTTGTTCCTCAGTAAGCTGTTCAGTAAGCTGTTCTGGCTGACTAAAAACCGCTTGGATAATGGTAGCAAGTTTACTGAGGAGAAACAGGAAGTGAGAAATTCAGACAAAGAAAAAAAAACATTTAAAAGGGAAATCGAAGGAAAATGTAAGTGAACCAACGATGCACTAGCTTAAAGGAGCCTATTTAGAAAATAAAAAACAAACCTTTACAACCCTTTCAAGCCCATTTGACCTGTCTTGTCGTATGACATTGAGGGTCAACTACATTCGGTGAGTAGGGATCTTCACTTTACTTCACTTTACTTCCACAAGTTGTTTGCGTTGGGTGCACATTCAACTAGAATTCACAAATTGTGGGATTTACATGGCGAGAAATTTTTGGAGTTCCTTTTTAATCGCTGTTAATGGACTTAATGAAACACTCAACTTATATGTGATTTTTGTATATTGTGTTTGCATAATTGTTTATTTATAAGAGTTTGATATCACTTGTTACCAGCAAGCACTGTTTGTTCACAGGTATCTAGATTTTTGTGACATTATTATCAATAAAAATGTTTTGCCTAAATACAGTATATACTATTAAAGCAATTAGTGCAGAGCACAGGTTTCCTTCAAAGCACAGTTACAGTATCTTCTCTTGCCTTCAGTGGCCATACTTCCTACACTCCAGAGATCCTGCAAAGCTTGTAATGAGGTGCCACAAACAGTATTTAAACAAAGACAGCATATGAGAACAGAGCACAGCTGAACACGATCAATTTCTTTATTGATCCAAGAAAAAATTGGGATGTGTTAGCAATGAAAACCTGCTAGATAATTTTCAGAGTAAACAGAGCTAACATTGACAGATAATTAAGACTGCACTGCTCCTTCTTCTGGACTCTATATCATGTTTTGGTTTAGTTTTACTTTAAAGGTGAACTTCAGGCAGACACACAAATTCAACTTAGTTATATAATCATAAAAAATGTTCAAAATATTTTCTAATATAGTTTATACGAGGGGCCTTCAAAAAGTTTCCGCACTTTAATATTTTCGTTGGAAACAGTGAGGGTGGGAGGAGTTTTGCTGATGGCATTAAAAAGTTGGTACGACCCTGGGAAAACTACTGTATTTATTGGCGTATAACACTCACTTTTTTACCCTGAAAATAGAGGATAAACTGTGCCTGCGTGTTATACGCAGGGGGCTGTGGAATGTTTTTTTTCCTGAAACTTCCCTCTTAAAGTTAGGGTGCATGTTATACGCCTGTGCGTGTTATACGCCGATAAATACGGTACAAAGCGATGTAATTTGTTTTTGAAATTCTTAATAAAACAAGTTTTAAAAAGTGCAGAAACTTTTTGAAGAAACTTTGTATAAGTATGTGAATTTTTGTCTTTACTTTAGGTTTCTGTAATCTCCTGAACATCAAAAAACAGAATTAAGGGAGAATTTCAGCACTCAGAGACAATCAGATATATTACACTGCCCGATCAATCTAAATCCTGGTACACACAATCGGATTTTACGTGGACAAATCGTAGAACTTTTGTCTGAAGGGCGTTGGCCATGAACTTGTCGTGCATACAAACGGCAAAGAATTGTTGGCCAACAAACACAAAATGACGTGGTTTTTCACCTCTTTGGCACCACCCTTTGGGCAACGCCTGCTAATGTTGTGTTATGGTTAGCAATGCTTCTGAGAATGCGTGTTTGTACTTTGGAGTCTGAAGGATACTTGGACAACACACATTTGTTGACGGAAAATTTTAAAGCATCCTATCCAACATTTGTTGGTGGAAAATCCGACAACAATTGTCCGATGGAGCATACAAACAGTCGGATTTTCAGACAACAGCCTGCCATCACACAATTCCCATTGGAAAATCTGATTGTGTGTACAGGCCTTAACACTGTGAAGAAGCTTTCTCCTACACTGTCCAATCAGCAGCATGTGGATGGATCCGTGACAACACTATTTTCATACACTGTGGTGGAGATTATGGACAGATTGAACAGAAGTACAATTTCAAGTAACTATTTAGCTGTTTGCCAACCTAATGCAGGCCACCATTATGTGGTAGATTTATAGTGGGAATTACACCTATGCAACCTGTGCTAATGCACAATAATCCAAAGGGGTTCATTACACAGGTATAGTGGGAGTCATATGGAGGTCAGGTGGCCATGACCTTCCCCTCCACTAAGACCCCATTCACACCTGAGTGTTTTGTAGCTTGAAGCCTCAAGCTACAAAACGCTGGAGGGGGAAAAAATCTATTATTCTCTATGGAGATGGTTCACATATCCACTCCAAAACACCTGAAGCCAGAAGCTCCAAAACGCCTAAAGCTCAAACAAGTTCTGGGACTTTTTTTAGGCAAATTTGGGCGTTTTTCTGCTTTTTACATTGGTGACCTTTTGACCTGTAGAACATTTCTGCAATATCGCAGTAAAATTGTGCGACTTTCTGCCTGAAAACGCTATGCCCAGGTGTGAATGGGGCCTAATTGTCTTCTGAGCTCATCTGTTGGGCAATTCAGTGCAGAAAGGTATAATACATTCTTGCTTGTTTCAGATATATGGTGCATGTTTTACCATACACACCAGAAGAAACCTCAAAGTGAAATGTGTATATTTAACAAACCATTGGGGTTGATTTACTAAACACAAATAGACTATTCCCTGCAAGAAAAGTTACACTCTGCAGGGAAATGTTCCCCAGAGTTTAGTAAATGTGGTGAAATGCTCTTTGCTAAAAATACCCAATGAAGTACAAGGAGAATAAAAAAATGCATTTTGCTTGTACATGATTTTATCAAGGAAGTCAGCAGAGCTTCACCTCATTCGCAAAGCTATGGAGAAAATTCCCTTGCCATGTGCAATTGCACTTGCAAAGTGAACAGTCCATTTGTCCTTACAAAATCAACCCCATTGCATTTATAAGAAAATGCTGCACAAAATGTTACTTTTTAATGTCTTCTAGCCAGGGCCATCTTAATAGCATCATGGGCCCCTGAGCAAAGTAATGCTCTGGGGCCCCTACTATGATGATAGTGCAGGTAAACAGACATCAAGTAGGTAGGAGGCAGACTGCCTCCCCTGTGTGTCTATCACTCTCAGTGCCATGATGGGGCCCCCAATTTCGGGGCAGTGTGGGCTCAAGGACCAGCTGCCTTTGGGGAATGTTCAGGGGGCCCCCATGCAGCTGGGGCCCCTGGGCAGTGCCCAGGTGTGCCCTCTCATTAAGACAGCCCTGCTTCTAGCCACTGTAGAAGCCGGGTCCACAATACACCCTTCGATACATTACCTATTAGCACTGATGAGAACCGCTACACTTAGGGGCCAAATTAAATTGAAGAGCAGATCCCCCTATCTGCTTTCTGCGGGATTACCACAGAATTACTCTCCACTGTGGCCTGCAGTTAATCTCCCTGGCGGTATGATTATTTCAGATTTTAGGTGCTGAAAGCGGTACCATTATTTTGCATGGAAATTTGGCGTTTTATATTGTAGGCTTGCAATTCTTAGGAATAACTCACTTAAATCTGTCCAAACAAGAGTCTAGTAGACATCCCGGGAATAATAAAATTTGAAACACAAAATCATAGATTATAATATAATAAATACATATAAATAATTATAACAAATAATATAATAATAATAATAACAATTATTATTACTTTAAATTTTTTGATGACAAATTTTCCCACAAATCACTATCACTCAATTCTGCAAGAAATTCTAATTTATTAAAGTTGTTTTTTAGCTGGTCTAAAACCACTTTTGACATAAAGGGACACTTTTTGGTTTCTGTGGACAATCTCCAGTTTCCAGGCAGAAAGTACAGTTTTTATTATATAAAAGTGCATGTAGGACACTGGGCAGACCACTAGGGACAAAGGGAGTGTGTATTTTTTTCATACAGTACTGTAATCTATAAGATTACAGTATACTGTATGTATTGTATTTATTTACTTTTTTAAATTTGACACCGATCTCTGCCCCTATGCGTTGTAACGTCGCAGGGAACGGAGCTCTGCGGCACTCAGCACTGTGAATCGAGCGAGGAGGACACAGCTCGCTCACACAGTGGGGAGGCATCGCAGGATCCAGGGACAAGGTAGGTAACTCTGCCGCAGGAAGTGATGTCACGTACACACAGGAAGTTCCAGGTGAGAGTACTGTCTCAGAGTTACGCTATGTGCGCTTTTCTCTTCATTTAAACATCTCAAACGGGGGAGTTGAAAACCTTACGCTTAGGGGACGGAGGACTTCCCACCGCAAGGAGCTAAAGACCTAGGCTGGGTTAAAGCCATCTGCCTGAAACAGTCTTTTTCTGGTAAGCGGCCTCTCTGGTTGGTGGAGGGTCACTTCACTATTAGGTTCACTGGGTGGTGTGGACTGCATGTATTAACCATTTCCAGGACATCACGCAGAGGGGAAGAAGGACCCCCTACTACAAGGAGAAAGGCCTGGGCTGGGTCATAGCCATTCGCCCTAACCGTTTGCCTTCTGGTAAGGGGCCTCTGTAATTGGTGGAGGGTCACTTATGTGAAGTTGTCACTAGGTGGTGTGGACCTTAGGCACTATTGCTAGGATTTTTGTCCCAGTATCACGCTATGTGTGCTCTCTTTTTTGTTTACATTTAAATATGGAGGAGCTGAGAACAACATACTCAGAGGACGGAGGGCTTCCTGGTGCAAACCTCAAGGATTAAAGGCCTAGGCTGGGTTATAGCCATCCACCCTAACTGCTTGCCTTCTGGTAAGCGGCTTTCCTTTTCTTTTCCGGGGGATGGTCACTTTGTAATAACATCACTGGGTTGCTGATTGGAGGAGCCATCATAGTCAGGACTGATCCGGACTTTTTTATCATTATACAAGCACCATTCCATCTAATACGGACTTACTACACTCTCACAGATTGTGTACACTAATAGACTGTTTGTTGGGGCGCGGCTTTTTCTTTGTTTAAGGTAACTCTGCCTGTGGACACTGCGAGGCGGTCCCGAGTCTGGCTCGGGGTTACCGCTTTTGGTCCTGAAATTCCACCCCGAGCCTGAGTCGGGAATACCACTCAGGGGGTTAAAGGAGAAGTACAACCAAACCTCATATGGTTATACTTCTGTGGATCACAGAAGTGCAGTTCATTCTGCACTCCTGTGACCCATTTTCAGCTGACAGTGGGCTGAAGCCTGCTGTTGGCTGATGTCACAGAGGTGGTCCAGGCTGGGGAAAGAACATGACCATATGGCATACTGGCACCTGTCTTAATATTTCAGTGAGCCACTAAGAGCCTGAGCTAGCCACTCCCACCCTCTCCACAGCCCAGCACTCCAGCGAGTGTTGGGGGAGCGCAGGCAGAGCAGGCAGGGGTGACTGACAATCACCAGCTCTCTGCCCATGAAGCACTGAGAACCGAGCGATCAGCAGTGTTTGATTGCTTGGTTCTCAGTCTTAGAGCCGACGGGGGAACAGATGCAGCATCAGACCGATCTTGCATCCACCAAGGTAAATATGATAGAAAAAAGTCTCTTTTAATATTTAATTCTGCTTGCTTACGTGTCTCAAGGTCAGTGGAGCCAATGTATATTTGCAAAGCACATCACTTTTCTTTAAATATGCGCAGTATGCGTCTTCTTTTTCTTTTTTGTAAAGCAATTGGGTGGCTGCAGCAAGGCAATGAAGCTATCCTTTAAATGGAGCTCTCTGTCTTTATGTTGAAATACAAGATCCCAATGTAGCATTGTACAGCTAGCTGAGAAGCACAATGGAGAAGGAAAAGCACCTGGTGCAACAATTATAAGCATCAAATTGGGGTCAAAATGTGTCTTTCTACAAAGGTTCTATATAATCAGACATTGGACTGGTTTCTCATCAAGGACATTGTTAAATTAGAGACCTGCCCAACATCATGAAGTCCATTGTATCTTTAGGAACAAGATGCTGACACTTTAGCACAGGTGCAGTGAAAGGACATTTTCTAAATCACATAAAAAGAAAATGATCTTTTTAATGGCCACCACATATTTCTTAATGTTCTGAACATGTTTCTGCCTTTTCATATAAGCTTGTGCTTTGGAGGGTGAACAGGGTAGCAAAACATGGCAGCAGGTGAGGGTAATAGAGGTGAGTGAGTATGTATTAATGGGTAGGGGACATTAAAGCAAAGCTGTTGATTTGCCTAATATACTGTAGGTAAATCTCAGGTATACTTTAAAGCAGACCTTTGGAATAAAAAGCCAGGTCTTGTTACATTGCCAGACTCCCTCTCCCTTTGAAAATCACCTACTGATAATGGGTGTAAAATGTATCTGTGAGCCCTGGTTCACACTGGGTACGATTTGGAACGATTTGAGATGCGATTTGACATGTCAAATCGCATCTCAAATCGGCGGCAATTGTCGGCAATGGCACTGTCCTAATCAGTGCGACGCCGCTTCTGCGATTTCAAAAAGTAGTTCCTGTACTACTTTTTGGCGATTTCGGGCCGCGATTTACATTAAATTGCGGCCGAAATCGCGGCAAAATCGCTGCAAAATGGCAGCCGCGAAATCACGGTAAAATCGCGATTTTGAATTCGCAGCAGTGTGAACCTAGGCTAAAACAAAGTTAGATTTATACTTACCTTTTAGCTTGCAGTTAACCTCCCTGGCGGTATGATTATTTTAGATTTCTTTGGTGCTGAAAGCGGTACGATTATTTTGCATGGAAATTTGGCGTTTTATATTGTAGACTTGTAATTCTTAGAAAGAACTCACTTAAATCTGTCCAAACAATAGTCTAGTAGACATCATGGGTATGATAAAGTTTGAAACACAAAATCATAAATTATAATATAATAAATAACTATAAATAATTATAAAAAATAATAATATAATATTAATAACAATTATTCAATAAAGTAATCAAATCAAAAACACTGAAATTTGCTTAGTTGCAGAATTGTCGCTGTCATTACTTTTAGTGTTTGATGATGAATTTCCCCACAAATCACTATAGCTCAATTCTGAAAGTGATTCTAATTTATTATCGCTGTTTTCTAGCTGGTCTAAAACCACTTTTGACATAAAGGGACAGTTTTTGGTTGCTATGGACAATCTCCAGTTTCCAGGCAGAAAAACTGTATTTATAATTTAAAAGTGCATGCAGGTCACTGGACAGACCACTAGGGACAAAGGGGGTGTGTAATTATTTTATACAGTACTGTATGTGTACTGTATTTTTACTTTTTTGAATTTGTCGCCGATCTCCGCCCCCATGCATCGCAACGTCACAGGGAACGGAGCTGGGTGGCACTCGGGCACTGTGAATCGAGCGGGAGACATCGCAGGATCCAGGGGTTACTTTGCCTGGATACTGCCATGCGATCCCGAGTCTGGCTCGGGGTTACCGCTAATGGTACTGAAATCTTACCCTGAGCCAGACTCGGGAATACAGCCAGGGAGGTTAATAAGCTATTTTGTTATATCTGTTTGATAAGACCTTGATACCTTGTCAGAAATTCAGAGCAGTCATGTGTCTACACACTTCCTAGGTTATGAAAAAGAACGATCCTAGTTCTTGTCTTGAACTACAGAATGATTAGAATTTATGTTGCAAAGATCAGGGATTGGAAGTGGTTAAGTGCTTTAGCAAAGGACACTTGGCAGAGCTGACAACACTAAGGCCGCCATACACAATTCGAATTGCAGCCAGTTCAGCAGGAACTGGCAGGGATTCTAACTGTTGATGGGCAGGCTAAATGTACCAAGTTCATCAATGAACTTTAGTACAACCAGCCTGATAGATTCTCTTGTGATTATCGCTGGTGGCTGCTATAGCCACTAGCTATAATCACTGTCTTCTCCGGGCAGGGATGGCTTCTCGCCGGGAGAGGACAATTGCTGATTCCCCTGTCAAAACTATCTGTGTTGATGGGGGAATTGTGGAAATTTCTGTCCTGCAACTCGTGGTTACAGGACAGAAATTTTAACCCTGTATGGTTGGCCCAAGTCTACAGAACAAACTGTATGCCAGCCCACAATGAGGCATAAAAGCTGAATAGCCAGACACTAGGCGTACTACACATGCACACCAAAAAATTTAATTGAAGCACACAGAGTATACAGTATGTAGTACACCCTGTTCTTCAGCCCTACTCCCCCCTTTCACTTGCCAGCAATTCCTGACTATAATTTTTTTCCCCATTTATTTGCAGATCAAATGGATGAACTTCGATCTGTATATAATGTCAGTTAAAGCAAGCTGAACAGTAACAATGTTTTTTCTAGCCATTACATTTTTTTTTTAATTGTCATTTGTATTTGTTTTCTAATTAATTTCTATTGATGTTGCATTTAGAAAAGTGCAACATTAAAAAAAAAACGTAATTTAATTTGTTAATAACTTTTAAAATTGCAATTCTTTGTGCCAGTGTCATGGATATGCAATAATGTCTGGCAGCTTACCTGTCTCTCCATGTGTTCATTAGAGGCCAGACTCTCTTATCTGGCTGCCTTTATCATCTCTCCTCCCTGTATGGCTCCACTCAGGCCATCCCAGGAACTCTATATTAACCACTGAACTGCTTGTCTGCTTTGCTGATCAACGTTGTTTGTTAGTATTGTGTTCCTGCTTGCCGTGTGCTACGTTATCTCTGTGTACCGACTTTGGCTTGTCTCCGACTACTCCTGTTTGCCTGTGACCCTGACCCTTGGCCTGTCCCTTGGTTATTCTCGTATGTTTGTTGCCCCGACATCGGCTAACCCTTTACTATCCCTTGTGTCCTGAGTGGCTACTTCCCCTCTCTCCCTACGGAGCGTTACCTAGGGGACTCCGGGGCCGCGACCTGGAACCAGTTGCAGCGAAGTCCATCCTCACCACTAGAGGCTCTGGTGAATACCAACTGGATCTTAGATTCCGCGCCCTGGAGAATCTTGGGCTCAAGCTTCCTGTAGGGTCCCTGTTTGTGCCCCAGTGAACCTCACCTCCATATCCACTCTGTGGTCCATCTGCAGCAGTCTGCTATAGGGTTCACTACCTTGTGGTGCACCCCTGACTGACACTGGCTACAGGTGACCTGACAGCCAGAATCATACATTTTATGTAATTTTAACAGGACAAATTACAGAATACAATTTTAATAAATTTAAACAAATATATCAACCAAAGTAGATTTTTTTTTTTGTGTATGTGTATGGATTACATAAAAAACGTTTTTTTGTAACAGAATATAAAAAAAAAAAAATTTTGTCCTAAAAACATGATAAATGTCCCAGATAGTATAACTTGCCACAACCTTGTGGCAGTGTTGAATTGTAAGTCTGTTAACTTGCTGCACATTTTCACTGGCAAGTTGTACATTTGAAGAGCACTTGAAGCACACGTTTGAATTTACACTTTTCCAATCTGTAGCACATTTGCATGGCAAGTCTACAGGAAGAGCAAAGTTGCAGTGGTTAGTCTAGAGCAAGAGCTCTGAAAGTCTACAACATTAAAATTCAGCCACAGTGATCCCTGTGGTGGGAAGACTATTGCACAACATAACTGAACCAGAACTTGCAGCAGACTTGCAATGCGGACTTGCTGCAATTGTGCAACAAACTTGTGAAACCTGGCAAGTCTAATAATAGCTTAGCAAGTCATTTTCAAACTTCCAGCACAATTGCTTGCCACCTGGGGTATTATTTTATTGTCTTAGCTATACAAAGTTATTGCTGAATCAACAGGCCCATAGCAGAAATATAAAAATTGCTCCAGTCCATTGGAGATGTACAGGTGTGAGAGCCAAAGTAGTTAAACAGATACAACCATGTGCTTGCATTGGAGATATGTACTGCATATTTTGTTTTTACCTTGTCTTAACATACACTTTCATCCAAACATGACCATTAAATTCAAACATTGAGGAGGAAACTTTTGCTGTCTCATCTTTGTTTCTCTAGAAAAGCAGAATGTTTTATTTGACTATTCCACTGAAACATTTTAAAGAGATTCCACAATAATCATTAGATTTCGTTTTTTTTTTCTACTCTTGCCTGTTAAGACAAAGCTGTCTCTATTGATATTTTTCAGCTGACCCATCATTGATTTTTATAACTGTTTTAAAAGTAGCTAAAAGCCACAAAAGAATTATCCCTAACCATCAATTATGCCTAAATTTTCCATCCATCAGTGTTTCCTGGAGAAGGGGATGTGATCAGGGGAGGGATAAGATATCAGATCTGATTGGGATAAAGCAGATAGCTTTTACAGCTAATGATGCCAAACCAGTCAGCATGGAAATCCTGAACATTTCACAATTTGCCTTTAGCAATACAATATGTGCCTTATCGTAATGACAATATTTTATTGTGTCCTTATTTATACCAACAGCATGTCACAGTAGTAAAAAGTGAAAATGAAAATGTGTTGTACGTACTTCTAGTGAGCACTGATATTTTCAGAACTAGGACACTGTACAACTATATCAGACGATCAAAATGCACTAGACTATTTGCTAAATTTTATTTTCTATTCAAAGGTTTACATAAAGTTACTTGGTTGAATAACGGGAGTAGGAAGGTTAAAATTGTTCCCATTCCTCACAATTCCTCACAAAATTGCTGCTCCATGCTGCCTTCAAAGCTTACCATAGTACATGCCATGTGAATGCCTAGAAACTTGGTCAGGTAGGCCCGGATTCACAGAGAGCGGGCGCACATTACGCCGCCGTAGCGCAAATAAGATACGCTACGCCGACGCAGCGCAGAGAGGCAAGCACTGAATTCACAAAGCCAGTGCTTCCAAAACTGCGCTGGGTTTCTCAGGCGTAAGCCGGTGTAGGTGGAAGTGGGCGTGAGCCATGCAAATGAGGCATGACCCCATGCAAATGATGGGCTGAGTGTCAGACAGATACTTATAACGAACGGAGCATGCGCCGTCCCGTGGACGCATCCCCGTGCGCATGCTCAGAAACACGTCGGAACAACTGCCTAAGATACGTCGGATCACTGCGTACGGCGTGAACGTAACCTATGCCCATCCATATTCACATCCGACATAAACTACGTAAAATACCCCGGCTTGTGTTCCCTGGTGCAGCCCTTTGCATGGATGCTACTGAGTTACACCTCCTTTATGGGCAAGCATAAAGGTTGAATGAAGGATGGATGTCCGCACTCCAAAAACCGTACAGGTTGTCTTTTATTAAATGAACAGCAAAAGCATTACCAGATCACAGCAACAGAAACAGGGGACAGTCGACGTTTCGCACAAAATCAGTGCTTATATTCAAAATCAGTGCTCAGCCATGAATAAGCACTGATTTTGTGCGAAACGTCGGCTGCCCCCTGTTTCTGTTGCTGTGATCTGGTAATGCTTTTGCTGTTCATTTAATAAAAGACAACCTGTACGGTTTTTGGAGTGCGGCCATCCATCCTTCATTCAACCTTTATGCTTGCCTAGTGCACCGCCAGCACCCTTGGAATCCTGTACCAGTGCATGACCATATAGTAGACCCACCTGGAGCGGTGACTTTCTTTCTCCTTTATGGGGCATAACTTTACGCCGGACGCATGACTTTACGCGCACTGCGTCGGACGCACGTACGTTCGTGAATCGCTGAATCTCCCTCATTTGCATATTTGAATAGAAAATCAATGGGAGCGCCACATGCGTCCAGCGTAAATATGCGCCCACTCTACGCCGGCGTAGGCAAGTTATGTTGGTGGGATGAAGCCTATTTTTAGGCGTATCTTAGTTTGTGAGTCCGGCGCATAGATACGATGGCGCATATTTGCACTTACGCAGCGTATCTGGAGATACGTCGGCGCAAGTGCTTTGTAAATCCGGGCCGTAATCTTTTTTGAAAAGAAGGATCAAAGTTTAGATTAGTCTGGCGCATACTCCTGATGTTTTGATCTATGTACTAATGCACATGCTGTTACTGATTGTACGGTAATGCTGATTTGTCTAATAAACTTTTCTGTTAAAAAAAAAGTTTAGATTATTTGACCTGCCTCTTTAACCACTTCAATAGGGGGCACTTTCACCCCTTACCTGCCAGCTTTCAGTGCTGTCGCACTTTGAATGACAAATGCGCAGCCATGCAACACTTTAGGCATATGACATTTCTTATTTTTTTTTAATTACGCAAATGTTTATCAAATCACTAACACTAAAATCATTATTAGTGCACACAAACACAACATAACTTGAAAAATTCAGCTAAATTGCTACTAAGGCATAATTTACATGGGGCATACTAAAGTATATGCGTGTGTAAGGTTGTGGTTACCCGCATGGGGATGCCCAATCTGTATAGAGACTCCTATTCATTCATAAACTGACACATAGTAAACACGGTTTGTGACCTGCGGAGCCCTCTGATGTGGCCCGCGACCTCCTGCTATGGGATAGAATAGAATACTGTTATTAAAGGTCAGTGTATTACTAAAATAACAGTGTATATATATATATATGGGCCTTTTTTCTGCAGTGGTTACTGTGCTGCTTTCAAACTGATCCGCAGGTGCAGAGCAGTTTAACTGAGGGTTACCTGCACTGAGCCTAATCGGAATTTCCAACAAGAGAAGTTCGATGTGAGCTTTTGGTCGCTAATTTCCGACCATGTGTAGGCTCCATTGGACATTCTCTGTCGGAATTTCCGACAGCAAAAATTTGAGAGCTGGTTCTCAATTTTTCAACCAAAAACCATGCATGCTCGGCATCAATTCGACGCATGCTTGGAATCATTGAACTTAATTTTTCTCGGCTCGGCATAGTGTTGTACGTGTGTACACAAGTTTGAGCCAACATTCCGTCGGAAAAAAATCCACGGATTTCTTGTCGGAATTTCCGATCGTGTGTATGCGGCAATAGACTTCTGTTATTACCTGCAAGTTTGGTGAGCTTTCTGAAAGTGCACCAAACCTGCGGAATATAATAGAAGTCTATTGCAAAGTGCAGGAAAAACAAAGGTACACTGCGTTGCACTAGTAAACTGCAGCACATCAGTGTGAAAGCAGCCTTGGGCCCCTTTCACAAGGTCAGTCTGACCAATTGGACCCTCCATTCACCTCTAAGTAGTGGCAGACATAAACCGACTCGTGTTCTACCTCCAATACGATCCGTTGAAAAGTATCGTGGGCTGTAGAGCAGACACGGACATGCCACCCGCTCCACTTATTGTGGCCCGAGTCGCTTAACCATTTACGGACCCCTTCACACTGATATACGTCGGCAGAATGGCACGGCTGGGCACAAGCACGTACCTGTATGTCCTCTTTAAGAGCCCAGCTGTGGGGTCGCAAGGGCGCCGCCAGCGGCACGCTCGTGACCCGGTCCGAAGCTCCGTGACCACGCCCGCAGGACCCGCCAGCCTGATTGCCACCAGTGTCCCGCGATCGGTCACAGAAGCTGAATAACACACACCTTTCCCCGTTCTTCATTGTGGCAATGTCAATGATTGTCTGTTCCCTGATATAGGGAAAGACGATCACTGACATCACACGTCCAGCCCTGCCCCCCTACAGTTAGAAACACATATGAGGTCATACTTAACCCCTACAGTGCCCCCTAGTGGTTAACTCCTAAACTGCAATGGCATTTTCACAGTAATCAATGCATTTTTATAGCACTTTTTGCTGTGAAAATGACAATGGTCCCAAAAATGTGTTAAAATTGTCCAATGTGTCCACCATAATGTCGCAGTCACACAAAAAATCGCTGATCGCCGCTATTAGTAGTAAAAAAAAAAAATATTAATAAAAATGGCATAAAACTATCCCCTATTTTGTAAACGCTATAAATTTTGCGCAAACCAATCGAAAAACACTTATTGCGATTTTTTTTTACCAAAAATAGGTAGAAGAATACGTATTGGCCTAAACTGAGGGGAAAAAAAGTTTTTTTATATCTTTTTGGGGGATATTTATTATAGCAAAAAGTAAAAAATATTGCATTTTTTTCAAAATTGTCGGTCTATTTTTGTTTATAGTTCAAAAAGTAAAAACCGCAGAGGCGATCAAATACCACCCAAAAAAAGCTCTATTTGTGGGAAAAAACAGTACACCAATTTTGTTTGGGAGCCACATCGCACGACCACGCAATTGTCAGTTAAAGCGACGCAGTGCTGAATCGCAAAAAGGGGCAAGGTCCTTAAAGGGTTTGTAAAGGAAATTTTTTTTTTCTTAATAGCTTACTTAATGCAGTGCTGTTTTCATGTCCTCATTGTTCGTTTTTGCTCTCAAGTTGCTGTAATTCTTCTCTGATCTCGACACTTCCTGGTTGTCTGTTTCCTGATAACCACAGTACTGGGAGCTTTCTCTCTGTGGTCACTAATCAAGGAGGTGTTATTACTGTGTGTCTAAAACCCCACAGCACCAATCAGTTTCGTTTTCCAAACCATCACTGCCCTGTATTGGCTCTGTGGCTCTGTACAGCAGAGAAGCAGGAAACATGCAAAAACGAAACTAGAAACTACAGGTACATTATATGATTGATTTTTATCTATTTGTAATCGTTTTTAAAAGGAATCACTTAACTATTATGTCTCTATACCCTGTAAACAGTCATTTCAGCAAAAAAAAAAAATGTTATTTACAACTCCTTTAACCCTCCTGGCGGTATTCCCGAGCGTGACTCGGGGTGGCTTTTTTGTGCCAAAATCGGTAACCCCGAGTCACGCTCGGGGTAGCTATGCAGAGCCTGCAGCGCGCGCTGGCTTACCTTGTTCCTGGATCCAGCGATGTCACCGCGATGTGTGAGCGAGCGGGACCTCGCTCGATTCACACAGTGTCCTCCTGTGCCGCCGATCTCCGTTCCCTGCGACGTTACGACGCACAGGGGTGGAGATCGGCGCCAAATTCAAAAAGGTAAACAAACACTATACATACAGTATACTGTAATCTTATAGATTACAGTACTGTATGTAAAAAATACACACCCCCCTTGTCCCTAGTGGTCTGCCCAGTGCCCTACATGTACTTTTATATAATAAAAACTGTTCTTTCTGCCTGGAAACTGTAGATTGTCCATAGCAACCAAAAGTGTCCCTTTATGTCAAAAATGGTTTTAGATCAGCTAAAAAACAGCGATAATAAATTATAATCACTTGCAGAATTGTGCGATAGCGATTTGTGGGGAAATTCGTCATAAAAAAATAAATAATGACAGCAACAATTCTGCAACTGAGCAAATTTCTGTGATTTTGAGTTGATTACATTATTGAATAATTTTTATTAGAATTATATTATTATTATTTGTTATAATTATTTATAATTATTTATTATATTATAATTTTGTTTTTAAAAAAATGTCATACCCGGGATGCCTATTAGACTCTGGTTTGGTCAGATTTAAGTGAGTTATTCCTAAGAATTACAGACCTACAGTATAAAACGCCAAATTTCCTTGCAAATAATGGTACCGCTTTCAGCACCTTTTTTCTGAAATAATCATACCACCAGGGAGGTTAACCTGCATAATGGTCCGGGTCTTAAGTGGTTAAGCAGCCCTCACTCTTCAAAAATTTGGGCACCACTGGTGTATTGCATACTTTGCCTAGGCAAGAAACCAAGAAGTAACTGAAAAAAAAATCTAAAACCAGTATATATGACATACTTTCCTATCTATTTACTAATGCTAACAGCACAAGGGTCAAAATTAATTCTTGTTAATTGGGAGAGTGAAGTTCCATTTTACCACTCAACCAGATTTGTTAGTGTGATAGCCCTGGGGATTGTTGACTTAACAGAGCTATAGGGCAAATAAAAGTTTATTTATTTTTAAATAAAAGGAAAAAGTGATAATTATTGTTAATTGCTTTTCCTTTGTTTTCGGAATGTTCCTGATTAATTTTGTAGCTTTTATTCCCCAAAATGTTTTGCATAAATTACATTTTCGACGCAGTCAAACAAGGATGAACTAATGTTTTTTCCAGATCCACATGTGCGGTATTGAGTTCTGCTGAATAGTAAAAACAACACGGAAGTTCACTGCAGGCAGACAGGTCAGTAGAGGGCAAATGCCAATTTTAATGTGTTTTTGTATTAAAGCTACATTTGCACAGCAAGCACATATACAACGTGATGATATCTTTGGCCTCTTAACCCCCACAAACCATTCACTTGCGAAAGTAGATAATACATATATATCTGGTAGATAAGGATCTCTTCTAAATGTGTGTGCAGTGGTAAATACAACCAAAAATGTACTGTAAACAATCTTATCCGCGCACAATACATTTCATTTTTCTTCTATTTTCTACTATTTCAAAGTTCTCAGCATAGAATTTTTTATTGAATGTATCAATTTAATCACATCTACTCTTCAAAAAATGTGTCAAAATGGTTCGCCTTTTTCAAAAAGACATGATTTGCAGCTCAATTAAAAGTGATATGTGTCAGACTTTACTTCACATACATACTCTATAATTTTCTGGAATGTAGGCGTGTAGATGTTATTTTGGATTTTCTTTTTTCTTTTTATATGATTTTCAGCGTATAAACACGGTTTTATTTCATCTACGCGATATACCAGCTCTTTATTAATGTATCTTACACCTATCGCTGCAATAAAGGAGATTACACTCCTTCCAATAATTTTATTGTCGGATCATCAAAAATGAGAGATGTTTTACTTTGTATTACATGCTTTGGGAGGGCAAAGGGTTAAATGGTTCAGAGTGCAAGCGATATAGGATGTGACCCACCGGTCAAGAAAAGGTTTATATTGTTAACAATAAATGTCATTTTGTAAGTAATGACTGCAGATTCAGTAACGGAATATCTGCTGAAATTGGATAGGTTTCTTGATGAAAAAGCACATTGGATTTACAGGAATCTGAAGGTTATGTCTTAAGTCTCCTCCAGTATACAGTGGCCTAAGTCTTTTTTTTTTTTTCCATTAAAGGTCTTTTCTTAGCTTCCTTATCTTCATTTACTTATGCATATCGGGCTATAACTTCATTAGATAATGTTCCCTTGGAAGAAAATAAGTAGCTTATTTTTTCACAGACAATGGCCTGGATTCAAGAAGCAATTGCGCCTGTGTAACCATAAGTTACACAGCGCAATTGCTTACTTGCCCCGGCGTAACGAATGCTCCTGATTCAGGAACCTCGTTACGCCGACTGCAGCCTAAGATATTCGCGGCATAAGGCTCTTATGCCCGCATATCTTAGGCTGCATTCTTGCGATGGCCACTAGGTGGCGTTCCCGTTGTGCTCAGCGTATAGTATGCAAATTGCATACTAACGCCGATTCACAACGTTGCGCGAGCCCTGCGTACGCAATTTACGTCGTTTCCGTATGGTGGTTTTCGCGTAAGGCTGCCCCTGCTATTAGCAGGGGCAGCCAATGTTACATATACCCGTCGTTACCGCGTGGCGAAATTTGAAAGTTACGTAGTTTGCGTAAGTGAATCGTGAATAGCGCTGGACGCCATTCACGTTCACTTTGAAGCAAATGACGTCCTTGCGATGTCATTTGCCGCAATGCAGGTCGGTAAAGTTTCCCGACGGAGCATGCGCTCTACGCTCGGCGCGGGAACGCGCCTAATATAAATGATGCCCGCCCCCTACAGGATCATTTAAATTGCGCGCGCTTACGCCGGGCATTTTGCCGGCACGCCCACGCAATTTACGGAGCTACTGCTCCGTGAATCAAGGGCAGCGCAGTAAATTTGCGGGGGCGCAGGGCAAAAACGTTGCCCTGCGCCTCCGTAAAAAATGCGCAAATCTACTTTAATCCGGGCCAATATGAATCAGAGATAGAATTCACATTGAAGCAAACCAATGAGTTGCCCGTTCTTAAAGGGGTTGTAAAGGTTCTTTTCTTATTTTCTAAATAGGTTCCTTTAAGCTAGTTGTTGGTTCACTTACCTTTTCCTTCCATTTCCCTTCTAAGGGGCAGATCCACAAAAGAATTACGCCGGCGTATCTATTGAATTTTAAAGTTTCCGCGTTGTATCTTTGTTTTGTATCTACAAAACAAGATACGACTGCATCAGGGGTCGATCGGACCGGCCGCTAGGTGGCGTTTCCGCCGAATTCCGCGTTGAGTATGCAAATTAGCTAGTTACGGCGATCCACGAACGTACGTCCGGCCGGCGCATTTTTTTCCGTTGTTTGTGTTCGGCTTTTTCCGGCGTATAGTTACCCCTGCTATTATGAGGCGTACTCAATGTTAAGTATGGCCGTCGTTCCTGCGTCAAATTTTGAATTTTTTACGTTGTTTGCGTAAGTCGTTCGCGAATAGGGATTTGCGTAGAATGACGTCACCGTCGTAAACATTGGCTTGTTCTGGTTTAATTTCGAGCATGCGCACTGGGATACCCCATGGACGGCGCATGCGCCGTTCAAAAAAAAACGTTGTTTACGTTGGGTCACAACGTATTTACATAAAACACGCCCCCTTCACATCCATTTGAATTGCGCGCCCTTACGCCGCCAAAGATACACTATGCCACCGTAACTTACGGCGCAAATTCTTTGAGGATTCCAAAAAAAAAGTAAGTTACGGAGGCGTAGTGTATCTTAGATACGCTACGCCCGACGCAAAAATGCGCCGATGTACGTGGATCTACCCCTAAATGTTTTTTTTCTTTGTCTGAATTTCTCACTTCCTGTTTCTCCTCAGTAAACTTCACACCATCATCCGAGCGGTGGTAAGTCAGCCAGAACAGCTTACTGAACAGCTTACTGAGGAGGAACAGGAAGTGAGAAATTCAGACAAAGAAAACAGAAAAAAAAACATTTAGAAGGGAAATCGAAGGAAAAGGTAAGTGAACCAACAAAGCACTAGCTTCAAGGAACCTATTTAGAAAATAAAAAACAAACCTTTACAACCCCTTTAATTCTTGGTGGCCTTTGACTGTCTTCTTCATGCTACTGTATGTTCTCTGTCATAGGTGTGCACAGCCTATTGCATTAGGATGTGCACCCCAAAGCTCAAACACATATGCATGTATGTGCATGTGTATATATACTGACGGTGTCAATAAGGTAGTGGACGGTGTTAGTACTTTTTATTTTTATTATTTTATTTTTTATTATTTAAAAAAATATATATATATTTATTTTTTATTTTTTAGGAGCCCCATTAGAGGGCTTTAGTAAAATATCAGGGGTCTAAACACTGGGAATCTGCACCACACGAGGTGGTTAGGGTGTGCCCAGGCACACCTGGCACACCCTGTGCGCACGCCTATGTTCCCTGTTCAATCAATTAACCACTTCAGCCCCGGACCATTTTGCTGGTCAAAGACCAGGCCGCAATTGCTAGTTAAAGCGTTGCTTTAACTAGCAATTGCGTGGTCATGCGACGTGGCTCCCAAACAAAATCTGCGTCCTTTTTTTCCAACAAATAGAGCTTTCTTTTGGTGGTATCTGATCACCCCTGCGGTTTTTATTTTTTGCGCTATAAACAAAAATAGAACGACAATTTTGAAAAGAATTCAATATTTTTTACTTTTTGCTATAATAAATATCCCCAAAAAATATATATTAAAAAAAAATGTTTTTCCTCATTTTAGGCCGATACATATTCTTCTACATATTTTTCATTAAAAAAATTGCAATAAGCATTTATTAATTGGTTTGTGAAAAAGTTTTAGCGTCTACAAAATAGGGGGTAGTTTCATGGCATTTTTATTAATAAAAAAAATTTGCGCCAATCACGGATGTCTTTTCATCCTTGGACAAGAGGACGTCTGTGATTGGCGGAACACTGAACACAGTGTCTGCTGAGAAACTGAGTCTGAGGATTAGAGAACATCCGTGATAGGCGGAACTGTGTCTGCTGAGAAACGCCTATCACGGAAGGGACCAGGAGGAGACCGCGACTTTAAAACAATGAATGGATGCCCGCAGCCTGTCAATAATTTCAGGTACACTGACTCGGGCACAGTGAGGCTGCAATGGGCACAGTGAGGATGGGTACAGTGAGGTTGCAATGGGCACAGTGATGTTGGCACAGTGAGGTGGGCACAGTGAGGATGGGCACAGTGAGGTTGCAATGGGCACAGTGAGGATGGGCACAGTGAGGTTGGCACAATGAGTTTGACACAGTGAGGTTGCAATGGGCACGGTGAGGTTGGCACAGTGAGGATGGGCACAGTGAGGATGGGCACAGTGAGGTTGCAATGGGCACAGTGAGGATGGGCACAGTGAGGTTGGTACAATGAGTTTGACACAGTGAGGTTGCAATGGGCACAGTGAGGTTGGCACAGTGAGGTTGCAATGGGCACAGTGAGGTTGGGCACAGTGAGCTTGCAATAGGCACAGGGAGGTGTGCAAATGGGCATTGTTGACCCTCTTTTCCACTTACAGTAGCTGCTGCATTCTCACCCTAGGCTTATAACTGGAGTCAATAAGTTTTCCCATTTTTTTGTGGTAAAATTAGGTACCTCGGATTATACTCGGGTCGGCTTATACTCAAGTATATACGGTACCATACATTCATTTCTCCATTTATATAAAGATGGTTTAAGTGTGTCTCCAATGGTATATTACATAAAGCATAAACATCATTTAAAAGTAATTATACATCTTTAATGGTACAAATTAAAAAACACATATATTTGTGTATAAAACCATTTCAAGCCAGGTCACGCTACGTACGTCATTTCCGGCCCCGCTGTTTGTCGTCTAATATCTCCATTTCAGCCTATGTGAGCAGGCATTATCCTGCATAAGCTCTCATTGAGTAAAGGAGTCAATGTGCTCTGGTAAGCAGATTACTTATCCAGTCACTTTGGGTGTTTATTCAAGTTTGGTGAAGGATCACTTCTCTATCAATATATTGCAGCAAGCAAGGAATAGACGTTTGGTGTTTTATGGACTTTGATTTATTATCATAATATTTTTTTGTGCTTAACGGGTCGCCAAAGGAATTTTTTTTTTTAGCTAAATAGCTTCCTTTACCTTACTGCAGTCCTGTTTTCATGTCCTCATTGTTCGTTTTTGCTCTGATGTTGCTGTAATCCTTCTCTGTTCTGAACACTTCCTGGTTGTCTGTTTCCTGATGAAAAAAGTCATGGGAGCTTTCTCTCTGTGGTCACTAATCAAGGAGGTGTGATTACTGTGTGTCTAAAACCCCACAGCACCAATCAGTTTCGTTTTACAAACCATCACTGCCCTGTATTGGCTCTGAGTCTCTGTACATCACAGAAGCAGGAAACAGCATGCAAAAACGAAACTGAAACTGTAGGTACATTATATGATTGATTTTTATCTATTTTTAATCATTTTTAAAAGGAATCAGTTAACTATTATGTCTCTATACCCTGTAAACAGTAATTTCAGCAAAAAAAAAATGTTTTCCTTTACAACTCCTTTAACCTCCCTGGCGGTATGATTCTTTCAGAAAAAAGGTGCTGAAAGCGGTACCATTATTTGCAAGGAAATTTGGCGTTTTATATTGTAGGCCTGTAATTTTTAGAAATAACTCACTTAAATCTGACCAAACAAGATTCTAATAGGCATCCCGGGTATGACATTTTTTTAAAAACAAAATTATAAATTATAATATAATAAATAATTATAAATAATTATAACAAATAATAATATAATTATAATAAAAATTATTCAATAATTTAATCAAATTAAAATCACTGAAATTTGCTCAGTTGCAGAATTGTTGCTGTCATTATTTTTTTTTTTTTATGACGAATTTCCCCACAAATCGCTATCGCACAATTCTGCAAGTGATTATAATTTATTATCGCTGTTTTCTAGCTGATCTAAAACTAGTTTTGACATAAAGGGACACTTTTGGTTGCTATGGACAATCTACAGTTTGCAGGGAGAAAGAAACGTTTTTATTATATAAAAGAACATGCATGACACAGGACAGACCACTAGGGACAGGGGGGGTGTGTTTTTTTTACATACAGTACTGTAATCTATAAGATTACAGTATACTGTATGTAATGTGTTTGTTTACTTTTTTGAATTTGGCGCCGTTCTCCGTCCCCGTGCGTCGTAACGTCGCAGGGAACGGAGATCGGCGTCACACAGAGGCACTGTGTGAATCGAGCGAGGTCCCGCTCGCTCACACAGCGCGGTGGCATCGCTGGATCCAGGGACAAGGTAAGTAAAAAGTGCCTGTGGATCTAGCGAGGCAAGCCCGAGTCTGACTCGGGGTTACCGCTCGCAGCAGGAAAATCTCACCCCGAGTCAGACTCGGGAACACCGCCAGGCAGGTTAAGATTGGGACTGAATATTATTTGCACTAATTGATATTTCACAATATTTTTTAATCATATGTTGTTTGATAATGTTTTGTGCACATTTGTTTATTTGATAAGGATTAGTGACTTCAGGAGTGCAGTCCTATGATTTTCATTGTTATTTTTATTAATTATTAGCGCCCCCTATCTTTTACCCACATCACTAGGAGCATTCACTTTGAGGGGAGCAGCTTATTTTATTTACTACTATATATTTATTCACTTGGTGCAGAGATTTCACCCTTTATCAACCGTCATTTTGCCTTGCAGAATGTGCTTGTTCCCTACTACTTCTGTGTGTAGAACCCCTGCCTCTCAGTTTAGGCCTGGCGGACATTTTTTTCCATAAAGATGATATTATGAATATAATGACAACTAGGGTGGGTGTATATTGAAGGTGTATTGAAGCTCAGCTCTACCTGTGTCAGCAACAAATGCACACCCCAAATAAAAAGCAACTAGCAACAGAAAAAAATGAAGTATAATATACCTCCCAGTTTTTTTATTACGCATTTTTAATTTTCTCTTATTTATACATTTTTTTTAACAGGTTAATAAATATTGGTTGAGGTTTAATACTATTTTTTTTTTTTTTTTTTTTTTTGTAGGGAGGTCCTCCCTACAAAAAAAAAATAAATTCTAAACCTCAACCAATATTTATTAACCTACTAAAAAAAATTATAAACTTGAAATAAGAGAAAATTTTAAATACATAATAAAACAAACAAACAAACAAACAAATAACTGCAGTAGCAGCTAACCAGCAACCACAACCAATACAATACAGATTGTTGACAAATGGCTGCTGGGAAACCACCCTTTTATTGTGAGGGGTCTGGCACATACCTAGGCCCTATTTTTGGCCATTCTAACCCTGCTCACCACAGTTAAAAAAGCATTATGGATCTTTTAAAATTAATTTTGATGTATTAAAAGACAAATTAGTCCCTAATTATATGTTAATGTGGATTTTTCCCTCTCTTTTATTCTGTTAATATTTGCTTAATAAGATAAAAATGACAGTTTAAAAAAAAAATAATAATAATCATTTTGGCCGGTCCAGCGAATTTTTGCATAAATTTGCCGGAACCACAAACCTTTCAGATGTGACCTATATCCCTAATCAACATGGATATAATATGGGTTATGTTAAAGGGGGTTGTAAAGGTAAATGTTTTTTCACCTTAATGCATCCTATGCATTAAGGTGAAAAAAACATCTGACAATACCGACCCGCCCGAACCCCTGTTATACTTACCTGACCCCTCGAAAGTCCCGCGCTCGCCCCCGACATCCTCTTCGCCGCTCAGCCTGGCCCTTGATTGGCTACACTGGATGGATTGAAATCAGCGCAGCCATAGGCGTGGCGCACCGGGGGCGGGCCGAGTGATACAGTGAGCGGCAATAGTCGCCAGCTGTATCAAGGGAGCACGCCCGCAGGAACTCAACACCATGCAAGCTTGCTCGCATTAAGGTGTTGAGTCTTTGTGGGGGTGAGCTGAGACAGCGGCTCTTTACCATGTGATCAGCCGTGTCCAATCACGGCTGATCACGATGTAAACAGGAAGAGCCGTTTATCGCGTCTGACAGATGCGAGTAGAGGAGAGCCGATCGGCGGCTCTCCTGACAGGGGGGGTATACGCTGATTGTTTATCAGCGTAGCCCCCAGCGGATGCCCACACTGGACCACCAGGGAAGCCACCAGGACCACCAGGAAAGGAGGCAACATGTGGATGGCCAGGTATGTACCCCATGGCCATCCACATGTTAAAAAATATTCGCAATAGATGCCAATCAGTGCCCACAAATGGGCACTGACTGGCAACATGGGCACAACATAGAAAACATATAAAAAGTGATGCCCAGCAATGCCACCATCAGTATCATCAGTGCCACCCCTCAGTGTCCATCAGTGCCACCTCTCACTGACCATCCATGCCCATCAGTGCCCATCTGTGCCACCTATCAGTGCCACCCATAAGTACCCATAAGTGGCGCCTATGAGTGACCATCAGTGCCGCCTATGAGTGCCCATCAGTGCCGCCTATGAGTGCCCATCAGTGCCGCATACCAGCGCCGCCTATCAGTGCCCATCAGTGCCGTCTATCAGTGCCCATCAGTGCCGCCTATCAGTGCCCACCATCAGTGCCCATCAGTGCCACCTCATTAGTGCCACCTCATTGGTGCCACCTCACCGGTGCCCATCAGTGCCGCCTTATCCATGCCCATCAGTGCAGCCATATCAGTGCCCGCAATTGAAGAAGAAAACATACTTATTTAAAAAAAAAATTAACAGAAAAAAATAACGTTATTTTTTCAAAATGTTCGATCTTTTTTTAGTTGTTGCGCAAAAAAAAGAAAATCGCAGAGGTGATCAAATACCACCAAAAGAAAGCCCTATTTCTGTGAACAAAATTATTAAAAAATGTCATTTGGGTACAGTGTACCATGACCGCGCAATTGTCATTAAAATTGCGACAGCGCTGAAAGCTGAAAATTGGCTTGGGCAGGAAGTTGCGTAAGTGCCTGATATTGAAGTGGTTAAAAAAAAATAAAAAATAAAAACTTTACAACCCCTTTAACATTCTAATTCTAAACAAATCTCAGGTTGGAAACGACAGCACTGTTGAAAAAAGAAAGAACAGGAGGACAGGGTAGTTGTACTCCACTTACTGGAATACAGTCATTGCAATAACACCAATGTAAAATAAAATAAGGAACTGCAGATAAACCAGAGATGTTATAAAACATATTTGGTAATTGCATTAGGTAACAGAACTAAGTACAATTTACATTCATTACACAGCAGGAACTAAAAGAGGATCAGAGGCCAGAGGTTTTTGTAGAAGGAAGTTTAGAAAGAATTCAACATTTTCATTTTCTGTGCATTGCAAATACTATTAGATAAAGTAATGTTTATTACAAAGATCAGTCAAAGTCATGCCTCAAAGAACAGCCATTAAAAATCCAAATGTGACAATTTGTATTTTACATTCATCCATCATGAATTTAAAACAATAGCTGAATTGTGCATGCAAACTTTAAGGTGGTATTAAACTTAGCGATTCTTAGATGTTATGGCCACATTTCTTTTCTTTTTTAGACTTCTTTTCCTTTATTTTCACCCGTGATCCAGCCAGTATGCCTGTTGTTTTTCTGCTGTCAGAATACAATTTTCTACTGGGAGGGGTTCCTCCTTCCACCTAAATTTATATGGTGAATGTCAAATATAAAATATGCTACTTCAAAGCTGCAGATTGGTGCGATTATCACCTTCGATTTCATTGCGACGTGCAACTTTGTTTAACCCCTTCAATACAGGGCATTTTCACCCCCTTCCTGCCCAGACCAATTTTTCGTTTTCAGCGCTGTCGCACTTTGAATGACAATTGCGTGGTCATGCAACACTGTACCCAAATTAAATCTTTATGTTTTCTTCCCCACAAATAGAGCTTTCATTTGGTGGGATTTGATCACCTGTGCGGTTTTTATTTTTTGCGCTATAAACAAAAAAAGAGCCACAATTTTTTTAAAAACACAATATTTTTACTTTTTGATTTAATAAATATCACAATTGTTTTCCTCAGTTTAGATAGATAAGTATTCTTCTACATATTTTTGGTAAAAAATTTCAAAATAAGCGTTTATTGATTGGTTTGCGCAAAAGTTATAGCATCTACAAAATAAGGGATAGATTTATAGCATTTTCATTTTTTGTTTATTTTTTTACTAGTAATGGCAGCGATCTGAGATTTTTATTGTGACCGTGACATTGCGATGGACACTTTTGACACGTTTTTGGGACCATTTACATTTATACAGTGATTAGTGCTATAAAACTGCACTGATTACTGTGTAAATGTGACTGGCAGGGAAGGGGTTAACACTAGGGGGCAATCAAGGGGTTAATATTAGCCAGATTCACGTAGATCGGCGTATGTTTAAGCGGGCGTAGCACGTAAAATTGAGAGGCAAGGCCAGTATTCACAAAGCACTTGCTCCCTACGTTACGTCAGCGTAGCGAAAATGGCCCGGCGTAACCCCGCCTAATTCAAATTAGGCAGGTAGTGGGCGTGCTACATGTAAAGTAACCGTGACCCCATGTAAATGAAGGGCCGTTGGTACGGCACATGCGCGCGCATGCTCAGAATCACGTCACAAATACTCAATGCTTTCGACGTGAACATAACCTACGCCCAGCCCCATTCACGTACGCTTACGCAAACTATGTAAAATACGACGGTTGTTCCGTCGTCCATACCTTGCATGGGCTGCGCCACCTATAGAGGTGTTTTATCTTTACGCCGGCGTATGTCTTACGTAAACGGCGTAGCTTACTGCGACGGGCGTACGTACGTTCGTGAATCGACGTATCTTGCTCATTTACATATTCGACACGTAAATCCACGTACACGCCTCTAGCGGCCAGCGTAAATATGCAGCCAAGATACGACGACGTAGGAGACTTACGTCGGTCGTATCTTGGCAACAGTGAGGCGTATCTCAGTTTAAGAATGCGCGCAAAGATACGACGGAGCTTATTCAGACTTACGACGGCGTATCTACTGATACGCCGTCGTAAGTCTCTCTGAATCTGGCTATTTGTTCCCTAGTGAGTGATTCTAACTGTAGGGGGAGGGGACTCACAAGGGGAGGAGACCGATGTGTGTTCCTCTGTACTGGGAACACACATTGGTCTCCTCTCCTCTCCTCTTGCTGCCACATAAGTCCCCGGCAGTTTGAACAGTTCCATTGCAACTTGTCATGCAATTTGGAACTGTCAAATCGCACGACAAATCACACCGGTGTGAACGACGGCTTAGACTTGAAAATGCAATTACAAATAAAAACTCCATATTATCTTTCCTCCGCCATTGTGAACAAATGCATTCTGAATATTGACTCAACGTATTGTAAGTCATTATTGTCATATGAGACTACCCTGAACACAGTGTTTATTTCGGCAACTCTACCATTGCTAACAGCAGGGATTCTATTCCACTAAAGTCTGTCACTTGCTAAAAATGAGTAGATGTGTTAATGTCACGTATTGAAAATGTGTCAATGCCACACAGCATTACATCATTTTGGGGAACTGAAGCAACCTGACTCTGATGGCTCTCACTATATATATGTGTGCTTTTTTTTAACTCAAATACTGCTTGATAAGAATATGTAAATAGCCTGGACTTTAACCCTTTCGCTGCCAGGTCCGTACATCATACGGGATAAATTAGAGCGGAGACTGTGAGCCAGGCCTTCTCGTCCAACATCAGTGCCTGACCTCACAAATGTGCTTCTGGAAGAATGGTCAAACATTCCCATAGACACACTCCTAAACCTTGTAGACAGCCTTCCCAGAAGAGTTGAAGCTGTTATAGCTGCAATGGATGGGCCAACTCAATATTGAACCCTACAGACTAAGACTGGGATGTCCTTAAAGTTCATGTGAAAATACAGAGAGAGTTCCCCATTCACTGATTTTCACTGCACATGGAAGAGCTGTTTCTGTCGTTGGCAACTACTACGCACGGCAATCTCACACAGGGATTTTCTTCCTAGATATCCTTTATGTTTTTTTGCACTTTCCCTACGTTTACCCTTGAGTCTCTAGGTCTGCTCCATCGTTTGATTAGTTGGCATTTAGAAATGGACTACGTGAGACCACCAGGGTTACACACTCCCATCCATAACATGTCTGCCTTCCGTTTGTCCCTTGGTGTTTGGTTTTGGTCGGTCTCTCCCCCTCAGCTCCAATGCCATACACTTGTCGTTGCCACCTTCTGGGATTCTGCAATTTGGAACTTTGGCTCTACAGATTGATACATCACACATGCATCCACCCCAAAACGCGTCAGTTACTTGATGCATGTGCCCACTGTATGATATATATGTACCAATGTAACTTTTAGCATGTGCAATATTTTATTGGCTAAGCTACTGTTTACACCATGCGTGTATGTACATTACTCTTTGAATAAATTGTATTACTGTATTTACTGTTGTTATTGTGGCCCACTGTGCTCACCTCACTAAAAGTCCCAGGGCGACTCTCTGTCAGAGAACCAACCATGGAAGAATTAACAGACCTGTTCTGCACGGACTAACGAGCACAATGCCCATGCGCGCGCAGACGCGCACACGCGCAAGTACGCGCATTAGCGCGCACACGAGCAACAACTCTGTGAATTCAGTATTATTCACTGCGCATGCGCGCGCACCAGTACGCACGCAATGTGGGCGGGACTTCTGGCGTCAGTGCCCTATTTAAGGCTTGCTGCAGCAGTGACCAACTGCTGCATGATCTTCAGCCTTTGTGTGATCCTGAGCTCTTGTTCCTGTTTTCCTGTGTACCCATTGACGACCCGGCTTGTCTGACCAGACTTCTCCGTGCATGACCCCCGGCTTGTCCCTCGGCTTATCCTTTGTCCTGTTCCTGTCTGCTTGTTCCAGTGTATGACCTCGGCTTGCCTTCTGACCTGCTCCAGTTACTTTCTGCTTCCTGTGTATGACTACCGGCTCAGCTCCTGACTCCGCCCCTGGGTTTTCCTGCCAGTCCACCTCATCTGGTACTTCCGTGGTACCCCTGCCTGACTACGTATCCTGGTCTACAGCTGATCTCCAACATCTACTCAGCAAGTCGCAGCTGGCAACCCCTGCATCTCTGGGCATAACACCCCCTGCGTCACCTCCAGGGGGCGTTCTGCACTTAGTCGCAAGGGAAGTCCTCTCCGCACTTCGGCCTCTGGTAAGGTACGTGACACTCTCTGTGTATTTGCTATGTATTGGGATAGAGGTGTGTCACTGTTGACATCAGACCTTTCCTCTTCTCTAAATTGAATACGGGTGGAAGACACCCATTTAGCCCAAACCCAATTATTGTCCCGACCAGTGATTATTTTTGCCATGGATCCTCATGCGTTCCCTTTGATGCCAGCTGCGCTTTGTTTTGGCTTGGGAGCCGTGATTTGTCTAAAAGGTAGGTTTACACGTCTCCCGCTGTCCCTCCCCTGCCCCTCGGGATAGGGGGGCCACCTGCATATCGGCGCCATGTTACTACACCCATTGGGTGACGTCTGCCTGGCGGCATCATTGCGTTTGGCTGTAGTGTGTCATCCAGGGTGGCCATGGGACGTCTGAGAATGTGCACCCCCACCTGGCAGCTGACACCTCGGCACCATCGTGCCCTGCCATCCCACCATGGTGTTGGGGGTTGAGCCCGCCGGACCCCTCTGTGGATACAAGATGGAGAGCGGACATGGCTGGGATTCCCCCATTCACTGATTCCACCCGTTGGCAGCTACTATCTCACACAGGTACACTTATCTGTTATACTCTAGAACTGTTTGTTTCATACACTTATATATTATTTTTGCACATATTTCTAATCGTCCCCTTCCTTCTGCTCTATGCATTGTCTTCTTAGATATCCTTTATGTTTTTGTTGCACTTTCCCTACATTTACCCTCCAGATCCGCTCCATCATTTGATCAGATTGGTGCATATATATATATACACATACTCATATACTCAGCCATACATTTTTTATGTCTAGTTTGCAAATCAGCAATATTGATATACCAGTATTTATGTTACAGCTGGCATTTACAAATGGACTATGTGAGACCATTGGGGGTAACACACTCCCACCCATATCATGTCTGCCTTCCTCTTGTCCCCTGGTATTTGGTATTGGTCGGCCTCTCCCCCTCAGCTGCCATGCCCTAAAAATTGTCGCTGCCGCCTTCTAGAATTCAGCAATTAAGCAATTTGGCTCTACAGATTGGTGAGTATGGGGTTCTATAACTCTAGGCTCCTCTCACCAATTGCTTCAATATCCATCACTGTGTCACACATCTTTTTGTTTAATTTAGATGCATCACACATGGATCCACCTCTGAGGAAGCGAGCCAAGTCTCGCAAAACACGTTGGTTAATTAAAGCCTGTGCCTCTATATATCTATTTGTACCAATGTAACTTTTATCGTGTGCAATATTTTATTGGCTATGCTACTGTTTACACCATGCATGTATGTACATTACTCTTTGAATAAATGGTATTAATGTATTTACTGTTTGTTATTGTGGCCCAACTGTGGGTATAGAATTGGGTATATGGGATTGTGCGATATTTTTTATTTTATTTATTTATTTTTTATGGTTGAACTGGATGGACGTGTGTCATTTTTCAACCTGACTAACTATGTAACTGTGCTCAACTCACTCAAAGTCCCAGGGCGACTCTCTGTGTATTTGCTTTGTATAGGGATGGAGGTGTGTCACTGGCGAGATCAGACCTTTCCTCCTACCTTAAAGTTTGTGTGCGTGTAGAGGCAGACCATTGATTGGTTCTTCTTCCTTGGTTTCATTCGTAAAAAATAGTGTACACTTGCTTTTTACAAATATAATGGATATGAATGAGGTAAAATGTTGATATAGTATCCCATTCTAGATATTATTAGCTTATTTTTGCACACTGCGTCAATCCTTAGTCACCATGTACAGGGTGGGCCATTTATATGGATACACCTTAATAAAATGGGAATGGTTGGTGATATTAACTTCCTGTTTGTGGCACATTAGTATATGTGAGGGGGGAAACTTTTCAAGATGGGTGGTGACCATGGCGGCCATTTTGAAGTCGGCCATTTTGAATCCAACTTTAGTTTTTTCAATAGGAAGAGGGTCATGTGACGCATCAAACTTATTGGGAATTTCACAAGAAAAACAATGGTGTGCTTGGTTTTAACATAACTTTATTCTTTCATGAGTTATTTACAAGTTTCTGACCACTTATAAAATGTGTTCAATGTGCTCTCCGGTGACATGCGGCGAGTGCTACGCTGTGGGCTCTTGCTGAAAAAAGCTAGGACAGCCACTGATGTTTCTTCATTAGACCCGTTTCACACTGGATACGCCTATAGCGGAGCGTTAAAATCGCGGTAAAATAGCGCCATGGTCACCACCCATCTTGAAAAGTTTCCCCCCTCACATATACGAATGTGCCACAAACAGGAAGTTAACATCACCAACCATTCCCATTTTATTAAGGTGTATCCATATAAATGGCCCACCCTGTAGATTTCAATTTACTGTAGTATGATAAGTTAAAGGAAGATTCTGAATAGTTGGTGTTGGTTATTTGCATGCCTTCATTGCACTTCGCTCAGCTTTATTATTGCTTTATTAAATTAACTGTATCTTTAAAATTTTGGAGATTTGAACAAAAATCACCGAAGCAGCTCAGCCCTTACTTATAAGTGTCAAAGTGTAAAATGATCACAGTATAAACCGCACCACTGGAATCCAGAGATTGCCTGTACTACTGATCAAGCAGCACAATAAATTACAATCACAGCAATCTTACCTTAATGAATTTGAAAAGACACACACTAAAACCCCTTTAAAGTAGCACAACTACTGTAGTCCTAAAATGCTCGTTTATGCCTTATTATTTATCTGTTGAAAGCAAGGGCATAAAATATATGAGTGAACATAAACATTTATATAAAAATATACTTGCAGCAAAATTTACTCTGAGCCACCTAATACACCGCTATAGCAATATGTATCTGTTTATAAGACATGTGCATTTGTTTTCGTCCGAATGCATTTTCGTCCGAATTTCTGATATTTTCGTTATCATTTTATCAAACGAAAACGAGTGTGCAGAATCCGAAATCCAAAAGACCCGACATAAAAAAATGCTTTATTTTCGTTTTCGTTGCTACAACAGTTTGATATAGATAGGAGATTCGACATGCTGCTGACAATAGCAATCTGTGTCTATCGAACCTGTGGTCGATTGTGCCTAACCTTAAAGTGGATGTAAACCCAATTTTTTTTTTTTTTTTATGTCACAATGTACAGTATAAGATTTCCTATCATCTGTGCCCAGTCTTGCCACACAGAATTAATCCAGCTCTGAGCAATCCTCTTTTCTTGTTCAGTGAAATAAAACGGACTTACAGAGAAAATCCTTAGTCCGTTCCGCCCCCTTGCTATGAGTGACAGGTTATTTACATATCTCGTGCACTAGCCTGGAGACTTTTCTAAAGTCATGTGGTTACTTTTCTGGGTTTTGACTGGATGTTAGTGATCATAGCAGAATTTAGTGTAAGGAATACATAGGAAAAAATGCATGTTGACAAGGGGAGTGTAGAGGAGGGCGGGGAGCCTACTGACATCATGACTCCACCCACCGAGCTCCAGACAACAGATCCACCCACAGAATCTGCAGTTTTTCAGTTCTTATAACAGACAGAGGGGAGATATTTGTAAGGATACATGCAGGAGGCATGTATACCACAAACAATTCTCCTGCGCTCTGGTGCTTCTTGCTATAGGGCAACGGAATCCAATTACAGGGTAAATTCTATGGTCTTGCAGCCCTCCTCAGAATCATGGGAATTCATAGAGCTAAAAAAAGAAAAGAAAAAGGAGGGCGCACCGACCTAGTGTGATACCGTTTAAAAAGGATTTATTGAATATCTAAAAAACACAATGGTCATACTCACAAACATGAGTTGTAAACAGCGCTTAACATATGATAAGACTGGTACACAGCATCACCAAACAAACATGATGACAGCACAGATCAGATGATAGCAGACCGGCAATATGGCTGACGCGTTTCAGAGGCGAGCCTCTTTCATCAGAGCCTTGGTGGTTCGTAGTTGCTCCCTCATACTGGAGCTCTCAGATATTTATGCAGGTGAGCACATGCAGAGAGGCTCAATCACAGGCCAGCCCCAATCTGCTAATCCCGCCCATCTCCCCCTGACCAATCCTGTCCTGTGGGGTGTGACTAGTGGATATCCCCACTAGGAGAAATAGAAGTAAATATATCTCAGGGGCCAGCCCTATTTACTGTAAGGACCTTGATATGGAAAACATTTGTATGGATGTGCTTGAATGTACACACCTCACTGCCCGTTCACAGGCTACTGGGACAGAAGACATACCAATACATATAACCAATGCGTACCAGGCATCCCCTTACCAGGCCAACGCCATTCCTCTTCCACAACAGTAGATTAGTAGCCAAGCAAGACACTCAAAACACCCGTCTTTCCTATTGTCCATAGGCGTGCGTGTCATCAATAGACAAACAAGGAAGTGAATGCGTTCCAGCCCTCACTATGGATGGGCCGGAACGTCACTTCCACTAGTGAGCATGCGCAAGACACGCGGCACATATTCTTGCCGCGATACCGGAAGAGCGGGTGTATACGCATATACACCTGCTACTTCCGGTTCGTCCGGAGCGTCTTCTGTTGCACATATTATATAGATAGGCACACAGGTTGTTTATTGATGAGTGGGGGATTAGGGCTGCAACTGTACTATCCAGAATTTACCATCCCGATAAGGCCAAACAGGTGCATGCTGGCACATAGTTAACTATACCACGTCGCTCCCCCTAGTGGTCAGAAGTAGAAAGTGTCCAGCAGATTTGGGGAAGCCCGTACACAGTGACCCTATGTGACCCCTCTACACGTACTCACATGCACAAAGACCCTGAATGCATGCAGTGAGTTAGACACACATATATATACATCCACTATAGAAACATACATTGCTGTCTGATTATTTTAGTGAGGTCTAAAATTACATTACATTAAATGGCCCTATTTGTACTTGTATCCTTATAGATCAGCACTATGGCAGTAGTTTAGAAAGAATGAGAGTGGGTTTACATCCACTTTAACTCTATTAGTCCAAGATAATTCTACATAGGGAGGAAAGATTCAACATTATAGAGACAGTGTTGGGGTAGACCATTCAACATGAACAACGAAGATTCGATGAAGCAGCGAAAAACATACAAACGTTGAATCATTGGAGGCTTATGGTGTCTGACGAAAGTTCTAAGAAGATTCGACAAGCAGCTAAACTGTACGATGCCGCAATCGTACATTTCCGGTCAAATGCTCAGCCCATAGGCTATAGAAGAATTTGAATGTTGGTTGACTAGTAATATTAATGAGGGCTGGGCTACCTCCAGTCACCTGCCCCTTATCTATCCATCAGCAGTAATGTGCTCCTACTGAGGAGACCTAAAATGCAATGTTATAGTTAGGACTGCAGCTTACACATGCATTTGCAGATGTGTGCAACTAAACCTCAGTTTTTAACGCACACAGTTAGACATGTGAATTTGGTTGGTTGCTGATTGGTCGGTAAGTTTGAGCCTGAAAATTCTATGTTTTTGTATGTAGGTAGGGGCAGTGACTTTTGTTTGTTGTATTTATGTCATTGTGGTCAGGCAGCACACTGGCACCTTTGCTTCCATGTGATGAGTGTGCAGTGTGCTCCTGCCCCTTTAATGAGGGCTGGGCTACCTCCAGTCACCTGCCCCTTATCTATCCATCAGCAGTCATGTGTTCCTACTGAGGAGACTTAAAATGCAATGTTATAGTTAGGACTGCAGTATACAGAGCGCCTTGACGGGGCCTGCAACTTACACATGCATTTGCAAATGTATGCAACTAAACCTCTGTTTTTAACGCACACAGTTAGACAGGTGAATTCGGTTGGTTGCTGATTGGTCGGTAAGTTTGAGCCTGGATATTCTATGTTTTTGTAGTAATATTCATTGTCATACAACATTTGAATTCTACTATAGCTTGTAGGCAGGACATTCGACCGGAAATGTACAATTGCGGTGTCGTACAGTTTAGCTGCTCCGTCAATGACAGATTTGACCTTAATTAATTCGGATTTTCGGACTAATGCATTTTTTAACGAAACAAAATAAATAAAAACAAATTTAGGGAGTAACTAAATAAATGTATTTTTCGGACGAAAACCAAATTCCGAAACAAAATATTTCAGTTCGCACATGTCTACTATTTATCGGCAGTAGTTTTCCAGTTAATTATTCAGACAAAAATAATGTGAATTTGCAATGCTATTTTGAGAGACAGTGTTAATTTGTGATGAAATAAGTCCTGATTTAATTATTACGTTATATCTACTGTACCAAGTCATTCAGAAGGTGAAATAAATGGATTGAATACAGTTTTTCAGGCAGGCTAAATAGAGAGTCCTAATTATGGGTCACAAGCGTAACTATCATGGCTCATTGACTCACACATTCACGTCACTTGCTGTCATCGCCATAGCTTCATTTTATGCTTTAAAAGGAAAAGTCCAAAAAAAAAATAGGATGTTGCGAAATTAAAAGCTGACCCAAGAATGACAAAGAATTCCTAAAATGTATTCTCAGGAAAAGATTTCAACTGTGCTTCTCTGCAACAATCAGTGCTGCAAAAATCCAGCCTCTTGTCAGTTGATTCTGTACTTTGTAAAACTGGCCATGCACATAAACATTTCTTTTGTTCATCCTGCTGAGGGGGAAATCCATAGATTCTCATGTTGATGATAAAAAGCATGGATGGTTGGATCTCCTGCTGCTGAATATTGTATTTTAAAGCGGGGGTTCACCCGCACATGACACTTTTTACCCTTAGCTTCATGCTCGTTTTGTCTAGGGGAATCGGCTAGTTGTTTTAAAATATGATCCGTACTTACCGTTTACGAGATGCATCTTCTCCGCTGCTTCCGGGTATGGGCTGCGGGACTGGGCGTTCCTATTTTGATTGACAGTCTTCCGAGAGGCTTCCGACGGTTGCATCCATCGCGTCACGATTTTCCGAAAGAAGCCGAATGTCGGTGCGCAGGCGCAGTATAGAGCCGCACCGACGTTCGGCTTCTTTCGGCTACTAGTGACGCGATGGATGCGACCGTCGGAAGCCTCTCGGAAGACTGTCAATCAAGAAGGAACGCCCGCTCCAGAAGACCCATACCCGGAAGCGACGGAGAAGATGCATCTCGAAAACGGTAAGTATAGCTCATATTTTAAAACAACTAGCCGATTCCCCTAGACAAAACGAGCATGAAGCTAAGGGGATTGTTTGAAAAAACTGTTTAATGGGTGAACTCCCGCTTTAATAGCCAGGAATAGAATACCCAAACAAAAGCCAGGCCGGGGGAAGGGGGCAGGAGGGGCGGCTGCCCTGGGCACAGGTGTTATTTCAGGTGAGGGGGAGCGCTACTTGGAGCATTACTGCCACCACAAGCTGACATGGGTAGTGACAGCAGCATCACACCTGTCAGATTAGCTTGGGATGTCAAAAGCAGCACTGTCACAAGCCAAATCTGGAGAGCAGAAGAGAATCGAGGAGAGGCATGGGCTGTGCTCTCTCTTCCCTCTAACTCCTTGCCTTACTGCTGATCACTCTACATTGGGACTGTCCAATCAGTACTGTGCAGGTTTAAACCTGTAAAGTTCTGGTCTGACAGTCAGTGGTGTCCCTAGGCATGATTCAATTCACGCAGGAGCCAGATCCCTCCCCATCGGCTGCCTGGCGGAAGTGTTGAATGTCCACTTGCCTAGGCTCATCCTTAGATGAGAAGAAGCCTGAGGGGAAAGACACCAAACAGCCATCTGCCATGCTGAATCTGAGGTCTGTGTGTTTGAGAGAGGGAAGAAATGCTCTGGGAATATGGAAGGAGGGGGCCAAAGTAAGAAAGTTGGGATGAGAGTGTGCTAGGAGGGGGAGAAGAAGTGGGTTAGTGAGAGGTTGGGGGGAGGGAATATGTGCTAGGAGAGGGAGTGGGGGAGATGATTTGTGCAGGGGGTGATTTGGGAGGATTTGTGCTGGAATGGGGGATGGGAGAGTGCATATTATTAGCACTGATCTCTGTAATAATGGCACTGGTGATGTCCGTGGCAGTTAGCTAGTTCCCCCAGCATCAGTTTGTGTCAGATTGTTCGCCACAATTTTGCAGTCCCATTATAAGTTGCTAATCGCCGCCATTACTAGCATCAAAAATAAATAAAAATTCCAGTATACATCCCATTGTTTGTACAGTAGATGCTATAACTTTCACACAAACCAATCAATATACACTTATTGGGATTTCGTTTGCCAAAGACATGTAGCAGAATACATTTTGGACAAAATTTATTAAGAGACTTGATTCTTTTTTATGGGATATGTTTTATTTTTTTCAAAATTGTGTCTTTTTTTTGTTTATATAATAAAAGATAAAAATATATTATAAAAGATTCAAAAAAACTGTGGTGATCAAATACCACCAAAAGAAAGCTCCATTTGTGTGAAAAAAATAATTGTATACATTTTGTTCGAGTACAGTGTTGCATGACTCAGGTAAAATAGGTAAATTACCGGGTCATGAAGGTAAAACCCTCAGAAGCGGAAGTGGGAAATTTTTTGTTGGGAAGGGGGATTGGAGAGAAGGATTTGTGCAAAGAGGGGATATTTGGGGAGGGGCTTTGTGCTGGGGGAGATTTATGCTAATGGTGAATTTCGGGTGGGGGGATTTGTGCCAAAATACTCCCCAAACAAAATTCCCCTTCCTTCCAGTGCAAACCCCCCCTGTTCAAATTCCCCCCTCCAAGCACAAATCTTTGACCCCCCATCCCCCCTTCTGAGCTCCAATCCTATCTCTCACCGCCCAGCTATCTATGCACCCAGCCCGCTAATCTACATGCAGGGCGCCGTACTCATGAATTTCAATGTTTTTTTTGAAGCACATGATTAGAGCCAGAGGCTTCAAAAAAGGGGTGGGCTCGGGGCACAGAGCACTGCGCTCCGAGCACCAGTGCTGGGACAAGGTCATTTGGTGCCCAGGGCGAAGGAGGCAAACTGCGCCCCCCCCCCCAATTATCGTCGCCGTTGTGACTATCTGTGCCTCTCTCAGCACATATTCCCCCACACCGTTACAGTGCACTCCTCTCTGCACAACCTCAGGCTTTGGCAATCCTTCACCTCTTCTGACGGTCACCAGTCTCTATGGAGCAGAATTGTGCTCAAGGGCTCGAGGGCAGCAGCAGTGGTACACACACATCCCCCCAGATCTCCTCCATGTTCCAATCCCTCCAGATCCCCCCCTCTGCACAAATCCCCCCAGATCTCCTCCATGTACAAATCCCTCCAGATCCCCCCCTCTGCACAAATCCCCCCAGATCTCCTCCATGTACAAATCCCTCCAGATCCCCCCCTCTGCACAAATCCCCCCAGATCTCCTCCATGTACAAATCCCTCCAGATCCCCCCTCTGCACAAATCCCCCCAGATCTCCTTTCTGTACAAATCCCTCCAGATTCCCCCTCTGCACAAATCCCCCCAGATCTCCTTTCTGTACAAATCCCTCCAGATCCCCCCTCTGCACAAATCCCCCCAGATCTCCTCCATGTACAAATCCCTCCAGATCCCCCCTCTGCACAAATCCCCCCAGATCTCCTCCATGTACAAATCCCTCCAGACCCCCCCTCTGCATACATTCCCCAGCTCTCCTTTCTGTACAAATCACCCCAGATCCCCCTCTGCACACATCCCCCCAGATCTCCTCCATGTACAAATCCCTCCAGACCCCCCCTCTGCACACATCCCCCCAGATCTCCTCCATGTAAAAATCCCTCCAGATCCCCTCTCTGCATACATTCCCCCCAGCTCTCCTCCATGTACAAATCCCTCCAGATCCCCCCTCTGCACACATCCCCCCAGCTCTTCTCTCTGCTAACCCCCCCCCCCCCCCCTTTTCACTGTTCTCTCTCTCAGCACATATTCCCCCTCCCCCACACCTTTACAGTGCACTCCTCTCTGCACCTCAGGCTTTGGCAATCCCTCACCTCTTCTGACGACCACCACTCTCTATGGTATGCACAGGCTTTTTTTTTCTTACTTCAGCTGAGTACAGAGAGCTCTGCCTGCTGCCTGTAGCACAGAGCTGAGGAGGAGTTTCAGAGCTCCTCGGCTTCATGCTGCAATGTATCAGTAGTGGCAGCAAGCAGGGACAAGCTGCCTCTGGAATCACTAGCTTACAGTGCTGGGAGCAGAATTGTGCTCGAGGGCAGCAGCAGTGAGTGCCCAGAGCTAACAGAGAAAAGCCTGGAGAGGAGAGGGCTGCCAGAGGGGAAAAGTCCTGGTGATACACACACTTCCTTACTGAACTTCTGCTGGTTCCTCCTCAGCGGCTCCTCCCGCAGTTTCGGCAGCAGCTCTCTTCTCTCCTCCTATCCCACCTCCGGCTGTGAGTGATGTCACGCTTCTGGGACAGGACTACAAATTCCCTTCATAGGGGGAGAGAAGGAGCAGCGCTGACAGGTATGGCTGGTGTGGACTGTGTAGGCTTGTGCTGGGTGCAGGAGCGCACTCAGCACATAACAGTAGTAAGTTACAGATGACTACTAGTGGCGCCGGCTAGTGTGTACAGTAAAGCACACTGGCGGCACTTCACCTGCGCCCCCCTCCTGCCCGCAAATGGTAGCGCTCAGGGCATCCGACCCTTCCGCCCCTGCCTTGTACCGGCCCTGCCGAGCACACCCAGTTGTGTGAGAAAAGTGAATGAATATTCGCTATTCTCACACTGATCCTCCTCCGTGCCAAGCAGGAAGCGGGTCACCCATAAAGGACAGGCAATCCTATTGTATGTCTAGGAGGGAGGAGAAGCACAGTGGAAGCCGTTGTGATGCAGAGGAGGAAGAGACACCCACCCGTAAGAGAGATGCCCGCCCAGATAGGTCTCTATATATGGATAAATGAGAAGAGAAGCAGCAACTTCTAAGGGTAGCATAAAAGTACTGGCTTTATTAAACAACAAAGTGACAACTCGCAACAGTTATGCCGCATACACACGACCGGTTTTCCTGGCAGGAAAACTGCCATGAGAGCTTTTGGCTGGGAATCCCGGCCGTGTGTATGCTCCATCACAGTTCTCACACGTTCACACGTTTTTTCCAGCCGAAAAGGTTTTTAAGCCGGCAGTTTCCCTATGGGGAGAACCTGCGGTGGAGCATACACACGGCCGGGTTTCCCGACCAAAGCTCTCTTGGCAGTTTTGCTTTTGGGAAACCTGAGGGGAAAGAGCTGTAATGAGGGGGCAGAGATTTGATGGACAGAGAGCTGAACTGGGGGGAGGGGAGTTGTGTGTACTGGGGAGGGGAAAGCTGTACTGGACGGGGGCTGAGCTGTACTGGGGGTAGTTGTGTACTGGGGAGGCAGAGCTATATTGCTAGAGAACTCTACTGAGGAGGCAGAGCTGTACTGGGAGAGGGGCTGTAGTAGTAGGAAGAGAGCTGTACCAAGGGGGAAGAGCTGTACAGGGGGAGCCATAATGAGGGGGGAGATCTGTACTAGGGGGCAGAACTGCACTGGAAGGGTGATCTGTTCTGAGGGGACAGAGCTGCACTGGGGGAAGTCAAAATGAGAGGGGAGATCTGTACTGGGAGGGCCAGAATTGCACTGAGGGATTGATCTGTATCAAGGGGGCACTAGGGGGAAAGAGTTGTATTTGGGGGGAAGCCATACTAAGGGGGGAAATCTGTATGGGGGGACACAACTGCACTGGAGGAGTGATCTGTACTGAGGGGCAGAGCTGCTCTAGGGGGGCAGAGTTGTACTGGGGGGGAACCATACTGAGGGGGGAGATTGGACTGGGGGAAAATCTGTACAGAGGGGGAAGATCTGTACTGAGAGGGCAGAGCTGCACTAGGGTGACAGAGCTTTACTGGGGGGAAGCCATACAAAGAGGGCAGATGAGTACTGGGGGGTGCAGAACTGCACTGGAAGGGTGATCTGTACTGAGGGGAGCAGAGCTGTATTTGGGGGAAGCCATACTAAGGGGGAGATATGTACAGGGGGATATAACTGCACTGGAGGGGTAATCTGTACTGAGGGAAAGAGCTGTATTGGGGGGAAAAAAGGTGTACAGGGGGTGGAGATTTGTACCAAGGGGGCATAGCTGTACTGGGGGGGAAGCCATACCTGGGGGTCTGTAGTTGAGGGATAAGAGCTGTACTGGGGAGAAAGCTGTACAGAGAGGGGAGATCTGTACTGAGCGTGTAGAGCTGCACTAGGGGGACTGAGCTGTACTGGGGGAAGCCATAATAAGGGGGGTGATCTGTACTGAGGGGTCAGAGCTGCACTAGGGGGACAGAGCTGTACTGGGGGGAAGCCATACCGAGGGGGTTAATCTGTACTTGAGGGGGAAGAGGTGTACTGGGGGAAGCCATACTGAGGGGGAAGAGCTGTACTGGGGGAAAAGCTGTACAGAGAGTGGACATCTGTATTGAGGGAGCAGAGCTGAGCTAGGGGGACAGAGCTGCACTAGGGGGACAGCGCTACACTGGGGGGAAGCCATACCGAGGGGGATGATCTGTAGTTGAAGGGGAAGAGCTGTACCGGGGGGAAAGCTGTACAGAGAGGGGTGATCTGTACTGAGGGGGCAGAACTGCACTAGGGGGACAGAGCTGTACTGGGGGAAAGCTATACAGAGAGGGGTGATATGTACTGAGGGGATCAGAGCTGAATTAGAGGGACAGAGCTGTACTGGGGGAAAAGCTGTACAGAGAGGCGTGATCTGTACTGAGGGAGCAGAGCTACACTAGGGGACAGAGCTGTACTGGGGGGGGAAGCCATACCAAGGGGGGTGATCTGTAGTTGAGGGGGGAAGAGCTGTACTGGGGGGGAAAGCTTTACAGAGAGGGAAAATCTGTGCTAAAGGGGGCAGAGCTGTACTGGGGGGGGGGAGCCATACCGAGGGGGGGGGTGATCTGTAGTTGAGGGGGAAGATCTGTACTGGGGAAGCTTTACAGAGAGGGGAGATCTAACTGGAGGGGCAGAGCTGCACTAGGGGCGCAGAGCTGCTCTAGGGGGACATAGCTATACTGGGGGAAGCCCTACTGAAGGGGAAAGAGCTGTAATTGATGTGGAAGAGCTGTACTAGGGGGGAAGCTGTACAGAGGAGAAAGGTCTGCACTGAGAGGCCAGAGCTGCACTAGGGGGATAGAGCTGTACTGGGGTGGGAACCATACTAAGGGGGGAGATCAGTACTGGGGGGTGCCAAACTTCACTTGAGGGATGATCTGTACTAAGGGGACGAGCTGCACTAGGGGGACCGAGCTGTACTGGGGGAGAGCCTTACTGAGGGGGCAGAGCTGCACTAGGGGGACCGAGCTGTACTGGGGGGAAGCCTTACTGAGGGGGCAGAGCTGCACTGCGGGGAACTGTATTGGGAGGGAAGAGATGTACTGGTGAAGGGAGAGCTGTACTGGGAAGGGAAAGCTGTACTGGGAAGGGAAAGCTGTACTGGGAAGGGAAAGCTGTACTGGGGAAAGGAGAGTTGTAATGGGGAAGGGAGAGCAGTACTGGTGGAGCGGTACTGGGAAGGGGGTGCTGTACTGGGGAAGGGGGAGCTGTACTGGAGAAGGGAGAGCTGTACTGGGGAAGAGGGAGCTGTACTGGGAAGGGAGAGCTGTGCTGGGGAAGGGAGAGCTCTACTGGGGAAGGTAAGAGTTGTACTGGGGAAGGGGGAGATGTACTGGTGAAGGGAGAGCTGTATTGGGATGGGGGAGGGGCTGTGCTGGGATGGGGGGGTGCTGTACTGGGAAGAGCTGTACTGGTGAAGGGAGCTGTACTGGGAAAGGGAGAGCTGTACTAGGGAAGGGATAACTGTACTAGGATGAGGGGGGGCTGTACTGGGATGGGGAGGGGGTAGCTGTACTGGGGAAGGGGGAGCTGTACCGTTGAAGGGAGAACTGTACTGGGAAGGGAGAGCTGTACTGGGATGGAGGTTTGGGCTGTACTGGTGGAGCTATACTAGAGAAGGGATAGCTGTACTAGGATCGGGGGGGGGGGGGGGGGGGCTGCTGTACTGTGATGGGGGGTTGTACTGGGGAAAGGGGAGCTGTCCTTTAATGAGGAGAGCTGTACTGGAATGGGGGGGCTATACTGGGATGGGGGGGCTGAACTGATGGAGCTGTACTGGGATGGGGGGTGTACTGGGACGGTGGGGGGAGCTGTACTGGGATGGGGGGCTGTGCTGGGGAAAGGGGAGCTGTACTGAGATGGGGAGAGCTGTACTGGAATGGGAGGACTATACTGGGAAGGGGGAGTTGTACTGGGATGGGGGAAAGATCTGTACTGGGATGGGGGGTGTACTGGCGGAGCTGTACTGGGATGGAGGGGCACTGCACTGGGGAAGGGGGAGTTGTACTGGGATGGGGGAAAGAGTTGTACTGGGATGGGGGGGGAGCTGTACTGGGATGGGGGAAAGAGCTGTACTGGGATGGGGGGTGTACTGGCGGAGCTGTACTGGGATGGAGGGGCACTGCACTGGGGAAGGGGGAGTTGTACTGGGATGGGGGAAAGAGTTGTACTGGGATGAGGGGAAGAGCTGTACTGGGATGGGGGGGGGAGCTGTACTGGGATGGGGGGGAGCTGTACTGGGATGGGGGAAAGAGCTGTACTGGGATGGGGGGTGTACTGGCGGAGCTGTACTGGGATGGAGGGGCA